>NW_027415198.1:0-600000 GCF_964106895.1 Numenius arquata
GGACATGTGGTGAGAGCCATAGACGCCTGGAGAGATGGATGGATCGACACCTGGAGGGACAGATGGACATCTGGAGGGACACATGGACACCTGGTTTTATCAAATAGATGGACACCAGTAGGGAGAGAAGGACACCAAGGATGATGGATGGACACCTGGAGGGATAGGTGGACACGTGGTGATAGACATGGACTCCTGGAGAGATGGATGGACACCTGGAGAGACGGATGGGTATGTGGAGGGACAGACAGACACCTGGTTTTAAGGATGGACAACTGGAGAGACACATGGAAACCTGGAGGGACAACTGGAAACCTCAATGGACAGATGGATATCTCGTGGGACAGAGGGACACCTGGAGGAAGAGATGGACACATCGTGAGAGACATGGCCACCTGGAGAGATGGATGGACGGACACATGGAGGGACAGAAGGACACCTGGTTTGAAGGTTGGACATTTGCTGGGATGCATGGACACCTGGAGGGAGAGATGGACACCGTGTTGGAGAGATGGGCATCTCGTGGGACAAACAGACACCTGGTTGTATCAAATAGATGGAAACCGCTTGGGACAGATCGACACCAGCAGTGATGGATGGATGGATGGACAGGTGGAGGGACAGATGGACACCTGGAGGGTGAGAGGGACCCCTGGTTTGAAGGATGGACAAGTGGAGAAACACATGGAAACCTGCTGGGTCAGATAGATACCTCGTTGGACAGATGGACGTCTCGTGGGACAAATGGACACCTGCAGTAATGAATGGACACCTGGAGTGATGGATGGACACCTGGAGGGATGGATGGATGGATGGATGGATGGACACGTGGAGAGAACAGACGGACACCTGTTTTGACGGATGGACAACTGGAGGGACACATGGACATCTGGAGTGACAAATGGACACCTCGTTGGAAAAAGGGACACCTGGAGTGATGGATAGACGAGCTGGAAGGACAGATGGACACCGCCCTGGACAGATGGACATCTCGTGGGACAAACGGACACCTGGTTGTATCAAATAGATGGAAACCGCTTGGGACAGATCGACACCTGGAGTGATGGATGGACACCTGGAGGGACAGATGGACACCTTGTTGGACACATCTGGTGGGACAGATGGACACCTGGCTCTAGAGAAAGGTGGAAACCAGCTAGGACAGATGGACATCTGGAGGCTGAGATGGATACGTGGTGACACGCATCGACACCTGGAGAGATGGACAGATGGACTTACGGACACCTGGTTTGACGGATGAAAAACTGGTGGGACACATGGAAACCTGGAGGGAAAGATGGAAAACTCGTTGGACAGATGGACATCTGGTTGTAAAGATCGAAGGATATCGGTTGGGACAGAGGGACACATGGAGTGAGGGACGGACACCTGGTGGGACAGAGGGACTCCTGGAGGGATAGATGGAAACATGGCGAGACACATGGACACCTGGATAGTTGGGTGCATGGATGGATGGACACGTGGAGGAACAGACGAACACCTGTTTAACGGATAGAGATCTGGAGAGATATATGGACAGCTGGAGGAACAAACGGACACCTCGTTTGGACAGATGGACATCTCGTGGGACAGATGGACACCAGCTGGGCCAGATGGATACCTGGAATGATGGATGGACACCTGGTGGGATGGATGGAGATGTGGAGGGAGAGACGGACATGTGGTGAGAGCCATAGACGCCTGGAGAGATGGATGGATCGACACCTGGAGGGACAGATGGACATCTGGAGGGACACATGGACACCTGGTTTTATCAAATAGATGGACACCAGTAGGGAGAGAAGGACATCAAGGATGATGGATGCACACCTGGAGGGATGGATGGACACGTGGTGATAGACATGGACTCCTGGAGAGATGGATGGACACCTGGAGAGACGGATGGGTATGTGGAGGGCCAGACAGACACCTGGTTTTAAGGATGGACAACTGGAGAGACACATGGAAACCTGGAGGGACAACTGGAAACCTCAATGGACAGATGGATATCTCGTGGGACAGAGGGACACCTGGAGGAAGAGATGGACACATCGTGAGAGACATGGCCACCTGGAGAGATGGATGGACGGACACATGGAGGGACAGAAGGACACCTGGTTTGAAGGTTGGACAATTGCTGGGACGCATGGACACCTGGAGGGAGAGATGGACACCGTGTTGGAGAGATGGGCATCTCGTGGGACAAACGGACACCTGGTTGTATCAAATAGATGGAAACCGCTTGGGACAGATCGACACCAGCAGTGATGGATGGATGGATGGACAGGTGGAGGGACAGATGGACACCTGGAGGGTGAGAGGGACCCCTGGTTTGAAGGATGGACAAGTGGAGAAACACATGGAAACCTGCTGGGTCAGATAGATACCTCGTTGGACAGATGGACGTCTCGTGGGACAAATGGACACCTGCAGTAATGAATGGACACCTGGAGTGATGGATGGACACCTGGAGGGATGGATGGATGGATGGATGGATGGATGGACACGTGGAGAGAACAGACGGACACCTGTTTTGACGGATGGACAACTGGAGGGACACATGGACATCTGGAGTGACAAATGGACACCTCGTTGGAAAAAGGGACACCTGGAGTGATGGATAGACGAGCTGGAAGGACAGATGGACACCGCCCTGGACAGATGGACATCTCGTCGGACAAATGGACACCTGGTTGTATCAAATAGATGGAAACCGCTTGGGACAGATCGACACCTGGAGTGATGGATGGACACCTGGAGGGACAGATGGACACCTTGTTGGACACATCTGGTGGGACAGATGGACACCTGGCTCTAGAGAAAGGTGGAAACCAGCTAGGACAGATGGACATCTGGAGGCTGAGATGGATACGTGGTGACACGCATCGACACCTGGAGAGATGGACGGAGGGACTTACGGACACCTGGTTTGACGGATGGAAAACTGGTGGGACACATGGAAACCTAGAGGGAAAGATGGAAAACTCGTTGGACAGATGGACATCTGGTTGTAAAGATCGAAGGATATCGGTTGGGACAGGGGGACACATGGAGTGAGGGACGGACACCTGGTGGGACAGAGGGACTCCTGGAGGGATAGATGGAAACATGGCGAGACACATGGACACCTGGAGAGTTGGGTGCATGGATGGATGGACACGTGGAGGGACAGACGAACACCTGTTTAACGGATAGAGATCTGGAGAGAAATATGGACAGCTGGAGGAACAAACGGACACCTCGTTTGGACAGATGGACATCTCGTGGGACAGATGGACACCAGCTGGGCCAGATGGATACCTGGAATGATGGATGGACACCTGGTGGGATGGATGGAGATGTGGAGGGAGAGACGGACATGTGGTGAGAGCCATAGACGCCTGGAGAGATGGATGGATCGACACCTGGAGGGACAGATGGACATCTGGAGGGACACATGGACACCTGGTTTTATCAAATAGATGGACACCAGTAGGGAGAGAAGGACACCAAGGATGATGGATGGACACCTGGAGGGATGGATGGACACCTGAAGGGATGGATGGACACCTGGAGGGATAGGTGGACACGTGGTGATAGACATGGACTCCTGGAGAGATGGATGGACACCTGGAGAGACGGATGGGTATGTGGAGGGCCAGACAGACACCTGGTTTTAAGGATGGACAACTGGAGAGACACATGGAAACCTGGAGGGACAACTGGAAACCTCAATGGACAGATGGATATCTCGTGGGACAGAGGGACACCTGGAGGAAGAGATGGACACATCGTGAGAGACATGGCCACCTGGAGAGATGGATGGACGGACACATGGAGGGACAGAAGGACACCTGGTTTGAAGGTTGGACATTTGCTGGGATGCATGGACACCTGGAGGGAGAGATGGACACCGTGTTGGAGAGATGGGCATCTCGTGGGACAAACGGACACCTGGTTGTATCAAATAGATGGAAACCGCTTGGGACAGATCGACACCAGCAGTGATGGATGGATGGATGGACAGGTGGAGGGACAGATGGACACCTGGAGGGTGAGAGGGACCCCTGGTTTGAAGGATGGACAAGTGGAGAAACACATGGAAACCTGCTGGGTCAGATAGATACCTCGTTGGACAGATGGACGTCTCGTGGGACAAATGGACACCTAGAGTAGTGAATGGACACCTGGAGTGATGGATGGACACCTGGAGGGATGGATGGATGGATGGATGGACATGTGGAGAGAACAGACGGACACCTGTTTTGACGGATGGACAACTGGAGGGACACATGGACATCTGGAGTGACAAATGGACACCTCGTTGGAAAAAGGGACACCTGGAGTGATGGATAGACGAGCTGGAAGGACAGATGGACACCGCCTTGGACAGATGGACATCTCGTGGGACAAACGGACACCTGGTTGTATCAAATAGATGGAAACCGCTTGGGACAGATCGACACCTGGAGTGATGGATGGACACCTGGAGGGACAGATGGACACCTTGTTGGACACATCTGGTGGGACAGATGGACACCTGGCTCTAGAGAAAGGTGGAAACCAGCTAGGACAGATGGACATCTGGAGGCTGAGATGGATATGTGGTGACACACATCGACACCTGGAGAGATGGACGGAGGGACTTACGGACACCTGGTTTGACGGATGGAAAACTGGTGGGACACATGGAAACCTGGAGGGAAAGATGGAAAACTCGTTGGACAGATGGACATCTGGTTGTAAAGATCGAAGGATATCGGTTGGGACAGGGGGACACATGGAGTGAGGGACGGACACCTGGTGGGACAGCGGGACTCCTGGAGGGATAGATGGAAACATGGCGAGACACATGGACACCTGGAGAGTTGGGTGGATGGATGGATGGACACGTGGAGGGACAGACGAACACCTGTTTAACGGATAGAGATCTGGAGAGAAATATGGACAGCTGGAGGAACAAACGGACACCTCGTTTGGACAGATGGACATCTCGTGGGACAGATGGACACCAGCTGGGCCAGATGGATACCTGGAATGATGGATGGACACCTGGTGGGATGGATGGAGATGTGGAGGGAGAGACGGACATGTGGTGAGAGCCATAGACGCCTGGAGAGATGGATGGATCGACACCTGGAGGGACAGATGGACATCTGGAGGGACACATGGACACCTGGTTTTATCAAATAGATGGACACCAGTAGGGAGAGAAGGACACCAAGGATGATGGATGGACACCTGAAGGGATGGATGGACACGTGGTGATAGACATGGACTCCTGGAGAGATGGATGGACACCTGGAGAGACGGATGGGTATGTGGAGGGCCGGACAGACACCTGGTTTTAAGGATGGACAACTGGAGAGACACATGGAAACCTGGAGGGACAACTGGAAACCTCAATGGACAGATGGATATCTCGTGGGACAGAGGGACACCTGGAGGAAGAGATGGACACATCGTGAGAGACATGGCCACCTGGAGAGATGGATGGACGGACACATGGAGGGACAGACGGACACCTGGTTTGAAGGTTGGACAATTGCTGGGACGCATGGACACCTGGAGGGAGAGATGGACACCGTGTTGGAGAGATGGACATCTCGTGGGACAAACGGACACCTGGTTGTATCAAATAGATGGAAACCGCTTGGGACAGATCGACACCAGCAGTGATGGATGGATGGATGGACAGGTGGAGGGACAGATGGACACCTGGAGGGTGAGAGGGACCCCTGGTTTGAAGGATGGACAAGTGGAGAAACACATGGAAACCTGCTGGGTCAGATAGATACCTCGTTGGACAGATGGACGTCTCGTGGGACAAATGGACACCTACAGTAGTGAATGGACACCTGGAGTGATGGATGGACACCTGGAGGGATGGATGGATGGATGGATGGACATGTGGAGAGAACAGACGGACACCTGTTTTGACGGATGGACAACTGGAGGGACACATGGACATCTGGAGTGACAAATGGACACCTCGTTGGAAAAAGGGACACCTGGAGTGATGGATAGACGAGCTGGAAGGACAGATGGACACCGCCTTGGACAGATGGACATCTCGTCGGACAAACGGACACCTGGTTGTATCAAATAGATGGAAACCGCTTGGGACAGATCGACACCTGGAGTGATGGATGGACACCTGGAGGGACAGATGGACACCTTGTTGGACACATCTGGTGGGACAGATGGACACCTGGCTCTAGAGAAAGGTGGAAACCAGCTAGGACAGATGGACATCTGGAGGCTGAGATGGATATGTGGTGACACGCATCGACACCTGGAGAGATGGACGGACGGACTTACGGACACCTGGTTTGACGGATGGAAAACTGGTGGGACACATGGAAACCTGGAGGGAAAGATGGAAAACTCGTTGGACAGATGGACATCTGGTTGTAAAGATCGAAGGATATCGGTTGGGACAGGGGGACACATGGAGTGAGGGACGGACACCTGGTGGGACAGCGGGACTCCTGGAGGGATAGATGGAAACATGGCGAGACACATGGACACCTGGAGAGTTGGGTGGATGGATGGATGGACACGTGGAGGGACAGACGAACACCTGTTTAACGGATAGAGATCTGGAGAGAAATATGGACAGCTGGAGGAACAAACGGACACCTCGTTTGGACAGATGGACATCTCGTGGGACAGATGGACACCAGCTGGGCCAGATGGATACCTGGAATGATGGATGGACACCTGGTGGGATGGATGGAGATGTGGAGGGAGAGACGGACATGTGGTGAGAGCCATAGACGCCTGGAGAGATGGATGGATCGACACCTGGAGGGACAGATGGACATCTGGAGGGACACATGGACACCTGGTTTTATCAAATAGATGGACACCAGTAGGGAGAGAAGGACACCAAGGATGATGGATGGACACCTGGAGAGACAGATGGACACCTGAAGGGATGGATGGACACCTGGAGGGATAGGTGGACACATGGTGATAGACATGGACTCCTGGAGAGATGGATGGACACCTGGAGAGACGGATGGGTATGTGGAGGGACAGACAGACACCTGGTTTTAAGGATGGACAACTGGAGAGACACATGGAAACCTGGAGGGACAACTGGAAACCTCAATGGACAGATGGATATCTCGTGGGACAGAGGGACACCTGGAGGAAGAGATGGACACATCGTGAGAGACATGGCCACCTGGAGAGATGGATGGACGGACACATGGAGGGACAGACGGACACCTGGTTTGAAGGTTGGACAATTGCTGGGACGCATGGACACCTGGAGGGAGAGATGGACACCGTGTTGGAGAGATGGACATCTCGTGGGACAGACGGACACCTGGTTGTATCATATAGATGGAAACCGCTTGGGACAGATCGACACCAGCAGTGATGGATGGATGGATGGACAGGTGGAGGGACAGATGGACACCTGGAGGGTGAGAGAGACCCCTGGTTTGAAGCATGGACAAGTGGAGAAACACATGGAAACCTGCTGGGTCAGACAGATACCTCGTTGGACAGATGGATGTCTCGTGGGACAAATGGACACCTGCAGTAATGAATGGACACCTGGAGTGATGGATGGACACCTGGAGGGATGGATGGATGGATGGATGGATGGATGGACGGACACGTGGAGAGAACAGACGGACACCTGTTTTGACGGATGGACAACTGGAGGGACACATGGACATCTGGAGTGACAAATGGACACCTCGTTGGAAAAAGGGACACCTGGAGTGATGGATAGACGAGCTGCAAGGACAGATGGACACCGCCTTGGACAGATGGACATCTCGTGGGACAAACGGACACCTGGTTGTATCAAATAGATGGAAACCGCTTGGGACAGATCGACACCTGGAGTGATGGATGGACACCTGGAGGGACAGATGGACACCTTGTTGGACACATCTGGTGGGACAGATGGACACCTGGCTCTAGAGAAAGGTGGAAACCAGCTAGGACAGATGGACATCTGGAGGCTGAGATGGATACGTGGTGACACGCATCGACACCTGGAGAGATGGACGGAGGGACTTACGGACACCTGGTTTGACGGATGGAAAACTGGTGGGACACATGGAAACCTAGAGGGAAAGATGGAAAACTCGTTGGACAGATGGACATCTGGTTGTAAAGATCGAAGGATATCGGTTGGGACAGAGGGACACATGGAGTGAGGGACGGACACCTGGTGGGACAGACGGACTTCTGGAGGGATAGATGGAAACATGGCGAGACACATGGACACCTGGAGAGTAGGGTGGATGGATGGATGGATGGACACGTGGAGGGACAGACGAACACCTGTTTAACAGATAGAGAACTGGAGGGAAATAGGGACAGCTGGAGGGACAAACGGACACCTCGTTTGGACAGATGGACATCTCGTGGGACAGATGGACACCAGCTGGGCCAGATGGATACCTGGAATGATGGATGGACACCTGGTGGGATGGATGGAGATGTGGAGGGAGAGACGGACATGTGGTGAGAGCCATAGACGCCTGGAGAGATGGATGGATCGACACCTGGAGGGACAGATGGACATCTGGAGGGACACATGGACACCTGGTTTTATCAAATAGATGGACACCAGTAGGGAGAGAAGGACACCAAGGATGATGGATGGACACCTGAAGGGATGGATGGACACGTGGTGATAGACATGGACTCCTGGAGAGATGGATGGACACCTGGAGAGACGGATGGGTATGTGGAGGGCCGGACAGACACCTGGTTTTAAGGATGGACAACTGGAGAGACACATGGAAACCTGGAGGGACAACTGGAAACCTCAATGGACAGATGGATATCTCGTGGGACAGAGGGACACCTGGAGGAAGAGATGGACACATCGTGAGAGACATGGCCACCTGGAGAGATGGATGGACGGACACATGGAGGGACAGACGGACACCTGGTTTGAGGGTTGGACAATTGCTGGGACGCATGGACACCTGGAGGGAGAGATGGACACCGTGTTGGAGAGATGGACATCTCGTGGGACAAACGGACACCTGGTTGTATCAAATAGATGGAAACCGCTTGGGACAGATCGACACCAGCAGTGATGGATGGATGGATGGACAGGTGGAGGGACAGATGGACACCTGGAGGGTGAGAGGGACCCCTGGTTTGAAGGATGGACAAGTGGAGAAACACATGGAAACCTGCTGGGTCAGATAGATACCTCGTTGGACAGATGGACGTCTCGTGGGACAAATGGACACCTGCAGTAATGAATGGACACCTGGAGTGATGGATGGACACCTGGAGGGATGGATGGATGGATGGATGGACACGTGGAGAGAACAGACGGACACCTGTTTTGACGGATGGACAACTGGAGGGACACATGGACATCTGGAGTGACAAATGGACACCTCGTTGGAAAAAGGGACACCTGGAGTGATGGATAGACGAGCTGCAAGGACAGATGGACACCGCCTTGGACAGATGGACATCTCGTGGGACAAACGGACACCTGGTTGTATCAAATAGATGGAAACCGCTTGGGACAGATCGACACCTGGAGTGATGGATGGACACCTGGAGGGACAGATGGACACCTTGTTGGACACATCTGGTGGGACAGATGGACACCTGGCTCTAGAGAAAGGTGGAAACCAGCTAGGACAGATGGACATCTGGAGGCTGAGATGGATACGTGGTGACACGCATCGACACCTGGAGAGATGGACGGACGGACTTACGGACACCTGGTTTGACGGATGGAAAACTGGTGGGACACATGGAAACCTGGAGGGAAAGATGGAAAACTCGTTGGACAGATGGACATCTGGTTGTAAAGATCGAAGGATATCGGTTGGGACAGGGGGACACATGGAGTGAGGGACGGACACCTGGTGGGACAGACGGACTCCTGGAGGGATAGATGGAAACATGGCGAGACACATGGACACCTGGAGAGTTGGGTGGATGGATGGATGGACACGTGGAGGGACAGACGAACACCTGTTTAACGGATAGAGATCTGGAGAGAAATATGGACAGCTGGAGGAACAAACGGACACATCGTTTGGACAGATGGACATCTCGTGGGACAGATGGACACCAGCTGGGCCAGATGGATACCTGGAATGATGGATGGACACCTGGTGGGATGGATGGAGATGTGGAGGGAGAGACGGACATGTGGTGAGAGCCATAGACGCCTGGAGAGATGGATGGATCGACACCTGGAGGGACAGATGGACATCTGGAGGGACACATGGACACCTGGTTTTATCAAATAGATGGACACCAGTAGGGAGAGAAGGACACCAAGGATGATGGATGGACACCTGAAGGGATGGATGGACACGTGGTGATAGACATGGACTCCTGGAGAGATGGATGGACACCTGGAGAGACGGATGGGTATGTGGAGGGCCAGACAGACACCTGGTTTTAAGGATGGACAACTGGAGAGACACATGGAAACCTGGAGGGACAACTGGAAACCTCAATGGACAGATGGATATCTCGTGGGACAGAGGGACACCTGGAGGAAGAGATGGACACATCGTGAGAGACATGGCCACCTGGAGAGATGGATGGACGGACACATGGAGGGACAGAAGGACACCTGGTTTGAAGGTTGGACAATTGCTGGGACGCATGGACACCTGGAGGGAGAGATGGACACCGTGTTTTAGAGATGGACATCTCGTGGGACAAACGGACACCTGGTTGTATCAAATAGATGGAAACCGCTTGGGACAGATCGACACCAGCAGTGATGGATGGATGGATGGACAGGTGGAGGGACAGATGGACACCTGGAGGGTGAGAGGGACCCCTGGTTTGAAGGATGGACAAGTGGAGAAACACATGGAAACCTGCTGGGTCAGATAGATACCTCGTTGGACAGATGGACGTCTCGTGGGACAAATGGACACCTGCAGTAATGAATGGACACCTGGAGTGATGGATGGACACCTGGAGGGATGGATGGATGGATGGATGGATGGATGGATGGATGGACATGTGGAGAGAACAGACGGACACCTGTTTTGACGGATGGACAACTGGAGGGACACATGGACATCTGGAGTGACAAATGGACACCTCGTTGGAAAAAGGGACACCTGGAGTGATGGATAGACGAGCTGGAAGGACAGATGGACACCGCCCTGGACAGATGGACATCTCGTCGGACAAACGGACACCTGGTTGTATCAAATAGATGGAAACCGCTTGGGACAGATCGACACCAGCAGTGATGGATGGATGGATGGACAGGTGGAGGGACAGATGGACACCTGGAGGGTGAGAGGGACCCCTGGTTTGAAGGATGGACAAGTGGAGAAACACATGGAAACCTGCTGGGTCAGATAGATACCTCGTTGGACAGATGGACGTCTCGTGGGACAAATGGACACCTGCAGTAATGAATGGACACCTGGAGTGATGGATGGACACCTGGAGGGATGGATGGATGGATGGATGGACACGTGGAGAGAACAGACGGACACCTGTTTTGACGGATGGACAACTGGAGGGACACATGGACATCTGGAGTGACAAATGGACACCTCGTTGGAAAAAGGGACACCTGGAGTGATGGATAGACGAGCTGGAAGGACAGATGGACACCGCCCTGGACAGATGGACATCTCGTCGGACAAACGGACACCTGGTTGTATCAAATAGATGGAAACCGCTTGGGACAGATCGACACATGGAGTGATTGATGGACACCTGGAGGGACAGATGGACACCTTGTTGGACACATCTGGTGGGACAGATGGACACCTGGCTCTAGAGAAAGGTGGAAACCAGCTAGGACAGATGGACATCTGGAGGCTGAGATGGATACGTGGTGACACGCATCGACACCTGGAGAGATGGACGGACAGACTTACGGACACCTGGTTTGACGGATGGAAAACTGGTGGGACACATGGAAACCTAGAGGGAAAGATGGAAAACTCGTTGGACAGATGGACATCTGGTTGTAAAGATCGAAGGATATCGGTTGGGACAGGGGGACACATGGAGTGAGGGACGGACACCTGGTGGGACAGACGGACTCCTGGAGGGATAGATGGAAACATGGCGAGACACATGGACACCTGGAGAGTTGGGTGGATGGATGGATGGACACGTGGAGGGACAGACGAACACCTGTTTAACGGATAGAGATCTGGAGAGAAATATGGACAGCTGGAGGAACAAACGGACACCTCGTTTGGACAGATGGACATCTCGTGGGACAGATGGACACCAGCTGGGCCAGATGGATACCTGGAATGATGGATGGACACCTGGTGGGATGGATGGAGATGTGGAGGGAGAGACGGACATGTGGTGAGAGCCACAGACGCCTGGAGAGATGGATGGATCGACACCTGGAGGGACAGATGGACATCTGGAGGGACACATGGACACCTGGTTTTATCAAATAGATGGACACCAGTAGGGAGAGAAGGACACCAAGGATGATGGATGGACACCTGGAGGGATGGATGGACACCTGAAGGGATGGATGGACACCTGGAGGGATAGGTGGACATGTGGTGATAGACATGGACTCCTGGAGAGATGGATGGACACCTGGAGAGACGGATGGGTATGTGGAGGGCCAGACAGACACCTGGTTTTAAGGATGGACAACTGGAGAGACACATGGAAACCTGGAGGGACAACTGGAAACCTCAATGGACAGATGGATATCTCGTGGGACAGAGGGACACCTGGAGGAAGAGATGGACACATCGTGAGAGACATGGCCACCTGGAGAGATGGATGGACGGACACATGGAGGGACAGACGGACACCTGGTTTGAAGGTTGGACAATTGCTGGGATGCATGGACACCTGGAGGGAGAGATGGACACTGTGTTGGAGAGATGGACATCTCGTGGGACAAACGGACACCTGGTTGTATCAAACAGATGGAAACCGCTTGGGACAGATCGACACCAGCAGTGATGGAAGGATGGATGGACAGGTGGAGGGACAGATGGACACCTGGAGGGTGAGAGGGACCCCTGGTTTGAAGGATGGACAAGTGGAGAAACACATGGAAACCTGCTGGGTCAGATAGATACCTCCTTGGACAGATGGACGTCTCGTGGGACAAATGGACACCTACAGTAGTGAATGGACACCTGGAGTGATGGATGGACACCTGGAGGGATGGATGGATGGATGGATGGAGACGTGGAGAGAACAGACGGACACCTGTTTTGACGGATGGACAACTGGAGGGACACATGGACATCTGGAGTGACAAATGGACACCTCGTTGGAAAAAGGGACACCTGGAGTGATGGATAGACGAGCTGCAAGGACAGATGGACACCGCCTTGGACAGATGGACATCTCGTCGGACAAACGGACACCTGGTTGTATCAAATAGATGGAAACCGCTTGGGACAGATCGACACCTGGAGTGATGGATGGACACCTGGAGGGACAGATGGACACCTTGTTGGACACATCTGGTGGGACAGATGGACACCTGGCTCTAGAGAAAGGTGGAAACCAGCTAGGACAGATGGACATCTGGAAGCTGAGATGGATACGTGGTGACACGCATCGACACCTGGAGAGATGGACGAATGGACTTACGGACACCTGGTTTGACGGATGAAAAACTGGTGGGACACATGGAAACCTAGAGGGAAAGATGGAAAACTCGTTGGACAGATGGACATCTGGAGGGACACATGGACACCTGGTTTTATCAAATAGATGGACACCAGTAGGGAGAGAAGGACACCAAGGATGATGGATCGACACCTGGAGGGATGGATGGAGATGTGGAGGGAGAGACGGACATGTGGTGAGAGCCATAGACGCCTGGAGAGATGGATGGATCGACACCTGGAGGGACAGATGGACATCTGGAGGGACACATGGACACCTGGTTTTATCAAATAGATTGACACCAGTAGGGAGAGAAGGACACCAAGGATGATGGATGGACACCTGGAGGGATGGATGGACACCTGAAGGGATGGATGGACACCTGGAGGGATAGGTGGACACGTGGTGATAGACATGGACTCCTGGAGAGATGGATGGACACCTGGAGAGACGGATGGGTATGTGGAGGGCCAGACAGACACCTGGTTTTAAGGATGGACAACTGGAGAGACACATGGAAACCTGGAGGGACAACTGGAAACCTCAATGGACAGATGGATATCTCGTGGGACAGAGGGACACCTGGAGGGTGAGATAGACCCCTGGTTTGAAGCATGGACAAGTGGAGAAACACATGGAAACCTGCTGGGTCAGATAGATACCTCGTTGGACAGATGGATGTCTCGTGGGACAAATGGACACCTGCAGTAATGAATGGACACCTGGAGTGATGGATGGACACCTGGAGGGATGGATGGATGGATGGATGGATGGATGGACAGACACGTGGAGAGAACAGACGGACACCTGTTTTGACGGATGGACAACTGGAGGGACACATGGACATCTGGAGTGACAAATGGACACCTCGTTGGAAAAAGGGACACCTGGAGTGATGGATAGACGAGCTGCAAGGACAGATGGACACCGCCTTGGACAGATGGACATCTCGTGGGACAAACGGACACCTGGTTGTATCAAATAGATGGAAACCGCTTGGGAGAGATCGACACCTGGAGTGATGGATGGACACCTGGAGGGACAGATGGACATCTTGTTGGACACATCTGGTGGGACAGATGGACACCTGGCTCTAGAGAAAGGTGGAAACCAGCTAGGACAGATTGACATCTGGAGGCTGAGATGGATACGTGGTGACACGCATCGACACCTGGAGAGATGGACGGAGGGACTTACGGACACCTGGTTTGACGGATGGAAAACTGGTGGGACACATGGAAACCTAGAGGGAAAGATGGAAAACTCGTTGGACAGATGGACATCTGGTTGTAAAGATCGAAGGATATCGGTTGGGACAGAGGGACACATGGAGTGAGGGACGGACACCTGGTGGGACAGACGGACTTCTGGAGGGATAGATGGAAACATGGCGAGACACATGGACACCTGGATAGTTGGGTGGATGGATGGATGGATGGACACGTGGAGGGACAGACGAACACCTGTTTAACAGATAGAGAACTGGAAAGAAATAGGGACAGCTGGAGGGACAAACGGACACCTCGTTTGGACAGATGGACATCTCGTGGGACAGATGGACACCAGCTGGGCCAGATGGATACCTGGAATGATGGATGGACACCTGGTGGGATGGATGGAGATGTGGAGGGAGAGACGGACATGTGGTGAGAGCCATAGACGCCTGGAGAGATGGATGGATCGACACCTGGAGGGACAGATGGACATCTGGAGGGACACATGGACACCTGGTTTTATCAAATAGATGGACACCAGTAGGGAGAGAAGGACACCAAGGATGATGGATGGACACCTGGAGGGATGGATGGACACCTGAAGGGATGGATGGACACCTGGAGGGATAGGTGGACACGTGGTGATAGACATGGACTCCTGGAGAGATGGATGGACACCTGGAGAGACGGATGGGTATGTGGAGGGACAGACAGACACCTGGTTTTAAGGATGGACAACTGGAGAGACACATGGAAACCTGGAGGGACAACTGGAAACCTCAATGGACAGATGGATATCTCGTGGGACAGAGGGACACCTGGAGGAAGAGATGGACACATCGTGAGAGACATGGCCACCTGGAGAGATGGATGGACGGACACATGGAGGGACAGATGGACACCTGGTTTGAAGGTTGGACAATTGCTGGGACGCATGGACACCTGGAGGGAGAGATGGACACCGTGTTGGAGAGATGGACATCTCGTGGGACAAACGGACACCTGGTTGTATCAAATAGATGGAAACCGCTTGGGACAGATCGACACCAGCAGTGATGGATGGATGGATGGACAGGTGGAGGGACAGATGGACACCTGGAGGGTGAGAGGGACCCCTGGTTTGAAGGATGGACAAGTGGAGAAACACATGGAAACCTGCTGGGTCAGATAGGTACCTCATTGGACAGATGGACGTCTCGTGGGACAAATGGACACCTGCAGTAATGAATGGACACCTGGAGTGATGGATGGACACCTGGAGGGATGGATGGATGGATGGATGGATGGATGGATGGATGGATGGATGGATGGAGACGTGGAGAGAACAGACGGACACCTGTTTTGACGGATGGACAACTGGAGGGACACATGGACATCTGGAGTGACAAATGGACACCTCGTTGGAAAAAGGGACACCTGGAGTGATGGATAGACGAGCTGCAAGGACAGATGGACACCGCCTTGGACAGATGGACATCTCGTGGGACAAACGGACACCTGGTTGTACCAAATAGATGGAAACCGCTTGGGACAGATCGACACCAGCAGTGATGGATGGACACCTGGAGGGACAGATGGACATCTTGTTGGACACATCTGGTGGGACAGATGGACACCTGGCTCTAGAGAAAGGTGGAAACCAGCTAGGACAGATGGACATCTGGAGGCTGAGATGGATACGTGGTGACACGCATCGACACCTGGAGAGATGGACGGACGGACTTACGGACACCTGTTTTGACGGATGGACAACGGGAGGGACACATGGACATCTGGAGTGACAAATGGACACCTCGTTGGAAAAAGGGACACCTGGAGTGATGGATAGACGAGCTGGAAGGACAGATGGACACCGCCTTGGACAGATGGACATCTCGTGGGACAAACGGACACCTGGTTGTATCAAATAGATGGAAACCGCTTGGGACAGATCGACACCTGGAGTGATGGATGGACACCTGGAGGGACAGATGGACACCTTGTTGGACACATCTGGTGGGACAGATGGACACCTGGCTCTAGAGAAAGGTGGAAACCAGCTAGGACAGATGGACATCTGGAGGCTGAGATGGATACGTGGTGACACGCATCGACACCTGGAGAGATGGACGGAGGGACTTACGGACACCTGGTTTGACGGATGGAAAACTGGTGGGACACATGGAAACCTAGAGGGAAAGATGGAAAACTCGTTGGACAGATGGACATCTGGTTGTAAAGATCGAAGGATATCGGTTGGGACAGAGGGACACGTGGAGTGAGGGACGGACACCTGGTGGGACAGAGGGACTCCTGGAGGGATAGATGGAAACATGGCGAGACACATGGACACCTGGAGAGTTGGGTGGATGGATGGATGGACACGTGGAGGGACAGACGAACACCTGTTTAACGGATAGAGATCTGGAGAGAAATATGGACAGCTGGAGGAACAAACGGACACCTCGTTTGGACAGATGGACATCTCGTGGGACAGATGGACACCAGCTGGGCCAGATGGATACCTGGAATGATGGATGGACACCTGGTGGGATGGATGGAGATGTGGAGGGAGAGACGGACATGTGGTGAGAGCCATAGACGCCTGGAGAGATGGATGGATCGACACCTGGAGGGACAGATGGACATCTGGAGGGACACATGGACACCTGGTTTTATCAAATAGATGGACACCAGTAGGGAGAGAAGGACACCAAGGATGATGGATGGACACCTGGAGAGACGGATGGGTATGTGGAGGGCCAGACAGACACCTGGTTTTAAGGATGGACAACTGGAGAGACACATGGAAACCTGGAGGGACAACTGGAAACCTCAATGGACAGATGGATATCTCGTGGGACAGAGGGACACCTGGAGGAAGAGATGGACACATCGTGAGAGACATGGCCACCTGGAGAGATGGATGGACGGACACATGGAGGGACAGACGGACACCTGGTTTGAAGGTTGGACAATTGCTGGGACGCATGGACACCTGGAGGGAGAGATGGACACCGTGTTGGAGAGATGGACATCTCGTGGGACAAACGGACACCTGGTTGTATCAAATAGATGGAAACCGCTTGGGACAGATCGACACCAGCAGTGATGGATGGATGGACAGGTGGAGGGACAGATGGACACCTGGAGGCTGAGAGGGACCCCTGGTTTGAAGAATGGACAAGTGGAGAAACACATGGAAACCTGCTGGGTCAGATAGGTACCTCATTGGACAGATGGACGTCTCGTGGGACAAATGGACACCTGCAGTAATGAATGGACACCTGGAGTGATGGATGGACACCTGGAGGGATGGATGGATGGATGGATGGATGGATGGAGACGTGGAGAGAACAGACGGACACCTGTTTTGACGGATGGACAACTGGAGGGACACATGGACATCTGGAGTGACAAATGGACACCTCGTTGGAAAAAGGGACACCTGGAGTGATGGATAGACGAGCTGCAAGGACAGATGGACACCGCCTTGGACAGATGGACATCTCGTGGGACAAACGGACACCTGGTTGTACCAAATAGATGGAAACCGCTTGGGACAGATCGACACCTGGAGTGATGGATGGACACCTGGAGGGACAGATGGACACCTTGTTGGACACATCTGGTGGGACAGATGGACACCTGGCTCTAGAGAAAGGTGGAAACCAGCTAGGACAGATGGACATCTGGAGGCTGAGATGGATACGTGGTGACATGTGGGGGACTGCGGCGGGTCCGTGGAACCCTTGATTGTGGGAATGGAGTCAGGAGTTGACCTTGCAGAGATTAAAGTATATCCTTGAGAAAGAAGGGAGTAGAAAACATCCTGAGAAGTAAAACAACTTTTAGGTACCAGCTGGGGACTGACAAGATAAGGAGTAGTTTTGATGTTTTGCAAGAGACAACCAATGATATATTGTTATAACAATATGTAACCAATAGTAAAAGAACACATGTGTTAAGAAAGAATATATAAGAATATACGTGTGCTAATAAAGGGGGACTGTTACTGCTTGAACTGCTGAAGATTACTGTCCGTGTCGTTTGTCCGTCTCAACAACAACGACAACTGGTGACCCCGACGTGATTCTGCATAGGAAAAAAGACGGCTGGAGATAGCCGTGGAGACGGAGCCCAGTATAGCTGAGAGCGGCGGGGAGAGCTGCTGATTGATCCGGATCGTGAATAAGACACCTGGAGAGGTGAGCTACTGGGAACATGGGAGGGAACTTGTCCAAAGAAGAGGGTATCATACTCTCTATGTGGCAGTTGCTTTTGAAACGGCGAGGCGTGGACCTCCCCGAGTTGACTTTACGG
Source organism: Numenius arquata (assembly GCF_964106895.1). Classification (NCBI taxonomy): domain Eukaryota; kingdom Metazoa; phylum Chordata; class Aves; order Charadriiformes; family Scolopacidae; genus Numenius; species Numenius arquata. Next base: position 19,098 of record NW_027415198.1, read on the forward strand.
AAAATGCTGCTCTGGGGCAAAAGACAAGGCATTGAAGTTACCACTGTCACAGCGTTTAGTGTATCACAGTGGAAAGACTTGGGTGATAAATTGTTCGATGGTGCTACGAGAGGCTCCAAAGAAGCGACTGAACTACTAACAACGTGGCGTTTGCTACTAGAGACTTTGAAAGGGTTTAAAGAGCAGAGGGAACAAGCGGAGACTGCGGGAAAAAATGAGTCGCCTGATCCTTTCAGGCCGGACTTAAAAGGAGGGGCGGAGCCATCTGCGGTCCCAAAACCCCCGGTCCTAAAACCCCCTGTTACCAAGAAAGAAGACGGGGGGGGTACTGATGGGGGGGGGGGGCTGCGGCTTTCCGAAGGAAAAAAGTATAAGTATGTGCTGCCCCGAGAACAGATAGAAGCGGCAAGAGACTCGCATAAACAAGCGGCAGATTCGGGATATGTGTGGCCGCAGGAGGGACTCCCTGTATTTAAGTCAGGAGAGTGTGTGCAACCCTCTGCTCCGCCAGTGCCGATTGCGGAAGAGCAAAAAGCGCGGCCGTCGCTTAACCCCTTTTTGTATCCACCTCTGCCAGAGGATTCGGACGTTAATGTTGATCAGGATGATCCTATGACAGGGCAAAATGAGCTTGAGGAGGTAGTCCCTGAGAATCCGGGTCCCCCTTTGCACACCCCTGCGCCAGTAAAACGTTCCGAGCAAGGGGGGGCAGAGTGTAGACCAAAATACCCTCGTACTTGGGATTTACCTCCAGCCTCGATTACGGTTAGACCGCGAAATCCTGTGCGATTCTGGAAAAAGGTCAAAGCTAAAGCTATGGAGTTGGGCGACTGGGATTTATCAGAGAATATATCCGTTCCCCTCACCACTGATGAACCTTTGAATGTTGAGACTGCTGGGCCTGCAGCATTTCCTGTGGTGTATCATGACCCAGCTGCAGGGGAGCCTCATGAGCATGCTACTTATTCCTGGAAGGTGATTCAGGATTTACAAAAGGCCACTGCCCAGTATGGCCCCAACTCCCCTGCAGTAATGCAACTGATACGATTATTGTCAATGGAAGCTATGACCCCTTATGATATTACTCATATTGCTCAGATCATTTTTCAACCTGTGCAGCTTGCAGTGTTTCGAAATATTTGGCAGCAAAGGGCTGAGGCTCAGGCCGTAGCAAATCTGCAGTTTCCACAGGGTGATCCTCGCTATGGCAATGGTGCTGATGTTTTAATGGGTGCTGGGCAATTCAATAACCCACAGCATCAAGCGCAGTGGCCCCCCTTGGTGCTTGAACAAGTAAAAAATATAGGCATCGAGGCAATAATTCGCACTGCAGAATTGGCAGAACCAAAACAAAAATATACCACCATTAAACAAGGCACTCGAGAACCATTTCTCTCCTTTGTTGAAAAGTTACAAGCTGCTGTTGAACGTCAAGTGTTTGATGCGCGCCTCCGTGAAATGTTAGTGAAACAATTGGCTCGCGACAATGCTAATGCGGACTGTCAAAAAATAATTGAGGCATTACCAGGAGACCCAACCTTAGAGGCAATGATTACTGCTTGTGCCAAGGTTGGATCTGTGGAGCATAAAATGACTGCACTCGCTGCCGCAATGGCAGCCATGCGAGTACAGGGCCAAAAATGCTATGGCTGTGGTCAAACAGGTCATGTAAAAGCTGAATGCCCCAAGAAAAAAATGGGAGGAACTGGCTCGGGAAAAGTCAATACGGCAGGGGACACAGCAGAAATGAATTGCTATAGGTGTGGAAGGGTTGGACATGTTGCTAAGCAATGTCACTCTAAATATCACCTTAATGGCCAACCATTACAGCCGGGAAACGGCAAGAAGAGCGCGAAGGGGCGTGTGCAGACACAAATGCCCCGTACGCAAATGCCCTACAATCCTGGCAACCCATTTCTAGGGTCAGTGCAGACGCAACCCTCTGTGACAAGCTATCAGGGAAAACCAGTGGATCAGCCGGGATGGATGTATCCACCGCCCACACAGTGACTATAACAACTCAAGGGGTGCACAAAGTGCCTTTAGATGCCTGGGGACCAATTGGTAGGGGACTGAGTGCTTTACTAATAGGAAGATCAAGTACCACCCTACAAGGACTCATGGTGCATGTTGGAGTTATTGACGCCGATTTTACAGGACAAATTTGTGCTATGGTATCTACAGCAACCCCACCGGTAACAATAGAAAAAGGAACACGCTTAGCTCAACTTGTGCCATTTATGAGTTGTGTCCCCAGGACTGAACAGGTTGTTCGCGGTGATGGCGGATTTGGATCAACAGGAAAACCACTTGTTTTCTGGACTCAGACAGTGTCGGAGAAACGGCCGCAAATGATCTGTACACTCATGATGAACAGTGTTACCCCCGATCAGGTGAAACTGACTGGGTTACTCGATACAGGGGCGGATGTGACTATCATCTCACTGCGCGAATGGCCGAATACTTGGCCTTTGGCCTCAAACACCTTGGGGGTGGCAGGACTTGGAGGAGTTGCAAATAGCTTAATATCAGCCAAACCGATTACGATTGTTAATTCTGAAGGTCAAAGGGCTACGGTGAGACCTTATGTGACCTCGGCCCCATTAAATTTGTGGGGAAGGGATTGTTTAGGACAATGGGGAGTACGGATAACAACGGATTTTCAGTAGGGGTCACTGTATTGCAGGGCATTTCTCGACCCACTCTGGCATTAAGATGGTTAACTGAAAGACCAGTGTGGGTCGATCAGTGGCCCCTCAGTCAAGAAAAACTCACTGCCCTGCAGTCTCTCGTAGCAGAACAACTAGCTGCAGGACACATAGAGGTCTCACACAGCCCTTGGAATACCCCTGTGTTTGTTATAAAGAAAAAATCTGGAAAATGGAGATTGTTACATGATCTGAGGAAGATTAATGAGGTTATAGCAACCATGGGAGCTTTACAACCTGGATTACCCTCTCCCACCATGATTCCGATGCAATGGGAAATTGTTGTAATGGACTTGAAAGATTGTTTCTTTACAATTCCTTTAGCAGATCAAGATATGGAGAAATTTGCCTTTACTGTACCATCCATAAACAATATGGAACCTGCAAAAAGATATCATTGGAAGGTGTTACCGCAAGGTATGAAAAACTCACCCACAATTTGCCAGTGGTTCGTGGCAAAGGCATTGAGTCCAGTACGTGCTTTGTTCCCATCAGGTTATTGCTATCATTATATGGATGACATTCTGTTAGCTGCAGCAACTCCACAGGAGTTAATTGAGATGGAGAACAAAACACGGGAATCTCTGTGCCGATATGGACTAATTGTTGCGCCTGAAAAGGTGCAACGGCAGCAACCATGGCTCTATTTAGGTATGAAAGTCTTAACTCAAATGGTGATGCCACAACCCATACAATTGCAAGTGGAAGTGAAAACATTAAATGACGTGCAAAAATTAGCAGGGATGATTAATTGGATTCGACCCTACGTGGGGATTCCTTCTTCTAAATTGCAACCGTTATTTGAACTACTGCAAGGAGACACAGATATTTCTGCCCCACGCACCTTGACGGTAGGTGCACAAAAAACAATTGCAGACATTGAGCGAGCAATTAGTAGCAAACACGTATGGAGAATTGAATTGACAGTGCCTGTCCAGGCAATCATTTTGATTGATCAGTTGGTACCCTTTGCCATGATTGCACAATGGCATGAGAAGTGGGATGATTCTCTACATGTTTTGGAATGGGTTTTCTTGCCAAATAAAACAAAAAAGACAGCCCCTGGCCTTTTTGAGCTGGTGGCTCAAGTAATTATAAAAATCAGGACACGCTGTATGGAATTAATGGCGAGAGACCCGGAAAAAATTGTACTCCCAGTGCAGAGTGATTATTTTGAATGGTGCATGGCCAACAGCTCTGCTTTACAAGCAGCCATGATGAACTATACAGGGCAAATAAGTTATCATTTGCCCTCACATCCATTGGTCAAACTAGGAAGTCAGGTGAGATTTGGTCAGAAACAATTGAGTCAATTGGATCCAGTAGAGGGACCCACGGTGTTTACGGATGGATCAGGGAAAACCGGAAAAGCAGCCATCGTTTGGAAAGATGGACCACAATGGCAGCATAAAATCGAACATCAAGAAGGCTCACCACAAGTGGTTGAACTTAGGGCGATGGCCATGGTGTTTCAAAACTTCCCTGGCCCAGTAAACATCATAACGGATTCTGCTTATGTGGCTGGACTGGTACAACGATTGGATAAAGCTGTGTTAGGGCATGTGTCTAATGAAACGCTGTTTGGGGTTCTGAAGCTATTATGGTTAGAAATTCAGAAACGTCACTATGAATATTATGTCATGCATATTAAAAGTCACACTACGTTACCGGGTTTTATAGTGGAAGGAAATGCAAAAGCAGATGCTTTGGTGTCCGCAGTGGCATTAGGACCTGTTCCCGACATTAAACAACAGGCAATAGCTTCACATCGCTTTTACCATCAGGGCTATCGGGCCCTGAAACGTCAATTTCATATTTCCAATTCTGAGGCACGTGCCATTGTTGCTGCATGCCCTGATTGTCAGGGCCATCATGTCCCTATTTACTATGGCACCAACCCTCGTGGCCTCCGTGCCTTGCAGATCTGGCAGACTGATGTTACGCACGTACCCGAATTTGGGCGTCTGAAATACGTGCATGTCTCTATAGATACTTTTTCATCAGCTCTTGTTGCCACTGCTCATACTGGGGAATCTGCACGTGATGTCATCCGCCATTGGCAACGTGCATTTTCCATTTTAGGTGTTCCCCAACAAGTTAAGACAGACAATGGCCCGGCTTACGTGTCTCAGAAAGTTGCATTATTTTTGCAGCTTTGGGGGATATCCCATGTTACTGGAATTCCCCATTCTCCCACAGGACAAAGCATTGTAGAACGAGCCCACGGTACACTCAAGCGCTTCCTCCAAAAACAAAAAGGGGGAATGCTGGGTGAACCACCTGATGCACGATTGGCTAAAGCTACATATGTTTTAAATTTTTTACAGGTTTCTGATGATTCTCCGACCCCAACACCGCCCATCCTTCGCCATTTCAATTCCCTGGTAACTCAGGAGGGGGTGGGGCCAGGGGCAAAGGTGTTAGTGCGGGATCTACATACGGGTCAATGGATGGGTCCGTATGATCTATTAACCTGGGGAAGAGGTTATGCTTGTGTTTCCACAGATCACGGGCCGCAATGGATGCCGGCACGGAATGTGAAGCCTGTGTTATCTTCCTCATGATGTGTGCTGTGGTTAACGCATTTTGGATGCCAACGCAGACAAGGACCAATGTATGGATCACTCTAGCCAACATGACTGGCCAAGATTCCATATGTCTGGCCACTACATCACCAGAGAATCCATTTGTTACGTGTCTCGTTGGTGTTCCAGTGGACAAGTGGCCGGTACCGCATGAAGCACGGGCAACTTTTCAGAACGAGTCGTTGGTTAATACATGGGACGCATGGGTGCCTTATTTGCCTAAAGTGCCTTTGGAACCTCAAGAGCTTGAACTTTTGGGATCTATAAAAATGGACTATTGTCTGTATTTCAATTATACAGGAAAGAATCAATCCCTGGCATGGGTGGTAAATTCAAGTATGACAATTTACAGAAATTCAAGTGTATGGTGTAACTTTACCTCCCCAAATATTTCTTGATCCTCAAATGTCCTTTTGGCGCTACCCCCGGGGATATTCCTGATATGTGGAGATCGAGCCTGGGGAGCCATACCTTCTCACATAACAGGAGGACCATGCAGTTTGGGACGCTTAACATTGTTAACTCCTAATACGTCCATGATTTATCAACATCGCTATTAAAAAAAAAAAAAAAAAGCTAAGAGGAGCCTCCATGCTTACAATGAAGACTGTGATGACCAAGTCACTTTTTGGAATAAGGGTGAAATATGGGCAGCCTCCATGTTTGTACCAGGAGCAGCTGCTGCCAAAGCATTAAGTACCTTGAATAAGTTAGGATGCTGGCTAGCAAAGCAAATGAATGCAACCTCTGCGGCATTAAGCAATTTACTATTAGATGTAGACTCAGTTAGGCATGCTATGTTATAAAATAGAGCGGCAATAGATTTTTTGTTATTAGCTCAAGGACATGGATGTGAGGATATTGATGGAATGTATTGCATGAACTTGTCAGATCACACTGAATCAATTCATAAAAGCATACAGTTGTTAAAGGAAGGAGTACAAAAGCTGCAAGTTGACAATGGATGGGATTGGTTGAACAGATTGTTTAGTGAATGGGGACTGTCGGGATGGTTGTTGTCAGTAGTAAGAACGGGATTAGTTATTTTACTGATTGTTGTGATTGTGCTATTAATGTTGCCATGTGTCATCTCCTTGCTGCAAAGGGCCCTGCAGTGGACGATGAGGGCGATATTTTTGGCACAAATACAAAAAGGGGGAATTGTGGGGGACTGCGGCGGGTCCGTGGAACCCTTGATTGTGGGAATGGAGTCAGGAGTTGACCTTGCAGAGATTAAAGTATATCCTTGAGAAAGAAGGGAGTAGAAAACATCCTGAGAAGTAAAACAACTTTTAGGTACCAGCTGGGGACTGACAAGATAAGGAGTAGTTTTGATGTTTTGCAAGAGACAACCAATGATATATTGTTATAACAATATGTAACCAATAGTAAAAGAACACATGTGTTAAGAAAGAATATATAAGAATATACGTGTGCTAATAAAGGGGGACTGTTACTGCTTGAACTGCTGAAGATTGCTGTCCGTGTCGTTTGTCTGTCTCAACAACAACGACAGTGACACGCATCGACACCTGGAGAGATGGACGGAGGGACTTACGGACACCTGGTTTGACGGATGGAAAACTGGTGGGACACATGGAAACCTGGAGGGAAAGATGGAAAACTCGTTGGACAGATGGACATCTGGTTGTAAAGATCGAAGGATATCGGTTGGGACAGAGGGACACATGGAGTGAGGGACGGACACCTGGTGGGACAGAGGGACTCCTGGAGGGATAGATGGAAACATGGCGAGACACATGGTCACCTGGAGAGTTGGGTGGATGGATGGATGGACACGTGGAGGGACAGACGAACACCTGTTTAACGGATAGAGATCTGGAGGGAAATAGGGACAGCTGGAGGAACAAACGGACACATCGTTTGGACAGATGGACATCTCGTGGGACAGATGGACACCAGCTGGGCCAGATGGATACCTGGAATGATGGATGGACACCTGGTGGGATGGATGGAGATGTGGAGGGAGAGACGGACATGTGGTGAGAGCCATAGACGCCTGGAGAGATGGATGGATCGACACCTGGAGGGACAGATGGACATCTGGAGGGACACATGGACACCTGGTTTTATCAAATAGATGGACACCAGTAGGGAGAGAAGGACACCAAGGATGATGGATGGACACCTGGAGAGACGGATGGGTATGTGGAGGGCCAGACAGACACCTGGTTTTAAGGATGGACAACTGGAGAGACACATGGAAACCTGGAGGGACAACTGGAAACCTCAATGGACAGATGGATATCTCGTGGGACAGAGGGACACCTGGAGGAAGAGATGGACACATCGTGAGAGACATGGCCACCTGGAGAGATGGATGGACGGACACATGGAGGGACAGACGGACACCTGGTTTGAAGGTTGGACAATTGCTGGGATGCATGGACACCTGGAGGGAGAGATGGACACTGTGTTGGAGAGATGGGCATCTCGTGGGACAGACGGACACCTGGTTGTATCAAACAGATGGAAACCGCTTGGGACAGATCGACACCAGCAGTGATGGAAGGATGGATGGACAGGTGGAGGGACAGATGGACACCTGGAGGGTGAGAGGGACCCCTGGTTTGAAGGATGGACAAGTGGAGAAACACATGGAAACCTGCTGGGTCAGAAAAATACCTCGTTGGACAGATGGACGTCTCGTGGGACAAATGGACACCTACAGTAGTGAATGGACACCTGGAGTGATGGATGGACACCTGGAGGGATGGATGGATGGATGGATGGAGACGTGGAGAGAACAGACGGACACCTGTTTTGACGGATGGACAACTGGAGGGACACATGGACATCTGGAGTGACAAATGGACACCTCGTTGGAAAAAGGGACACCTGGAGTGATGGATAGACGAGCTGCAAGGACAGATGGACACCGCCTTGGACAGATGGACATCTCGTGGGACAAACGGACACCTGGTTGTACCAAATAGATGGAAACCGCTTGGGACAGATCGACACCTGGAGTGATGGATGGACACCTGGAGGGACAGATGGACACCTTGTTGGACACATCTGGTGGGACAGATGGACACCTGGCTCTAGAGAAAGGTGGAAACCAGCTAGGACAGATGGACATCTGGAGGCTGAGATGGATACGTGGTGACACGCATCGACACCTGGAGAGATGGACGAATGGACTTACGGACACCTGGTTTGACGGATGAAAAACTGGTGGGACACATGGAAACCTGGAGGGAAAGATGGAAAACTCGTTGGACAGATGGACATCTGGAGGGACACATGGACACCTGGTTTTATCAAATAGATGGACACCAGTAGGGAGAGAAGGACACCAAGGATGATGGATGGACACCTGGAGGGATGGATGGACACCTGAAGGGATGGATGGACACCTGGAGGGATAGGTGGACACGTGGTGATAGACATGGACTCCTGGAGAGATGGATGGACACCTGGAGAGACGGATGGGTATGTGGAGGGCCAGACAGACACCTGGTTTTAAGGATGGACAACTGGAGAGACACATGGAAACCTGGAGGGACAACTGGAAACCTCAATGGACAGATGGATATCTCGTGGGACAGAGGGACACCTGGAGGAAGAGATAGACCCCTGGTTTGAAGCATGGACAAGTGGAGAAACACATGGAAACCTGCTGGGTCAGATAGATACCTCGTTGGACAGATGGATGTCTCGTGGGACAAATGGACACCTGTAGTAATGAATGGACACCTGGAGTGATGGATGGACACCTGGAGGGATGGATGGATGGATGGATGGATGGATGGACACGTGGAGAGAACAGACGGACACCTGTTTTGACGGATGGACAACTGGAGGGACACATGGACATCTGGAGTGACAAATGGACACCTCGTTGGAAAAAGGGACACCTGGAGTGATGGATAGACGAGCTGGAAGGACAGATGGACACCGCCTTGGACAGATGGACATCTCGTGGGACAAACGGACACCTGGTTGTATCAAATAGATGGAAACCGCTTGGGACAGATCGACACCTGGAGTGATGGATGGACACCTGGAGGGACAGATGGACACCTTGTTGGACACATCTGGTGGGACAGATGGACACCTGGCTCTAGAGAAAGGTGGAAACCAGCTAGGACAGATGGACATCTGGAGGCTGAGATGGATACGTGGTGACACGCATCGACACCTGGAGAGATGGACGGACAGACTTACGGACACCTGGTTTGACGGATGGAAAACTGGTGGGACACATGGAAACCTAGAGGGAAAGATGGAAAACTCGTTGGACAGATGGACATCTGGTTGTAAAGATCGAAGGATATCGGTTGGGACAGAGGGACACATGGAGTGAGGGACGGACACCTGGTGGGACAGACGGACTCCTGGAGGGATAGATGGAAACATGGCGAGACACATGGACACCTGGAGAGTTGGGTGCATGGATGGATGGACACGTGGAGGGACAGACGAACACCTGTTTAACGGATAGAGATCTGGAGAGAAATATGGACAGCTGGAGGAACAAACGGACACCTCGTTTGGACAGATGGACATCTCGTGGGACAGATGGACACCAGCTGGGCCAGATGGATACCTGGAATGATGGATGGACACCTGGTGGGATGGATGGAGATGTGGAGGGAGAGACGGACATGTGGTGAGAGCCATAGACGCCTGGAGAGATGGATGGATCGACACCTGGAGGGACAGATGGACATCTGGAGGGACACATGGACACCTGGTTTTATCAAATAGATGGACACCAGTAGGGAGAGAAGGACACCAAGGATGATGGATGGACACCTGGAGAGACGGATGGGTATGTGGAGGGCCAGACAGACACCTGGTTTTAAGGATGGACAACTGGAGAGACACATGGAAACCTGGAGGGACAACTGGAAACCTCAATGGACAGATGGATATCTCGTGGGACAGAGGGACACCTGGAGGAAGAGATGGACACATCGTGAGAGACATGGCCACCTGGAGAGATGGATGGACGGACACATGGAGGGACAGACGGACACCTGGTTTGAAGGTTGGACAATTGCTGGGACGCATGGACACCTGGAGGGAGAGATGGACACCGTGTTGGAGAGATGGACATCTCGTGGGACAGACGGACACCTGGTTGTATCAAACAGATGGAAACCGCTTGGGACAGATCGACACCAGCAGTGATGGATGGATGGATGGACAGGTGGAGGGACAGATGGACACCTGGAGGGTGAGAGGGACCCCTGGTTTGAAGGATGGACAAGTGGAGAAACACATGGAAACCTGCTGGGTCAGATAGATACCTCGTTGGACAGATGGACGTCTCGTGGGACAAATGGACACCTGCAGTAGTGAAGGGACACCTGGAGTGATGGATGGACACCTGGAGGGATGGATGGATGGATGGATGGATGGACATGTGGAGAGAACAGACGGACACCTGTTTTGACGGATGGACAACTGGAGGGACACATGGACATCTGGAGTGACAAATGGACACCTCGTTGGAAAAAGGGACACCTGGAGTGATGGATAGACGAGCTGGAAGGACAGATGGACACCGCCTTGGACAGATGGACATCTCGTGGGACAAACGGACACCTGGTTGTATCAAATAGATGGAAACCGCTTGGGACAGATCGACACCTGGAGTGATGGATGGACACCTGGAGGGACAGATGGACACCTTGTTGGACACATCTGGTGGGACAGATGGACACCTGGCTCTAGAGAAAGGTGGAAACCAGCTAGGACAGATGGACATCTGGAGGCTGAGATGGATACGTGATGACACGCATCGACACCTGGAGAGATGGACGAATGGACTTACGGACACCTGGTTTGACGGATGAAAAACTGGTGGGACACATGGAAACCTAGAGGGAAAGATGGAAAACTCGTTGGACAGATGGACATCTGGAGGGACACATGGACACCTGGTTTTATCAAATAGATGGACACCAGTAGGGAGAGAAGGACACCAAGGATGATGGATGGACACCTGGAGGGATGGATGGAGATGTGGAGGGAGAGACGGACATGTGGTGAGAGCCATAGACGCCTGGAGAGATGGATGGATCGACACCTGGAGGGACAGATGGACATCTGGAGGGACACATGGACACCTGGTTTTATCAAATAGATGGACACCAGTAGGGAGAGAAGGACACCAAGGATGATGGATGGACACCTGGAGGGATGGATGGACACCTGAAGGGATGGATGGACACCTGGAGGGATAGGTGGACACGTGGTGATAGACATGGACTCCTGGAGAGATGGATGGACACCTGGAGAGACGGATGGGTATGTGGAGGGACAGACAGACACCTGGTTTTAAGGATGGACAACTGGAGAGACACATGGAAACCTGGAGGGACAACTGGAAACCTCAATGGACAGATGGATATCTCGTGGGACAGAGGGACACCTGGAGGAAGAGATGGACACATCGTGAGAGACATGGCCACCTGGAGAGATGGATGGACGGACACATGGAGGGACAGACGGACACCTGGTTTGAAGGTTGGACAATTGCTGGGACGCATGGACACCTGGAGGGAGAGATGGACACCGTGTTGGAGAGATGGACATCTCGTGGGACAAACGGACACCTGGTTGTATCAAATAGATGGAAACCGCTTGGGACAGATCGACACCAGCAGTGATGGATGGATGGATGGACAGATGGAGGGACAGATGGACACCTGGAGGGTGAGAGGGACCCCTGGTTTGAAGCATGGACAAGTGGAGAAACACATGGAAACCTGCTGGGTCAGATAGGTACCTCATTGGACAGATGGACGTCTCGTGGGACAAATGGACACCTGCAGTAATGAATGGACACCTGGAGTGATGGATGGACACCTGGAGGGATGGATGGATGGATGGATGGATGGATGGACACGTGGAAAGAACAGACGGACACCTGTTTTGACGGATGGACAACGGGAGGGACACATGGACATCTGGAGTGACAAATGGACACCTCGTTGGAAAAAGGGACACCTGGAGTGATGGATAGATGAGCTGGAAGGACAGATGGACACCGCCTTGGACAGATGGACATCTCGTGGGACAAACGGACACCTGGTTGTATCAAATAGATGGAAACCGCTTGGGACAGATCGACACCTGGAGTGATGGATGGACACCTGGAGGGACAGATGGACACCTTGTTGGACACATCTGGTGGGACAGATGGACACCTGGCTCTAGAGAAAGGTGGAAACCAGCTAGGACAGATGGACATCTGGAGGCTGAGATGGATACGTGGTGACACGCATCGACACCTGGAGAGATGGACGGATGGACTTACGGACACCTGGTTTGACGGATGGAAAACTGGTGGGACACATGGAAACCTAGAGGGAAAGATGGAAAACTCGTTGGACAGATGGACATCTGGTTGTAAAGATCGAAGGATATCGGTTGGGACAGAGGGACACATGGAGTGAGGGACGGACACCTGGTGGGACAGAGGGACTCCTGGAGGGATAGATGGAAACATGGCGAGACACATGGACACCTGGAGAGTAGGGTGGATGGATGGATGGATGGACACGTGGAGGGACAGACGAACACCTGTTTAACAGATAGAGAACTGGAGGGAAATAGGGACAGCTGGAGGGACAAACGGACACCTCGTTTGGACAGATGGACATCTCGTGGGACAGATGGACACCAGCTGGGCCAGATGGATACCTGGAATGATGGATGGACACCTGGTGGGATGGATGGAGATGTGGAGGGAGAGACGGACATGTGGTGAGAGCCATAGACGCCTGGAGAGATGGATGGATCGACACCTGGAGGGACAGATGGACACCTGGTTTTATCAAATAGATGGACACCAGTAGGGAGAGAAGGACACCAAGGATGATGGATGGACACCTGGAGGGATGGATGGACACCTGAAGGGATGGATGGACACCTGGAGGGATAGGTGGACACGTGGTGATAGACATGGACTCCTGGAGAGATGGATGGACACCTGGAGAGACGGATGGGTATGTGGAGGGCCAGACAGACACCTGGTTTTAAGGATGGACAACTGGAGAGACACATGGAAACCTGGAGGGACAACTGGAAACCTCAATGGACAGATGGATATCTCGTGGGACAGAGGGACACCTGGAGGAAGAGATGGACACATCGTGAGAGACATGGCCACCTGGAGAGATGGATGGACGGACACATGGAGGGACAGACGGACACCTGGTTTGAAGGTTGGACAATTGCTGGGACGCATGGACACCTGGAGGGAGAGATGGACACCGTGTTGGAGAGATGGACATCTCGTGGGACAAACGGACACCTGGTTGTATCAAATAGATGGAAACCGCTTGGGACAGATCGACACCAGCAGTGATGGATGGATGGATGGACAGGTGGAGGGACAGATGGACACCTGGAGGGTGAGAGGGACCCCTGGTTTGAAGGATGGACAAGTGGAGAAACACATGGAAACCTGCTGGGTCAGATAGGTACCTCATTGGACAGATGGACGTCTCGTGGGACAAATGGGCACCTGCAGTAATGAATGGACACCTGGAGTGATGGATGGACACCTGGAGGGATGGATGGATGGATGGATGGATGGACGGACACGTGGAGAGAACAGACAGACACCTGTTTTGACGGATGGACAACTGGAGGGACACATGGACATCTGGAGTGACAAATGGACACCTCGTTGGAAAAAGGGACACCTGGAGTGATGGATAGATGAGCTGCAAGGACAGATGGACACCGCCTTGGACAGATGGACATCTCGTGGGACAAACGGACACCTGGTTGTATCAAATAGATGGAAACCGCTTGGGACAGATCGACACCAGCAGTGATGGATGGATGGATGGACAGGTGGAGGGACAGATGGACACCTGGAGGGTGAGAGGGACCCCTGGTTTGAAGGATGGACAAGTGGAGAAACACATGGAAACCTGCTGGGTCAGATAGATACCTCGTTGGACAGATGGACGTCTCGTGGGACAAATGGACACCTGCAGTAATGAATGGACACCTGGAGTGATGGATGGACACCTGGAGGGATGGATGGATGGATGGATGGAGACGTGGAGAGAACAGACGGACACCTGTTTTGACGGATGGACAACTGGAGGGACACATGGACATCTGGAGTGACAAATGGACACCTCGTTGGAAAAAGGGACACCTGGAGTGATGGATAGACGAGCTGCAAGGACAGATGGACACCGCCTTGGACAGATGGACATCTCGTGGGACAAACGGACACCTGGTTGTATCAAATAGATGGAAACCGCTTGGGACAGATCGACACCTGGAGTGATGGATGGACACCTGGAGGGACAGATGGACACCTTGTTGGACACATCTGGTGGGACAGATGGACACCTGGCTCTAGAGAAAGGTGGAAACCAGCTAGGACAGATGGACATCTGGAGGCTGAGATGGATACGTGGTGACACGCATCGACACCTGGAGAGATGGACAAACGGACTTACGGACACATGGTTTGACGGATGAAAAACTGGTGGGACACATGGAAACCTAGAGGGAAAGATGGAAAACTCGTTGGACAGATGGACATCTGGAGGGACACATGGACACCTGGTTTTATCAAATAGATGGACACCAGTAGGGAGAGAAGGACACCAAGGATGATGGATGGACACCTGGAGGGATGGATGGACACCTGAAGGGATGGATGGACACCTGGAGGGATAGGTGGACACGTGGTGATAGACATGGACTCCTGGAGAGATGGATGGACACCTGGAGAGACGGATGGGTATGTGGAGGGACAGACAGACACCTGGTTTTAAGGATGGACAACTGGAGAGACACATGGAAACCTGGAGGGACAACTGGAAACCTCAATGGACAGATGGATATCTCGTGGGACAGAGGGACACCTGGAGGAAGAGATGGACACATCGTGAGAGACATGGCCACCTGGAGAGATGGATGGACGGACACATGGAGGGACAGACGGACACGTGGTTTGAAGGTTGGACAATTGCTGGGACGCATGGACACCTGGAGGGAGAGATGGACACCGTGTTGGAGAGATGGACATCTCGTGGGACAGACGGACACCTGGTTGTATCAAATAGATGGAAACCGCTTGGGACAGATCGACACCAGCAGTGATGGATGGATGGATGGACAGGTGGAGGGACAGATGGACACCTGGAGGGTGAGAGAGACCCCTGGTTTGAAGCATGGACAAGTGGAGAAACACATGGAAACCTGCTGGGTCAGATAGATACCTCGTTGGACAGATGGATGTCTCGTGGGACAAATGGACACCTGCAGTAATGAATGGACACCTGGAGTGATGGATGGACACCTGGAGGGATGGATGGATGGATGGATGGATGGATGGATGGATGGACACGTGGAGAGAACAGACGGACACCTGTTTTGACGGATGGACAACTGGAGGGACACATGGACATCTGGAGTGACAAATGGACACCTCGTTGGAAAAAGGGACACCTGGAGTGATGGATAGACGAGCTGGAAGGACAGATGGACACCGCCTTGGACAGATGGACATCTCGTGGGACAAACGGACACCTGGTTGTATCAAATAGATGGAAACCGCTTGGGACAGATCGACACCTGGAGTGGTGGATGGACACCTGGAGGGACAGATGGACACCTTGTTGGACACATCTGGTGGGACAGATGGACACCTGGCTCTAGAGAAAGGTGGAAACCAGCTAGGACAGATGGACATCTGGAGGCTGAGATGGATACGTGGTGACACGCATCGACACCTGGAGAGATGGACGGAGGGACTTACGGACACCTGGTTTGACGGATGGAAAACTGGTGGGACACATGGAAACCTAGAGGGAAAGATGGAAAACTCGTTGGACAGATGGACATCTGGTTGTAAAGATCGAAGGATATCGGTTGGGACAGAGGGACACATGGAGTGAGGGACGGACACCTGGTGGGACAGAGGGACTCCTGGAGGGATAGATGGAAACATGGCGAGACACATGGACACCTGGAGAGTTGGGTGGATGGATGGATGGACACGTGGAGGGACAGACGAACACCTGTTTAACAGATAGAGATCTGGAGAGAAATATGGACAGCTGGAGGAACAAACGGACACCTCGTTTGGACAGATGGACATCTCGTGGGACAGATGGACACCAGCTGGGCCAGATGGATATCTGGAATGATGGATGGACACCTGGTGGGATGGATGGAGATGTGGAGGGAGAGACGGACATGTGGTGAGAGCCATAGACGCCTGGAGAGATGGATGGATCGACACCTGGAGGGACAGATGGACACCTGGTTTTATCAAATAGATGGACACCAGTAGGGAGAGAAGGACACCAAGGATGATGGATGGACACCTGGAGGGATGGATGGACACCTGAAGGGATGGATGGACACCTGGAGGGATAGGTGGACACGTGGTGATAGACATGGACTCCTGGAGAGATGGATGGACACCTGGAGAGACGGATGGGTATGTGGAGGGCCAGACAGACACCTGCTTTTAAGGATGGACAACTGGAGAGACACATGGAAACCTGGAGGGACAACTGGAAACCTCAATGGACAGATGGATATCTCGTGGGACAGAGGGACACCTGGAGGAAGAGATGGACACATCGTGAGAGACATGGCCACCTGGAGAGATGGATGGACGGACACATGGAGGGACAGACGGACACCTGGTTTGAAGGTTGGACAATTGCTGGGACGCATGGACACCTGGAGGGAGAGATGGACACCGTGTTGGAGAGATGGACATCTCGTGGGACAGACGGACACCTGGTTGTATCAAATAGATGGAAACCGCTTGGGACAGATCGACACCAGCAGTGATGGATGGATGGATGGACAGGTGGAGGGACAGATGGACACCTGGAGGGTGAGAGAGACCCCTGGTTTGAAGCATGGACAAGTGGAGAAACACATGGAAACCTGCTGGGTCAGATAGGTACCTCATTGGACAGATGGACGTCTCGTGGGACAAATGGGCACCTGCAGTAATGAATGGACACCTGGAGTGATGGATGGACACCTGGAGGGATGGATGGATGGATGGATGGATGGATGGATGGATGGATGGATGGACGGACACGTGGAGAGAACAGACGGACACCTGTTTTGACGGATGGACAACTGGAGGGACACATGGACATCTGGAGTGACAAATGGACACCTCGTTGGAAAAAGGGACACCTGGAGTGATGGATAGATGAGCTGCAAGGACAGATGGACACCGCCTTGGACAGATGGACATCTCGTGGGACAAACGGACACCTGGTTGTATCAAATAGATGGAAACCGCTTGGGACAGATCGACACCAGCAGTGATGGATGGATGGATGGACAGGTGGAGGGACAGATGGACACCTGGAGGGTGAGAGGGACCCCTGGTTTGAAGGATGGACAAGTGGAGAAACACATGGAAACCTGCTGGGTCAGATAGATACCTCGTTGGACAGATGGACGTCTCGTGGGACAAATGGACACCTGCAGTAATGAATGGACACCTGGAGTGATGGATGGACACCTGGAGGGATGGATGGATGGATGGATGGACACGTGGAGAGAACAGACGGACACCTGTTTTGACGGATGGACAACTGGAGGGACACATGGACATCTGGAGTGACAAATGGACACCTCGTTGGAAAAAGGGACACCTGGAGTGATGGATAGACGAGCTGCAAGGACAGATGGACACCGCCTTGGACAGATGGACATCTCGTGGGACAAACGGACACCTGGTTGTATCAAATAGATGGAAACCGCTTGGGACAGATCGACACCTGGAGTGATGGATGGACACCTGGAGGGACAGAGGGACACCTTGTTGGACACATCTGGTGGGACAGATGGACACCTGGCTCTAGAGAAAGGTGGAAACCAGCTAGGACAGATGGACATCTGGAGGCTGAGATGGATACGTGGTGACACGCATCGACACCTGGAGAGATGGACAAACGGACTTACGGACACCTGGTTTGACGGATGAAAAACTGGTGGGACACATGGAAACCTAGAGGGAAAGATGGAAAACTCGTTGGACAGATGGACATCTGGAGGGACACATGGACACGTGGTTTTATCAAAAAGATGGACACCAGTAGGGAGAGAAGGACACCAAGGATGATGGATGGACACCTGGAGGGATGGATGGAGATGTGGAGGGAGAGACGGACATGTGGTGAGAGCCATAGACGCCTGGAGAGATGGATGGATCGACACCTGGAGGGACAGATGGACATCTGGAGGGACACATGGACACCTGGTTTTATCAAATAGATGGACACCAGTAGGGAGAGAAGGACACCAAGGATGATGGATGGACACCTGGAGGGATGGATGGACACCTGAAGGGATGGATGGACACCTGGAGGGATAGGTGGACACGTGGTGATAGACATGGACTCCTGGAGAGATGGATGGACACCTGGAGAGACGGATGGGTATGTGGAGGGACAGACAGACACCTGGTTTTAAGGATGGACAACTGGAGAGACACATGGAAACCTGGAGGGACAACTGGAAACCTCAATGGACAGATGGATATCTCGTGGGACAGAGGGACACCTGGAGGAAGAGATGGACACATCGTGAGAGACATGGCCACCTGGAGAGATGGATGGACGGACACATGGAGGGACAGACGGACACCTGGTTTGAAGGTTGGACAATTGCTGGGACGCATGGACACCTGGAGGGAGAGATGGACACCGTGTTGGAGAGATGGACATCTCGTGGGACAGACGGACACCTGGTTGTATCAAATAGATGGAAACCGCTTGGGACAGATCGACACCAGCAGTGATGGATGGATGGATGGACAGGTGGAGGGACAGATGGACACCTGGAGGGTGAGAGAGACCCCTGGTTTGAAGCATGGACAAGTGGAGAAACACATGGAAACCTGCTGGGTCAGATAGATACCTCGTTGGACAGATGGATGTCTCGTGGGACAAATGGACACCTGCAGTAATGAATGGACACCTGGAGTGATGGATGGACACCTGGAGGGATGGATGGACACCTGGAGGGATGGATGGATGGATGGATGGACACGTGGAGAGAACAGACGGACACCTGTTTTGACGGATGGACAACTGGAGGGACACATGGACATCTGGAGTGACAAATGGACACCTCGTTGGAAAAAGGGACACCTGGAGTGATGGATAGACGAGCTGGAAGGACAGATGGACACCGCCTTGGACAGATGGACATCTCGTGGGACAAACGGACACCTGGTTGTATCAAATAGATGGAAACCGCTTGGGACAGATCGACACCTGGAGTGATGGATGGACACCTGGAGGGACAGAGGGACACCTTGTTGGACACATCTGGTGGGACAGATGGACACCTGGCTCTAGAGAAAGGTGGAAACCAGCTAGGACAGATGGACATCTGGAGGCTGAGATGGATACGTGGTGACACGCATCGACACCTGGAGAGATGGACAAACGGACTTACGGACACCTGGTTTGACGGATGAAAAACTGGTGGGACACATGGAAACCTAGAGGGAAAGATGGAAAACTCGTTGGACAGATGGACATCTGGAGGGACACATGGACACGTGGTTTTATCAAATAGATGGACACCAGTAGGGAGAGAAGGACACCAAGGATGATGGATGGACACCTGGAGGGATGGATGGAGATGTGGAGGGAGAGACGGACATGTGGTGAGAGCCATAGACGCCTGGAGAGATGGATGGATCGACACCTGGAGGGACAGATGGACATCTGGAGGGACACATGGACACCTGGTTTTATCAAATAGATGGACACCAGTAGGGAGAGAAGGACACCAAGGATGATGGATGGACACCTGGAGGGATGGATGGACACCTGGTGGGATGGATGGACACCTGGAGGGATAGGTGGACACGTGGTGATAGACATGGACTCCTGGAGAGATGGATGGACACCTGGAGAGACGGATGGGTATGTGGAGGGCCAGACAGACACCTGGTTTTAAGGATGGACAACTGGAGAGACACATGGAAACCTGGAGGGACAACTGGAAACCTCAATGGACAGATGGATATCTCGTGGGACAGAGGGACACCTGGAGGAAGAGATGGACACATCGTGAGAGACATGGCCACCTGGAGAGATGGATGGACGGACACATGGAGGGACAGACGGACACCTGGTTTGAAGGTTGGACAATTGCTGGGACGCATGGACACCTGGAGGGAGAGATGGACACCGTGTTGGAGAGATGGACATCTCGTGGGACAGACGGACACCTGGTTGTATCAAATAGATGGAAACCGCTTGGGACAGATCGACACCAGCAGTGATGGATGGATGGATGGACAGGTGGAGGGACAGATGGACACCTGGAGGGTGAGAGAGACCCCTGGTTTGAAGCATGGACAAGTGGAGAAACACATGGAAACCTGCTGGGTCAGATAGATACCTCGTTGGACAGATGGATGTCTCGTGGGACAAATGGACACCTGCAGTAATGAATGGACACCTGGAGTGATGGATGGACACCTGGAGGGATGGATGGACACCTGGAGGGATGGATGGATGGATGGATGGACACGTGGAGAGAACAGACGGACACCTGTTTTGACGGATGGACAACTGGAGGGACACATGGACATCTGGAGTGACAAATGGACACCTCGTTGGAAAAAGGGACACCTGGAGTGATGGATAGACGAGCTGGAAGGACAGATGGACACCGCCTTGGACAGATGGACATCTCGTGGGACAAACGGACACCTGGTTGTATCAAATAGATGGAAACCGCTTGGGACAGATCGACACCTGGAGTGGTGGATGGACACCTGGAGGGACAGATGGACACCTTGTTGGACACATCTGGTGGGACAGATGGACACCTGGCTCTAGAGAAAGGTGGAAACCAGCTAGGACAGATGGACATCTGGAGGCTGAGATGGATACGTGGTGACACGCATCGACACCTGGAGAGATGGACGGAGGGACTTACGGACACCTGGTTTGACGGATGGAAAACTGGTGGGACACATGGAAACCTAGAGGGAAAGATGGAAAACTCGTTGGACAGATGGACATCTGGTTGTAAAGATCGAAGGATATCGGTTGGGACAGAGGGACACATGGAGTGAGGGACGGACACCTGGTGGGACAGAGGGACTCCTGGAGGGATAGATGGAAACATGGCGAGACACATGGACACCTGGAGAGTTGGGTGGATGGATGGATGGACACGTGGAGGGACAGACGAACACCTGTTTAACAGATAGAGATCTGGAGAGAAATATGGACAGCTGGAGGAACAAACGGACACCTCGTTTGGACAGATGGACATCTCGTGGGACAGATGGACACCAGCTGGGCCAGATGGATATCTGGAATGATGGATGGACACCTGGTGGGATGGATGGAGATGTGGAGGGAGAGACGGACATGTGGTGAGAGCCATAGACGCCTGGAGAGATGGATGGATCGACACCTGGAGGGACAGATGGACACCTGGTTTTATCAAATAGATGGACACCAGTAGGGAGAGAAGGACACCAAGGATGATGGATGGACACCTGGAGGGATGGATGGACACCTGAAGGGATGGATGGACACCTGGAGGGATAGGTGGACACGTGGTGATAGACATGGACTCCTGGAGAGATGGATGGACACCTGGAGAGACGGATGGGTATGTGGAGGGCCAGACAGACACCTGCTTTTAAGGATGGACAACTGGAGAGACACATGGAAACCTGGAGGGACAACTGGAAACCTCAATGGACAGATGGATATCTCGTGGGACAGAGGGACACCTGGAGGAAGAGATGGACACATCGTGAGAGACATGGCCACCTGGAGAGATGGATGGACGGACACATGGAGGGACAGACGGACACCTGGTTTGAAGGTTGGACAATTGCTGGGACGCATGGACACCTGGAGGGAGAGATGGACACCGTGTTGGAGAGATGGACATCTCGTGGGACAAACGGACACCTGGTTGTATCAAATAGATGGAAACCGCTTGGGACAGATCGACACCAGCAGTGATGGATGGATGGATGGACAGGTGGAGGGACAGATGGACACCTGGAGGGTGAGAGGGACCCCTGGTTTGAAGGATGGACAAGTGGAGAAACACATGGAAACCT
Source organism: Numenius arquata (assembly GCF_964106895.1). Classification (NCBI taxonomy): domain Eukaryota; kingdom Metazoa; phylum Chordata; class Aves; order Charadriiformes; family Scolopacidae; genus Numenius; species Numenius arquata. The sequence continues at coordinate 41,498 of NW_027415198.1, forward strand.
GCTGGGTCAGATAGGTACCTCATTGGACAGATGGACGTCTCGTGGGACAAATGGGCACCTGCAGTAATGAATGGACACCTGGAGTGATGGATGGACACCTGGAGGGATGGATGGATGGATGGATGGATGGATGGATGGATGGACGGACACGTGGAGAGAACAGACAGACACCTGTTTTGACGGATGGACAACTGGAGGGACACATGGACATCTGGAGTGACAAATGGACACCTCGTTGGAAAAAGGGACACCTGGAGTGATGGATAGATGAGCTGCAAGGACAGATGGACACCGCCTTGGACAGATGGACATCTCGTGGGACAAACGGACACCTGGTTGTATCAAATAGATGGAAACCGCTTGGGACAGATCGACACCAGCAGTGATGGATGGATGGATGGACAGGTGGAGGGACAGATGGACACCTGGAGGGTGAGAGGGACCCCTGGTTTGAAGGATGGACAAGTGGAGAAACACATGGAAACCTGCTGGGTCAGATAGATACCTCCTTGGACAGATGGACGTCTCGTGGGACAAATGGACACCTGCAGTAATGAATGGACACCTGGAGTGATGGATGGACACCTGGAGGGATGGATGGATGGATGGATGGACACGTGGAGAGAACAGACGGACACCTGTTTTGACGGATGGACAACTGGAGGGACACATGGACATCTGGAGTGACAAATGGACACCTCGTTGGAAAAAGGGACACCTGGAGTGATGGATAGACGAGCTGCAAGGACAGATGGACACCGCCTTGGACAGATGGACATCTCGTGGGACAAACGGACACCTGGTTGTATCAAATAGATGGAAACCGCTTGGGACAGATCGACACCTGGAGTGATGGATGGACACCTGGAGGGACAGATGGACACCTTGTTGGACACATCTGGTGGGACAGATGGACACCTGGCTCTAGAGAAAGGTGGAAACCAGCTAGGACAGATGGACATCTGGAGGCTGAGATGGATACGTGGTGACACGCATCGACACCTGGAGAGATGGACGGAGGGACTTACGGACACCTGGTTTGACGGATGAAAAACTGGTGGGACACATGGAAACCTAGAGGGAAAGATGGAAAACTCGTTGGACAGATGGACATCTGGAGGGACACATGGACACGTGGTTTTATCAAATAGATGGACACCAGTAGGGAGAGAAGGACACCAAGGATGATGGATGGACACCTGGAGGGATGGATGGAGATGTGGAGGGAGAGACGGACATGTGGTGAGAGCCATAGACGCCTGGAGAGATGGATGGATCGACACCTGGAGGGACAGATGGACATCTGGAGGGACACATGGACACCTGGTTTTATCAAATAGATGGACACCAGTAGGGAGAGAAGGACACCAAGGATGATGGATGGACACCTGGAGGGATGGATGGACACCTGAAGGGATGGATGGACACCTGGAGGGATAGGTGGACACGTGGTGATAGACATGGACTCCTGGAGAGATGGATGGACACCTGGAGAGACGGATGGGTATGTGGAGGGACAGACAGACACCTGGTTTTAAGGATGGACAACTGGAGAGACACATGGAAACCTGGAGGGACAACTGGAAACCTCAATGGACAGATGGATATCTCGTGGGACAGAGGGACACCTGGAGGAAGAGATGGACACATCGTGAGAGACATGGCCACCTGGAGAGATGGATGGACGGACACATGGAGGGACAGACGGACACCTGGTTTGAAGGTTGGACAATTGCTGGGACGCATGGACACCTGGAGGGAGAGATGGACACCGTGTTGGAGAGATGGACATCTCGTGGGACAGACGGACACCTGGTTGTATCAAATAGATGGAAACCACTTGGGACAGATCGACACCAGCAGTGATGGATGGATGGATGGACAGGTGGAGGGACAGATGGACACCTGGAGGGTGAGAGGGACCCCTGGTTTGAAGCATGGACAAGTGGAGAAACACATGGAAACCTGCTGGGTCAGATAGATACCTCGTTGGACAGATGGATGTCTCGTGGGACAAATGGGCACCTGCAGTAATGAATGGACACCTGGAGTGATGGATGGACACCTGGAGGGATGGATGGATGGATGGATGGATGGATGGATGGATGGATGGACACGTGGAGAGAACAGACGGACACCTGTTTTGACGGATGGACAACGGGAGGGACACATGGACATCTGGAGTGACAAATGGACACCTCGTTGGAAAAAGGGACACCTGGAGTGATGGATAGACGAGCTGCAAGGACAGATGGACACCGCCTTGGACAGATGGACATCTCGTGGGACAAACGGACACCTGGTTGTATCAAATAGATGGAAACCGCTTGGGACAGATCGACACCTGGAGTGATGGATGGACACCTGGAGGGACAGATGGACACCTTGTTGGACACATCTGGTGGGACAGATGGACACCTGGCTCTAGAGAAAGGTGGAAACCAGCTAGGACAGATGGACATCTGGAGGCTGAGATGGATACGTGGTGACACGCATCGACACCTGGAGAGATGGACAAACGGACTTACGGACACCTGGTTTGACGGATGAAAAACTGGTGGGACACATGGAAACCTAGAGGGAAAGATGGAAAACTCGTTGGACAGATGGACATCTGGAGGGACACATGGACACCTGGTTTTATCAAATAGATGGACACCAGTAGGGAGAGAAGGACACCAAGGATGATGGATGGACACCTGGAGGGATGGATGGAGATGTGGAGGGAGAGACGGACATGTGGTGAGAGCCATAGACGCCTGGAGAGATGGATGGATCGACACCTGGAGGGACAGATGGACATCTGGAGGGACACATGGACACCTGGTTTTATCAAATAGATGGACACCAGTAGGGAGAGAAGGACACCAAGGATGATGGATGGACACCTGGAGGGATGGATGGACACCTGAAGGGATGGATGGACACCTGGAGGGATAGGTGGACACGTGGTGATAGACATGGACTCCTGGAGAGATGGATGGACACCTGGAGAGACGGATGGGTATGTGGAGGGACAGACAGACACCTGGTTTTAAGGATGGACAACTGGAGAGACACATGGAAACCTGGAGGGACAACTGGAAACCTCAATGGACAGATGGATATCTCGTGGGACAGAGGGACACCTGGAGGAAGAGATGGACACATCGTGAGAGACATGGCCACCTGGAGAGATGGATGGACGGACACATGGAGGGACAGACGGACACCTGGTTTGAAGGTTGGACAATTGCTGGGACGCATGGACACCTGGAGGGAGAGATGGACACCGTGTTGGAGAGATGGACATCTCGTGGGACAGACGGACACCTGGTTGTATCAAATAGATGGAAACCACTTGGGACAGATCGACACCAGCAGTGATGGATGGATGGATGGACAGGTGGAGGGACAGATGGACACCTGGAGGGTGAGAGGGACCCCTGGTTTGAAGCATGGACAAGTGGAGAAACACATGGAAACCTGCTGGGTCAGATAGATACCTCGTTGGACAGATGGATGTCTCGTGGGACAAATGGGCACCTGCAGTAATGAATGGACACCTGGAGTGATGGATGGACACCTGGAGGGATGGATGGATGGATGGATGGATGGATGGATGGATGGACACGTGGAGAGAACAGACGGACACCTGTTTTGACGGATGGACAACGGGAGGGACACATGGACATCTGGAGTGACAAATGGACACCTCGTTGGAAAAAGGGACACCTGGAGTGATGGATAGACGAGCTGCAAGGACAGATGGACACCGCCTTGGACAGATGGACATCTCGTGGGACAAACGGACACCTGGTTGTATCAAATAGATGGAAACCGCTTGGGACAGATCGACACCTGGAGTGATGGATGGACACCTGGAGGGACAGATGGACACCTTGTTGGACACATCTGGTGGGACAGATGGACACCTGGCTCTAGAGAAAGGTGGAAACCAGCTAGGACAGATGGACATCTGGAGGCTGAGATGGATACGTGGTGACACGCATCGACACCTGGAGAGATGGACAAACGGACTTACGGACACCTGGTTTGACGGATGAAAAACTGGTGGGACACATGGAAACCTAGAGGGAAAGATGGAAAACTCGTTGGACAGATGGACATCTGGAGGGACACATGGACACCTGGTTTTATCAAATAGATGGACACCAGTAGGGAGAGAAGGACACCAAGGATGATGGATGGACACCTGGAGGGATGGATGGAGATGTGGAGGGAGAGACGGACATGTGGTGAGAGCCATAGACGCCTGGAGAGATGGATGGATCGACACCTGGAGGGACAGATGGACATCTGGAGGGACACATGGACACCTGGTTTTATCAAATAGATGGACACCAGTAGGGAGAGAAGGACACCAAGGATGATGGATGGACACCTGGAGGGATGGATGGACACCTGAAGGGATAGGTGGACACGTGGTGATAGACATGGACTCCTGGAGAGATGGATGGACACCTGGAGAGACGGATGGGTATGTGGAGGGACAGACAGACACCTGGTTTTAAGGATGGACAACTGGAGAGACACATGGAAACCTGGAGGGACAACTGGAAACCTCAATGGACAGATGGATATCTCGTGGGACAGAGGGACACCTGGAGGAAGAGATGGACACATCGTGAGAGACATGGCCACCTGGAGAGATGGATGGACGGACACATGGAGGGACAGACGGACACCTGGTTTGAAGGTTGGACAATTGCTGGGACGCATGGACACCTGGCTCTAGAGAAAGGTGGAAACCAGCTAGGACAGATGGACATCTGGAGGCTGAGATGGATACGTGGTGACACGCATCGACACCTGGAGAGATGGACGGAGGGACTTACGGACACCTGGTTTGACGGATGGAAAACTGGTGGGACACATGGAAACCTGGAGGGAAAGATGGAAAACTCGTTGGACAGATGGACATCTGGTTGTAAAGATCGAAGGATATCGGTTGGGACAGAGGGACACATGGAGTGAGGGACGGACACCTGGTGGGACAGAGGGACTCCTGGAGGGATAGATGGAAACATGGCGAGACACATGGTCACCTGGAGAGTTGGGTGGATGGATGGATGGACACGTGGAGGGACAGACGAACACCTGTTTAACGGATAGAGATCTGGAGGGAAATAGGGACAGCTGGAGGAACAAACGGACACATCGTTTGGACAGATGGACATCTCGTGGGACAGATGGACACCAGCTGGGCCAGATGGATACCTGGAATGATGGATGGACACCTGGTGGGATGGATGGAGATGTGGAGGGAGAGACGGACATGTGGTGAGAGCCATAGACGCCTGGAGAGATGGATGGATCGACACCTGGAGGGACAGATGGACATCTGGAGGGACACATGGACACCTGGTTTTATCAAATAGATGGACACCAGTAGGGAGAGAAGGACACCAAGGATGATGGATGGACACCTGGAGAGACGGATGGGTATGTGGAGGGCCAGACAGACACCTGGTTTTAAGGATGGACAACTGGAGAGACACATGGAAACCTGGAGGGACAACTGGAAACCTCAATGGACAGATGGATATCTCGTGGGACAGAGGGACACCTGGAGGAAGAGATGGACACATCGTGAGAGACATGGCCACCTGGAGGGATGGATGGACGGACACATGGAGGGACAGACGGACACCTGGTTTGAAGGTTGGACAATTGCTGGGATGCATGGACACCTGGAGGGAGAGATGGACACTGTGTTGGAGAGATGGGCATCTCGTGGGACAGACGGACACCTGGTTGTATCAAACAGATGGAAACCGCTTGGGACAGATCGACACCAGCAGTGATGGAAGGATGGATGGACAGGTGGAGGGACAGATGGACACCTGGAGGGTGAGAGGGACCCCTGGTTTGAATGATGGACAAGTGGAGAAACACATGGAAACCTGCTGGGTCAGAAAAATACCTCGTTGGACAGATGGACGTCTCGTGGGACAAATGGACACCTACAGTAGTGAATGGACACCTGGAGTGATGGATGGACACCTGGAGGGATGGATGGATGGATGGATGGAGACGTGGAGAGAACAGACGGACACCTGTTTTGACGGATGGACAACTGGAGGGACACATGGACATCTGGAGTGACAAATGGACACCTCGTTGGAAAAAGGGACACCTGGAGTGATGGATAGACGAGCTGCAAGGACAGATGGACACCGCCTTGGACAGATGGACATCTCGTGGGACAAACGGACACCTGGTTGTACCAAATAGATGGAAACCGCTTGGGACAGATCGACACCTGGAGTGATGGATGGACACCTGGAGGGACAGATGGACACCTTGTTGGACACATCTGGTGGGACAGATGGACACCTGGCTCTAGAGAAAGGTGGAAACCAGCTAGGACAGATGGACATCTGGAGGCTGAGATGGATACGTGGTGACACGCATCGACACCTGGAGAGATGGACGAATGGACTTACGGACACCTGGTTTGACGGATGAAAAACTGGTGGGACACATGGAAACCTAGAGGGAAAGATGGAAAACTCGTTGGACAGATGGACATCTGGAGGGACACATGGACACGTGGTTTTATCAAATAGATGGACACCAGTAGGGAGAGAAGGACACCAAGGATGATGGATGGACACCTGGAGGGATGGATGGAGATGTGGAGGGAGAGATGGACATGTGGTGAGAGCCATAGACGCCTGGAGAGATGGATGGATCGACACCTGGAGGGACAGATGGACATCTGGAGGGACACATGGACACCTGGTTTTATCAAATAGATGGACACCAGTAGGGAGAGAAGGACACCAAGGATGATGGATGGACACCTGGAGGGATGGATGGACACCTGAAGGGATGGATGGACACCTGGAGGGATAGGTGGACACGTGGTGATAGACATGGACTCCTGGAGAGATGGATGGACACCTGGAGAGACGGATGGGTATGTGGAGGGCCAGACAGACACCTGGTTTTAAGGATGGACAACTGGAGAGACACATGGAAACCTGGAGGGACAACTGGAAACCTCAATGGACAGATGGATATCTCGTGGGACAGAGGGACACCTGGAGGAAGAGATAGACCCCTGGTTTGAAGCATGGACAAGTGGAGAAACACATGGAAACCTGCTGGGTCAGATAGATACCTCGTTGGACAGATGGATGTCTCGTGGGACAAATGGACACCTGTAGTAATGAATGGACACCTGGAGTGATGGATGGACACCTGGAGGGATGGATGGATGGATGGATGGATGGATGGACACGTGGAGAGAACAGACGGACACCTGTTTTGACGGATGGACAACTGGAGGGACACATGGACATCTGGAGTGACAAATGGACACCTCGTTGGAAAAAGGGACACCTGGAGTGATGGATAGACGAGCTGGAAGGACAGATGGACACCGCCTTGGACAGATGGACATCTCGTGGGACAAACGGACACCTGGTTGTATCAAATAGATGGAAACCGCTTGGGACAGATCGACACCTGGAGTGATGGATGGACACCTGGAGGGACAGATGGACACCTTGTTGGACACATCTGGTGGGACAGATGGACACCTGGCTCTAGAGAAAGGTGGAAACCAGCTAGGACAGATGGACATCTGGAGGCTGAGATGGATACGTGGTGACACGCATCGACACCTGGAGAGATGGACGGAGGGACTTACGGACACCTGGTTTGACGGATGGAAAACTGGTGGGACACATGGAAACCTAGAGGGAAAGATGGAAAACTCGTTGGACAGATGGACATCTGGTTGTAAAGATCGAAGGATATCGGTTGGGACAGAGGGACACGTGGAGTGAGGGTCGGACACCTGGTGGGACAGAGGGACTCCTGGAGGGATAGATGGAAACATGGCGAGACACATGGACACCTGGAGAGTTGGGTGCATGGATGGATGGACACGTGGAGGGACAGACGAACACCTGTTTAACGGATAGAGATCTGGAGAGAAATATGGACAGCTGGAGGAACAAACGGACACCTCGTTTGGACAGATGGACATCTCGTGGGACAGATGGACACCAGCTGGGCCAGATGGATACCTGGAATGATGGATGGACACCTGGTGGGATGGATGGAGATGTGGAGGGAGAGACGGACATGTGGTGAGAGCCATAGACGCCTGGAGAGATGGATGGATCGACACCTGGAGGGACAGATGGACATCTGGAGGGACACATGGACACCTGGTTTTATCAAATAGATGGACACCAGTAGGGAGAGAAGGACACCAAGGATGATGGATGGACACCTGGAGAGACGGATGGGTATGTGGAGGGCCAGACAGACACCTGCTTTTAAGGATGGACAACTGGAGAGACACATGGAAACCTGGAGGGACAACTGGAAACCTCAATGGACAGATGGATATCTCGTGGGACAGAGGGACACCTGGAGGAAGAGATGGACACATCGTGAGAGACATGGCCACCTGGAGAGATGGATGGACGGACACATGGAGGGACAGACGGACACCTGGTTTGAAGGTTGGACAATTGCTGGGACGCATGGACACCTGGAGGGAGAGATGGACACCGTGTTGGAGAGATGGACATCTCGTGGGACAGACGGACACCTGGTTGTATCAAACAGATGGAAACCGCTTGGGACAGATCGACACCAGCAGTGATGGATGGATGGATGGACAGGTGGAGGGACAGATGGACACCTTGTTGGACACATCTGGTGGGACAGATGGACACCTGGCTCTAGAGAAAGGTGGAAACCAGCTAGGACAGATGGACATCTGGAGGCTGAGATGGATACGTGGTGACACGCATCGACACCTGGAGAGATGGACGAATGGACTTACGGACACCTGGTTTGACGGATGAAAAACTGGTGGGACACATGGAAACCTAGAGGGAAAGATGGAAAACTCGTTGGACAGATGGACATCTGGAGGGACACATGGACACCTGGTTTTATCAAATAGATGGACACCAGTAGGGAGAGAAGGACACCAAGGATGATGGATGGACACCTGGTGGGATGGATGGAGATGTGGAGGGAGAGACGGACATGTGGTGAGAGCCACAGACGCCTGGAGAGATGGATGGATCGACACCTGGAGGGACAGATGGACATCTGGAGGGACACATGGACACCTGGTTTTATCAAATAGATGGACACCAGTAGGGAGAGAAGGACACCAAGGATGATGGATGGACACCTGGAGGGATGGATGGACACCTGAAGGGATGGATGGACACCTGGAGGGATAGGTGGACATGTGGTGATAGACATGGACTCCTGGAGAGATGGATGGACACCTGGAGAGACGGATGGGTATGTGGAGGGCCAGACAGACACCTGGTTTTAAGGATGGACAACTGGAGAGACACATGGAAACCTGGAGGGACAACTGGAAACCTCAATGGACAGATGGATATCTCGTGGGACAGAGGGACACCTGGAGGAAGAGATGGACACATCGTGAGAGACATGGCCACCTGGAGAGATGGATGGACGGACACATGGAGGGACAGACGGACACCTGGTTTGAAGGTTGGACAATTGCTGGGATGCATGGACACCTGGAGGGAGAGATGGACACTGTGTTGGAGAGATGGACATCTCGTGGGACAAACGGACACCTGGTTGTATCAAACAGATGGAAACCGCTTGGGACAGATCGACACCAGCAGTGATGGAAGGATGGATGGACAGGTGGAGGGACAGATGGACACCTGGAGGGTGAGAGGGACCCCTGGTTTGAATGATGGACAAGTGGAGAAACACATGGAAACCTGCTGGGTCAGATAGATACCTCCTTGGACAGATGGACGTCTCGTGGGACAAATGGACACCTACAGTAGTGAATGGACACCTGGAGTGATGGATGGACACCTGGAGGGATGGATGGATGGATGGATGGAGACGTGGAGAGAACAGACGGACACCTGTTTTGACGGATGGACAACTGGAGGGACACATGGACATCTGGAGTGACAAATGGACACCTCGTTGGAAAAAGGGACACCTGGAGTGATGGATAGACGAGCTGGAAGGACAGATGGACACCGCCTTGGACAGATGGACATCTCGTGGGACAAACGGACACCTGGTTGTATCAAATAGATGGAAACCGCTTGGGACAGATCGACACCTGGAGTGATGGATGGACACCTGGAGGGACAGATGGACATCTTGTTGGACACATCTGGTGGGACAGATGGACACCTGGCTCTAGAGAAAGGTGGAAACCAGCTAGGACAGATGGACATCTGGAGGCTGAGATGGATAAGTGGTGACACGCATCGACACCTGGAGAGATGGACGAATGGACTTACGGACACCTGGTTTGACGGATGAAAAACTGGTGGGACACATGGAAACCTAGAGGGAAAGATGGAAAACTCGTTGGACAGATGGACATCTGGAGGGACACATGGACACCTGGTTTTATCAAATAGATGGACACCAGTAGGGAGAGAAGGACACCAAGGATGATGGATGGACACCTGGAGGGATGGATGGAGATGTGGAGGGAGAGACGGACATGTGGTGAGAGCCATAGACGCCTGGAGAGATGGATGGATCGACACCTGGAGGGACAGATGGACATCTGGAGGGACACATGGACACCTGGTTTTATCAAATAGATGGACACCAGTAGGGAGAGAAGGACACCAAGGATGATGGATGGACACCTGGAGGGATGGATGGACACCTGAAGGGATGGATAGACACCTGGAGGGATAGGTGGACACGTGGTGATAGACATGGACTCCTGGAGAGATGGATGGACACCTGGAGAGACGGATGGGTATGTGGAGGGCCAGACAGACACCTGGTTTTAAGGATGGACAACTGGAGAGACACATGGAAACCTGGAGGGACAACTGGAAACCTCAATGGACAGATGGATATCTCGTGGGACAGAGGGACACCTGGAGGAAGAGATAGACCCCTGGTTTGAAGCATGGACAAGTGGAGAAACACATGGAAACCTGCTGGGTCAGATAGATACCTCGTTGGACAGATGGATGTCTCGTGGGACAAATGGACACCTGCAGTAATGAATGGACACCTGGAGTGATGGATGGACACCTGGAGGGATGGATGGATGGATGGATGGATGGATGGATGGACACGTGGAGAGAACAGACGGACACCTGTTTTGACGGATGGACAACTGGAGGGACACATGGACATCTGGAGTGACAAATGGACACCTCGTTGGAAAAAGGGACACCTGGAGTGATGGATAGACGAGCTGGAAGGACAGATGGACACCGCCTTGGACTGATGGACATCTCGTGGGACAAAAGGACACCTGGTTGTATCAAATAGATGGAAACCGCTTGGGACAGATCGACACCTGGAGTGATGGATGGACACCTGGAGGGACAGATGGACATCTTGTTGGACACATCTGGTGGGACAGATGGACACCTGGCTCTAGAGAAAGGTGGAAACCAGCTAGGACAGATTGACATCTGGAGGCTGAGATGGATACGTGGTGACACGCATCGACACCTGGAGAGATGGACGGAGGGACTTACGGACACCTGGTTTGACGGATGGAAAACTGGTGGGACACATGGAAACCTAGAGGGAAAGATGGAAAACTCGTTGGACAGATGGACATCTGGTTGTAAAGATCGAAGGATATCGGTTGGGACAGAGGGACACATGGAGTGAGGGACGGACACCTGGTGGGACAGACGGACTTCTGGAGGGATAGTTGGAAACATGGCGAGACACATGGACACCTGGATAGTTGGGTGGATGGATGGATGGATGGACACGTGGAGGGACAGACGAACACCTGTTTAACAGATAGAGAACTGGAAAGAAATAGGGACAGCTGGAGGGACAAACGGACACCTCGTTTGGACAGATGGACATCTCGTGGGACAGATGGACACCAGCTGGGCCAGATGGATACCTGGAATGATGGATGGACACCTGGTGGGATGGATGGAGATGTGGAGGGAGAGACGGACATGTGGTGAGAGCCATAGACGCCTGGAGAGATGGATGGATCGACACCTGGAGGGACAGATGGACACCTGGTTTTATCAAATAGATGGACACCAGTAGGGAGAGAAGGACACCAAGGATGATGGATGGACACCTGGAGGGATGGATGGACACCTGAAGGGATGGATGGACACCTGGAGGGATAGGTGGACACGTGGTGATAGACATGGACTCCTGGAGAGATGGATGGACACCTGGAGAGACGGATGGGTATGTGGAGGGACAGACAGACACCTGGTTTTAAGGATGGACAACTGGAGAGACACATGGAAACCTGGAGGGACAACTGGAAACCTCAATGGACAGATGGATATCTCGTGGGACAGAGGGACACCTGGAGGAAGAGATGGACACATCGTGAGAGACATGGCCACCTGGAGAGATGGATGGACGGACACATGGAGGGACAGACGGACACCTGGTTTGAAGGTTGGACAATTGCTGGGACGCATGGACACCTGGAGGGAGAGATGGACACCGTGTTGGAGAGATGGACATCTCGTGGGACAAACGGACACCTGGTTGTATCAAATAGATGGAAACCGCTTGGGACAGATCGACACCAGCAGTGATGGATGGATGGATGGACAGGTGGAGGGACAGATGGACACCTGGAGGGTGAGAGGGACCCCTGGTTTGAAGGATGGACAAGTGGAGAAACACATGGAAACCTGCTGGGTCAGATAGGTACCTCATTGGACAGATGGACGTCTCGTGGGACAAATGGACACCTGCAGTAATGAATGGACACCTGGAGTGATGGATGGACACCTGGAGGGATGGATGGATGGATGGATGGATGGATGGATGGATGGATGGATGGAGACGTGGAGAGAACAGACGGACACCTGTTTTGACGGATGGACAACTGGAGGGACACATGGACATCTGGAGTGACAAATGGACACCTCGTTGGAAAAAGGGACACCTGGAGTGATGGATAGACGAGCTGCAAGGACAGATGGACACCGCCTTGGACAGATGGACATCTCGTGGGACAAACGGACACCTGGTTGTACCAAATAGATGGAAACCGCTTGGGACAGATCGACACCTGGAGTGATGGATGGACACCTGGAGGGACAGATGGACACCTTGTTGGACACATCTGGTGGGACAGATGGACACCTGGCTCTAGAGAAAGGTGGAAACCAGCTAGGACAGATGGACATCTGGAGGCTGAGATGGATACGTGGTGACACGCATCGACACCTGGAGAGATGGACGGACGGACTTACGGACACCTGTTTTGACGGATGGACAACGGGAGGGACACATGGACATCTGGAGTGACAAATGGACACCTCGTTGGAAAAAGGGACACCTGGAGTGATGGATAGACGAGCTGGAAGGACAGATGGACACCGCCTTGGACAGATGGACATCTCGTGGGACAAACGGACACCTGGTTGTATCAAATAGATGGAAACCGCTTGGGACAGATCGACACCTGGAGTGATGGATGGACACCTGGAGGGACAGATGGACACCTTGTTGGACACATCTGGTGGGACAGATGGACACCTGGCTCTAGAGAAAGGTGGAAACCAGCTAGGACAGATGGACATCTGGAGGCTGAGATGGATACGTGGTGACACGCATCGACACCTGGAGAGATGGACGGAGGGACTTACGGACACCTGGTTTGACGGATGGAAAACTGGTGGGACACATGGAAACCTAGAGGGAAAGATGGAAAACTCGTTGGACAGATGGACATCTGGTTGTAAAGATCGAAGGATATCGGTTGGGACAGAGGGACACGTGGAGTGAGGGACGGACACCTGGTGGGACAGAGGGACTCCTGGAGGGATAGATGGAAACATGGCGAGACACATGGTCACCTGGAGAGTTGGGTGGATGGATGGATGGACACGTGGAGGGACAGACGAACACCTGTTTAACGGATAGAGATCTGGAGAGAAATATGGACAGCTGGAGGAACAAACGGACACCTCGTTTGGACAGATGGACATCTCGTGGGACAGATGGACACCAGCTGGGCCAGATGGATACCTGGAATGATGGATGGACACCTGGTGGGATGGATGGAGATGTGGAGGGAGAGACGGACATGTGGTGAGAGCCATAGATGCCCGGAGAGATGGATGGATCGACACCTGGAGGGACAGATGGACATCTGGAGGGACACATGGACACCTGGTTTTATCAAATAGATGGACACCAGTAGGGAGAGAAGGACACCAAGGATGATGGATGGACACCTGGAGAGACGGATGGGTATGTGGAGGGACAGACAGACACCTGGTTTTAAGGATGGACAACTGGAGAGACACATGGAAACCTGGAGGGACAACTGGAAACCTCAATGGACAGATGGATATCTCGTGGGACAGAGGGACACCTGGAGGAAGAGATGGACACATCGTGAGAGACATGGCCACCTGGAGAGATGGATGGACGGACACATGGAGGGACAGACGGACACCTGGTTTGAAGGTTGGACAATTGCTGGGACGCATGGACACCTGGAGGGAGAGATGGACACCGTGTTGGAGAAATGGACATCTCGTGGGACAAACGGACACCTGGTTGTATCAAATAGATGGAAACCGCTTGGGACAGATCGACACCAGCAGTGATGGATGGATGGACAGGTGGAGGGACAGATGGACACCTGGAGGGTGAGAGGGACCCCTGGTTTGAAGGATGGACAAGTGGAGAAACACATGGAAACCTGCTGGGTCAGATAGGTACCTCATTGGACAGATGGACGTCTCGTGGGACAAATGGGCACCTGCAGTAATGAATGGACACCTGGAGTGATGGATGGACACCTGGAGGGATGGATGGATGGATGGATGGATGGATGGACACGTGGAGAGAACAGACGGACACCTGTTTTGACGGATGGACAACTGGAGGGACACATGGACATCTGGAGTGACAAATGGACACCTCGTTGGAAAAAGGGACACCTGGAGTGATGGATAGACGAGCTGCAAGGACAGATAGACACCGCCTTGGACAGATGGACATCTCGTGGGACAAACGGACACCTGGTTGTACCAAATAGATGGAAACCGCTTGGGACAGATCGACACCTGGAGTGATGGATGGACACCTGGAGGGACAGATGGACACCTTGTTGGACACATCTGGTGGGACAGATGGACACCTGGCTCTACAGAAAGGTGGAAACCAGCTAGGACAGATGGACATCTGGAGGCTGAGATGGATACGTGGTGACACGCATCGACACCTGGAGAGATGGACGGAGGGACTTACAGACACCTGGTTTGACGGATGGAAAACTGGTGGGACACATGGAAACCTAGAGGGAAAGATGGAAAACTCGTTGGACAGATGGACATCTGGTTGTAAAGATCGAAGGATATCGGTTGGGACAGAGGGACACATGGAGTGAGGGACGGACACCTGGTGGGACAGAGGGACTCCTGGAGGGATAGATGGAAACATGGCGAGACACATGGTCACCTGGAGAGTTGGGTGCATGGATGGATGGACACGTGGAGGGACAGACGAACACCTGTTTAACGGATAGAGATCTGGAGGGAAATAGGGACAGCTGAAGGAACAAACGGACACATCGTTTGGACAGATGGACATCTCGTGGGACAGATGGACACCAGCTGGGCCAGATGGATACCTGGAATGATGGATGGACACCTGGTGGGATGGATGGAGATGTGGAGGGAGAGACGGACATGTGGTGAGAGCCATAGACGCCTGGAGAGATGGATGGATCGACACCTGGAGGGACAGATGGACATCTGGAGGGACACATGGACACCTGGTTTTATCAAATAGAAGGACACCAGTAGGGAGAGAAGGACACCAAGGATGATGGATGGACACCTGGAGGGATGGATGGGTATGTGGAGGGCCAGACAGACACCTGGTTTTAAGGATGGACAACTGGAGAGACACATGGAAACCTGGAGGGACAACTGGAAACCTCAATGGACAGATGGATATCTCGTGGGACAGAGGGACACCTGGAGGAAGAGATGGACACATCGTGAGAGACATGGCCACCTGGAGAGATGGATGGACGGACACATGGAGGGACAGACGGACACCTGGTTTGAAGGTTGGACAATTGCTGGGATGCATGGACACCTGGAGGGAGAGATGGACACTGTGTTGGAGAGATGGGCATCTCGTGGGACAGACGGACACCTGGTTGTATCAAATAGATGGAAACCGCTTGGGACAGATCGACACCAGCAGTGATGGATGGATGGACAGGTGGAGGGACAGATGGACACCTGGAGGGTGAGAGGGACCCCTGGTTTGAAGGATGGACAAGTGGAGAAACACATGGAAACCTGCTGGGTCAGATAGGTACCTCATTGGACAGATGGACGTCTCGTGGGACAAATGGGCACCTGCAGTAATGAATGGACACCTGGAGTGATGGATGGACACCTGGAGGGATGGATGGATGGATGGATGGATGGATGGACACGTGGAGAGAACAGACGGACACCTGTTTTGACGGATGGACAACTGGAGGGACACATGGACATCTGGAGTGACAAATGGACACCTCGTTGGAAAAAGGGACACCTGGAGTGATGGATAGACGAGCTGCAAGGACAGATAGACACCGCCTTGGACAGATGGACATCTCGTGGGACAAACGGACACCTGGTTGTACCAAATAGATGGAAACCGCTTGGGACAGATCGACACCTGGAGTGATGGATGGACACCTGGAGGGACAGATGGACACCTTGTTGGACACATCTGGTGGGACAGATGGACACCTGGCTCTACAGAAAGGTGGAAACCAGCTAGGACAGATGGACATCTGGAGGCTGAGATGGATACGTGGTGACACGCATCGACACCTGGAGAGATGGACGGAGGGACTTACAGACACCTGGTTTGACGGATGGAAAACTGGTGGGACACATGGAAACCTAGAGGGAAAGATGGAAAACTCGTTGGACAGATGGACATCTGGTTGTAAAGATCGAAGGATATCGGTTGGGACAGAGGGACACATGGAGTGAGGGACGGACACCTGGTGGGACAGAGGGACTCCTGGAGGGATAGATGGAAACATGGCGAGACACATGGTCACCTGGAGAGTTGGGTGCATGGATGGATGGACACGTGGAGGGACAGACGAACACCTGTTTAACGGATAGAGATCTGGAGGGAAATATGGACAGCTGAAGGAACAAACGGACACATCGTTTGGACAGATGGACATCTCGTGGGACAGATGGACACCAGCTGGGCCAGATGGATACCTGGAATGATGGATGGACACCTGGTGGGATGGATGGAGATGTGGAGGGAGAGACGGACATGTGGTGAGAGCCATAGACGCCTGGAGAGATGGATGGATCGACACCTGGAGGGACAGATGGACATCTGGAGGGACACATGGACACCTGGTTTTATCAAATAGAAGGACACCAGTAGGGAGAGAAGGACACCAAGGATGATGGATGGACACCTGGAGGGATGGATGGGTATGTGGAGGGCCAGACAGACACCTGGTTTTAAGGATGGACAACTGGAGAGACACATGGAAACCTGGAGGGACAACTGGAAACCTCAATGGACAGATGGATATCTCGTGGGACAGAGGGACACCTGGAGGAAGAGATGGACACATCGTGAGAGACATGGCCACCTGGAGAGATGGATGGACGGACACATGGAGGGACAGACGGACACCTGGTTTGAAGGTTGGACAATTGCTGGGATGCATGGACACCTGGAGGGAGAGATGGACACTGTGTTGGAGAGATGGGCATCTCGTGGGACAGACGGACACCTGGTTGTATCAAATAGATGGAAACCGCTTGGGACAGATCGACACCAGCAGTGATGGAAGGATGGATGGACAGGTGGAGGGACAGATGGACACCTGGAGGGTGAGAGGGACCCCTGGTTTGAATGATGGACAAGTGGAGAAACACATGGAAACCTGCTGGGTCAGAAAAATACCTCGTTGGACAGATGGACGTCTCGTGGGACAAATGGACACCTACAGTAGTGAATGGACACCTGGAGTGATGGATGGACACCTGGAGGGATGGATGGATGGATGGATGGAGACGTGGAGAGAACAGACGGACACCTGTTTTGACGGATGGACAACTGGAGGGACACATGGACATCTGGAGTGACAAATGGACACCTCGTTGGAAAAAGGGACACCTGGAGTGATGGATAGACGAGCTGGAAGGACAGATGGACACCGCCTTGGACAGATGGACATCTCGTGGGACAAACGGACACCTGGTTGTATCAAATAGATGGAAACCGCTTGGGACAGATCGACACCTGGAGTGATGGATGGACACCTGGAGGGACAGATGGACATCTTGTTGGACACATCTGGTGGGACAGATGGACACCTGGCTCTAGAGAAAGGTGGAAACCAGCTAGGACAGATGGACATCTGGAGGCTGAGATGGATACGTGGTGACACGCATCGACACCTGGAGAGATGGACGAATGGACTTACGGACACCTGGTTTGACGGATGAAAAACTGGTGGGACACATGGAAACCTAGAGGGAAAGATGGAAAACTCGTTGGACAGATGGACATCTGGAGGGACACATGGACACCTGGTTTTATCAAATAGATGGACACCAGTAGGGAGAGAAGGACACCAAGGATGATGGATGGACACCTGGAGGGATGGATGGAGATGTGGAGGGAGAGACGGACATGTGGTGAGAGCCATAGACGCCTGGAGAGATGGATGGATCGACACCTGGAGGGACAGATGGACATCTGGAGGGACACATGGACACCTGGTTTTATCAAATAGATGGACACCAGTAGGGAGAGAAGGACACCAAGGATGATGGATGGACACCTGGAGGGATGGATGGACACCTGAAGGGATGGATAGACACCTGGAGGGATAGGTGGACACGTGGTGATAGACATGGACTCCTGGAGAGATGGATGGACACCTGGAGAGACGGATGGGTATGTGGAGGGCCAGACAGACACCTGGTTTTAAGGATGGACAACTGGAGAGACACATGGAAACCTGGAGGGACAACTGGAAACCTCAATGGACAGATGGATATCTCGTGGGACAGAGGGACACCTGGAGGAAGAGATAGACCCCTGGTTTGAAGCATGGACAAGTGGAGAAACACATGGAAACCTGCTGGGTCAGATAGATACCTCGTTGGACAGATGGATGTCTCGTGGGACAAATGGACACCTGCAGTAATGAATGGACACCTGGAGTGATGGATGGACACCTGGAGGGATGGATGGATGGATGGATGGATGGATGGATGGACACGTGGAGAGAACAGACGGACACCTGTTTTGACGGATGGACAACTGGAGGGACACATGGACATCTGGAGTGACAAATGGACACCTCGTTGGAAAAAGGGACACCTGGAGTGATGGATAGACGAGCTGGAAGGACAGATGGACACCGCCTTGGACTGATGGACATCTCGTGGGACAAAAGGACACCTGGTTGTATCAAATAGATGGAAACCGCTTGGGACAGATCGACACCTGGAGTGATGGATGGACACCTGGAGGGACAGATGGACATCTTGTTGGACACATCTGGTGGGACAGATGGACACCTGGCTCTAGAGAAAGGTGGAAACCAGCTAGGACAGATTGACATCTGGAGGCTGAGATGGATACGTGGTGACACGCATCGACACCTGGAGAGATGGACGGAGGGACTTACGGACACCTGGTTTGACGGATGGAAAACTGGTGGGACACATGGAAACCTAGAGGGAAAGATGGAAAACTCGTTGGACAGATGGACATCTGGTTGTAAAGATCGAAGGATATCGGTTGGGACAGAGGGACACATGGAGTGAGGGACGGACACCTGGTGGGACAGACGGACTTCTGGAGGGATAGTTGGAAACATGGCGAGACACATGGACACCTGGATAGTTGGGTGGATGGATGGATGGATGGACACGTGGAGGGACAGACGAACACCTGTTTAACAGATAGAGAACTGGAAAGAAATAGGGACAGCTGGAGGGACAAACGGACACCTCGTTTGGACAGATGGACATCTCGTGGGACAGATGGACACCAGCTGGGCCAGATGGATACCTGGAATGATGGATGGACACCTGGTGGGATGGATGGAGATGTGGAGGGAGAGACGGACATGTGGTGAGAGCCATAGACGCCTGGAGAGATGGATGGATCGACACCTGGAGGGACAGATGGACACCTGGTTTTATCAAATAGATGGACACCAGTAGGGAGAGAAGGACACCAAGGATGATGGATGGACACCTGGAGGGATGGATGGACACCTGAAGGGATGGATGGACACCTGGAGGGATAGGTGGACACGTGGTGATAGACATGGACTCCTGGAGAGATGGATGGACACCTGGAGAGACGGATGGGTATGTGGAGGGACAGACAGACACCTGGTTTTAAGGATGGACAACTGGAGAGACACATGGAAACCTGGAGGGACAACTGGAAACCTCAATGGACAGATGGATATCTCGTGGGACAGAGGGACACCTGGAGGAAGAGATGGACACATCGTGAGAGACATGGCCACCTGGAGAGATGGATGGACGGACACATGGAGGGACAGACGGACACCTGGTTTGAAGGTTGGACAATTGCTGGGACGCATGGACACCTGGAGGGAGAGATGGACACCGTGTTGGAGAGATGGACATCTCGTGGGACAAACGGACACCTGGTTGTATCAAATAGATGGAAACCGCTTGGGACAGATCGACACCAGCAGTGATGGATGGATGGATGGACAGGTGGAGGGACAGATGGACACCTGGAGGGTGAGAGGGACCCCTGGTTTGAAGGATGGACAAGTGGAGAAACACATGGAAACCTGCTGGGTCAGATAGGTACCTCATTGGACAGATGGACGTCTCGTGGGACAAATGGACACCTGCAGTAATGAATGGACACCTGGAGTGATGGATGGACACCTGGAGGGATGGATGGATGGATGGATGGATGGATGGATGGATGGATGGATGGAGACGTGGAGAGAACAGACGGACACCTGTTTTGACGGATGGACAACTGGAGGGACACATGGACATCTGGAGTGACAAATGGACACCTCGTTGGAAAAAGGGACACCTGGAGTGATGGATAGACGAGCTGCAAGGACAGATGGACACCGCCTTGGACAGATGGACATCTCGTGGGACAAACGGACACCTGGTTGTACCAAATAGATGGAAACCGCTTGGGACAGATCGACACCTGGAGTGATGGATGGACACCTGGAGGGACAGATGGACACCTTGTTGGACACATCTGGTGGGACAGATGGACACCTGGCTCTAGAGAAAGGTGGAAACCAGCTAGGACAGATGGACATCTGGAGGCTGAGATGGATACGTGGTGACACGCATCGACACCTGGAGAGATGGACGGACGGACTTACGGACACCTGTTTTGACGGATGGACAACGGGAGGGACACATGGACATCTGGAGTGACAAATGGACACCTCGTTGGAAAAAGGGACACCTGGAGTGATGGATAGACGAGCTGGAAGGACAGATGGACACCGCCTTGGACAGATGGACATCTCGTGGGACAAACGGACACCTGGTTGTATCAAATAGATGGAAACCGCTTGGGACAGATCGACACCTGGAGTGATGGATGGACACCTGGAGGGACAGATGGACACCTTGTTGGACACATCTGGTGGGACAGATGGACACCTGGCTCTAGAGAAAGGTGGAAACCAGCTAGGACAGATGGACATCTGGAGGCTGAGATGGATACGTGGTGACACGCATCGACACCTGGAGAGATGGACGGAGGGACTTACGGACACCTGGTTTGACGGATGGAAAACTGGTGGGACACATGGAAACCTAGAGGGAAAGATGGAAAACTCGTTGGACAGATGGACATCTGGTTGTAAAGATCGAAGGATATCGGTTGGGACAGAGGGACACGTGGAGTGAGGGACGGACACCTGGTGGGACAGAGGGACTCCTGGAGGGATAGATGGAAACATGGCGAGACACATGGTCACCTGGAGAGTTGGGTGGATGGATGGATGGACACGTGGAGGGACAGACGAACACCTGTTTAACGGATAGAGATCTGGAGAGAAATATGGACAGCTGGAGGAACAAACGGACACCTCGTTTGGACAGATGGACATCTCGTGGGACAGATGGACACCAGCTGGGCCAGATGGATACCTGGAATGATGGATGGACACCTGGTGGGATGGATGGAGATGTGGAGGGAGAGACGGACATGTGGTGAGAGCCATAGATGCCCGGAGAGATGGATGGATCGACACCTGGAGGGACAGATGGACATCTGGAGGGACACATGGACACCTGGTTTTATCAAATAGAAGGACACCAGTAGGGAGAGAAGGACACCAAGGATGATGGATGGACACCTGGAGGGATGGATGGGTATGTGGAGGGCCAGACAGACACCTGGTTTTAAGGATGGACAACTGGAGAGACACATGGAAACCTGGAGGGACAACTGGAAACCTCAATGGACAGATGGATATCTCGTGGGACAGAGGGACACCTGGAGGAAGAGATGGACACATCGTGAGAGACATGGCCACCTGGAGAGATGGATGGACGGACACATGGAGGGACAGACGGACACCTGGTTTGAAGGTTGGACAATTGCTGGGACGCATGGACACCTGGAGGGAGAGATGGACACCGTGTTGGAGAAATGGACATCTCGTGGGACAAACGGACACCTGGTTGTATCAAATAGATGGAAACCGCTTGGGACAGATCGACACCAGCAGTGATGGATGGATGGACAGGTGGAGGGACAGATGGACACCTGGAGGGTGAGAGGGACCCCTGGTTTGAAGGATGGACAAGTGGAGAAACACATGGAAACCTGCTGGGTCAGATAGGTACCTCATTGGACAGATGGACGTCTCGTGGGACAAATGGGCACCTGCAGTAATGAATGGACACCTGGAGTGATGGATGGACACCTGGAGGGATGGATGGATGGATGGATGGATGGATGGACACGTGGAGAGAACAGACGGACACCTGTTTTGACGGATGGACAACTGGAGGGACACATGGACATCTGGAGTGACAAATGGACACCTCGTTGGAAAAAGGGACACCTGGAGTGATGGATAGACGAGCTGCAAGGACAGATAGACACCGCCTTGGACAGATGGACATCTCGTGGGACAAACGGACACCTGGTTGTACCAAATAGATGGAAACCGCTTGGGACAGATCGACACCTGGAGTGATGGATGGACACCTGGAGGGACAGATGGACACCTTGTTGGACACATCTGGTGGGACAGATGGACACCTGGCTCTACAGAAAGGTGGAAACCAGCTAGGACAGATGGACATCTGGAGGCTGAGATGGATACGTGGTGACACGCATCGACACCTGGAGAGATGGACGGAGGGACTTACAGACACCTGGTTTGACGGATGGAAAACTGGTGGGACACATGGAAACCTAGAGGGAAAGATGGAAAACTCGTTGGACAGATGGACATCTGGTTGTAAAGATCGAAGGATATCGGTTGGGACAGAGGGACACATGGAGTGAGGGACGGACACCTGGTGGGACAGAGGGACTCCTGGAGGGATAGATGGAAACATGGCGAGACACATGGTCACCTGGAGAGTTGGGTGCATGGATGGATGGACACGTGGAGGGACAGACGAACACCTGTTTAACGGATAGAGATCTGGAGGGAAATAGGGACAGCTGAAGGAACAAACGGACACATCGTTTGGACAGATGGACATCTCGTGGGACAGATGGACACCAGCTGGGCCAGATGGATACCTGGAATGATGGATGGACACCTGGTGGGATGGATGGAGATGTGGAGGGAGAGACGGACATGTGGTGAGAGCCATAGACGCCTGGAGAGATGGATGGATCGACACCTGGAGGGACAGATGGACATCTGGAGGGACACATGGACACCTGGTTTTATCAAATAGAAGGACACCAGTAGGGAGAGAAGGACACCAAGGATGATGGATGGACACCTGGAGGGATGGATGGGTATGTGGAGGGCCAGACAGACACCTGGTTTTAAGGATGGACAACTGGAGAGACACATGGAAACCTGGAGGGACAACTGGAAACCTCAATGGACAGATGGATATCTCGTGGGACAGAGGGACACCTGGAGGAAGAGATGGACACATCGTGAGAGACATGGCCACCTGGAGAGATGGATGGACGGACACATGGAGGGACAGACGGACACCTGGTTTGAAGGTTGGACAATTGCTGGGATGCATGGACACCTGGAGGGAGAGATGGACACTGTGTTGGAGAGATGGGCATCTCGTGGGACAGACGGACACCTGGTTGTATCAAATAGATGGAAACCGCTTGGGACAGATCGACACCAGCAGTGATGGATGGATGGACAGGTGGAGGGACAGATGGACACCTGGAGGGTGAGAGGGACCCCTGGTTTGAAGGATGGACAAGTGGAGAAACACATGGAAACCTGCTGGGTCAGATAGGTACCTCATTGGACAGATGGACGTCTCGTGGGACAAATGGGCACCTGCAGTAATGAATGGACACCTGGAGTGATGGATGGACACCTGGAGGGATGGATGGATGGATGGATGGATGGATGGACACGTGGAGAGAACAGACGGACACCTGTTTTGACGGATGGACAACTGGAGGGACACATGGACATCTGGAGTGACAAATGGACACCTCGTTGGAAAAAGGGACACCTGGAGTGATGGATAGACGAGCTGCAAGGACAGATAGACACCGCCTTGGACAGATGGACATCTCGTGGGACAAACGGACACCTGGTTGTACCAAATAGATGGAAACCGCTTGGGACAGATCGACACCTGGAGTGATGGATGGACACCTGGAGGGACAGATGGACACCTTGTTGGACACATCTGGTGGGACAGATGGACACCTGGCTCTACAGAAAGGTGGAAACCAGCTAGGACAGATGGACATCTGGAGGCTGAGATGGATACGTGGTGACACGCATCGACACCTGGAGAGATGGACGGAGGGACTTACAGACACCTGGTTTGACGGATGGAAAACTGGTGGGACACATGGAAACCTAGAGGGAAAGATGGAAAACTCGTTGGACAGATGGACATCTGGTTGTAAAGATCGAAGGATATCGGTTGGGACAGAGGGACACATGGAGTGAGGGACGGACACCTGGTGGGACAGAGGGACTCCTGGAGGGATAGATGGAAACATGGCGAGACACATGGTCACCTGGAGAGTTGGGTGCATGGATGGATGGACACGTGGAGGGACAGACGAACACCTGTTTAACGGATAGAGATCTGGAGGGAAATAGGGACAGCTGAAGGAACAAACGGACACATCGTTTGGACAGATGGACATCTCGTGGGACAGATGGACACCAGCTGGGCCAGATGGATACCTGGAATGATGGATGGACACCTGGTGGGATGGATGGAGATGTGGAGGGAGAGACGGACATGTGGTGAGAGCCATAGACGCCTGGAGAGATGGATGGATCGACACCTGGAGGGACAGATGGACATCTGGAGGGACACATGGACACCTGGTTTTATCAAATAGAAGGACACCAGTAGGGAGAGAAGGACACCAAGGATGATGGATGGACACCTGGAGGGATGGATGGGTATGTGGAGGGCCAGACAGACACCTGGTTTTAAGGATGGACAACTGGAGAGACACATGGAAACCTGGAGGGACAACTGGAAACCTCAATGGACAGATGGATATCTCGTGGGACAGAGGGACACCTGGAGGAAGAGATGGACACATCGTGAGAGACATGGCCACCTGGAGAGATGGATGGACGGACACATGGAGGGACAGACGGACACCTGGTTTGAAGGTTGGACAATTGCTGGGATGCATGGACACCTGGAGGGAGAGATGGACACTGTGTTGGAGAGATGGGCATCTCGTGGGACAGACGGACACCTGGTTGTATCAAATAGATGGAAACCGCTTGGGACAGATCGACACCAGCAGTGATGGATGGATGGACAGGTGGAGGGACAGATGGACACCTGGAGGGTGAGAGGGACCCCTGGTTTGAAGGATGGACAAGTGGAGAAACACATGGAAACCTGCTGGGTCAGATAGATACCTCGTTGGACAGATGGACGTCTCGTGGGACAAATGGGCACCTGCAGTAGTGAAGGGACACCTGGAGTGATGGATGGACACCTGGAGGGATGGATGGATGGATGGATGGATGGACATGTGGAGAGAACAGACGGACACCTGTTTTGACGGATGGACAACTGGAGGGACACATGGACATCTGGAGTGACAAATGGACACCTCGTTGGAAAAAGGGACACCTGGAGTGATGGATAGACGAGCTGGAAGGACAGATGGACACCGCCTTGGACTGATGGACATCTCGTGGGACAAAAGGACACCTGGTTGTATCAAATAGATGGAAACCGCTTGGGACAGATCGACACCTGGAGTGATGGATGGACACCTGGAGGGACAGATGGACATCTTGTTGGACACATCTGGTGGGACAGATGGACACCTGGCTCTAGAGAAAGGTGGAAACCAGCTAGGACAGATTGACATCTGGAGGCTGAGATGGATACGTGGTGACACGCATCGACACCTGGAGAGATGGACGGAGGGACTTACGGACACCTGGTTTGACGGATGGAAAACTGGTGGGACACATGGAAACCTAGAGGGAAAGATGGAAAACTCGTTGGACAGATGGACATCTGGTTGTAAAGATCGAAGGATATCGGTTGGGACAGAGGGACACATGGAGTGAGGGACGGACACCTGGTGGGACAGACGGACTTCTGGAGGGATAGTTGGAAACATGGCGAGACACATGGACACCTGGATAGTTGGGTGGATGGATGGATGGATGGACACGTGGAGGGACAGACGAACACCTGTTTAACAGATAGAGAACTGGAAAGAAATAGGGACAGCTGGAGGGACAAACGGACACCTCGTTTGGACAGATGGACATCTCGTGGGACAGATGGACACCAGCTGGGCCAGATGGATACCTGGAATGATGGATGGACACCTGGTGGGATGGATGGAGATGTGGAGGGAGAGACGGACATGTGGTGAGAGCCATAGACGCCTGGAGAGATGGATGGATCGACACCTGGAGGGACAGATGGACACCTGGTTTTATCAAATAGATGGACACCAGTAGGGAGAGAAGGACACCAAGGATGATGGATGGACACCTGGAGGGATGGATGGACACCTGAAGGGATGGATGGACACCTGGAGGGATAGGTGGACACGTGGTGATAGACATGGACTCCTGGAGAGATGGATGGACACCTGGAGAGACGGATGGGTATGTGGAGGGACAGACAGACACCTGGTTTTAAGGATGGACAACTGGAGAGACACATGGAAACCTGGAGGGACAACTGGAAACCTCAATGGACAGATGGATATCTCGTGGGACAGAGGGACACCTGGAGGAAGAGATGGACACATCGTGAGAGACATGGCCACCTGGAGAGATGGATGGACGGACACATGGAGGGACAGACGGACACCTGGTTTGAAGGTTGGACAATTGCTGGGACGCATGGACACCTGGAGGGAGAGATGGACACCGTGTTGGAGAGATGGACATCTCGTGGGACAAACGGACACCTGGTTGTATCAAATAGATGGAAACCGCTTGGGACAGATCGACACCAGCAGTGATGGATGGATGGATGGACAGGTGGAGGGACAGATGGACACCTGGAGGGTGAGAGGGACCCCTGGTTTGAAGGATGGACAAGTGGAGAAACACATGGAAACCTGCTGGGTCAGATAGGTACCTCATTGGACAGATGGACGTCTCGTGGGACAAATGGACACCTGCAGTAATGAATGGACACCTGGAGTGATGGATGGACACCTGGAGGGATGGATGGATGGATGGATGGATGGATGGATGGATGGATGGATGGAGACGTGGAGAGAACAGACGGACACCTGTTTTGACGGATGGACAACTGGAGGGACACATGGACATCTGGAGTGACAAATGGACACCTCGTTGGAAAAAGGGACACCTGGAGTGATGGATAGACGAGCTGCAAGGACAGATGGACACCGCCTTGGACAGATGGACATCTCGTGGGACAAACGGACACCTGGTTGTACCAAATAGATGGAAACCGCTTGGGACAGATCGACACCTGGAGTGATGGATGGACACCTGGAGGGACAGATGGACACCTTGTTGGACACATCTGGTGGGACAGATGGACACCTGGCTCTAGAGAAAGGTGGAAACCAGCTAGGACAGATGGACATCTGGAGGCTGAGATGGATACGTGGTGACACGCATCGACACCTGGAGAGATGGACGGACGGACTTACGGACACCTGTTTTGACGGATGGACAACGGGAGGGACACATGGACATCTGGAGTGACAAATGGACACCTCGTTGGAAAAAGGGACACCTGGAGTGATGGATAGACGAGCTGGAAGGACAGATGGACACCGCCTTGGACAGATGGACATCTCGTGGGACAAACGGACACCTGGTTGTATCAAATAGATGGAAACCGCTTGGGACAGATCGACACCTGGAGTGATGGATGGACACCTGGAGGGACAGATGGACACCTTGTTGGACACATCTGGTGGGACAGATGGACACCTGGCTCTAGAGAAAGGTGGAAACCAGCTAGGACAGATGGACATCTGGAGGCTGAGATGGATACGTGGTGACACGCATCGACACCTGGAGAGATGGACGGAGGGACTTACGGACACCTGGTTTGACGGATGGAAAACTGGTGGGACACATGGAAACCTAGAGGGAAAGATGGAAAACTCGTTGGACAGATGGACATCTGGTTGTAAAGATCGAAGGATATCGGTTGGGACAGAGGGACACGTGGAGTGAGGGACGGACACCTGGTGGGACAGAGGGACTCCTGGAGGGATAGATGGAAACATGGCGAGACACATGGTCACCTGGAGAGTTGGGTGGATGGATGGATGGACACGTGGAGGGACAGACGAACACCTGTTTAACGGATAGAGATCTGGAGAGAAATATGGACAGCTGGAGGAACAAACGGACACCTCGTTTGGACAGATGGACATCTCGTGGGACAGATGGACACCAGCTGGGCCAGATGGATACCTGGAATGATGGATGGACACCTGGTGGGATGGATGGAGATGTGGAGGGAGAGACGGACATGTGGTGAGAGCCATAGATGCCCGGAGAGATGGATGGATCGACACCTGGAGGGACAGATGGACATCTGGAGGGACACATGGACACCTGGTTTTATCAAATAGATGGACACCAGTAGGGAGAGAAGGACACCAAGGATGATGGATGGACACCTGGAGAGACGGATGGGTATGTGGAGGGACAGACAGACACCTGGTTTTAAGGATGGACAACTGGAGAGACACATGGAAACCTGGAGGGACAACTGGAAACCTCAATGGACAGATGGATATCTCGTGGGACAGAGGGACACCTGGAGGAAGAGATGGACACATCGTGAGAGACATGGCCACCTGGAGAGATGGATGGACGGACACATGGAGGGACAGACGGACACCTGGTTTGAAGGTTGGACAATTGCTGGGACGCATGGACACCTGGAGGGAGAGATGGACACCGTGTTGGAGAAATGGACATCTCGTGGGACAAACGGACACCTGGTTGTATCAAATAGATGGAAACCGCTTGGGACAGATCGACACCAGCAGTGATGGATGGATGGACAGGTGGAGGGACAGATGGACACCTGGAGGGTGAGAGGGACCCCTGGTTTGAAGGATGGACAAGTGGAGAAACACATGGAAACCTGCTGGGTCAGATAGGTACCTCATTGGACAGATGGACGTCTCGTGGGACAAATGGGCACCTGCAGTAATGAATGGACACCTGGAGTGATGGATGGACACCTGGAGGGATGGATGGATGGATGGATGGATGGATGGACACGTGGAGAGAACAGACGGACACCTGTTTTGACGGATGGACAACTGGAGGGACACATGGACATCTGGAGTGACAAATGGACACCTCGTTGGAAAAAGGGACACCTGGAGTGATGGATAGACGAGCTGCAAGGACAGATAGACACCGCCTTGGACAGATGGACATCTCGTGGGACAAACGGACACCTGGTTGTACCAAATAGATGGAAACCGCTTGGGACAGATCGACACCTGGAGTGATGGATGGACACCTGGAGGGACAGATGGACACCTTGTTGGACACATCTGGTGGGACAGATGGACACCTGGCTCTACAGAAAGGTGGAAACCAGCTAGGACAGATGGACATCTGGAGGCTGAGATGGATACGTGGTGACACGCATCGACACCTGGAGAGATGGACGGAGGGACTTACAGACACCTGGTTTGACGGATGGAAAACTGGTGGGACACATGGAAACCTAGAGGGAAAGATGGAAAACTCGTTGGACAGATGGACATCTGGTTGTAAAGATCGAAGGATATCGGTTGGGACAGAGGGACACATGGAGTGAGGGACGGACACCTGGTGGGACAGAGGGACTCCTGGAGGGATAGATGGAAACATGGCGAGACACATGGTCACCTGGAGAGTTGGGTGCATGGATGGATGGACACGTGGAGGGACAGACGAACACCTGTTTAACGGATAGAGATCTGGAGGGAAATAGGGACAGCTGAAGGAACAAACGGACACATCGTTTGGACAGATGGACATCTCGTGGGACAGATGGACACCAGCTGGGCCAGATGGATACCTGGAATGATGGATGGACACCTGGTGGGATGGATGGAGATGTGGAGGGAGAGACGGACATGTGGTGAGAGCCATAGACGCCTGGAGAGATGGATGGATCGACACCTGGAGGGACAGATGGACATCTGGAGGGACACATGGACACCTGGTTTTATCAAATAGAAGGACACCAGTAGGGAGAGAAGGACACCAAGGATGATGGATGGACACCTGGAGGGATGGATGGGTATGTGGAGGGCCAGACAGACACCTGGTTTTAAGGATGGACAACTGGAGAGACACATGGAAACCTGGAGGGACAACTGGAAACCTCAATGGACAGATGGATATCTCGTGGGACAGAGGGACACCTGGAGGAAGAGATGGACACATCGTGAGAGACATGGCCACCTGGAGAGATGGATGGACGGACACATGGAGGGACAGACGGACACCTGGTTTGAAGGTTGGACAATTGCTGGGATGCATGGACACCTGGAGGGAGAGATGGACACTGTGTTGGAGAGATGGGCATCTCGTGGGACAGACGGACACCTGGTTGTATCAAATAGATGGAAACCGCTTGGGACAGATCGACACCAGCAGTGATGGATGGATGGACAGGTGGAGGGACAGATGGACACCTGGAGGGTGAGAGGGACCCCTGGTTTGAAGGATGGACAAGTGGAGAAACACATGGAAACCTGCTGGGTCAGATAGGTACCTCATTGGACAGATGGACGTCTCGTGGGACAAATGGGCACCTGCAGTAATGAATGGACACCTGGAGTGATGGATGGACACCTGGAGGGATGGATGGATGGATGGATGGATGGATGGACACGTGGAGAGAACAGACGGACACCTGTTTTGACGGATGGACAACTGGAGGGACACATGGACATCTGGAGTGACAAATGGACACCTCGTTGGAAAAAGGGACACCTGGAGTGATGGATAGACGAGCTGCAAGGACAGATAGACACCGCCTTGGACAGATGGACATCTCGTGGGACAAACGGACACCTGGTTGTACCAAATAGATGGAAACCGCTTGGGACAGATCGACACCTGGAGTGATGGATGGACACCTGGAGGGACAGATGGACACCTTGTTGGACACATCTGGTGGGACAGATGGACACCTGGCTCTACAGAAAGGTGGAAACCAGCTAGGACAGATGGACATCTGGAGGCTGAGATGGATACGTGGTGACACGCATCGACACCTGGAGAGATGGACGGAGGGACTTACAGACACCTGGTTTGACGGATGGAAAACTGGTGGGACACATGGAAACCTAGAGGGAAAGATGGAAAACTCGTTGGACAGATGGACATCTGGTTGTAAAGATCGAAGGATATCGGTTGGGACAGAGGGACACATGGAGTGAGGGACGGACACCTGGTGGGACAGAGGGACTCCTGGAGGGATAGATGGAAACATGGCGAGACACATGGTCACCTGGAGAGTTGGGTGCATGGATGGATGGACACGTGGAGGGACAGACGAACACCTGTTTAACGGATAGAGATCTGGAGGGAAATAGGGACAGCTGAAGGAACAAACGGACACATCGTTTGGACAGATGGACATCTCGTGGGACAGATGGACACCAGCTGGGCCAGATGGATACCTGGAATGATGGATGGACACCTGGTGGGATGGATGGAGATGTGGAGGGAGAGACGGACATGTGGTGAGAGCCATAGACGCCTGGAGAGATGGATGGATCGACACCTGGAGGGACAGATGGACATCTGGAGGGACACATGGACACCTGGTTTTATCAAATAGAAGGACACCAGTAGGGAGAGAAGGACACCAAGGATGATGGATGGACACCTGGAGGGATGGATGGGTATGTGGAGGGCCAGACAGACACCTGGTTTTAAGGATGGACAACTGGAGAGACACATGGAAACCTGGAGGGACAACTGGAAACCTCAATGGACAGATGGATATCTCGTGGGACAGAGGGACACCTGGAGGAAGAGATGGACACATCGTGAGAGACATGGCCACCTGGAGAGATGGATGGACGGACACATGGAGGGACAGACGGACACCTGGTTTGAAGGTTGGACAATTGCTGGGATGCATGGACACCTGGAGGGAGAGATGGACACTGTGTTGGAGAGATGGGCATCTCGTGGGACAGACGGACACCTGGTTGTATCAAATAGATGGAAACCGCTTGGGACAGATCGACACCAGCAGTGATGGAAGGATGGATGGACAGGTGGAGGGACAGATGGACACCTGGAGGGTGAGAGGGACCCCTGGTTTGAATGATGGACAAGTGGAGAAACACATGGAAACCTGCTGGGTCAGAAAAATACCTCGTTGGACAGATGGACGTCTCGTGGGACAAATGGACACCTACAGTAGTGAATGGACACCTGGAGTGATGGATGGACACCTGGAGGGATGGATGGATGGATGGACACGTGGAGAGAACAGACGGACACCTGTTTTGACGGATGGACAACTGGAGGGACACATGGACATCTGGAGTGACAAATGGACACCTCGTTGGAAAAAGGGACACCTGGAGTGATGGATAGACGAGCTGCAAGGACAGATGGACACCGCCTTGGACAGATGGACATCTCGTGGGACAAACGGACACCTGGTTGTACCAAATAGATGGAAACCGCTTGGGACAGATCGACACCTGGAGTGATGGATGGACACCTGGAGGGACAGATGGACACCTTGTTGGACACATCTGGTGGGACAGATGGACACCTGGCTCTAGAGAAAGGTGGAAACCAGCTAGGACAGATGGACATCTGGAGGCTGAGATGGATACGTGGTGACACGCATCGACACCTGGAGAGATGGACGAATGGACTTACGGACACCTGGTTTGACGGATGAAAAACTGGTGGGACACATGGAAACCTGGAGGGAAAGATGGAAAACTCGTTGGAAAGATGGACATCTGGAGGGACACATGGACACCTGGTTTTATCAAATAGATGGACACCAGTAGGGAGAGAAGGACACCAAGGATGATGGATGGACACCTGGAGGGATGGATGGACACCTGAAGGGATGGATGGACACCTGGAGGGATAGGTGGACACGTGGTGATAGACATGGACTCCTGGAGAGATGGATGGACACCTGGAGAGACGGATGGGTATGTGGAGGGCCAGACAGACACCTGGTTTTAAGGATGGACAACTGGAGAGACACATGGAAACCTGGAGGGACAACTGGAAACCTCAATGGACAGATGGATATCTCGTGGGACAGAGGGACACCTGGAGGAAGAGATGGACACATCGTGAGAGACATGGCCACCTGGAGAGATGGATGGACGGACACATGGAGGGACAGACGGACACCTGGTTTGAAGGTTGGACAATTGCTGGGACGCATGGACACCTGGAGGGAGAGATGGACACCGTGTTGGAGAGATGGACATCTCGTGGGACAGACGGACACCTGGTTGTATCAAACAGATGGAAACCGCTTGGGACAGATCGACACCAGCAGTGATGGATGGATGGATGGACAGGTGGAGGGACAGATGGACACCTGGAGGGTGAGAGGGACCCCTGGTTTGAAGGATGGACAAGTGGAGAAACACATGGAAACCTGCTGGGTCAGATAGATACCTCGTTGGACAGATGGACGTCTCGTGGGACAAATGGACACCTACAGTAGTGAAGGGACACCTGGAGTGATGGATGGACACCTGGAGGGATGGATGGATGGATGGATGGATGGACATGTGGAGAGAACAGACGGACACCTGTTTTGACGGATGGACAACTGGAGGGACACATGGACATCTGGAGTGACAAATGGACACCTCGTTGGAAAAAGGGACACCTGGAGTGATGGATAGACGAGCTGCAAGGACAGATGGACACCGCCTTAGACAGATGGACATCTCGTGGGACAAACGGACACCTGGTTGTATCAAATAGATGGAAACCGCTTGGGACAGATCGACACCTGGAGTGATGGATGGACACCTGGAGGGACAGATGGACACCTTGTTGGACACATCTGGTGGGACAGATGGACACCTGGCTCTAGAGAAAGGTGGAAACCAGCTAGGACAGATGGACATCTGGAGGCTGAGATGGATACGTGGTGACACGCATCGACACCTGGAGAGATGGACGAATGGACTTACGGACACCTGGTTTGATGGATGAAAAACTGGTGGGACACATGGAAACCTAGAGGGAAAGATGGAAAACTCGTTGGACAGATGGACATCTGGAGGGACACATGGACACCTGGTTTTATCAAATAGATGGACACCAGTAGGGAGAGAAGGACACCAAGGATGATGGATGGACACCTGGAGGGATGGATGGACACCTGAAGGGATGGATGGACACCTGGAGGGATAGGTGGACACGTGGTGATAGACATTGACTCCTGGAGAGATGGATGGACACCTGGAGAGACGGATGGGTATGTGGAGGGCCAGACAGACACCTGGTTTTAAGGATGGACAACTGGAGAGACACATGGAAACCTGGAGGGACAACTGGAAACCTCAATGGACAGATGGATATCTCGTGGGACAGAGGGACACCTGGAGGAAGAGATGGACAAATCGTGAGAGACATGGCCACCTGGAGAGATGGATGGACGGACACATGGAGGGACAGACGGACACCTGGTTTGAAGGTTGGACAATTGCTGGGACGCATGGACACCTGGAGGGAGAGATGGACACCGTGTTGGAGAGATGGACATCTCGTGGGACAAACGGACACCTGGTTGTATCAAATAGATGGAAACCGCTTGGGACAGATCGACACCAGCAGTGATGGATGGATGGATGGACAGGTGGAGGGACAGATGGACACCTGGAGGGTGAGAGGGACCCCTGGTTTGAAGCATGGACAAGTGGAGAAACACATGGAAACCTGCTGGGTCAGATAGGTACCTCATTGGACAGATGGACGTCTCGTGGGACAAATGGGCACCTGCAGTAATGAATGGACACCTGGAGTGATGGATGGACACCTGGAGGGATGGATGGATGGATGGATGGATGGATGGACACGTGGAAAGAACAGACGGACACCTGTTTTGACGGATGGACAACGGGAGGGACACATGGACATCTGGAGTGACAAATGGACACCTCGTTGGAAAAAGGGACACCTGGAGTGATGGATAGATGAGCTGGAAGGACAGATGGACACCGCCTTGGACAGATGGACATCTCGTGGGACAAACGGACACCTGGTTGTATCAAATAGATGGAAACCGCTTGGGACAGATCGACACCTGGAGTGATGGATGGACACCTGGAGGGACAGATGGACACCTTGTTGGACACATCTGGTGGGACAGATGGACACCTGGCTCTAGAGAAAGGTGGAAACCAGCTAGGACAGATGGACATCTGGAGGCTGAGATGGATACGTGGTGACACGCATCGACACCTGGAGAGATGGACGGAGGGACTTACAGACACCTGGTTTGACGGATGGAAAACTGGTGGGACACATGGAAACCTAGAGGGAAAGATGGAAAACTCGTTGGACAGATGGACATCTGGTTGTAAAGATCGAAGGATATCGGTTGGGACAGAGGGACACATGGAGTGAGGGACGGACACCTGGTGGGACAGAGGGACTCCTGGAGGGATAGATGGAAACATGGCGAGACACATGGACACCTGGAGAGTAGGGTGGATGGATGGATGGATGGACACGTGGAGGGACAGACGAACACCTGTTTAACAGATAGAGAACTGGAGGGAAATAGGGACAGCTGGAGGGACAAACGGACACCTCGTTTGGACAGATGGACATCTCGTGGGACAGATGGACACCAGCTGGGCCAGATGGATACCTGGAATGATGGATGGACACCTGGTGGGATGGATGGAGATGTGGAGGGAGAGACGGACATGTGGTGAGAGCCATAGACGCCTGGAGAGATGGATGGATCGACACCTGGAGGGACAGATGGACACCTGGTTTTATCAAATAGATGGACACCAGTAGGGAGAGAAGGACACCAAGGATGATGGATGGACACCTGGAGGGATGGATGGACACCTGAAGGGATGGATGGACACCTGGAGGGATAGGTGGACACGTGGTGATAGACATGGACTCCTGGAGAGATGGATGGACACCTGGAGAGACGGATGGGTATGTGGAGGGCCAGACAGACACCTGCTTTTAAGGATGGACAACTGGAGAGACACATGGAAACCTGGAGGGACAACTGGAAACCTCAATGGACAGATGGATATCTCGTGGGACAGAGGGACACCTGGAGGAAGAGATGGACACATCGTGAGAGACATGGCCACCTGGAGAGATGGATGGACGGACACATGGAGGGACAGACGGACACCTGGTTTGAAGGTTGGACAATTGCTGGGACGCATGGACACCTGGAGGGAGAGATGGACACCGTGTTGGAGAGATGGACATCTCGTGGGACAAACGGACACCTGGTTGTATCAAATAGATGGAAACCGCTTGGGACAGATCGACACCAGCAGTGATGGATGGATGGATGGACAGGTGGAGGGACAGATGGACACCTGGAGGGTGAGAGGGACCCCTGGTTTGAAGGATGGACAAGTGGAGAAACACATGGAAACCTGCTGGGTCAGATAGGTACCTCATTGGACAGATGGACGTCTCGTGGGACAAATGGGCACCTGCAGTAATGAATGGACACCTGGAGTGATGGATGGACACCTGGAGGGATGGATGGATGGATGGATGGATGGATGGATGGATGGATGGATGGACGGACACGTGGAGAGAACAGACAGACACCTGTTTTGACGGATGGACAACTGGAGGGACACATGGACATCTGGAGTGACAAATGGACACCTCGTTGGAAAAAGGGACACCTGGAGTGATGGATAGATGAGCTGCAAGGACAGATGGACACCGCCTTGGACAGATGGACATCTCGTGGGACAAACGGACACCTGGTTGTATCAAATAGATGGAAACCGCTTGGGACAGATCGACACCAGCAGTGTTGGATGGATGGATGGACAGGTGGAGGGACAGATGGACACCTGGAGGGTGAGAGGGACCCCTGGTTTGAAGGATGGACAAGTGGAGAAACACATGGAAACCTGCTGGGTCAGATAGATACCTCGTTGGACAGATGGACGTCTCGTGGGACAAATGGACACCTGCAGTAATGAATGGACACCTGGAGTGATGGATGGACACCTGGAGGGATGGATGGATGGATGGATGGAGACGTGGAGAGAACAGACGGACACCTGTTTTGACGGATGGACAACTGGAGGGACACATGGACATCTGGAGTGACAAATGGACACCTCGTTGGAAAAAGGGACACCTGGAGTGATGGATAGACGAGCTGCAAGGACAGATGGACACCGCCTTGGACAGATGGACATCTCGTGGGACAAACGGACACCTGGTTGTATCAAATAGATGGAAACCGCTTGGGACAGATCGACACCTGGAGTGATGGATGGACACCTGGAGGGACAGATGGACACCTTGTTGGACACATCTGGTGGGACAGATGGACACCTGGCTCTAGAGAAAGGTGGAAACCAGCTAGGACAGATGGACATCTGGAGGCTGAGATGGATACGTGGTGACACGCATCGACACCTGGAGAGATGGACGGAGGGACTTACGGACACCTGGTTTGACGGATGAAAAACTGGTGGGACACATGGAAACCTAGAGGGAAAGATGGAAAACTCGTTGGACAGATGGACATCTGGAGGGACACATGGACACGTGGTTTTATCAAATAGATGGACACCAGTAGGGAGAGAAGGACACCAAGGATGATGGATGGACACCTGGAGGGATGGATGGAGATGTGGAGGGAGAGACGGACATGTGGTGAGAGCCATAGACGCCTGGAGAGATGGATGGATCGACACCTGGAGGGACAGATGGACATCTGGAGGGACACATGGACACGTGGTTTTATCAAATAGATGGACACCAGTAGGGAGAGAAGGACACCAAGGATGATGGATGGACACCTGGAGGGATGGATGGACACCTGAAGGGATGGATGGACACCTGGAGGGATAGGTGGACACGTGGTGATAGACATGGACTCCTGGAGAGATGGATGGACACCTGGAGAGACGGATGGGTATGTGGAGGGCCAGACAGACACCTGCTTTTAAGGATGGACAACTGGAGAGACACATGGAAACCTGGAGGGACAACTGGAAACCTCAATGGACAGATGGATATCTCGTGGGACAGAGGGACACCTGGAGGAAGAGATGGACACATCGTGAGAGACATGGCCACCTGGAGAGATGGATGGACGGACACATGGAGGGACAGACGGACACCTGGTTTGAAGGTTGGACAATTGCTGGGACGCATGGACACCTGGAGGGAGAGATGGACACCGTGTTGGAGAGATGGACATCTCGTGGGACAGACGGACACCTGGTTGTATCAAATAGATGGAAACCGCTTGGGACAGATCGACACCAGCAGTGATGGATGGATGGATGGACAGGTGGAGGGACAGATGGACACCTGGAGGGTGAGAGAGACCCCTGGTTTGAAGCATGGACAAGTGGAGAAACACATGGAAACCTGCTGGGTCAGATAGATACCTCGTTGGACAGATGGATGTCTCGTGGGACAAATGGACACCTGCAGTAATGAATGGACACCTGGAGTGATGGATGGACATCTGGAGGGATGGATGGATGGATGGATGGATGGATGGATGGATGGATGGACACGTGGAGAGAACAGACGGACACCTGTTTTGACGGATGGACAACTGGAGGGACACATGGACATCTGGAGTGACAAATGGACACCTCGTTGGAAAAAGGGACACCTGGAGTGATGGATAGACGAGCTGGAAGGACAGATGGACACCGCCTTGGACAGATGGACATCTCGTGGGACAAACGGACACCTGGTTGTATCAAATAGATGGAAACCGCTTGGGACAGATCGACACCTGGAGTGGTGGATGGACACCTGGAGGGACAGATGGACACCTTGTTGGACACATCTGGTGGGACAGATGGACACCTGGCTCTAGAGAAAGGTGGAAACCAGCTAGGACAGATGGACATCTGGAGGCTGAGATGGATACGTGGTGACACGCATCGACACCTGGAGAGATGGACGGAGGGACTTACGGACACCTGGTTTGACGGATGGAAAACTGGTGGGACACATGGAAACCTAGAGGGAAAGATGGAAAACTCGTTGGACAGATGGACATCTGGTTGTAAAGATCGAAGGATATCGGTTGGGACAGAGGGACACATGGAGTGAGGGACGGACACCTGGTGGGACAGAGGGACTCCTGGAGGGATAGATGGAAACATGGCGAGACACATGGACACCTGGAGAGTTGGGTGGATGGATGGATGGCCACGTGGAGGGACAGACGAACACCTGTTTAACAGATAGAGATCTGGAGAGAAATATGGACAGCTGGAGGAACAAACGGACACCTCGTTTGGACAGATGGACATCTCGTGGGACAGATGGACACCAGCTGGGCCAGATGGATATCTGGAATGATGGATGGACACCTGGTGGGATGGATGGAGATGTGGAGGGAGAGACGGACATGTGGTGAGAGCCATAGACGCCTGGAGAGATGGATGGATCGACACCTGGAGGGACAGATGGACACCTGGTTTTATCAAATAGATGGACACCAGTAGGGAGAGAAGGACACCAAGGATGATGGATGGACACCTGGAGGGATGGATGGACACCTGAAGGGATGGATGGACACCTGGAGGGATAGGTGGACACGTGGTGATAGACATGGACTCCTGGAGAGATGGATGGACACCTGGAGAGACGGATGGGTATGTGGAGGGCCAGACAGACACCT
Source organism: Numenius arquata (assembly GCF_964106895.1). Classification (NCBI taxonomy): domain Eukaryota; kingdom Metazoa; phylum Chordata; class Aves; order Charadriiformes; family Scolopacidae; genus Numenius; species Numenius arquata. Next base: position 82,081 of record NW_027415198.1, read on the forward strand.
GCTTTTAAGGATGGACAACTGGAGAGACACATGGAAACCTGGAGGGACAACTGGAAACCTCAATGGACAGATGGATATCTCGTGGGACAGAGGGACACCTGGAGGAAGAGATGGACACATCGTGAGAGACATGGCCACCTGGAGAGATGGATGGACGGACACATGGAGGGACAGACGGACACCTGGTTTGAAGGTTGGACAATTGCTGGGACGCATGGACACCTGGAGGGAGAGATGGACACCGTGTTGGAGAGATGGACATCTCGTGGGACAAACGGACACCTGGTTGTATCAAATAGATGGAAACCGCTTGGGACAGATCGACACCAGCAGTGATGGATGGATGGATGGACAGGTGGAGGGACAGATGGACACCTGGAGGGTGAGAGGGACCCCTGGTTTGAAGCATGGACAAGTGGAGAAACACATGGAAACCTGCTGGGTCAGATAGGTACCTCATTGGACAGATGGACGTCTCGTGGGACAAATGGGCACCTGCAGTAATGAATGGACACCTGGAGTGATGGATGGACACCTGGAGGGATGGATGGATGGATGGATGGATGGATGGATGGATGGATGGATGGACGGACACGTGGAGAGAACAGACAGACACCTGTTTTGACGGATGGACAACTGGAGGGACACATGGACATCTGGAGTGACAAATGGACACCTCGTTGGAAAAAGGGACACCTGGAGTGATGGATAGATGAGCTGCAAGGACAGATGGACACCGCCTTGGACAGATGGACATCTCGTGGGACAAACGGACACCTGGTTGTATCAAATAGATGGAAACCGCTTGGGACAGATCGACACCAGCAGTGATGGATGGATGGATGGACAGGTGGAGGGACAGATGGACACCTGGAGGGTGAGAGGGACCCCTGGTTTGAAGGATGGACAAGTGGAGAAACACATGGAAACCTGCTGGGTCAGATAGATACCTCGTTGGACAGATGGACGTCTCGTGGGACAAATGGACACCTGCAGTAATGAATGGACACCTGGAGTGATGGATGGACACCTGGAGGGATGGATGGATGGATGGATGGAGACGTGGAGAGAACAGACGGACACCTGTTTTGACGGATGGACAACTGGAGGGACACATGGACATCTGGAGTGACAAATGGACACCTCGTTGGAAAAAGGGACACCTGGAGTGATGGATAGACGAGCTGCAAGGACAGATGGACACCGCCTTGGACAGATGGACATCTCGTGGGACAAACGGACACCTGGTTGTATCAAATAGATGGAAACCGCTTGGGACAGATCGACACCTGGAGTGATGGATGGACACCTGGAGGGACAGATGGACACCTTGTTGGACACATCTGGTGGGACAGATGGACACCTGGCTCTAGAGAAAGGTGGAAACCAGCTAGGACAGATGGACATCTGGAGGCTGAGATGGATACGTGGTGACACGCATCGACACCTGGAGAGATGGACAAACGGACTTACGGACACCTGGTTTGACGGATGAAAAACTGGTGGGACACATGGAAACCTAGAGGGAAAGATGGAAAACTCGTTGGACAGATGGACATCTGGAGGGACACATGGACACGTGGTTTTATCAAATAGATGGACACCAGTAGGGAGAGAAGGACACCAAGGATGATGGATGGACACCTGGAGGGATGGATGGAGATGTGGAGGGAGAGACGGACATGTGGTGAGAGCCATAGACGCCTGGAGAGATGGATGGATCGACACCTGGAGGGACAGATGGACATCTGGAGGGACACATGGACACGTGGTTTTATCAAATAGATGGACACCAGTAGGGAGAGAAGGACACCAAGGATGATGGATGGACACCTGGAGGGATGGATGGACACCTGAAGGGATGGATGGACACCTGGAGGGATAGGTGGACACGTGGTGATAGACATGGACTCCTGGAGAGATGGATGGACACCTGGAGAGACGGATGGGTATGTGGAGGGCCAGACAGACACCTGCTTTTAAGGATGGACAACTGGAGAGACACATGGAAACCTGGAGGGACAACTGGAAACCTCAATGGACAGATGGATATCTCGTGGGACAGAGGGACACCTGGAGGAAGAGATGGACACATCGTGAGAGACATGGCCACCTGGAGAGATGGATGGACGGACACATGGAGGGACAGACGGACACCTGGTTTGAAGGTTGGACAATTGCTGGGACGCATGGACACCTGGAGGGAGAGATGGACACCGTGTTGGAGAGATGGACATCTCGTGGGACAAACGGACACCTGGTTGTATCAAATAGATGGAAACCGCTTGGGACAGATCGACACCAGCAGTGATGGATGGATGGATGGACAGGTGGAGGGACAGATGGACACCTGGAGGGTGAGAGGGACCCCTGGTTTGAAGCATGGACAAGTGGAGAAACACATGGAAACCTGCTGGGTCAGATAGGTACCTCATTGGACAGATGGACGTCTCGTGGGACAAATGGGCACCTGCAGTAATGAATGGACACCTGGAGTGATGGATGGACACCTGGAGGGATGGATGGATGGATGGATGGATGGATGGATGGATGGATGGATGGACGGACACGTGGAGAGAACAGACAGACACCTGTTTTGACGGATGGACAACTGGAGGGACACATGGACATCTGGAGTGACAAATGGACACCTCGTTGGAAAAAGGGACACCTGGAGTGATGGATAGATGAGCTGCAAGGACAGATGGACACCGCCTTGGACAGATGGACATCTCGTGGGACAAACGGACACCTGGTTGTATCAAATAGATGGAAACCGCTTGGGACAGATCGACACCAGCAGTGATGGATGGATGGATGGACAGGTGGAGGGACAGATGGACACCTGGAGGGTGAGAGGGACCCCTGGTTTGAAGGATGGACAAGTGGAGAAACACATGGAAACCTGCTGGGTCAGATAGATACCTCGTTGGACAGATGGACGTCTCGTGGGACAAATGGACACCTGCAGTAATGAATGGACACCTGGAGTGATGGATGGACACCTGGAGGGATGGATGGATGGATGGATGGAGACGTGGAGAGAACAGACGGACACCTGTTTTGACGGATGGACAACTGGAGGGACACATGGACATCTGGAGTGACAAATGGACACCTCGTTGGAAAAAGGGACACCTGGAGTGATGGATAGACGAGCTGCAAGGACAGATGGACACCGCCTTGGACAGATGGACATCTCGTGGGACAAACGGACACCTGGTTGTATCAAATAGATGGAAACCGCTTGGGACAGATCGACACCTGGAGTGATGGATGGACACCTGGAGGGACAGATGGACACCTTGTTGGACACATCTGGTGGGACAGATGGACACCTGGCTCTAGAGAAAGGTGGAAACCAGCTAGGACAGATGGACATCTGGAGGCTGAGATGGATACGTGGTGACACGCATCGACACCTGGAGAGATGGACAAACGGACTTACGGACACCTGGTTTGACGGATGAAAAACTGGTGGGACACATGGAAACCTAGAGGGAAAGATGGAAAACTCGTTGGACAGATGGACATCTGGAGGGACACATGGACACGTGGTTTTATCAAATAGATGGACACCAGTAGGGAGAGAAGGACACCAAGGATGATGGATGGACACCTGGAGGGATGGATGGAGATGTGGAGGGAGAGACGGACATGTGGTGAGAGCCATAGACGCCTGGAGAGATGGATGGATCGACACCTGGAGGGACAGATGGACATCTGGAGGGACACATGGACACGTGGTTTTATCAAATAGATGGACACCAGTAGGGAGAGAAGGACACCAAGGATGATGGATGGACACCTGGAGGGATGGATGGACACCTGAAGGGATGGATGGACACCTGGAGGGATAGGTGGACACGTGGTGATAGACATGGACTCCTGGAGAGATGGATGGACACCTGGAGAGACGGATGGGTATGTGGAGGGCCAGACAGACACCTGGTTTTAAGGATGGACAACTGGAGAGACACATGGAAACCTGGAGGGACAACTGGAAACCTCAATGGACAGATGGATATCTCGTGGGACAGAGGGACACCTGGAGGAAGAGATGGACACATCGTGAGAGACATGGCCACCTGGAGAGATGGATGGACGGACACATGGAGGGACAGACGGACACCTGGTTTGAAGGTTGGACAATTGCTGGGACGCATGGACACCTGGAGGGAGAGATGGACACCGTGTTGGAGAGATGGACATCTCGTGGGACAGACGGACACCTGGTTGTATCAAATAGATGGAAACCGCTTGGGACAGATCGACACCAGCAGTGATGGATGGATGGATGGACAGGTGGAGGGACAGATGGACACCTGGAGGGTGAGAGGGACCCCTGGTTTGAAGGATGGACAAGTGGAGAAACACATGGAAACCTGCTGGGTCAGATAGATACCTCGTTGGACAGATGGACGTCTCGTGGGACAAATGGACACCTACAGTAGTGAAGGGACACCTGGAGTGATGGATGGACACCTGGAGGGATGGATGGATGGATGGATGGATGGACATGTGGAGAGAACAGACGGACACCTGTTTTGACGGATGGACAACTGGAGGGACACATGGACATCTGGAGTGACAAATGGACACCTCGTTGGAAAAAGGGACACCTGGAGTGATGGATAGACGAGCTGCAAGGACAGATGGACACCGCCTTAGACAGATGGACATCTCGTGGGACAAACGGACACCTGGTTGTATCAAATAGATGGAAACCGCTTGGGACAGATCGACACCTGGAGTGATGGATGGACACCTGGAGGGACAGATGGACACCTTGTTGGACACATCTGGTGGGACAGATGGACACCTGGCTCTAGAGAAAGGTGGAAACCAGCTAGGACAGATGGACATCTGGAGGCTGAGATGGATACGTGGTGACACGCATCGACACCTGGAGAGATGGACGAATGGACTTACGGACACCTGGTTTGATGGATGAAAAACTGGTGGGACACATGGAAACCTAGAGGGAAAGATGGAAAACTCGTTGGACAGATGGACATCTGGAGGGACACATGGACACCTGGTTTTATCAAATAGATGGACACCAGTAGGGAGAGAAGGACACCAAGGATGATGGATGGACACCTGGAGGGATGGATGGACACCTGAAGGGATGGATGGACACCTGGAGGGATAGGTGGACACGTGGTGATAGACATGGACTCCTGGAGAGATGGATGGACACCTGGAGAGACGGATGGGTATGTGGAGGGCCAGACAGACACCTGGTTTTAAGGATGGACAACTGGAGAGACACATGGAAACCTGGAGGGACAACTGGAAACCTCAATGGACAGATGGATATCTCGTGGGACAGAGGGACACCTGGAGGAAGAGATGGACAAATCGTGAGAGACATGGCCACCTGGAGAGATGGATGGACGGACACATGGAGGGACAGACGGACACCTGGTTTGAAGGTTGGACAATTGCTGGGACGCATGGACACCTGGAGGGAGAGATGGACACCGTGTTGGAGAGATGGACATCTCGTGGGACAAACGGACACCTGGTTGTATCAAATAGATGGAAACCGCTTGGGACAGATCGACACCAGCAGTGATGGATGGATGGATGGACAGGTGGAGGGACAGATGGACACCTGGAGGGTGAGAGGGACCCCTGGTTTGAAGCATGGACAAGTGGAGAAACACATGGAAACCTGCTGGGTCAGATAGGTACCTCATTGGACAGATGGACGTCTCGTGGGACAAATGGGCACCTGCAGTAATGAATGGACACCTGGAGTGATGGATGGACACCTGGAGGGATGGATGGATGGATGGATGGATGGATGGACACGTGGAAAGAACAGACGGACACCTGTTTTGACGGATGGACAACGGGAGGGACACATGGACATCTGGAGTGACAAATGGACACCTCGTTGGAAAAAGGGACACCTGGAGTGATGGATAGATGAGCTGGAAGGACAGATGGACACCGCCTTGGACAGATGGACATCTCGTGGGACAAACGGACACCTGGTTGTATCAAATAGATGGAAACCGCTTGGGACAGATCGACACCTGGAGTGATGGATGGACACCTGGAGGGACAGATGGACACCTTGTTGGACACATCTGGTGGGACAGATGGACACCTGGCTCTAGAGAAAGGTGGAAACCAGCTAGGACAGATGGACATCTGGAGGCTGAGATGGATACGTGGTGACACGCATCGACACCTGGAGAGATGGACGGAGGGACTTACGGACACCTGGTTTGACGGATGGAAAACTGGTGGGACACATGGAAACCTAGAGGGAAAGATGGAAAACTCGTTGGACAGATGGACATCTGGTTGTAAAGATCGAAGGATATCGGTTGGGACAGAGGGACACATGGAGTGAGGGACGGACACCTGGTGGGACAGAGGGACTCCTGGAGGGATAGATGGAAACATGGCGAGACACATGGACACCTGGAGAGTAGGGTGGATGGATGGATGGATGGACACGTGGAGGGACAGACGAACACCTGTTTAACAGATAGAGAACTGGAGGGAAATAGGGACAGCTGGAGGGACAAACGGACACCTCGTTTGGACAGATGGACATCTCGTGGGACAGATGGACACCAGCTGGGCCAGATGGATACCTGGAATGATGGATGGACACCTGGTGGGATGGATGGAGATGTGGAGGGAGAGACGGACATGTGGTGAGAGCCATAGACGCCTGGAGAGATGGATGGATCGACACCTGGAGGGACAGATGGACACCTGGTTTTATCAAATAGATGGACACCAGTAGGGAGAGAAGGACACCAAGGATGATGGATGGACACCTGGAGGGATGGATGGACACCTGAAGGGATGGATGGACACCTGGAGGGATAGGTGGACACGTGGTGATAGACATGGACTCCTGGAGAGATGGATGGACACCTGGAGAGACGGATGGGTATGTGGAGGGACAGACAGACACCTGGTTTTAAGGATGGACAACTGGAGAGACACATGGAAACCTGGAGGGACAACTGGAAACCTCAATGGACAGATGGATATCTCGTGGGACAGAGGGACACCTGGAGGAAGAGATGGACACATCGTGAGAGACATGGCCACCTGGAGAGATGGATGGACGGACACATGGAGGGACAGACGGACACCTGGTTTGAAGGTTGGACAATTGCTGGGACGCATGGACACCTGGAGGGAGAGATGGACACCGTGTTGGAGAGATGGACATCTCGTGGGACAAACGGACACCTGGTTGTATCAAATAGATGGAAACCGCTTGGGACAGATCGACACCAGCAGTGATGGATGGATGGATGGACAGGTGGAGGGACAGATGGACACCTGGAGGGTGAGAGGGACCCCTGGTTTGAAGGATGGACAAGTGGAGAAACACATGGAAACCTGCTGGGTCAGATAGGTACCTCATTGGACAGATGGACGTCTCGTGGGACAAATGGGCACCTGCAGTAATGAATGGACACCTGGAGTGATGGATGGACACCTGGAGGGATGGATGGATGGATGGATGGATGGATGGATGGATGGATGGATGGACGGACACGTGGAGAGAACAGACAGACACCTGTTTTGACGGATGGACAACTGGAGGGACACATGGACATCTGGAGTGACAAATGGACACCTCGTTGGAAAAAGGGACACCTGGAGTGATGGATAGATGAGCTGCAAGGACAGATGGACACCGCCTTGGACAGATGGACATCTCGTGGGACAAACGGACACCTGGTTGTATCAAATAGATGGAAACCGCTTGGGACAGATCGACACCAGCAGTGTTGGATGGATGGATGGACAGGTGGAGGGACAGATGGACACCTGGAGGGTGAGAGGGACCCCTGGTTTGAAGGATGGACAAGTGGAGAAACACATGGAAACCTGCTGGGTCAGATAGATACCTCGTTGGACAGATGGACGTCTCGTGGGACAAATGGACACCTGCAGTAATGAATGGACACCTGGAGTGATGGATGGACACCTGGAGGGATGGATGGATGGATGGATGGATGGATGGATGGATGGATGGATGGATGGAGACGTGGAGAGAACAGACGGACACCTGTTTTGACGGATGGACAACTGGAGGGACACATGGACATCTGGAGTGACAAATGGACACCTCGTTGGAAAAAGGGACACCTGGAGTGATGGATAGACGAGCTGCAAGGACAGATGGACACCGCCTTGGACAGATGGACATCTCGTGGGACAAACGGACACCTGGTTGTATCAAATAGATGGAAACCGCTTGGGACAGATCGACACCTGGAGTGATGGATGGACACCTGGAGGGACAGATGGACACCTTGTTGGACACATCTGGTGGGACAGATGGACACCTGGCTCTAGAGAAAGGTGGAAACCAGCTAGGACAGATGGACATCTGGAGGCTGAGATGGATACGTGGTGACACGCATCGACACCTGGAGAGATGGACAAACGGACTTACGGACACCTGGTTTGACGGATGAAAAACTGGTGGGACACATGGAAACCTAGAGGGAAAGATGGAAAACTCGTTGGACAGATGGACATCTGGAGGGACACATGGACACGTGGTTTTATCAAATAGATGGACACCAGTAGGGAGAGAAGGACACCAAGGATGATGGATGGACACCTGGAGGGATGGATGGAGATGTGGAGGGAGAGACGGACATGTGGTGAGAGCCATAGACGCCTGGAGAGATGGATGGATCGACACCTGGAGGGACAGATGGACATCTGGAGGGACACATGGACACGTGGTTTTATCAAATAGATGGACACCAGTAGGGAGAGAAGGACACCAAGGATGATGGATGGACACCTGGAGGGATGGATGGACACCTGAAGGGATGGATGGACACCTGGAGGGATAGGTGGACACGTGGTGATAGACATGGACTCCTGGAGAGATGGATGGACACCTGGAGAGACGGATGGGTATGTGGAGGGCCAGACAGACACCTGGTTTTAAGGATGGACAACTGGAGAGACACATGGAAACCTGGAGGGACAACTGGAAACCTCAATGGACAGATGGATATCTCGTGGGACAGAGGGACACCTGGAGGAAGAGATGGACACATCGTGAGAGACATGGCCACCTGGAGAGATGGATGGACGGACACATGGAGGGACAGACGGACACCTGGTTTGAAGGTTGGACAATTGCTGGGACGCATGGACACCTGGAGGGAGAGATGGACACCGTGTTGGAGAGATGGACATCTCGTGGGACAGACGGACACCTGGTTGTATCAAATAGATGGAAACCGCTTGGGACAGATCGACACCAGCAGTGATGGATGGATGGATGGACAGGTGGAGGGACAGATGGACACCTGGAGGGTGAGAGAGACCCCTGGTTTGAAGCATGGACAAGTGGAGAAACACATGGAAACCTGCTGGGTCAGATAGATACCTCGTTGGACAGATGGATGTCTCGTGGGACAAATGGACACCTGCAGTAATGAATGGACACCTGGAGTGATGGATGGACATCTGGAGGGATGGATGGATGGATGGATGGATGGATGGATGGATGGATGGACACGTGGAGAGAACAGACGGACACCTGTTTTGACGGATGGACAACTGGAGGGACACATGGACATCTGGAGTGACAAATGGACACCTCGTTGGAAAAAGGGACACCTGGAGTGATGGATAGACGAGCTGGAAGGACAGATGGACACCGCCTTGGACAGATGGACATCTCGTGGGACAAACGGACACCTGGTTGTATCAAATAGATGGAAACCGCTTGGGACAGATCGACACCTGGAGTGGTGGATGGACACCTGGAGGGACAGATGGACACCTTGTTGGACACATCTGGTGGGACAGATGGACACCTGGCTCTAGAGAAAGGTGGAAACCAGCTAGGACAGATGGACATCTGGAGGCTGAGATGGATACGTGGTGACACGCATCGACACCTGGAGAGATGGACGGAGGGACTTACGGACACCTGGTTTGACGGATGGAAAACTGGTGGGACACATGGAAACCTAGAGGGAAAGATGGAAAACTCGTTGGACAGATGGACATCTGGTTGTAAAGATCGAAGGATATCGGTTGGGACAGAGGGACACATGGAGTGAGGGACGGACACCTGGTGGGACAGAGGGACTCCTGGAGGGATAGATGGAAACATGGCGAGACACATGGACACCTGGAGAGTTGGGTGGATGGATGGATGGCCACGTGGAGGGACAGACGAACACCTGTTTAACAGATAGAGATCTGGAGAGAAATATGGACAGCTGGAGGAACAAACGGACACCTCGTTTGGACAGATGGACATCTCGTGGGACAGATGGACACCAGCTGGGCCAGATGGATATCTGGAATGATGGATGGACACCTGGTGGGATGGATGGAGATGTGGAGGGAGAGACGGACATGTGGTGAGAGCCATAGACGCCTGGAGAGATGGATGGATCGACACCTGGAGGGACAGATGGACACCTGGTTTTATCAAATAGATGGACACCAGTAGGGAGAGAAGGACACCAAGGATGATGGATGGACACCTGGAGGGATGGATGGACACCTGAAGGGATGGATGGACACCTGGAGGGATAGGTGGACACGTGGTGATAGACATGGACTCCTGGAGAGATGGATGGACACCTGGAGAGACGGATGGGTATGTGGAGGGCCAGACAGACACCTGCTTTTAAGGATGGACAACTGGAGAGACACATGGAAACCTGGAGGGACAACTGGAAACCTCAATGGACAGATGGATATCTCGTGGGACAGAGGGACACCTGGAGGAAGAGATGGACACATCGTGAGAGACATGGCCACCTGGAGAGATGGATGGACGGACACATGGAGGGACAGACGGACACCTGGTTTGAAGGTTGGACAATTGCTGGGACGCATGGACACCTGGAGGGAGAGATGGACACCGTGTTGGAGAGATGGACATCTCGTGGGACAAACGGACACCTGGTTGTATCAAATAGATGGAAACCGCTTGGGACAGATCGACACCAGCAGTGATGGATGGATGGATGGACAGGTGGAGGGACAGATGGACACCTGGAGGGTGAGAGGGACCCCTGGTTTGAAGCATGGACAAGTGGAGAAACACATGGAAACCTGCTGGGTCAGATAGGTACCTCATTGGACAGATGGACGTCTCGTGGGACAAATGGGCACCTGCAGTAATGAATGGACACCTGGAGTGATGGATGGACACCTGGAGGGATGGATGGATGGATGGATGGATGGATGGATTGATGGATGGATGGACGGACACGTGGAGAGAACAGACAGACACCTGTTTTGACGGATGGACAACTGGAGGGACACATGGACATCTGGAGTGACAAATGGACACCTCGTTGGAAAAAGGGACACCTGGAGTGATGGATAGATGAGCTGCAAGGACAGATGGACACCGCCTTGGACAGATGGACATCTCGTGGGACAAACGGACACCTGGTTGTATCAAATAGATGGAAACCGCTTGGGACAGATCGACACCAGCAGTGATGGATGGATGGATGGACAGGTGGAGGGACAGATGGACACCTGGAGGGTGAGAGGGACCCCTGGTTTGAAGGATGGACAAGTGGAGAAACACATGGAAACCTGCTGGGTCAGATAGATACCTCGTTGGACAGATGGACGTCTCGTGGGACAAATGGACACCTGCAGTAATGAATGGACACCTGGAGTGATGGATGGACACCTGGAGGGATGGATGGATGGATGGATGGAGACGTGGAGAGAACAGACGGACACCTGTTTTGACGGATGGACAACTGGAGGGACACATGGACATCTGGAGTGACAAATGGACACCTCGTTGGAAAAAGGGACACCTGGAGTGATGGATAGACGAGCTGCAAGGACAGATGGACACCGCCTTGGACAGATGGACATCTCGTGGGACAAACGGACACCTGGTTGTATCAAATAGATGGAAACCGCTTGGGACAGATCGACACCTGGAGTGATGGATGGACACCTGGAGGGACAGATGGACACCTTGTTGGACACATCTGGTGGGACAGATGGACACCTGGCTCTAGAGAAAGGTGGAAACCAGCTAGGACAGATGGACATCTGGAGGCTGAGATGGATACGTGGTGACACGCATCGACACCTGGAGAGATGGACAAACGGACTTACGGACACCTGGTTTGACGGATGAAAAACTGGTGGGACACATGGAAACCTAGAGGGAAAGATGGAAAACTCGTTGGACAGATGGACATCTGGAGGGACACATGGACACGTGGTTTTATCAAATAGATGGACACCAGTAGGGAGAGAAGGACACCAAGGATGATGGATGGACACCTGGAGGGATGGATGGAGATGTGGAGGGAGAGACGGACATGTGGTGAGAGCCATAGACGCCTGGAGAGATGGATGGATCGACACCTGGAGGGACAGATGGACATCTGGAGGGACACATGGACACCTGGTTTTATCAAATAGATGGACACCAGTAGGGAGAGAAGGACACCAAGGATGATGGATGGACACCTGGAGGGATGGATGGACACCTGAAGGGATGGATGGACACCTGGAGGGATAGGTGGACACGTGGTGATAGACATGGACTCCTGGAGAGATGGATGGACACCTGGAGAGACGGATGGGTATGTGGAGGGCCAGACAGACACCTGCTTTTAAGGATGGACAACTGGAGAGACACATGGAAACCTGGAGGGACAACTGGAAACCTCAATGGACAGATGGATATCTCGTGGGACAGAGGGACACCTGGAGGAAGAGATGGACACATCGTGAGAGACATGGCCACCTGGAGAGATGGATGGACGGACACATGGAGGGACAGACGGACACCTGGTTTGAAGGTTGGACAATTGCTGGGACGCATGGACACCTGGAGGGAGAGATGGACACCGTGTTGGAGAGATGGACATCTCGTGGGACAGACGGACACCTGGTTGTATCAAATAGATGGAAACCGCTTGGGACAGATCGACACCAGCAGTGATGGATGGATGGATGGACAGGTGGAGGGACAGATGGACACCTGGAGGGTGAGAGAGACCCCTGGTTTGAAGCATGGACAAGTGGAGAAACACATGGAAACCTGCTGGGTCAGATAGATACCTCGTTGGACAGATGGATGTCTCGTGGGACAAATGGACACCTGCAGTAATGAATGGACACCTGGAGTGATGGATGGACATCTGGAGGGATGGATGGATGGATGGATGGATGGATGGATGGATGGATGGATGGACACGTGGAGAGAACAGACGGACACCTGTTTTGACGGATGGACAACTGGAGGGACACATGGACATCTGGAGTGACAAATGGACACCTCGTTGGAAAAAGGGACACCTGGAGTGATGGATAGACGAGCTGGAAGGACAGATGGACACCGCCTTGGACAGATGGACATCTCGTGGGACAAACGGACACCTGGTTGTATCAAATAGATGGAAACCGCTTGGGACAGATCGACACCTGGAGTGGTGGATGGACACCTGGAGGGACAGATGGACACCTTGTTGGACACATCTGGTGGGACAGATGGACACCTGGCTCTAGAGAAAGGTGGAAACCAGCTAGGACAGATGGACATCTGGAGGCTGAGATGGATACGTGGTGACACGCATCGACACCTGGAGAGATGGACGGAGGGACTTACGGACACCTGGTTTGACGGATGGAAAACTGGTGGGACACATGGAAACCTAGAGGGAAAGATGGAAAACTCGTTGGACAGATGGACATCTGGTTGTAAAGATCGAAGGATATCGGTTGGGACAGAGGGACACATGGAGTGAGGGACGGACACCTGGTGGGACAGAGGGACTCCTGGAGGGATAGATGGAAACATGGCGAGACACATGGACACCTGGAGAGTTGGGTGGATGGATGGATGGACACGTGGAGGGACAGACGAACACCTGTTTAACAGATAGAGATCTGGAGAGAAATATGGACAGCTGGAGGAACAAACGGACACCTCGTTTGGACAGATGGACATCTCGTGGGACAGATGGACACCAGCTGGGCCAGATGGATATCTGGAATGATGGATGGACACCTGGTGGGATGGATGGAGATGTGGAGGGAGAGACGGACATGTGGTGAGAGCCATAGACGCCTGGAGAGATGGATGGATCGACACCTGGAGGGACAGATGGACACCTGGTTTTATCAAATAGATGGACACCAGTAGGGAGAGAAGGACACCAAGGATGATGGATGGACACCTGGAGGGATGGATGGACACCTGAAGGGATGGATGGACACCTGGAGGGATAGGTGGACACGTGGTGATAGACATGGACTCCTGGAGAGATGGATGGACACCTGGAGAGACGGATGGGTATGTGGAGGGCCAGACAGACACCTGGTTTTAAGGATGGACAACTGGAGAGACACATGGAAACCTGGAGGGACAACTGGAAACCTCAATGGACAGATGGATATCTCGTGGGACAGAGGGACACCTGGAGGAAGAGATGGACACATCGTGAGAGACATGGCCACCTGGAGAGATGGATGGACGGACACATGGAGGGACAGACGGACACCTGGTTTGAAGGTTGGACAATTGCTGGGACGCATGGACACCTGGAGGGAGAGATGGACACCGTGTTGGAGAGATGGACATCTCGTGGGACAAACGGACACCTGGTTGTATCAAATAGATGGAAACCGCTTGGGACAGATCGACACCAGCAGTGATGGATGGATGGATGGACAGGTGGAGGGACAGATGGACACCTGGAGGGTGAGAGGGACCCCTGGTTTGAAGGATGGACAAGTGGAGAAACACATGGAAACCTGCTGGGTCAGATAGGTACCTCATTGGACAGATGGACGTCTCGTGGGACAAATGGGCACCTGCAGTAATGAATGGACACCTGGAGTGATGGATGGACACCTGGAGGGATGGATGGATGGATGGATGGATGGATGGATGGATGGATGGATGGACGGACACGTGGAGAGAACAGACAGACACCTGTTTTGACGGATGGACAACTGGAGGGACACATGGACATCTGGAGTGACAAATGGACACCTCGTTGGAAAAAGGGACACCTGGAGTGATGGATAGATGAGCTGCAAGGACAGATGGACACCGCCTTGGACAGATGGACATCTCGTGGGACAAACGGACACCTGGTTGTATCAAATAGATGGAAACCGCTTGGGACAGATCGACACCAGCAGTGTTGGATGGATGGATGGACAGGTGGAGGGACAGATGGACACCTGGAGGGTGAGAGGGACCCCTGGTTTGAAGGATGGACAAGTGGAGAAACACATGGAAACCTGCTGGGTCAGATAGATACCTCGTTGGACAGATGGACGTCTCGTGGGACAAATGGACACCTGCAGTAATGAATGGACACCTGGAGTGATGGATGGACACCTGGAGGGATGGATGGATGGATGGATGGAGACGTGGAGAGAACAGACGGACACCTGTTTTGACGGATGGACAACTGGAGGGACACATGGACATCTGGAGTGACAAATGGACACCTCGTTGGAAAAAGGGACACCTGGAGTGATGGATAGACGAGCTGCAAGGACAGATGGACACCGCCTTGGACAGATGGACATCTCGTGGGACAAACGGACACCTGGTTGTATCAAATAGATGGAAACCGCTTGGGACAGATCGACACCTGGAGTGATGGATGGACACCTGGAGGGACAGATGGACACCTTGTTGGACACATCTGGTGGGACAGATGGACACCTGGCTCTAGAGAAAGGTGGAAACCAGCTAGGACAGATGGACATCTGGAGGCTGAGATGGATACGTGGTGACACGCATCGACACCTGGAGAGATGGACAAACGGACTTACGGACACCTGGTTTGACGGATGAAAAACTGGTGGGACACATGGAAACCTAGAGGGAAAGATGGAAAACTCGTTGGACAGATGGACATCTGGAGGGACACATGGACACGTGGTTTTATCAAATAGATGGACACCAGTAGGGAGAGAAGGACACCAAGGATGATGGATGGACACCTGGAGGGATGGATGGAGATGTGGAGGGAGAGACAGACATGTGGTGAGAGCCATAGACGCCTGGAGAGATGGATGGATCGACACCTGGAGGGACAGATGGACATCTGGAGGGACACATGGACACCTGGTTTTATCAAATAGATGGACACCAGTAGGGAGAGAAGGACACCAAGGATGATGGATGGACACCTGGAGGGATGGATGGACACCTGAAGGGATGGATGGACACCTGGAGGGATAGGTGGACACGTGGTGATAGACATGGACTCCTGGAGAGATGGATGGACACCTGGAGAGACGGATGGGTATGTGGAGGGACAGACAGACACCTGGTTTTAAGGATGGACAACTGGAGAGACACATGGAAACCTGGAGGGACAACTGGAAACCTCAATGGACAGATGGATATCTCGTGGGACAGAGGGACACCTGGAGGAAGAGATGGACACATCGTGAGAGACATGGCCACCTGGAGAGATGGATGGACGGACACATGGAGGGACAGACGGACACCTGGTTTGAAGGTTGGACAATTGCTGGGACGCATGGACACCTGGAGGGAGAGATGGACACCGTGTTGGAGAGATGGACATCTCGTGGGACAGACGGACACCTGGTTGTATCAAATAGATGGAAACCGCTTGGGACAGATCGACACCAGCAGTGATGGATGGATGGATGGACAGGTGGAGGGACAGATGGACACCTGGAGGGTGAGAGAGACCCCTGGTTTGAAGCATGGACAAGTGGAGAAACACATGGAAACCTGCTGGGTCAGATAGATACCTCGTTGGACAGATGGATGTCTCGTGGGACAAATGGACACCTGCAGTAATGAATGGACACCTGGAGTGATGGATGGACATCTGGAGGGATGGATGGATGGATGGATGGATGGATGGATGGATGGATGGACACGTGGAGAGAACAGACGGACACCTGTTTTGACGGATGGACAACTGGAGGGACACATGGACATCTGGAGTGACAAATGGACACCTCGTTGGAAAAAGGGACACCTGGAGTGATGGATAGACGAGCTGGAAGGACAGATGGACACCGCCTTGGACAGATGGACATCTCGTGGGACAAACGGACACCTGGTTGTATCAAATAGATGGAAACCGCTTGGGACAGATCGACACCTGGAGTGGTGGATGGACACCTGGAGGGACAGATGGACACCTTGTTGGACACATCTGGTGGGACAGATGGACACCTGGCTCTAGAGAAAGGTGGAAACCAGCTAGGACAGATGGACATCTGGAGGCTGAGATGGATACGTGGTGACACGCATCGACACCTGGAGAGATGGACGGAGGGACTTACGGACACCTGGTTTGACGGATGGAAAACTGGTGGGACACATGGAAACCTAGAGGGAAAGATGGAAAACTCGTTGGACAGATGGACATCTGGTTGTAAAGATCGAAGGATATCGGTTGGGACAGAGGGATACATGGAGTGAGGGACGGACACCTGGTGGGACAGAGGGACTCCTGGAGGGATAGATGGAAACATGGCGAGACACATGGACACCTGGAGAGTTGGGTGGATGGATGGATGGACACGTGGAGGGACAGACGAACACCTGTTTAACAGATAGAGATCTGGAGAGAAATATGGACAGCTGGAGGAACAAACGGACACCTCGTTTGGACAGATGGACATCTCGTGGGACAGATGGACACCAGCTGGGCCAGATGGATATCTGGAATGATGGATGGACACCTGGTGGGATGGATGGAGATGTGGAGGGAGAGACGGACATGTGGTGAGAGCCATAGATGCCTGGAGAGATGGATGGATCGACACCTGGAGGGACAGATGGACACCTGGTTTTATCAAATAGATGGACACCAGTAGGGAGAGAAGGACACCAAGGATGATGGATGGACACCTGGAGGGATGGATGGACACCTGAAGGGATGGATGGACACCTGGAGGGATAGGTGGACACGTGGTGATAGACATGGACTCCTGGAGAGATGGATGGACACCTGGAGAGACGGATGGGTATGTGGAGGGCCAGACAGACACCTGCTTTTAAGGATGGACAACTGGAGAGACACATGGAAACCTGGAGGGACAACTGGAAACCTCAATGGACAGATGGATATCTCGTGGGACAGAGGGACACCTGGAGGAAGAGATGGACACATCGTGAGAGACATGGCCACCTGGAGAGATGGATGGACGGACACATGGAGGGACAGACGGACACCTGGTTTGAAGGTTGGACAATTGCTGGGACGCATGGACACCTGGAGGGAGAGATGGACACCGTGTTGGAGAGATGGACATCTCGTGGGACAAACGGACACCTGGTTGTATCAAATAGATGGAAACCGCTTGGGACAGATCGACACCAGCAGTGATGGATGGATGGATGGACAGGTGGAGGGACAGATGGACACCTGGAGGGTGAGAGGGACCCCTGGTTTGAAGGATGGACAAGTGGAGAAACACATGGAAACCTGCTGGGTCAGATAGGTACCTCATTGGACAGATGGACGTCTCGTGGGACAAATGGGCACCTGCAGTAATGAATGGACACCTGGAGTGATGGATGGACACCTGGAGGGAGGGATGGATGGATGGATGGATGGATGGATGGATGGATGGATGGACGGACACGTGGAGAGAACAGACAGACACCTGTTTTGACGGATGGACAACTGGAGGGACACATGGACATCTGGAGTGACAAATGGACACCTCGTTGGAAAAAGGGACACCTGGAGTGATGGATAGATGAGCTGCAAGGACAGATGGACACCGCCTTGGACAGATGGACATCTCGTGGGACAAACGGACACCTGGTTGTATCAAATAGATGGAAACCGCTTGGGACAGATCGACACCAGCAGTGATGGATGGATGGATGGACAGGTGGAGGGACAGATGGACACCTGGAGGGTGAGAGGGACCCCTGGTTTGAAGGATGGACAAGTGGAGAAACACATGGAAACCTGCTGGGTCAGATAGATACCTCGTTGGACAGATGGACGTCTCGTGGGACAAATGGACACCTGCAGTAATGAATGGACACCTGGAGTGATGGATGGACACCTGGAGGGATGGATGGATGGATGGATGGAGACGTGGAGAGAACAGACGGACACCTGTTTTGACGGATGGACAACTGGAGGGACACATGGACATCTGGAGTGACAAATGGACACCTCGTTGGAAAAAGGGACACCTGGAGTGATGGATAGACGAGCTGCAAGGACAGATGGACACCGCCTTGGACAGATGGACATCTCGTGGGACAAACGGACACCTGGTTGTATCAAATAGATGGAAACCGCTTGGGACAGATCGACACCTGGAGTGATGGATGGACACCTGGAGGGACAGATGGACACCTTGTTGGACACATCTGGTGGGACAGATGGACACCTGGCTCTAGAGAAAGGTGGAAACCAGCTAGGACAGATGGACATCTGGAGGCTGAGATGGATACGTGGTGACACGCATCGACACCTGGAGAGATGGACAAACGGACTTACGGACACCTGGTTTGACGGATGAAAAACTGGTGGGACACATGGAAACCTAGAGGGAAAGATGGAAAACTCGTTGGACAGATGGACATCTGGAGGGACACATGGACACCTGGTTTTATCAAATAGATGGACACCAGTAGGGAGAGAAGGACACCAAGGATGATGGATGGACACCTGGAGGGATGGATGGAGATGTGGAGGGAGAGACGGACATGTGGTGAGAGCCATAGACGCCTGGAGAGATGGATGGATCGACACCTGGAGGGACAGATGGACATCTGGAGGGACACATGGACACCTGGTTTTATCAAATAGATGGACACCAGTAGGGAGAGAAGGACACCAAGGATGATGGATGGACACCTGGAGGGATGGATGGACACCTGAAGGGATGGATGGACACCTGGAGGGATAGGTGGACACGTGGTGATAGACATGGACTCCTGGAGAGATGGATGGACACCTGGAGAGACGGATGGGTATGTGGAGGGACAGACAGACACCTGGTTTTAAGGATGGACAACTGGAGAGACACATGGAAACCTGGAGGGACAACTGGAAACCTCAATGGACAGATGGATATCTCGTGGGACAGAGGGACACCTGGAGGAAGAGATGGACACATCGTGAGAGACATGGCCACCTGGAGAGATGGATGGACGGACACATGGAGGGACAGACGGACACCTGGTTTGAAGGTTGGACAATTGCTGGGACGCATGGACACCTGGAGGGAGAGATGGACACCGTGTTGGAGAGATGGACATCTCGTGGGACAGATGGACACCTGGTTGTATCAAATAGATGGAAACCGCTTGGGACAGATCGACACCAGCAGTGATGGATGGATGGATGGACAGGTGGAGGGACAGATGGACACCTGGAGGGTGAGAGAGACCCCTGGTTTGAAGCATGGACAAGTGGAGAAACACATGGAAACCTGCTGGGTCAGATAGATACCTCGTTGGACAGATGGATGTCTCGTGGGACAAATGGACACCTGCAGTAATGAATGGACACCTGGAGTGATGGATGGACATCTGGAGGGATGGATGGATGGATGGATGGATGGATGGATGGATGGATGGACACGTGGAGAGAACAGACGGACACCTGTTTTGACGGATGGACAACTGGAGGGACACATGGACATCTGGAGTGACAAATGGACACCTCGTTGGACAGATGGATATCTCGTGGGACAAATGGACACCTGCAGTAATGAATGGACACCTGGAGTGATGGATGGACATCTGGAGGGATGGATGGATGGATGGATGGATGGATGGATGGATGGATGGACACGTGGAGAGAACAGACGGAC
The DNA here is from genome assembly GCF_964106895.1 of Numenius arquata. Taxonomy (NCBI): domain Eukaryota; kingdom Metazoa; phylum Chordata; class Aves; order Charadriiformes; family Scolopacidae; genus Numenius; species Numenius arquata. Next base: position 102,913 of record NW_027415198.1, read on the forward strand.
ACCTGTTTTGACGGATGGACAACTGGAGGGACACATGGACATCTGGAGTGACAAATGGACACCTCGTTGGAAAAAGGGACACCTGGAGTGATGGATAGACGAGCTGCAAGGACAGATGGACACCGCCTTGGACAGATGGACATCTCGTGGGACAAACGGACACCTGGTTGTATCAAATAGATGGAAACCGCTTGGGACAGATCGACACCTGGAGTGGTGGATGGACACCTGGAGGGACAGATGGACACCTTGTTGGACACATCTGGTGGGACAGATGGACACCTGGCTCTAGAGAAAGGTGGAAACCAGCTAGGACAGATGGACATCTGGAGGCTGAGATGGATACGTGGTGACACGCATCGACACCTGGAGAGATGGACGGAGGGACTTACGGACACCTGGTTTGACGGATGGAAAACTGGTGGGACACATGGAAACCTAGAGGGAAAGATGGAAAACTCGTTGGACAGATGGACATCTGGTTGTAAAGATCGAAGGATATCGGTTGGGACAGAGGGACACATGGAGTGAGGGACGGACACCTGGTGGGACAGAGGGACTCCTGGAGGGATAGATGGAAACATGGCGAGACACATGGACACCTGGAGAGTTGGGTGGATGGATGGATGGACACGTGGAGGGACAGACGAACACCTGTTTAACAGATAGAGATCTGGAGAGAAATATGGACAGCTGGAGGAACAAACGGACACCTCGTTTGGACAGATGGACATCTCGTGGGACAGATGGACACCAGCTGGGCCAGATGGATATCTGGAATGATGGATGGACACCTGGTGGGATGGATGGAGATGTGGAGGGAGAGACGGACATGTGGTGAGAGCCATAGACGCCTGGAGAGATGGATGGATCGACACCTGGAGGGACAGATGGACACCTGGTTTTATCAAATAGATGGACACCAGTAGGGAGAGAAGGACACCAAGGATGATGGATGGACACCTGGAGGGATGGATGGACACCTGAAGGGATGGATGGACACCTGGAGGGATAGGTGGACACGTGGTGATAGACATGGACTCCTGGAGAGATGGATGGACACCTGGAGAGACGGATGGGTATGTGGAGGGCCAGACAGACACCTGCTTTTAAGGATGGACAACTGGAGAGACACATGGAAACCTGGAGGGACAACTGGAAACCTCAATGGACAGATGGATATCTCGTGGGACAGAGGGACACCTGGAGGAAGAGATGGACACATCGTGAGAGACATGGCCACCTGGAGAGATGGATGGACGGACACATGGAGGGACAGACGGACACCTGGTTTGAAGGTTGGACAATTGCTGGGACGCATGGACACCTGGAGGGAGAGATGGACACCGTGTTGGAGAGATGGACATCTCGTGGGACAAACGGACACCTGGTTGTATCAAATAGATGGAAACCGCTTGGGACAGATCGACACCAGCAGTGATGGATGGATGGATGGACAGGTGGAGGGACAGATGGACACCTGGAGGGTGAGAGGGACCCCTGGTTTGAAGGATGGACAAGTGGAGAAACACATGGAAACCTGCTGGGTCAGATAGGTACCTCATTGGACAGATGGACGTCTCGTGGGACAAATGGGCACCTGCAGTAATGAATGGACACCTGGAGTGATGGATGGACACCTGGAGGGATGGATGGATGGATGGATGGATGGATGGATGGATGGACGGACACGTGGAGAGAACAGACAGACACCTGTTTTGACGGATGGACAACTGGAGGGACACATGGACATCTGGAGTGACAAATGGACACCTCGTTGGAAAAAGGGACACCTGGAGTGATGGATAGATGAGCTGCAAGGACAGATGGACACCGCCTTGGACAGATGGACATCTCGTGGGACAAACGGACACCTGGTTGTATCAAATAGATGGAAACCGCTTGGGACAGATCGACACCAGCAGTGTTGGATGGATGGATGGACAGGTGGAGGGACAGATGGACACCTGGAGGGTGAGAGGGACCCCTGGTTTGAAGGATGGACAAGTGGAGAAACACATGGAAACCTGCTGGGTCAGATAGATACCTCGTTGGACAGATGGACGTCTCGTGGGACAAATGGACACCTGCAGTAATGAATGGACACCTGGAGTGATGGATGGACACCTGGAGGGATGGATGGATGGATGGATGGACACGTGGAGAGAACAGACGGACACCTGTTTTGACGGATGGACAACTGGAGGGACACATGGACATCTGGAGTGACAAATGGACACCTCGTTGGAAAAAGGGACACCTGGAGTGATGGATAGACGAGCTGCAAGGACAGATGGACACCGCCTTGGACAGATGGACATCTCGTGGGACAAACGGACACCTGGTTGTATCAAATAGATGGAAACCGCTTGGGACAGATCGACACCTGGAGTGATGGATGGACACCTGGAGGGACAGATGGACACCTTGTTGGACACATCTGGTGGGACAGATGGACACCTGGCTCTAGAGAAAGGTGGAAACCAGCTAGGACAGATGGACATCTGGAGGCTGAGATGGATACGTGGTGACACGCATCGACACCTGGAGAGATGGACAAACGGACTTACGGACACCTGGTTTGACGGATGAAAAACTGGTGGGACACATGGAAACCTAGAGGGAAAGATGGAAAACTCGTTGGACAGATGGACATCTGGAGGGACACATGGACACGTGGTTTTATCAAATAGATGGACACCAGTAGGGAGAGAAGGACACCAAGGATGATGGATGGACTCCTGGAGGGATGGATGGAGATGTGGAGGGAGAGACGGACATGTGGTGAGAGCCATAGACGCCTGGAGAGATGGATGGATCGACACCTGGAGGGACAGATGGACATCTGGAGGGACACATGGACACCTGGTTTTATCAAATAGATGGACACCAGTAGGGAGAGAAGGACACCAAGGATGATGGATGGACACCTGGAGGGATGGATGGACACCTGAAGGGATGGATGGACACCTGGAGGGATAGGTGGACACGTGGTGATAGACATGGACTCCTGGAGAGATGGATGGACACCTGGAGAGACGGATGGGTATGTGGAGGGCCAGACAGACACCTGGTTTTAAGGATGGACAACTGGAGAGACACATGGAAACCTGGAGGGACAACTGGAAACCTCAATGGACAGATGGATATCTCGTGGGACAGAGGGACACCTGGAGGAAGAGATGGACACATCGTGAGAGACATGGCCACCTGGAGAGATGGATGGACGGACACATGGAGGGACAGACGGACACCTGGTTTGAAGGTTGGACAATTGCTGGGACGCATGGACACCTGGAGGGAGAGATGGACACCGTGTTGGAGAGATGGACATCTCGTGGGACAGACGGACACCTGGTTGTATCAAATAGATGGAAACCGCTTGGGACAGATCGACACCAGCAGTGATGGATGGATGGATGGACAGGTGGAGGGACAGATGGACACCTGGAGGGTGAGAGAGACCCCTGGTTTGAAGCATGGACAAGTGGAGAAACACATGGAAACCTGCTGGGTCAGATAGATACCTCGTTGGACAGATGGATGTCTCGTGGGACAAATGGACACCTGCAGTAATGAATGGACACCTGGAGTGATGGATGGACACCTGGAGGGGTGGATGGATGGATGGATGGATGGACACGTGGAGAGAACAGACGGACACCTGTTTTGACGGATGGACAACTGGAGGGACACATGGACATCTGGAGTGACAAATGGACACCTCGTTGGAAAAAGGGACACCTGGAGTGATGGATAGACGAGCTGGAAGGACAGATGGACACCGCCTTGGACAGATGGACATCTCGTGGGACAAACGGACACCTGGTTGTATCAAATAGATGGAAACCGCTTGGGACAGATCGACACCTGGAGTGGTGGATGGACACCTGGAGGGACAGATGGACACCTTGTTGGACACATCTGGTGGGACAGATGGACACCTGGCTCTAGAGAAAGGTGGAAACCAGCTAGGACAGATGGACATCTGGAGGCTGAGATGGATACGTGGTGACACGCATCGACACCTGGAGAGATGGACGGAGGGACTTACGGACACCTGGTTTGACGGATGGAAAACTGGTGGGACACATGGAAACCTAGAGGGAAAGATGGAAAACTCGTTGGACAGATGGACATCTGGTTGTAAAGATCGAAGGATATCGGTTGGGACAGAGGGACACATGGAGTGAGGGACGGACACCTGGTGGGACAGAGGGACTCCTGGAGGGATAGATGGAAACATGGCGAGACACATGGACACCTGGAGAGTTGGGTGGATGGATGGATGGACACGTGGAGGGACAGACGAACACCTGTTTAACAGATAGAGATCTGGAGAGAAATATGGAAAGCTGGAGGAACAAACGGACACCTCGTTTGGACAGATGGACATCTCGTGGGACAGATGGACACCAGCTGGGCCAGATGGATATCTGGAATGATGGATGGACACCTGGTGGGATGGATGGAGATGTGGAGGGAGAGACGGACATGTGGTGAGAGCCACAGACGCCTGGAGAGATGGATGGATCAACACCTGGGGGGACAGATGGACACCTGGTTTTATCAAATAGATGGACACCAGTAGGGAGAGAAGGACACCAAGGATGATGGATGGACACCTGGAGGGATGGATGGACACCTGAAGGGATGGATGGACACCTGGAGGGATAGGTGGACACGTGGTGATAGACATGGACTCCTGGAGAGATGGATGGACACCTGGAGAGACGGATGGGTATGTGGAGGGACAGACAGACACCTGGTTTTAAGGATGGACAACTGGAGAGACACATGGAAACCTGGAGGGACAACTGGAAACCTCAATGGACAGATGGATATCTCGTGGGACAGAGGGACACCTGGAGGAAGAGATGGACACATCGTGAGAGACATGGCCACCTGGAGAGATGGATGGACGGACACATGGAGGGACAGACGGACACCTGGTTTGAAGGTTGGACAATTGCTGGGACGCATGGACACCTGGAGGGAGAGATGGACACCGTGTTGGAGAGATGGACATCTCGTGGGACAGACGGACACCTGGTTGTATCAAATAGATGGAAACCGCTTGGGACAGATCGACACCAGCAGTGATGGATGGATGGATGGACAGGTGGAGGGACAGATGGACACCTGGAGGGTGAGAGAGACCCCTGGTTTGAAGCATGGACAAGTGGAGAAACACATGGAAACCTGCTGGGTCAGATAGATACCTCGTTGGACAGATGGATGTCTCGTGGGACAAATGGACACCTGCAGTAATGAATGGACACCTGGAGTGATGGATGGACACCTGGAGGGGTGGATGGATGGATGGATGGATGGACACGTGGAGAGAACAGACGGACACCTGTTTTGACGGATGGACAACTGGAGGGACACATGGACATCTGGAGTGACAAATGGACACCTCGTTGGAAAAAGGGACACCTGGAGTGATGGATAGACGAGCTGGAAGGACAGATGGACACCGCCTTGGACAGATGGACATCTCGTGGGACAAACGGACACCTGGTTGTATCAAATAGATGGAAACCGCTTGGGACAGATCGACACCTGGAGTGGTGGATGGACACCTGGAGGGACAGATGGACACCTTGTTGGACACATCTGGTGGGACAGATGGACACCTGGCTCTAGAGAAAGGTGGAAACCAGCTAGGACAGATGGACATCTGGAGGCTGAGATGGATACGTGGTGACACGCATCGACACCTGGAGAGATGGACGGAGGGACTTACGGACACCTGGTTTGACGGATGGAAAACTGGTGGGACACATGGAAACCTAGAGGGAAAGATGGAAAACTCGTTGGACAGATGGACATCTGGTTGTAAAGATCGAAGGATATCGGTTGGGACAGAGGGACACATGGAGTGAGGGACGGACACCTGGTGGGACAGAGGGACTCCTGGAGGGATAGATGGAAACATGGCGAGACACATGGACACCTGGAGAGTTGGGTGGATGGATGGATGGACACGTGGAGGGACAGACGAACACCTGTTTAACAGATAGAGATCTGGAGAGAAATATGGAAAGCTGGAGGAACAAACGGACACCTCGTTTGGACAGATGGACATCTCGTGGGACAGATGGACACCAGCTGGGCCAGATGGATATCTGGAATGATGGATGGACACCTGGTGGGATGGATGGAGATGTGGAGGGAGAGACGGACATGTGGTGAGAGCCACAGACGCCTGGAGAGATGGATGGATCAACACCTGGGGGGACAGATGGACACCTGGTTTTATCAAATAGATGGACACCAGTAGGGAGAGAAGGACACCAAGGATGATGGATGGACACCTGGAGGGATGGATGGACACCTGAAGGGATGGATGGACACCTGGAGGGATAGGTGGACACGTGGTGATAGACATGGACTCCTGGAGAGATGGATGGACACCTGGAGAGACGGATGGGTATGTGGAGGGACAGACAGACACCTGGTTTTAAGGATGGACAACTGGAGAGACACATGGAAACCTGGAGGGACAACTGGAAACCTCAATGGACAGATGGATATCTCGTGGGACAGAGGGACACCTGGAGGAAGAGATGGACACATCGTGAGAGACATGGCCACCTGGAGAGATGGATGGACGGACACATGGAGGGACAGACGGACACCTGGTTTGAAGGTTGGACAATTGCTGGGACGCATGGACACCTGGAGGGAGAGATGGACACCGTGTTGGAGAGATGGACATCTCGTGGGACAGACGGACACCTGGTTGTATCAAATAGATGGAAACCGCTTGGGACAGATCGACACCAGCAGTGATGGATGGATGGATGGACAGGTGGAGGGACAGATGGACACCTGGAGGGTGAGAGAGACCCCTGGTTTGAAGCATGGACAAGTGGAGAAACACATGGAAACCTGCTGGGTCAGATAGATACCTCGTTGGACAGATGGATGTCTCGTGGGACAAATGGACACCTGCAGTAATGAATGGACACCTGGAGTGATGGATGGACACCTGGAGGGGTGGATGGATGGATGGATGGATGGATGGACACGTGGAGAGAACAGACGGACACCTGTTTTGACGGATGGACAACTGGAGGGACACATGGACATCTGGAGTGACAAATGGACACCTCGTTGGAAAAAGGGACACCTGGAGTGATGGATAGACGAGCTGGAAGGACAGATGGACACCGCCTTGGACAGATGGACATCTCGTGGGACAAACGGACACCTGGTTGTATCAAATAGATGGAAACCGCTTGGGACAGATCGACACCTGGAGTGGTGGATGGACACCTGGAGGGACAGATGGACACCTTGTTGGACACATCTGGTGGGACAGATGGACACCTGGCTCTAGAGAAAGGTGGAAACCAGCTAGGACAGATGGACATCTGGAGGCTGAGATGGATACGTGGTGACACGCATCGACACCTGGAGAGATGGACGGAGGGACTTACGGACACCTGGTTTGACGGATGGAAAACTGGTGGGACACATGGAAACCTAGAGGGAAAGATGGAAAACTCGTTGGACAGATGGACATCTGGTTGTAAAGATCGAAGGATATCGGTTGGGACAGAGGGACACATGGAGTGAGGGACGGACACCTGGTGGGACAGAGGGACTCCTGGAGGGATAGATGGAAACATGGCGAGACACATGGACACCTGGAGAGTTGGGTGGATGGATGGATGGACACGTGGAGGGACAGACGAACACCTGTTTAACAGATAGAGATCTGGAGAGAAATATGGACAGCTGGAGGAACAAACGGACACCTCGTTTGGACAGATGGACATCTCGTGGGACAGATGGACACCTGCAGTAATGAATGGACACCTGGAGTAATGGATGGACACCTGGAGGGATGGATGGATGGATGGATGGATGGATGGATGGATGGATGGACACGTGGAGAGAACAGACGGACACCTGTTTTGACGGATGGACAACGGGAGGGACACATGGACATCTGGAGTGACAAATGGACACCTCGTTGGAAAAAGGGACACCTGGAGTGATGGATAGACGAGCTGCAAGGACAGATGGACACCGCCTTGGACAGATGGACATCTCGTGGGACAAACGGACACCTGGTTGTATCAAATAGATGGAAACCGCTTGGGACAGATCGACACCTGGAGTGATGGATGGACACCTGGAGGGACAGATGGACACCTTGTTGGACACATCTGGTGGGACAGATGGACACCTGGCTCTAGAGAAAGGTGGAAACCAGCTAGGACAGATGGACATCTGGAGGCTGAGATGGATACGTGGTGACACGCATCGACACCTGGAGAGATGGACGGAGGGACTTACGGACACCTGGTTTGACGGATGGAAAACTGGTGGGACACATGGAAACCTAGAGGGAAAGATGGAAAACTCGTTGGAAAGATGGACATCTGGAGGGACACATGGACACCTGGTTTTATCAAATAGATGGACACCAGTAGGGAGAGAAGGACACCAAGGATGATGGATGGACACCTGGAGGGATGGATGGAGATGTGGAGGGAGAGACGGACATGTGGTGAGAGCCATAGACGCCTGGAGAGATGGATGGATCGACACCTGGAGGGACAGATGGACATCTGGAGGGACACATGGACACCTGGTTTTATCAAATAGATGGACACCAGTAGGGAGAGAAGGACACCAAGGATGATGGATGGACACCTGGAGAGACGGATGGGTATGTGGAGGGCCAGACAGACACCTGGTTTTAAGGATGGACAACTGGAGAGACACATGGAAACCTGGAGGGACAACTGGAAACCTCAATGGACAGATGGATATCTCGTGGGACAGAGGGACACCTGGAGGAAGAGATGGACACATCGTGAGAGACATGGCCACCTGGAGAGATGGATGGACGGACACATGGAGGGACAGACGGACACCTGGTTTGAAGGTTGGACAATTGCTGGGATGCATGGACACCTGGAGGGAGAGATGGACACTGTGTTGGAGAGATGGGCATCTCGTGGGACAGACGGACACCTGGTTGTATCAAACAGATGGAAACCGCTTGGGACAGATCGACACCTGGAGTGATGGATGGACACCTGGAGGGACAGATGGACACCTTGTTGGACACATCTGGTGGGACAGATGGACACCTGGCTCTACAGAAAGGTGGAAACCAGCTAGGACAGATGGACATCTGGAGGCTGAGATGGATACGTGGTGACACGCATCGACACCTGGAGAGATGGACGAATGGACTTACGGACACCTGGTTTGACGGATGAAAAACTGGTGGGACACATGGAAACCTAGAGGGAAAGATGGAAAACTCGTTGGACAGATGGACATCTGGAGGGACACATGGACACCTGGTTTTATCAAATAGATGGACACCAGTAGGGAGAGAAGGACACCAAGGATGATGGATGGACACCTGGAGGGATGGATGGACACCTGAAGGGATGGATGGACACCTGGAGGGATAGGTGGACACGTGGTGATAGACATGGACTCCTGGAGAGATGGATGGACACCTGGAGAGACGGATGGGTATGTGGAGGGCCAGACAGACACCTGGTTTTAAGGATGGACAACTGGAGAGACACATGGAAACCTGGAGGGACAACTGGAAACCTCAATGGACAGATGGATATCTCGTGGGACAGAGGGACACCTGGAGGAAGAGATAGACCCCTGGTTTGAAGCATGGACAAGTGGAGAAACACATGGAAACCTGCTGGGTCAGATAGATACCTCGTTGGACAGATGGATGTCTCGTGGGACAAATGGACACCTGTAGTAATGAATGGACACCTGGAGTGATGGATGGACACCTGGAGGGATGGATGGATGGATGGATGGACACGTGGAGAGAACAGACGGACACCTGTTTTGACGGATGGACAACGGGAGGGACACATGGACATCTGGAGTGACAAATGGACACCTCGTTGGAAAAAGGGACACCTGGAGTGATGGATAGACGAGCTGGAAGGACAGATGGACACCGCCTTGGACAGATGGACATCTCGTGGGACAAACGGACACCTGGTTGTATCAAATAGATGGAAACCGCTTGGGACAGATCGACACCTGGAGTGATGGATGGACACCTGGAGGGACAGATGGACACCTTGTTGGACACATCTGGTGGGACAGATGGACACCTGGCTCTAGAGAAAGGTGGAAACCAGCTAGGACAGATGGACATCTGGAGGCTGAGATGGATACGTGGTGACACGCATCGACACCTGGAGAGATGGACGGAGGGACTTACGGACACCTGGTTTGACGGATGGAAAACTGGTGGGACACATGGAAACCTAGAGGGAAAGATGGAAAACTCGTTGGAAAGATGGACATCTGGAGGGACACATGGACACCTGGTTTTATCAAATAGATGGACACCAGTAGGGAGAGAAGGACACCAAGGATGATGGATGGACACCTGGAGGGATGGATGGAGATGTGGAGGGAGAGACGGACATGTGGTGAGAGCCATAGACGCCTGGAGAGATGGATGGATCGACACCTGGAGGGACAGATGGACATCTGGAGGGACACATGGACACCTGGTTTTATCAAATAGATGGACACCAGTAGGGAGAGAAGGACACCAAGGATGATGGATGGACACCTGGAGAGACGGATGGGTATGTGGAGGGCCAGACAGACACCTGGTTTTAAGGATGGACAACTGGAGAGACACATGGAAACCTGGAGGGACAACTGGAAACCTCAATGGACAGATGGATATCTCGTGGGACAGAGGGACACCTGGAGGAAGAGATGGACACATCGTGAGAGACATGGCCACCTGGAGAGATGGATGGACGGACACATGGAGGGACAGACGGACACCTGGTTTGAAGGTTGGACAATTGCTGGGACGCATGGACACCTGGAGGGAGAGATGGACACCGTGTTGGAGAGATGGACATCTCGTGGGACAGACGGACACCTGGTTGTATCAAATAGATGGAAACCGCTTGGGACAGATCGACACCAGCAGTGATGGATGGATGGATGGACAGGTGGAGGGACAGATGGACACCTGGAGGGTGAGAGAGACCCCTGGTTTGAAGCATGGACAAGTGGAGAAACACATGGAAACCTGCTGGGTCAGATAGATACCTCGTTGGACAGATGGATGTCTCGTGGGACAAATGGACACCTGCAGTAATGAATGGACACCTGGAGTGATGGATGGACACCTGGAGGGGTGGATGGATGGATGGATGGATGGATGGACACGTGGAGAGAACAGACGGACACCTGTTTTGACGGATGGACAACTGGAGGGACACATGGACATCTGGAGTGACAAATGGACACCTCGTTGGAAAAAGGGACACCTGGAGTGATGGATAGACGAGCTGGAAGGACAGATGGACACCGCCTTGGACAGATGGACATCTCGTGGGACAAACGGACACCTGGTTGTATCAAATAGATGGAAACCGCTTGGGACAGATCGACACCTGGAGTGGTGGATGGACACCTGGAGGGACAGATGGACACCTTGTTGGACACATCTGGTGGGACAGATGGACACCTGGCTCTAGAGAAAGGTGGAAACCAGCTAGGACAGATGGACATCTGGAGGCTGAGATGGATACGTGGTGACACGCATCGACACCTGGAGAGATGGACGGAGGGACTTACGGACACCTGGTTTGACGGATGGAAAACTGGTGGGACACATGGAAACCTAGAGGGAAAGATGGAAAACTCGTTGGACAGATGGACATCTGGTTGTAAAGATCGAAGGATATCGGTTGGGACAGAGGGACACATGGAGTGAGGGACGGACACCTGGTGGGACAGAGGGACTCCTGGAGGGATAGATGGAAACATGGCGAGACACATGGACACCTGGAGAGTTGGGTGGATGGATGGATGGACACGTGGAGGGACAGACGAACACCTGTTTAACAGATAGAGATCTGGAGAGAAATATGGACAGCTGGAGGAACAAACGGACACCTCGTTTGGACAGATGGACATCTCGTGGGACAGATGGACACCTGCAGTAATGAATGGACACCTGGAGTAATGGATGGACACCTGGAGGGATGGAGGGATGGATGGATGGATGGATGGATGGATGGATGGATGGATGGACACGTGGAGAGAACAGACGGACACCTGTTTTGACGGATGGACAACGGGAGGGACACATGGACATCTGGAGTGACAAATGGACACCTCGTTGGAAAAAGGGACACCTGGAGTGATGGATAGACGAGCTGGAAGGACAGATGGACACCGCCTTGGACAGATGGACATCTCGTGGGACAAACGGACACCTGGTTGTATCAAATAGATGGAAACCGCTTGGGACAGATCGACACCTGGAGTGATGGATGGACACCTGGAGGGACAGATGGACACCTTGTTGGACACATCTGGTGGGACAGATGGACACCTGGCTCTAGAGAAAGGTGGAAACCAGCTAGGACAGATGGACATCTGGAGGCTGAGATGGATACGTGGTGACACGCATCGACACCTGGAGAGATGGACGGAGGGACTTACGGACACCTGGTTTGACGGATGGAAAACTGGTGGGACACATGGAAACCTAGAGGGAAAGATGGAAAACTCGTTGGAAAGATGGACATCTGGAGGGACACATGGACACCTGGTTTTATCAAATAGATGGACACCAGTAGGGAGAGAAGGACACCAAGGATGATGGATGGACACCTGGAGGGATGGATGGAGATGTGGAGGGAGAGACGGACATGTGGTGAGAGCCATAGACGCCTGGAGAGATGGATGGATCGACACCTGGAGGGACAGATGGACATCTGGAGGGACACATGGACACCTGGTTTTATCAAATAGATGGACACCAGTAGGGAGAGAAGGACACCAAGGATGATGGATGGACACCTGGAGAGACGGATGGGTATGTGGAGGGCCAGACAGACACCTGGTTTTAAGGATGGACAACTGGAGAGACACATGGAAACCTGGAGGGACAACTGGAAACCTCAATGGACAGATGGATATCTCGTGGGACAGAGGGACACCTGGAGGAAGAGATGGACACATCGTGAGAGACATGGCCACCTGGAGAGATGGATGGACGGACACATGGAGGGACAGACGGACACCTGGTTTGAAGGTTGGACAATTGCTGGGATGCATGGACACCTGGAGGGAGAGATGGACACTGTGTTGGAGAGATGGGCATCTCGTGGGACAGACGGACACCTGGTTGTATCAAACAGATGGAAACCGCTTGGGACAGATCGACACCTGGAGTGATGGATGGACACCTGGAGGGACAGATGGACACCTTGTTGGACACATCTGGTGGGACAGATGGACACCTGGCTCTACAGAAAGGTGGAAACCAGCTAGGACAGATGGACATCTGGAGGCTGAGATGGATACGTGGTGACACGCATCGACACCTGGAGAGATGGACGAATGGACTTACGGACACCTGGTTTGACGGATGAAAAACTGGTGGGACACATGGAAACCTAGAGGGAAAGATGGAAAACTCGTTGGACAGATGGACATCTGGAGGGACACATGGACACCTGGTTTTATCAAATAGATGGACACCAGTAGGGAGAGAAGGACACCAAGGATGATGGATGGACACCTGGAGGGATGGATGGACACCTGAAGGGATGGATGGACACCTGGAGGGATAGGTGGACACGTGGTGATAGACATGGACTCCTGGAGAGATGGATGGACACCTGGAGAGACGGATGGGTATGTGGAGGGCCAGACAGACACCTGGTTTTAAGGATGGACAACTGGAGAGACACATGGAAACCTGGAGGGACAACTGGAAACCTCAATGGACAGATGGATATCTCGTGGGACAGAGGGACACCTGGAGGAAGAGATAGACCCCTGGTTTGAAGCATGGACAAGTGGAGAAACACATGGAAACCTGCTGGGTCAGATAGATACCTCGTTGGACAGATGGATGTCTCGTGGGACAAATGGACACCTGTAGTAATGAATGGACACCTGGAGTGATGGATGGACACCTGGAGGGATGGATGGATGGATGGATGGACACGTGGAGAGAACAGACGGACACCTGTTTTGACGGATGGACAACGGGAGGGACACATGGACATCTGGAGTGACAAATGGACACCTCGTTGGAAAAAGGGACACCTGGAGTGATGGATAGACGAGCTGGAAGGACAGATGGACACCGCCTTGGACAGATGGACATCTCGTGGGACAAACGGACACCTGGTTGTATCAAATAGATGGAAACCGCTTGGGACAGATCGACACCTGGAGTGATGGATGGACACCTGGAGGGACAGATGGACACCTTGTTGGACACATCTGGTGGGACAGATGGACACCTGGCTCTAGAGAAAGGTGGAAACCAGCTAGGACAGATGGACATCTGGAGGCTGAGATGGATACGTGGTGACACGCATCGACACCTGGAGAGATGGACGGAGGGACTTACGGACACCTGGTTTGACGGATGGAAAACTGGTGGGACACATGGAAACCTAGAGGGAAAGATGGAAAACTCGTTGGACAGATGGACATCTGGTTGTAAAGATCGAAGGATATCGGTTGGGACAGAGGGACACATGGAGTGAGGGACGGACACCTGGTGGGACAGAGGGACTCCTGGAGGGATAGATGGAAACATGGCGAGACACATGGACACCTGGAGAGTTGGGTGGATGGATGGATGGACACGTGGAGGGACAGACGAACACCTGTTTAACGGATAGAGATCTGGAGAGAAATATGGACAGCTGGAGGAACAAACGGACACCTCGTTTGGACAGATGGACATCTCGTGGGACAGATGGACACCAGCTGGGCCAGATGGATACCTGGAATGATGGATGGACACCTGGTGGGATGGATGGAGATGTGGAGGGAGAGACGGACATGTGGTGAGAGCCATAGACGCCTGGAGAGATGGATGGATCGACACCTGGAGGGACAGATGGACATCTGGAGGGACACATGGACACCTGGTTTTATCAAATAGATGGACACCAGTAGGGAGAGAAGGACACCAAGGATGATGGATGGACACCTGGAGAGACGGATGGGTATGTGGAGGGCCAGACAGACACCTGGTTTTAAGGATGGACAACTGGAGAGACACATGGAAACCTGGAGGGACAACTGGAAACCTCAATGGACAGATGGATATCTCGTGGGACAGAGGGACACCTGGAGGAAGAGATGGACACATCGTGAGAGACATGGCCACCTGGAGAGATGGATGGACGGACACATGGAGGGACAGACGGACACCTGGTTTGAAGGTTGGACAATTGCTGGGACGCATGGACACCTGGAGGGAGAGATGGACACCGTGTTGGAGAGATGGACATCTCGTGGGACAGACGGACACCTGGTTGTATCAAACAGATGGAAACCGCTTGGGACAGATCGACACCAGCAGTGATGGATGGATGGATGGACAGGTGGAGGGACAGATGGACACCTTGTTGGACACATCTGGTGGGACAGATGGACACCTGGCTCTAGAGAAAGGTGGAAACCAGCTAGGACAGATGGACATCTGGAGGCTGAGATGGATACGTGGTGACACGCATCGACACCTGGAGAGATGGACGAATGGACTTACGGACACCTGGTTTGACGGATGAAAAACTGGTGGGACACATGGAAACCTAGAGGGAAAGATGGAAAACTCGTTGGACAGATGGACATCTGGAGGGACACATGGACACCTGGTTTTATCAAATAGATGGACACCAGTAGGGAGAGAAGGACACCAAGGATGATGGATGGACACCTGGTGGGATGGATGGAGATGTGGAGGGAGAGACGGACATGTGGTGAGAGCCACAGACGCCTGGAGAGATGGATGGATCGACACCTGGAGGGACAGATGGACATCTGGAGGGACACATGGACACCTGGTTTTATCAAATAGATGGACACCAGTAGGGAGAGAAGGACACCAAGGATGATGGATGGACACCTGGAGGGATGGATGGACACCTGAAGGGATGGATGGACACCTGGAGGGATAGGTGGACATGTGGTGATAGACATGGACTCCTGGAGAGATGGATGGACACCTGGAGAGACGGATGGGTATGTGGAGGGCCAGACAGACACCTGGTTTTAAGGATGGACAACTGGAGAGACACATGGAAACCTGGAGGGACAACTGGAAACCTCAATGGACAGATGGATATCTCGTGGGACAGAGGGACACCTGGAGGAAGAGATGGACACATCGTGAGAGACATGGCCACCTGGAGAGATGGATGGACGGACACATGGAGGGACAGACGGACACCTGGTTTGAAGGTTGGACAATTGCTGGGACGCATGGACACCTGGAGGGAGAGATGGACACCGTGTTGGAGAGATGGACATCTCGTGGGACAAACGGACACCTGGTTGTATCAAATAGATGGAAACCGCTTGGGACAGATCGACACCAGCAGTGATGGATGGATGGATGGACAGGTGGAGGGACAGATGGATACCTGGAGGGTGAGAGGGACCCCTGGTTTGAAGCATGGACAAGTGGAGAAACACATGGAAACCTGCTGGGTCAGATAGGTACCTCATTGGACAGATGGACGTCTCGTGGGACAAATGGACACCTGCAGTAATGAATGGACACCTGGAGTGATGGATGGACACCTGGAGGGATGGATGGATGGATGGATGGATGGATGGATGGATGGACACGTGGAAAGAACAGACGGACACCTGTTTTGACGGATGGACAACGGGAGGGACACATGGACATCTGGAGTGACAAATGGACACCTCGTTGGAAAAAGGGACACCTGGAGTGATGGATAGATGAGCTGGAAGGACAGATGGACACCGCCTTGGACAGATGGACATCTCGTGGGACAAACGGACACCTGGTTGTATCAAATAGATGGAAACCGCTTGGGACAGATCGACACCTGGAGTGATGGATGGACACCTGGAGGGACAGATGGACACCTTGTTGGACACATCTGGTGGGACAGATGGACACCTGGCTCTAGAGAAAGGTGGAAACCAGCTAGGACAGATGGACATCTGGAGGCTGAGATGGATACGTGGTGACACGCATCGACACCTGGAGAGATGGACGGAGGGACTTACGGACACCTGGTTTGACGGATGGAAAACTGGTGGGACACATGGAAACCTAGAGGGAAAGATGGAAAACTCGTTGGACAGATGGACATCTGGTTGTAAAGATCGAAGGATATCGGTTGGGACAGAGGGACACATGGAGTGAGGGACGGACACCTGGTGGGACAGAGGGACTCCTGGAGGGATAGATGGAAACATGGCGAGACACATGGACACCTGGAGAGTAGGGTGGATGGATGGATGGATGGACACGTGGAGGGACAGACGAACACCTCTTTAACAGATAGAGAACTGGAGGGAAATATGGACAGCTGGAGGAACAAACGGACACCTCGTTTGGACAGATGGACATCTCGTGGGACAGATGGACACCAGCTGGGCCAGATGGATACCTGGAATGATGGATGGACACCTGGTGGGATGGATGGAGATGTGGAGGGAGAGACGGACATGTGGTGAGAGCCATAGACGCCTGGAGAGATGGATGGATCGACACCTGGAGGGACAGATGGACACCTGGTTTTATCAAATAGATGGACACCAGTAGGGAGAGAAGGACACCAAGGATGATGGATGGACACCTGGAGGGATGGATGGACACCTGAAGGGATGGATGGACACCTGGAGGGATAGGTGGACACGTGGTGATAGACATGGACTCCTGGAGAGATGGATGGACACCTGGAGAGACGGATGGGTATGTGGAGGGCCAGACAGACACCTGCTTTTAAGGATGGACAACTGGAGAGACACATGGAAACCTGGAGGGACAACTGGAAACCTCAATGGACAGATGGATATCTCGTGGGACAGAGGGACACCTGGAGGAAGAGATGGACACATCGTGAGAGACATGGCCACCTGGAGAGATGGATGGACGGACACATGGAGGGACAGACGGACACCTGGTTTGAAGGTTGGACAATTGCTGGGACGCATGGACACCTGGAGGGAGAGATGGACACCGTGTTGGAGAGATGGACATCTCGTGGGACAAACGGACACCTGGTTGTATCAAATAGATGGAAACCGCTTGGGACAGATCGACACCAGCAGTGATGGATGGATGGATGGACAGGTGGAGGGACAGATGGACACCTGGAGGGTGAGAGGGACCCCTGGTTTGAAGGATGGACAAGTGGAGAAACACATGGAAACCTGCTGGGTCAGATAGGTACCTCATTGGACAGATGGACGTCTCGTGGGACAAATGGGCACCTGCAGTAATGAATGGACACCTGGAGTGATGGATGGACACCTGGAGGGATGGATGGATGGATGGATGGATGGATGGATGGATGGATGGATGGATGGACGGACACGTGGAGAGAACAGACGGACACCTGTTTTGACGGATGGACAACTGGAGGGACACATGGACATCTGGAGTGACAAATGGACACCTCGTTGGAAAAAGGGACACCTGGAGTGATGGATAGATGAGCTGCAAGGACAGATGGACACCGCCTTGGACAGATGGACATCTCGTGGGACAAACGGACACCTGGTTGTATCAAATAGATGGAAACCGCTTGGGACAGATCGACACCAGCAGTGATGGATGGATGGATGGACAGGTGGAGGGACAGATGGACACCTGGAGGGTGAGAGGGACCCCTGGTTTGAAGGATGGACAAGTGGAGAAACACATGGAAACCTGCTGGGTCAGATAGATACCTCGTTGGACAGATGGACGTCTCGTGGGACAAATGGACACCTGCAGTAATGAATGGACACCTGGAGTGATGGATGGACACCTGGAGGGATGGATGGATGGATGGATGGACACGTGGAGAGAACAGACGGACACCTGTTTTGACGGATGGACAACTGGAGGGACACATGGACATCTGGAGTGACAAATGGACACCTCGTTGGAAAAAGGGACACCTGGAGTGATGGATAGACGAGCTGCAAGGACAGATGGACACCGCCTTGGACAGATGGACATCTCGTGGGACAAACGGACACCTGGTTGTATCAAATAGATGGAAACCGCTTGGGACAGATCGACACCTGGAGTGATGGATGGACACCTGGAGGGACAGATGGACACCTTGTTGGACACATCTGGTGGGACAGATGGACACCTGGCTCTAGAGAAAGGTGGAAACCAGCTAGGACAGATGGACATCTGGAGGCTGAGATGGATACGTGGTGACACGCATCGACACCTGGAGAGATGGACAAACGGACTTACGGACACCTGGTTTGACGGATGAAAAACTGGTGGGACACATGGAAACCTAGAGGGAAAGATGGAAAACTCGTTGGACAGATGGACATCTGGAGGGACACATGGACACCTGGTTTTATCAAATAGATGGACACCAGTAGGGAGAGAAGGACACCAAGGATGATGGATGGACACCTGGAGGGATGGATGGACACCTGAAGGGATGGATGGACACCTGGAGGGATAGGTGGACACGTGGTGATAGACATGGACTCCTGGAGAGATGGATGGACACCTGGAGAGACGGATGGGTATGTGGAGGGACAGACAGACACCTGGTTTTAAGGATGGACAACTGGAGAGACACATGGAAACCTGGAGGGACAACTGGAAACCTCAATGGACAGATGGATATCTCGTGGGACAGAGGGACACCTGGAGGAAGAGATGGACACATCGTGAGAGACATGGCCACCTGGAGAGATGGATGGACGGACACATGGAGGGACAGACGGACACCTGGTTTGAAGGTTGGACAATTGCTGGGACGCATGGACACCTGGAGGGAGAGATGGACACCGTGTTGGAGAGATGGACATCTCGTGGGACAGACGGACACCTGGTTGTATCAAATAGATGGAAACCGCTTGGGACAGATCGACACCAGCAGTGATGGATGGATGGATGGACAGGTGGAGGGACAGATGGACACCTGGAGGGTGAGAGAGACCCCTGGTTTGAAGCATGGACAAGTGGAGAAACACATGGAAACCTGCTGGGTCAGATAGATACCTCGTTGGACAGATGGATGTCTCGTGGGACAAATGGACACCTGCAGTAATGAATGGACACCTGGAGTGATGGATGGACACCTGGAGGGATGGATGGATGGATGGATGGATGGATGGACACGTGGAGAGAACAGACGGACACCTGTTTTGACGGATGGACAACTGGAGGGACACATGGACATCTGGAGTGACAAATGGACACCTCGTTGGAAAAAGGGACACCTGGAGTGATGGATAGACGAGCTGCAAGGACAGATGGACACCGCCTTGGACAGATGGACATCTCGTGGGACAAACGGACACCTGGTTGTACCAAATAGATGGAAACCGCTTGGGACAGATCAACACCTGGAGTGATGGATGGACACCTGGAGGGACAGATGGACACCTTGTTGGACACATCTGGTGGGACAGATGGACACCTGGCTCTAGAGAAAGGTGGAAACCAGCTAGGACAGATGGACATCTGGAGGCTGAGATGGATACGTGGTGACACGCATCGACACCTGGAGAGATGGACGGACGGACTTACGGACACCTGTTTTGACGGATGGACAACGGGAGGGACACATGGACATCTGGAGTGACAAATGGACACCTCGTTGGAAAAAGGGACACCTGGAGTGATGGATAGACGAGCTGGAAGGACAGATGGACACCGCCTTGGACAGATGGACATCTCGTGGGACAAACGGACACCTGGTTGTATCAAATAGATGGAAACCGCTTGGGACAGATCGACACCTGGAGTGATGGATGGACACCTGGAGGGACAGATGGACACCTTGTTGGACACATCTGGTGGGACAGATGGACACCTGGCTCTAGAGAAAGGTGGAAACCAGCTAGGACAGATGGACATCTGGAGGCTGAGATGGATACGTGGTGACACGCATCGACACCTGGAGAGATGGACGGAGGGACTTACGGACACCTGGTTTGACGGATGGAAAACTGGTGGGACACATGGAAACCTAGAGGGAAAGATGGAAAACTCGTTGGACAGATGGACATCTGGTTGTAAAGATCGAAGGATATCGGTTGGGACAGAGGGACACATGGAGTGAGGGACGGACACCTGGTGGGACAGAGGGACTCCTGGAGGGATAGATGGAAACATGGCGAGACACATGGACACCTGGAGAGTTGGGTGGATGGATGGATGGACACGTGGAGGGACAGACGAACACCTGTTTAACAGATAGAGATCAGGAGAGAAATATGGACAGCTGGAGGAACAAACGGACACCTCGTTTGGACAGATGGACATCTCGTGGGACAGATGGACACCAGCTGGGCCAGATGGATATCTGGAATGATGGATGGACACCTGGTGGGATGGATGGAGATGTGGAGGGAGAGACGGACATGTGGTGAGAGCCATAGACGCCTGGAGAGATGGATGGATCGACACCTGGAGGGACAGATGGACACCTGGTTTTATCAAATAGATGGACACCAGTAGGGAGAGAAGGACACCAAGGATGATGGATGGACACCTGGAGGGATGGATGGACACCTGAAGGGATGGATGGACACCTGGAGGGATAGGTGGACGCGTGGTGATAGACATGGACTCCTGGAGAGATGGATGGACACCTGGAGAGACGGATGGGTATGTGGAGGGCCAGACAGACACCTGGTTTTAAGGATGGACAACTGGAGAGACACATGGAAACCTGGAGGGACAACTGGAAACCTCAATGGACAGATGGATATCTCGTGGGACAGAGGGACACCTGGAGGAAGAGATGGACACATCGTGAGAGACATGGCCACCTGGAGAGATGGATGGACGGACACATGGAGGGACAGACGGACACGTGGTTTGAAGGTTGGACAATTGCTGGGACGCATGGACACCTGGAGGGAGATGGACACCGTGTTGGAGAGATGGACATCTCGTGGGACAAACGGACACCTGGTTGTATCAAATAGATGGAAACCGCTTGGGACAGACCGACACCAGCAGTGATGGATGGATGGATGGACAGGTGGAGGGACAGATGGACACCTGGAGGGTGAGAGGGACCCCTGGTTTGAAGGATGGACAAGTGGAGAAACACATGGAAACCTGCTGGGTCAGACAGATACCTCATTGGACAGATGGACGTCTCGTGGGACAAATGGACACCTGCAGTAATGAATGGACACCTGGAGTGATGGATGGACACCTGGAGTGATGGATGGATGGATGGATGGACACGTGGAGAGAACAGACGGACACCTGTTTTGACGGATGGACAACTGGAGGGACACATGGACATCTGGAGTGACAAATGGACACCTCGTTGGAAAAAGGGACACCTGGAGTGATGGATAGACGAGCTGGAAGGACAGATGGACACCGCCTTGGACAGATGGACATCTCGTGGGACAAACGGACACCTGGTTGTATCAAATAGATGGAAACCGCTTGGGACAGATCGACACCTGGAGTGATGGATGGACACCTGGAGGGACAGATGGACACCTTGTTGGACACATCTGGTGGGACAGATGGACACCTGGCTCTAGAGAAAGGTGGAAACCAGCTAGGACAGATGGACATCTGGAGGCTGAGATGGATACGTGGTGACACGCATCGACACCTGGAGAGATGGACAAACGGACTTACGGACACCTGGTTTGACGGATGAAAAACTGGTGGGACACATGGAAACCTAGAGGGAAAGATGGAAAACTCGTTGGACAGATGGACATCTGGAGGGACACATGGACACCTGGTTTTATCAAATAGATGGACACCAGTAGGGAGAGAAGGACACCAAGGATGATGGATGGACACCTGGAGGGATGGATGGAGATGTGGAGGGAGAGACGGACATGTGGTGAGAGCCATAGACGCCTGGAGAGATGGATGGATCGACACCTGGAGGGACAGATGGACATCTGGAGGGACACATGGACACCTGGTTTTATCAAATAGATGGACACCAGTAGGGAGAGAAGGACACCAAGGATGATGGATGGACACCTGGAGGGATGGATGGACACCTGAAGGGATGGATGGACACCTGGAGGGATAGGTGGACATGTGGTGATAGACATGGACTCCTGGAGAGATGGATGGACACCTGGAGAGACGGATGGGTATGTGGAGGGCCAGACAGACACCTGGTTTTAAGGATGGACAACTGGAGAGACACATGGAAACCTGGAGGGACAACTGGAAACCTCAATGGACAGATGGATATCTCGTGGGACAGAGGGACACCTGGAGGAAGAGATGGACACATCGTGAGAGACATGGCCACCTGGAGAGATGGATGGACGGACACATGGAGGGACAGACGGACACCTGGTTTGAAGGTTGGACAATTGCTGGGACGCATGGACACCTGGAGGGAGAGATGGACACCGTGTTGGAGAGATGGACATCTCGTGGGACAAACGGACACCTGGTTGTGTCAAATAGATGGAAACCGCTTGGGACAGATCGACACCAGCAGTGATGGATGGATGGATGGACAGGTGGAGGGACAGATGGACACCTGGAGGGTGAGAGAGACCCCTGGTTTGAAGCATGGACAAGTGGAGAAACACATGGAAACCTGCTGGGTCAGATAGATACCTCGTTGGACAGATGGATGTCTCGTGGGACAAATGGACACCTGCAGTAATGAATGGACACCTGGAGTGATGGATGGACACCTGGAGGGGTGGATGGATGGATGGATGGATGGATGGACACGTGGAGAGAACAGACGGACACCTGTTTTGACGGATGGACAACTGGAGGGACACATGGACATCTGGAGTGACAAATGGACACCTCGTTGGAAAAAGGGACACCTGGAGTGATGGATAGATGAGCTGCAAGGACAGATGGACACCGCCTTGGACAGATGGACATCTCGTGGGACAAACGGACACCTGGTTGTATCAAATAGATGGAAACCGCTTGGGACAGATCGACACCAGCAGTGATGGATGGATGGATGGACAGGTGGAGGGACAGATGGACACCTGGAGGGTGAGAGGGACCCCTGGTTTGAAGGATGGACAAGTGGAGAAACACATGGAAACCTGCTGGGTCAGATAGATACCTCGTTGGACAGATGGACGTCTCGTGGGACAAATGGACACCTGCAGTAATGAATGAACACCTGGAGTGATGGATGGACACCTGGAGGGATGGATGGATGGATGGATGGACACGTGGAGAGAACAGACGGACACCTGTTTTGACGGATGGACAACTGGAGGGACACATGGACATCTGGAGTGACAAATGGACACCTCGTTGGAAAAAGGGACACCTGGAGTGACGGATAGACGAGCTGCAAGGACAGATGGACACCGCCTTGGACAGATGGACATCTCGTGGGACAAACGGACACCTGGTTGTATCAAATAGATGGAAACCGCTTGGGACAGATCGACACCTGGAGTGATGGATGGACACCTGGAGGGACAGATGGACACCTTGTTGGACACATCTGGTGGGACAGATGGACACCTGGCTCTAGAGAAAGGTGGAAACCAGCTAGGACAGATGGACATCTGGAGGCTGAGATGGATACGTGGTGACACGCATCGACACCTGGAGAGATGGAAAAACGGACTTACGGACACCTGGTTTGACGGATGAAAAACTGGTGGGACACATGGAAACCTAGAGGGAAAGATGGAAAACTCGTTGGACAGATGGACATCTGGAGGGACACATGGACACCTGGTTTTATCAAATAGATGGACACCAGTAGGGAGAGAAGGACACCAAGGATGATGGATGGACACCTGGAGGGATGGATGGAGATGTGGAGGGAGAGACGGACATGTGGTGAGAGCCATAGACGCCTGGAGAGATGGATGGATCGACACCTGGAGGGACAGATGGACATCTGGAGGGACACATGGACACCTGGTTTTATCAAATAGATGGACACCAGTAGGGAGAGAAGGACACCAAGGATGATGGATGGACACCTGGAGGGATGGATGGACACCTGAAGGGATGGATGGACACCTGGAGGGATAGGTGGACACGTGGTGATAGACATGGACTCCTGGAGAGATGGATGGACACCTGGAGAGACGGATGGGTATGTGGAGGGACAGACAGACACCTGGTTTTAAGGATGGACAACTGGAGAGACACATGGAAACCTGGAGGGACAACTGGAAACCTCAATGGACAGATGGATATCTCGTGGGACAGAGGGACACCTGGAGGAAGAGATGGACACATCGTGAGAGACATGGCCACCTGGAGAGATGGATGGACGGACACATGGAGGGACAGACGGACACCTGGTTTGAAGGTTGGACAATTGCTGGGACGCATGGACACCTGGAGGGAGAGATGGACACCGTGTTGGAGAGATGGACATCTCGTGGGACAGACGGACACCTGGTTGTATCAAATAGATGGAAACCGCTTGGGACAGATCGACACCAGCAGTGATGGATGGATGGATGGACAGGTGGAGGGACAGATGGACACCTGGAGGGTGAGAGGGACCCCTGGTTTGAAGGATGGACAAGTGGAGAAACACATGGAAACCTGCTGGGTCAGATAGATACCTCGTTGGACAGATGGATGTCTCGTGGGACAAATGGACACCTGCAGTAATGAATGGACACCTGGAGTGATGGATGGACACCTGGAGGGATGGATGGATGGATGGATGGATGGATGGATGGATGGATGGACACGTGGAGAGAACAGACGGACACCTGTTTTGACGGATGGACAACTGGAGGGACACATGGACATCTGGAGTGACAAATGGACACCTCGTTGGAAAAAGGGACACCTGGAGTGATGGATAGACGAGCTGGAAGGACAGATGGACACCGCCTTGGACAGATGGACATCTCGTGGGACAAACGGACACCTGGTTGTATCAAATAGATGGAAACCGCTTGGGACAGATCGACACCTGGAGTGGTGGATGGACACCTGGAGGGACAGATGGACACCTTGTTGGACACATCTGGTGGGACAGATGGACACCTGGCTCTAGAGAAAGGTGGAAACCAGCTAGGACAGATGGACATCTGGAGGCTGAGATGGATACGTGGTGACACGCATCGACACCTGGAGAGATGGACGGAGGGACTTACGGACACCTGGTTTGACGGATGGAAAACTGGTGGGACACATGGAAACCTAGAGGGAAAGATGGAAAACTCGTTGGACAGATGGACATCTGGTTGTAAAGATCGAAGGATATCGGTTGGGACAGAGGGACACATGGAGTGAGGGACGGACACCTGGTGGGACAGAGGGACTCCTGGAGGGATAGATGGAAACATGGCGAGACACATGGACACCTGGAGAGTTGGGTGGATGGATGGATGGACACGTGGAGGGACAGACGAACACCTGTTTAACAGATAGAGATCTGGAGAGAAATATGGACAGCTGGAGGAACAAACGGACACCTTGTTTGGACAGATGGACATCTCGTGGGACAGATGGACACCAGCTGGGCCAGATGGATATCTGGAATGATGGATGGACACCTGGTGGGATGGATGGAGATGTGGAGGGAGAGACGGACATGTGGTGAGAGCCATAGACGCCTGGAGAGATGGATGGATCGACACCTGGAGGGACAGATGGACACCTGGTTTTATCAAATAGATGGACACCAGTAGGGAGAGAAGGACACCAAGGATGATGGATGGACACCTGGAGGGATGGATGGACACCTGAAGGGATGGATGGACACCTGGAGGGATAGGTGGACGCGTGGTGATAGACATGGACTCCTGGAGAGATGGATGGACACCTGGAGAGACGGATGGGTATGTGGAGGGCCAGACAGACACCTGGTTTTAAGGATGGACAACTGGAGAGACACATGGAAACCTGGAGGGACAACTGGAAACCTCAATGGACAGATGGATATCTCGTGGGACAGAGGGACACCTGGAGGAAGAGATGGACACATCGTGAGAGACATGGCCACCTGGAGAGATGGATGGACGGACACATGGAGGGACAGACGGACACCTGGTTTGAAGGTTGGACAATTGCTGGGACGCATGGACACCTGGAGGGAGACATGGACACAGTGTTGGAGAGATGGACATCTCGTGGGACAAACGGACACCTGGTTGTATCAAATAGATGGAAACCGCTTGGGACAGATCGACACCAGCAGTGATGGATGGATGGATGGACAGGTGGAGGGACAGATGGACACCTGGAGGGTGAGAGGGACCCCTGGTTTGAAGGATGGACAAGTGGAGAAACACATGGAAACCTGCTGGGTCAGATAGGTACCTCATTGGACAGATGGACGTCTCGTGGGACAAATGGGCACCTGCAGTAATGAATGGACACCTGGAGTGATGGATGGACACCTGGAGGGATGGATGGACATCTGGAGGGATGGATGGATGGATGGATGGATGGATGGATGGATGGACACGTGGAGAGAACAGACAGACACCTGTTTTGACGGATGGACAACTGGAGGGACACATGGACATCTGGAGTGACAAATGGACACCTCGTTGGAAAAAGGGACACCTGGAGTGATGGATAGACGAGCTGCAAGGACAGATGGACACCGTGTTGGAGAGATGGACATCTCGTGGGACAAACGGACACCTGGTTGTATCAAATAGATGGAAACCTCTTGGGACAGATCGACACCAGCAGTGATGGATGGATGGATGGACAGGTGGAGGGACAGATGGACACCTGGAGGGTGAGAGGGACCCCTGGTTTGAAGGATGGACAAGTGGAGAAACACATGGAAACCTGCTGGGTCAGATAGATACCTCGTTGGACAGATGGACGTCTCGTGGGACAAATGGGCACCTGCAGTAATGAATGGACACCTGGAGTGATGGATGGACACCTGGAGGGATGGATGGATGGATGGATGGACACGTGGAGAGAACAGACGGACACCTGTTTTGACGGATGGACAACTGGAGGGACACATGGACATCTGGAGTGACAAATGGACACCTCGTTGGAAAAAGGGACACCTGGAGTGATGGATAGACGAGCTGCAAGGACAGATGGACACCGCCTTGGACAGATGGACATCTCGTGGGACAAACGGACACCTGGTTGTATCAAATAGATGGAAACCGCTTGGGACAGATCGACACCTGGAGTGATGGATGGACACCTGGAGGGACAGATGGACACCTTGTTGGACACATCTGGTGGGACAGATGGACACCTGGCTCTAGAGAAAGGTGGAAACCAGCTAGGACAGATGGACATCTGGAGGCTGAGATGGATACGTGGTGACACGCATCGACACCTGGAGAGATGGACGAACGGACTTACGGACACCTGGTTTGACGGATGAAAAACTGGTGGGACACATGGAAACCTAGAGGGAAAGATGGAAAACTCATTGGACAGATGGACATCTGGAGGGACACATGGACACCTGGTTTTATCAAATAGATGGACACCAGTAGGGAGAGAAGGACACCAAGGATGATGGATGGACACCTGGAGGGATGGATGGAGATGTGGAGGGAGAGACGGACATGTGGTGAGAGCCATAGACGCCTGGAGAGATGGATGGATCGACACCTGGAGGGACAGATGGACATCTGGAGGGACACATGGACACCTGGTTTTATCAAATAGATGGACACCAGTAGGGAGAGAAGGAAACCAAGGATGATGGATGGACACCTGGAGGGATGGATGGACACCTGAAGGGATGGATGGACACCTGGAGGGATAGGTGGACATGTGGTGATAGACATGGACTCCTGGAGAGATGGATGGACACCTGGAGAGACGGATGGGTATGTGGAGGGACAGACAGACACCTGGTTTTAAGGATGGACAACTGGAGAGACACATGGAAACCTGGAGGGACAACTGGAAACCTCAATGGACAGATGGATATCTCGTGGGACAGAGGGACACCTGGAGGAAGAGATGGACACATCGTGAGAGACATGGCCACCTGGAGAGATGGATGGACGGACACATGGAGGGACAGACGGACACCTGGTTTGAAGGTTGGACAATTGCTGGGACGCATGGACACCTGGAGGGAGAGATGGACACCGTGTTGGAGAGATGGACATCTCGTGGGACAGACGGACACCTGGTTGTATCAAATAGATGGAAACCGCTTGGGACAGATCGACACCAGCAGTGATGGATGGATGGATGGACAGGTGGAGGGACAGATGGACACCTGGAGGGTGAGAGAGACCCCTGGTTTGAAGCATGGACAAGTGGAGAAACACATGGAAACCTGCTGGGTCAGATAGATACCTCGTTGGACAGATGGATGTCTCGTGGGACAAATGGACACCTGCAGTAATGAATGGACACCTGGAGTGATGGATGGACACCTGGAGGGGTGGATGGATGGATGGATGGATGGATGGACACGTGGAGAGAACAGACGGACACCTGTTTTGACGGATGGACAACTGGAGGGACACATGGACATCTGGAGTGACAAATGGACACCTCCTTGCAAAAAGGGACACCTGGAGTGATGGATAGACGAGCTGGAAGGACAGATGGACACCGCCTTGGACAGATGGACATCTCGTGGGACAAACGGACACCTGGTTGTATCAAATAGATGGAAACCGCTTGGGACAGATCGACACCTGGAGTGGTGGATGGACACCTGGAGGGACAGATGGACACCTTGTTGGACACATCTGGTGGGACAGATGGACACCTGGCTCTAGAGAAAGGTGGAAACCAGCTAGGACAGATGGACATCTGGAGGCTGAGATGGATACGTGGTGACACGCATCGACACCTGGAGAGATGGACGGAGGGACTTACGGACACCTGGTTTGACGGATGGAAAACTGGTGGGACACATGGAAACCTAGAGGGAAAGATGGAAAACTCGTTGGACAGATGGACATCTGGTTGTAAAGATCGAAGGATATCGGTTGGGACAGAGGGACACATGGAGTGAGGGACGGACACCTGGTGGGACAGAGGGACTCCTGGAGGGATAGATGGAAACATGGCGAGACACATGGACACCTGGAGAGTTGGGTGGATGGATGGATGGACACGTGGAGGGACAGACGAACACCTGTTTAACAGATAGAGATCTGGAGAGAAATATGGACAGCTGGAGGAACAAACGGACACCTCGTTTGGACAGATGGACATCTCGTGGGACAGATGGACACCAGCTGGGCCAGATGGATATCTGGAATGATGGATGGACACCTGGTGGGATGGATGGAGATGTGGAGGGAGAGACGGACATGTGGTGAGAGCCACAGACGCCTGGAGAGATGGATGGGTCAACACCTGGAGGGACAGATGGACACCTGGATTTATCAAATAGATGGACACCAGTAGGGAGAGAAGGACACCAAGGATGATGGATGGACACCTGGAGGGATGGATGGACACCTGAAGGGATGGATGGACACCTGGAGGGATAGGTGGACACGTGGTGATAGACATGGACTCCTGGAGAGATGGATGGACACCTGGAGAGACGGATGGGTATGTGGAGGGCCAGACAGACACCTGGTTTTAAGGATGGACAACTGGAGAGACACATGGAAACCTGGAGGGACAACTGGAAACCTCAATGGACAGATGGATATCTCGTGGGACAGAGGGACACCTGGAGGAAGAGATGGACACATCGTGAGAGACATGGCCACCTGGAGAGATGGATGGACGGACACATGGAGGGACAGACGGACACCTGGTTTGAAGGTTGGACAATTGCTGGGACGCATGGACACCTGGAGGGAGATGGACACCGTGTTGGAGAGATGGACATCTCGTGGGACAAACGGACACCTGGTTGTATCAAATAGATGGAAACCGCTTGGGACAGACCGACACCAGCAGTGATGGATGGATGGATGGACAGGTGGAGGGACAGATGGACACCTGGAGGGTGAGAGGGACCCCTGGTTTGAAGGATGGACAAGTGGAGAAACACATGGAAACCTGCTGGGTCAGACAGATACCTCCTTGGACAGATGGACGTCTCGTGGGACAAATGGACACCTGCAGTAATGAATGGACACCTGGAGTGATGGATGGACACCTGGAGTGATGGATGGACATCTGGAGGGATGGATGGATGGATGGATGGATGGATGGATGGATGGACACGTGGAGAGAACAGACAGACACCTGTTTTGACGGATGGACAACTGGAGGGACACATGGACATCTGGAGTGACAAATGGACACCTCGTTGGAAAAAGGGACACCTGGAGTGATGGATAGACGAGCTGCAAGGACAGATGGACACCGTGTTGGAGAGATGGACATCTCGTGGGACAAACGGACACCTGGTTGTATCAAATAGATGGAAACCGCTTGGGACAGATCGACACCAGCAGTGATGGATGGATGGATGGACAGGTGGAGGGACAGATGGACACCTGGAGGGTGAGAGGGACCCCTGGTTTGAAGGATGGACAAGTGGAGAAACACATGGAAACCTGCTGGGTCAGATAGATACCTCGTTGGACAGATGGACGTCTCGTGGGACAAATGGACACCTGCAGTAATGAATGGACACCTGGAGTGATGGATGGACACCTGGAGGGATGGATGGATGGATGGATGGACACGTGGAGAGAACAGACGGACACCTGTTTTGACGGATGGACAACTGGAGGGACACATGGACATCTGGAGTGACAAATGGACACCTCGTTGGAAAAAGGGACACCTGGAGTGATGGATAGACGAGCTGCAAGGACAGATGGACACCGTGTTGGAGAGATGGACATCTCGTGGGACAAACGGACACCTGGTTGTATCAAATAGATGGAAACCGCTTGGGACAGATCGACACCAGCAGTGATGGATGGATGGATGGACAGGTGGAGGGACAGATGGACACCTGGAGGGTGAGAGGGACCCCTGGTTTGAAGGATGGACAAGTGGAGAAACACATGGAAACCTGCTGGGTCAGATAGGTACCTCATTGGACAGATGGACGTCTCGTGGGACAAATGGGCACCTGCAGTAATGAATGGACACCTGGAGTGATGGATGGACACCTGGAGGGATGGATGGATGGATGGATGGATGGATGGATGGATGGACGGACGGACACGTGGAGAGAACAGACGGACACCTGTTTTGACGGATGGACAACTGGAGGGACACATGGACATCTGGAGTGACAAATGGACACCTCGTTGGAAAAAGGGACACCTGGAGTGATGGATAGACGAGCTGCAAGGACAGATGGACACCGCCTTGGACAGATGGACATCTCGTGGGACAAACGGACACCTGGTTGTATCAAATAGATGGAAACCGCTTGGGACAGATCGACACCTGGAGTGATGGATGGACACCTGGAGGGACAGATGGACACCTTGTTGGACACATCTGGTGGGACAGATGGACACCTGGCTCTAGAGAAAGGTGGAAACCAGCTAGGACAGATGGACATCTGGAGGCTGAGATGGATACGTGGTGACACGCATCGACACCTGGAGAGATGGACAAACGGACTTACGGACACCTGGTTTGACGGATGAAAAACTGGTGGGACACATGGAAACCTAGAGGGAAAGATGGAAAACTCGTTGGACAGATGGACATCTGGAGGGACACATGGACACCTGGTTTTATCAAATAGATGGACACCAGTAGGGAGAGAAGGACACCAAGGATGATGGATGGACACCTGGAGGGATGGATGGAGATGTGGAGGGAGAGACGGACATGTGGTGAGAGCCATAGACGCCTGGAGAGATGGATGGATCGACACCTGGAGGGACAGATGGACATCTGGAGGGACACATGGACACCTGGTTTTATCAAATAGATGGACACCAGTAGGGAGAGAAGGACACCAAGGATGATGGATGGACACCTGGAGGGATGGATGGAGATGTGGAGGGAGAGACGGACATGTGGTGAGAGCCATAGACGCCTGGAGAGATGGATGGATCAACACCTGGAGGGACAGATGGACACCTGGTTTTATCAAATAGATGGACACCAGTAGGGAGAGAAGGACACCAAGGATGATGGATGGACACCTGGAGGGATGGATGGACACCTGAAGGGATGGATGGACACCTGGAGGGATAGGTGGACGCGTGGTGATAGACATGGACTCCTGGAGAGATGGATGGACACCTGGAGAGACGGATGGGTATGTGGAGGGCCAGACAGACACCTGGTTTTAAGGATGGACAACTGGAGAGACACATGGAAACCTGGAGGGACAACCGGAAACCTCAATGGACAGATGGATATCTCGTGGGACAGAGGGACACCTGGAGGAAGAGATGGACACATCGTGAGAGACATGGCCACCTGGAGAGATGGATGGACGGACACATGGAGGGACAGACGGACACCTGGTTTGAAGGTTGGACAATTGCTGGGACGCATGGACACCTGGAGGGAGAGATGGACACCGTGTTGGAGAGATGGACATCTCGTGGGACAGACGGACACCTGGTTGTATCAAATAGATGGAAACCGCTTGGGACAGATCGACACCAGCAGTGATGGATGGATGGATGGACAGGTGGAGGGACAGATGGACACCTGGAGGGTGAGAGAGACCCCTGGTTTGAAGCATGGACAAGTGGAGAAACACATGGAAACCTGCTGGGTCAGATAGATACCTCGTTGGACAGATGGATGTCTCGTGGGACAAATGGACACCTGCAGTAATGAATGGACACCTGGAGTGATGGATGGACACCTGGAGGGGTGGATGGATGGATGGATGGATGGATGGACACGTGGAGAGAACAGACGGACACCTGTTTTGACGGATGGACAACTGGAGGGACACATGGACATCTGGAGTGACAAATGGACACCTCCTTGCAAAAAGGGACACCTGGAGTGATGGATAGACGAGCTGGAAGGACAGATGGACACTGCCTTGGACAGATGGACATCTCGTGGGACAAACGGACACCTGGTTGTATCAAATAGATGGAAACCGCTTGGGACAGATCGACACCTGGAGTGGTGGATGGACACCTGGAGGGACAGATGGACACCTTGTTGGACACATCTGGTGGGACAGATGGACACCTGGCTCTAGAGAAAGGTGGAAACCAGCTAGGACAGATGGACATCTGGAGGCTGAGATGGATACGTGGTGACACGCATCGACACCTGGAGAGATGGACGGAGGGACTTACGGACACCTGGTTTGACGGATGGAAAACTGGTGGGACACATGGAAACCTAGAGGGAAAGATGGAAAACTCGTTGGACAGATGGACATCTGGTTGTAAAGATCGAAGGATATCGGTTGGGACAGAGGGACACATGGAGTGAGGGACGGACACCTGGTGGGACAGAGGGACTCCTGGAGGGATAGATGGAAACATGGCGAGACACATGGACACCTGGAGAGTTGGGTGGATGGATGGATGGACACGTGGAGGGACAGACGAACACCTGTTTAACAGATAGAGATCTGGAGAGAAATATGGACAGCTGGAGGAACAAACGGACACCTCGTTTGGACAGATGGACATCTCGTGGGACAGATGGACACCAGCTGGGCCAGATGGATATCTGGAATGATGGATGGACACCTGGTGGGATGGATGGAGATGTGGAGGGAGAGACGGACATGTGGTGAGAGCCATAGACGCCTGGAGAGATGGATGGATCGACACCTGGAGGGACAGATGGACACCTGGTTTTATCAAATAGATGGACACCAGTAGGGAGAGAAGGACACCAAGGATGATGGATGGACACCTGGAGGGATGGATGGACACCTGAAGGGATGGATGGACACCTGGAGGGATAGGTGGACACGTGGTGATAGACATGGACTCCTGGAGAGATGGATGGACACCTGGAGAGACGGATGGGTATGTGGAGGGCCAGACAGACACCTGCTTTTAAGGATGGACAACTGGAGAGACACATGGAAACCTGGAGGGACAACTGGAAACCTCAATGGACAGATGGATATCTCGTGGGACAGAGGGACACCTGGAGGAAGAGATGGACACATCGTGAGAGACATGGCCACCTGGAGAGATGGATGGACGGACACATGGAGGGACAGACGGACACCTGGTTTGAAGGTTGGACAATTGCTGGGACGCATGGACACCTGGAGGGAGACATGGACACCGTGTTGGAGAGATGGACATCTCGTGGGACAAACGGACACCTGGTTGTATCAAATAGATGGAAACCGCTTGGGACAGATCGACACCAGCAGTGATGGATGGATGGATGGACAGGTGGAGGGACAGATGGACACCTGGAGGGTGAGAGGGACCCCTGGTTTGAAGGATGGACAAGTGGAGAAACACATGGAAACCTGCTGGGTCAGATAGATACCTCGTTGGACAGATGGACGTCTCGTGAGACAAATGGACACCTGCAGTAATGAATGGACACCTGGAGTGATGGATGGACACCTGGAGGGATGGATGGATGGATGGATGGACACGTGGAGAGAACAGACGGACACCTGTTTTGACGGATGGACAACTGGAGGGACACATGGACATCTGGAGTGACAAATGGACACCTCGTTGGAAAAAGGGACACCTGGAGTGATGGATAGACGAGCTGGAAGGACAGATGGACACCGCCTTGGACAGATGGACATCTCGTGGGACAAACGGACACCTGGTTGTATCAAATAGATGGAAACCGCTTGGGACAGATCGACACCTGGAGTGATGGATGGACACCTGGAGGGACAGAGGGACACCTTGTTGGACACATCTGGTGGGACAGATAGACACCTGGCTCTAGAGAAAGGTGGAAACCAGCTAGGACAGATGGACATCTGGAGGCTGAGATGGATACGTGGTGACACGCATCGACACCTGGAGAGATGGACGGAGGGACTTACGGACACCTGGTTTGACGGATGGAAAACTGGTGGGACACATGGAAACCTAGAGGGAAAGATGGAAAACTCGTTGGACAGATGGACATCTGGTTGTAAAGATCGAAGGATATCGGTTGGGACAGAGGGACACATGGAGTGAGGGACGGACACCTGGTGGGACAGAGGGACTCCTGGAGGGATAGATGGAAACGTGGCGAGACACATGGACACCTGGAGAGTTGGGTGCATGGATGGATGGATGGATGGACACGTGGAGGGACAGACGAACACCTGTTTAACGGATAGAGATCTGGAGGGAAATAGGGACAGCTGGAGGGACAAACGGACACCTCGTTTGGACAGATGGACATCCCGTGGGACAGATGGACATCTTGTGGGACAGATGGATACCTGGAATGATGGATGGACACCTGGTGGGATGGATGGAGATGTGGAGGGAGAGACGGACATGTGGTGAGAGCCACAGACGCCTGGAGAGATGGATGGATCAACACCTGGAGGGACAGATGGACATCTGGAGGGACACATGGACACCTGGTTTTATCAAATAGATGGACACCAGTAGGGAGAGAAGGACACCAAGCATGATGGATGGACACCTGGAGGGATGGATGGACACCTGAAGGGATGGATGGACACCTGGAGGGATAGGTGGACATGTGGTGATAGACATGGACTCCTGGAGAAATGGATGGACACCTGGAGAGATGGATGGGTATGTGGAGGGACAGACAGACACCTGGTTTTAAGGATGGACAACTGGAGAGACACATGGAAACCTGGAGGGACAACCGGAAACCTCAATGGACAGATGGATATCTCGTGGGACAGAGGGACACCTGGAGGAAGAGATGGACACATCGTGAGAGACATGGCCACCTGGAGAGATGGATGGACGGACACATGGAGGGACAGACGGACACCTGGTTTGAAGGTTGGACAATGGCTGGGACGCATGGACACCTGGAGGGAGAGATGGACACCGTGTTGGAGAGATGGACATCTCGTGGGACAAACGGACACCTGGTTGTATCAAATAGATGGAAACCGCTTGGGACAGATCGACACCAGCAGTGATGGATGGATGGATGGACAGGTGGAGGGACAGATGGACACCTGGAGGGTGAGAGGGACCCCTGGTTTGAAGGATGGACAAGTGGAGAAACACATGGAAACCTGCTGGGTCAGATAGATACCTCGTTGGACAGATGGACGTCTCGTGAGACAAATGGACACCTGCAGTAATGAATGGACACCTGGAGTGATGGATGGACACCTGGAGGGATGGATGGATGGATGGATGGACACGTGGAGAGAACAGACGGACACCTGTTTTGACGGATGGACAACTGGAGGGACACATGGACATCTGGAGTGACAAATGGACACCTCGTTGGAAAAAGGGACACCTGGAGTGATGGATAGACGAGCTGCAAGGACAGATGGACACCGCCTTGGACAGATGGACATCTCGTGGGACAAACGGACACCTGGTTGTATCAAATAGATGGAAACCGCTTGGGACAGATCGACACCTGGAGTGATGGATGGACACCTGGAGGGACAGAGGGACACCTTGTTGGACACATCTGGTGGGACAGATAGACACCTGGCTCTAGAGAAAGGTGGAAACCAGCTAGGACAGATGGACATCTGGAGGCTGAGATGGATACGTGGTGACACGCATCGACACCTGGAGAGATGGACGGAGGGACTTACGGACACCTGGTTTGACGGATGGAAAACTGGTGGGACACATGGAAACCTAGAGGGAAAGATGGAAAACTCGTTGGACAGATGGACATCTGGTTGTAAAGATCGAAGGATATCGGTTGGGACAGAGGGACACATGGAGTGAGGGACGGACACCTGGTGGGACAGAGGGACTCCTGGAGGGATAGATGGAAACGTGGCGAGACACATGGACACCTGGAGAGTTGGGTGCATGGATGGATGGATGGATGGACACGTGGAGGGACAGACGAACACCTGTTTAACGGATAGAGATCTGGAGGGAAATAGGGACAGCTGGAGGGACAAACGGACACCTCGTTTGGACAGATGGACATCCCGTGGGACAGATGGACATCTTGTGGGACAGATGGATACCTGGAATGATGGATGGACACCTGGTGGGATGGATGGAGATGTGGAGGGAGAGACGGACATGTGGTGAGAGCCACAGACGCCTGGAGAGATGGATGGATCAACACCTGGAGGGACAGATGGACATCTGGAGGGACACATGGACACCTGGTTTTATCAAATAGATGGACACCAGTAGGGAGAGAAGGACACCAAGCATGATGGATGGACACCTGGAGGGATGGATGGACACCTGAAGGGATGGATGGACACCTGGAGGGATAGGTGGACATGTGGTGATAGACATGGACTCCTGGAGAAATGGATGGACACCTGGAGAGATGGATGGGTATGTGGAGGGACAGACAGACACCTGGTTTTAAGGATGGACAACTGGAGAGACACATGGAAACCTGGAGGGACAACCGGAAACCTCAATGGACAGATGGATATCTCGTGGGACAGAGGGACACCTGGAGGAAGAGATGGACACATCGTGAGAGACATGGCCACCTGGAGAGATGGATGGACGGACACATGGAGGGACAGACGGACACCTGGTTTGAAGGTTGGACAATGGCTGGGACGCATGGACACCTGGAGGGAGAGATGGACACCTGGTTGTACCCAGAGAGGGACACCGGTTAGGACAGATGGACACCGGGAATGATCGATGGACACCTGGAGGGATACATGGACACCTGGTGAGAGCCATAGACACCTGGAGAGATGGCTGGATCGACTCCCGCGAGGGACAGATGGACACCTGGTTTAAAGGACGGACAATTGCTGGGCTGCATGGACACCTGGAGGGAGAGACAGCCACCATGTTGGACAGACGGACATCTTGTGGGACAAACAGACACCTGCAGTAATTAATGAACACCTGGAGGGATGGATGGATGGACACCGCGTTGGACACTTGGACACGATGGTCACGTGGAGGAACAGATGGATGCCTGGTTTTACGGATGGACAGCTACTGGGACACGTGGACACCTGGAAGGACAGATGGACACCGCGTTGGACACCTGAAGGGATAGATGGACACCTGGAGGGTGAGAGGGACCTCTGGTTTGAGGAACGGACAAGTGGAGAAACACATGCAAAGCTGCTGGGTCAGATAGATACCTCGTTGGACAGATGGATGTCTACTGGGACAAATGGACACCTGCAGTAATGAATGGACACCTGCAGTGATGGATGGACACCTGGAAGGATGGATGGACACATGCTGTGACACAAGGAAACTTGCAGAGATAGATGGATGGACATGTGGAGGGACAGACAGAGAACTGCTTTGAAAGATGGACAACTGGAAGGACACATGGACCACTGGGGGAACAAAAGGACACCTTGTTGGACAGATGGACAACACCTAGGACAGATGAATCATGGAATCACGGAATGAACATCTTGTTGTACAGATCGAAGGGCACCGATTGGGATAGATGGACACCTGGAGTGATGGATGGATACCTGGTGGGACGGAGGGACACCTGGAGGCATAGATGGCCACGTGATGAGAAACATGGACACGTGGGGAGATGGAAGGATTGACACGTGGAGGGACAGACAGACACATGGTTTGAGGAATGGACAACTGGAGGGTCATATGGTTTCCTGGAGTGATAAATGGATACCTTGTTGGAGAAATGGACACCTGGAGGGACAGATGGACACCTCATTGGAGAGTTGGACATGATGGTCATGTGAAGGAACAGATGGATGCCTGGTTTTACGGATGGACTGCTCCTGGGACACATGGACACCTGGAAGGACAGATGGACACCGCGTTGGACAGATGGACATCTCGTGGAACAAATGGACACCTGGTTGTATCAAATAGATGGAAACCGCTTGGGACAGATTGACACCTGGAGTGATGGATGGACACCTGGAGGGATAGACGGACACCTGGTTGTACAGATAGATGGATACCGGTTCGGACAGATGGACACCACGACTGATGGAGGGACACCTGGTGGGACGGATGGACACCTGGAGAGATGGATAGATGGACATATGGAAACACACATGCATACCTAGAGAGATGGATGGATGGAGACGTGGAGGGAATTACGGCAGTTGGTGTGACAGATGGAGAACTGGTGGGACACATGGACACCTAGAGGGACAAATGGACACCTCGTTGGACAGATGGACATCTCGTGGGACGGATGGACACCTGAAGTGATGGATGGACACCTGAAGGGACAGATGGACACATCGTGAGAGACATGGACACCTGGAGGAATGGATGGACGGACACTTGGACGGAGAGATGGACAACTTGTTTTATGCATGGACAGTTGCTGGGA
Organism: Numenius arquata; assembly: GCF_964106895.1. Taxonomy (NCBI): domain Eukaryota; kingdom Metazoa; phylum Chordata; class Aves; order Charadriiformes; family Scolopacidae; genus Numenius; species Numenius arquata. The sequence goes on from NW_027415198.1 coordinate 143,141, forward strand.
CACATATACACCTGGAGGGAGAGATAGACACCTCGTTGGACAGATAGACGTCTCGTGGGATAGATGTACACCTGGAGGGATGGATGGACACCTGAAGGGATAGATGGACATGTGCTGTGACACAAGGACACTTGCAGAGATAGATGGATGGACACGACTCATGGACACCTGGAGGAATGGAGAGTCATCTGGAAGGACAGATGGACACCTGGAGGGAGGGAAGCCACCTGTTGAGGCTTCTTCCATGCTGGAGCATGTTGTATGTTGAGGCATCTTAAAGTACGTTGCATGTTGAGGAGTGTTGCTCGTTGAGGCTTTTTTGAGGTGCCTCAACACGCAACTTGCTTGAACACGCCTTAACACACAACACGCAATGTGACTCAATGCAGAACACTCCTCAACATACAACATGCTTTAACACACCTCAAAATGCAATGTGCCTTAACATACAACACACCTCAAAATGCAACACGCTTCAACACGCAACATGCCTCAACATGGAACATGCCTCAACATGGAACATGCTTTGACATGCCTCAAGATGCAACATGTTTTCACACATCTCAACAGGCAACATGCTTTTACACACCTCAACACGCACCACGACTCAACACAGAACATGCCTCAACAGGGAACATGCCTCAACAGGACACATGTTTTAACACACCCCAACACGCAACATGCTTGAACATGCCTGAACATGCAACAGGATTTAACACGCCTCAACTTGCAACATGCCTCAACACAGAACATGCTTTAACACGCCTCCACATACAAAATGCTTTAACACGCCTAAAGACGTAACATGCATTAACACACCTCAACACGCAAGATGCCTCAACAAAAAACATGCCTCAACATGGAACACACCTCTACACACAACACGCCTCAACACAGCACATGGCTACACACGGAAATCTAGGGGTGGGGAGAGAGATTTGGGAGGTTGTGGGGAGGGAGGGCCATGGAGGCGCACGACAGGACTTGCATTAGTATTTGCATGAGGATTCGCACAAGGCCTCGTGTGAGGCCTCGCACGAGGGTTCATCCAGGGCTGGGGGTTGGAGGTGTGGGAGAGGGGTTTGAGGGGGGATTTAAGAGGGTGGCACACGAGGGGCCTTGCACAAGGATTCACACGAGGGTTTGTGGGGAATATTGGGGGGGTTGGGGAGGGGTTTGAGGGGGGATTTGAGGGGCAGGGGATGGGCGTCCTACGAGGTGGTTTTGCACGAGAGTTTGAACGAGGATTTCCATGAGGGCTTGTGGTAGGGGGCTGGGGAGCTGGGGGGGGGGATGGAGGAGGGGGTTGACGGGGGATCTGGAGGGCGGGGAGGGGGTGGGAGGTTTTGCGCGGAGTCTTGAATGAGGATTCACACTAGGATTTCCATGAGGATTCACACAAAGGTTCCTGGGGGGAGTTGTTTTGGGGAGGGGTACAAGGAGAGCTGGAGAGGGCACAAGGGGGGCTGGAGGGGTGGGGGAGCTCAGAGGGGGGTGGGAGGTGGTGCACGAGGGTTTGTGCACGAGGGCTCGCACAAAGATTCACACGAGGATCTACGCAAGGCCTTGCACGAGGGTTTGTGGGGTGGAGGAGGGGGCTGAGGTGGGGGATGGTGCACGACGGGCCACAATCCAACTCACTGATCTCTTGGGTGCTCCCAAATCTCCTGGGTTCTCCCCAACCCCCTGGGTCCCCCCAAACTCTTGGATTCCCCCATAGTCACCCATCTCCCCAGTCTCCTGGGTCCCTCCAAAGCCCTGGATCCCCCCATAGACCCCAATCTCCAACCTCTTGGATCCCCCCAACCTCCTGGGTTCCCCCCCCAAAACCCTACCTCCCCGATCTCCCGGGTCCCCCCAAACTCTGTGTCTCACAAGACACCCATCTCTTGCCTGTCCCCAACTTCCTTTGTCCCCCCAAACCTCCTGGGTCCCCCCCAGATCCCACCTCTCTCGCCTCCTGGGTCCCTCCAAACCCTTTGGTTTCCCCCATAGACAGCCATCTCTGACCTCCTGGGTCTCCCCAACCTCCTGTGTGTCCCCAAAATCCCACCTCCTCCATCTCCTGAGTTGGTCCCCAAGATGTCCTCACCCTCTTGGCCAAACTGGGTGGTGCTGAAGAAGATGGGGCTGAAGGCCAACCAGACGATGCAGGTGGCGTACATGGTGAAGCCGATGGGTTTGACCTCGTTGAAGGCCTCGAGGACCCCCCGGGCTTTGATGGTGTAGATGGTGCAGGTCAACATGAGAAGAGCGTAGGCCAAGCAGGTGGGCAAAGGGGCAGGGGGGACACCCACAGCCACCAGGGGCTGAGGGACAGCAGGAGCAGGATGGCAGGGCTGGGAGGGGGAGAGAGGGGGGTCTAGGGGGGCACCTTGCGGGGGGAACCCATGGGGTGGGGACACCCTGGGAGGGGGGCACCCATTGGGGTGGGTGGGGCACCCTACGGGGGGTGGGTTGGCACCCACGGCAGGGGGCACCCTATGGGGATGTGAGGAGAGGGGTGGTGGCACCCTATGGGATGAGGGTGGCACCCTATAGACGTGGGATAGGGGACCTGACACCCTATGGGGTGCAGGGCTGGCACCCTATGGGGTGGGGGGGCACCCTACGGGGTAAGGGGGGGCGGGCTAGGACCCATAGGGGTTTGAGGGGGTACCCTAATGGGTGGGGAGGGGGCGACTGGCACCTATGGGGGGGGCACCCTATGGGGACTTGGGGGTCCTGGACCCCTGGGTCCCCCCTGTCCTGCTCACCTGAGTCGGTGCTCCCGGACGCCTGGGTCCCCCGAGAGCCGTTAGCAAAGGCAGGGTGGGGGTTATCCCCCCGGACACCCTGGTCCCCTCCACCAAGCTTGACCAAACTCCCATAATCCTCTCCCCCCTCAATTAAAAGCAGCTGTTAATTACTGGGGGGGAGGGTGTGTGTCTATAGGGGTGCCCCCCAACACTTCCTGGGGGTTCTGCTGTGTGCAGGGGGGGCCTAATCCCTGCCATGGGTCTGAGGGGACACTGGGGAGGGCTGTGGGGACATTTGGGGGGCCTGAGGGCACCCAGAGGGACTTCAGGGGGACACGGAGGGGTTGAGGGGACATGGGGGGTACTGAGGGGTTATTGGCAGGGTCTAAGTGGAAATGTGGGGCTCAAAGGACATTTGGGGGGGGTCTGTGGGGGAGCTGAGGGGACCCAGTGGGGACTGAGGTGACATTTAAGGGGCTGAAAGGGGGGGGGGGGGGGGGGGAAGGGGGCTGAGGGGACATTGGGGACCCGGAGTGAGTTTAAGTGGACATTGTGGGGGGGGCTATGAGGGGCTGCGGTGACCCAGGGGGGGCTGTGGGGACATTGGTGGGGGGCTATGGAGGGGCTGAAGGGACACTGGGGGGGGACCTGGAGGGACACTGAGGAGCTGTGGGTGCCCAGGGGGGCTGAGGGGACATTGGCGGGGGACTAAGTGCACATTGAGGGGCTGAGGGGGACCCGGGTGGGCTGAGGGGGCCCGGGGAAACACTGGGGGGGGGGGCTGTGGGGACAGCGGGAGGATGAGGGGACCCGGGGGGACACTGGGGAGCTGTGGGTGCCCAGGGGGGCTGAGGGGACATTGGGGGGCTGAGAGAGCACTGCAGGGCTGAGGGGACCCGGGGGGGCATGAGGGGGACCTTGAGGGGAGGTATGGGGGGTGTGAGAGGACGCTGGGGGACCCGGGGGGCCGCGGGGACCCGGGGACAGACGAGCCTGAGGACGCGGAGCCGCCGCCGCCGCCGCCGCCGCCGCCGCCCGGGGCCGCCACGCGACCGCTAACGGCCATTCCCGCCCAAACGCCGCCGCCGCGCGCTCCCCGCCGCGGCCACGCCCCTCGGGCAGGTAACCACGCCCTTAACCACGCCCCTACCGCATCGGCCCCGCCCCCCCGCCGCGCTTTCTGGCCCTTTCGCGACAGCGCCCGCCGGGCCGGGGGGGAGCCGGGCGTCCGGGGAGTGATACCCCCCCACACACACACAGACGGAAGGGGAAACTGAGGCACACACAGGCTTTGGGGGTGGGGAGGGGTGGGTGTCCTGGGGGGACCCGGGCGTCTCCCAAGCCCCCCCTTAATCCCCACCCCCCCACTCCACGGGGCTGGGGCACCCGGACGCCCGGGTCCCCTGAAGAGGTGGGGGAGGGTCGGAGGCGGCGCGGAGCAGCGGAGCAAGCAGAGCAAGGGGGGGGCAGGGGCAAATTTGGGGAGGGCATAGAAGGGGGGGGAGTGTTGGGGGGTTCCCGTAGATTTGGGTGTTGCTGTGGGGAGGCGAGGGACAAATTTGGGGGTCCCGAAATTGGGGGGAGGGGGCAAATTTGGGGGGACCCGTAGATTGGAAGGGGGGGATGTCCCACAGACTGGGGGGAGGGCCTATAGATTGGGGTGGCCCTACTTGGGGGGGACCCCGGGGGTTGGAGGGGTTAGGGGTCCTGTGGGGGTTGGGGGCTTATTTTGAGAGTGTCCCATTAGCTTGCGGGGGGGGCCGGGGGAGGGCGGCTGCTCCAGGGTTCCCCCCGCACTCCCCACCGGCAGCCGCCACCTCTTTGGTGGGAGAGAGACTTCAGCGGGGATGGAGGGCGGGGACACCCCGATTTTGGGGGTGGATGGGGTTGTGGATTGACAGGGGAGGGGGAGAAAGAGGCAGGAGCAACCCCACCACCACCAGGGGGACCCAGGGGACCCCCCTCCCTCCCCAAAAAGGGACTGAGGTGTCTGGGCGAGCATTCCCCGAAGCCAAACAATATAGAGAGAACCCAGGCATCCCCCACCCAAAACAGGGACCCAGGCGTCTGAGCACCACCGGGATGCCAAACAACACACACACACCCCCACCCCCCAGACTAGTCCAAACGGGTCCCCAGCCAGCACTGGGGGTGGGCAGGAGGAGCCCCACGGCCTTGTTTGTGCCTCAGTTTCCCCAGTGGCTCTTCTGGTGCTTCTGACCCCCAAACTTTGGCTCGTCCCGGCAGAAGTTGCATCGTCTGGGCACAGACAGGCCTTGCAGGTCCAGCGCTGCCAGCTGCCCCAGCTCCGCACCCTCTGCTGGTGACAGAAAGTGGGGTCACCCCCCCGCCCCGCGGGTGTTCGAACATGAGCGGCTATTAGGAGCGTTACGGTATTGGAGGCAGTATTAGGGGCATTACGGGAGCTGGGCACCAGCAGAGGGTGAGGCTGAAGCCTGATACTAAAGCTATTAGCAGCTATTATAATCGGCTATTAGCGGTACTACAGTAACTGGGCCCCAGTATTTGCAGCGTTATGGGAGCAAGACCCTGCTGTGACGGCAGCTTGGACCCTGGTATCAACTCCGGAGCAGCTGTAAGGGGTCTTATGGCACCTGGACGCCAACATTAGGGGTGTTAAGGTTGTTATAGTTTAAAATAAAAAAGGCTAAGTCCGAAATAGATTCACTAAATGTTTATTAAGGTAGGGAAGCAAAAACAGCGCTGGGCGGCCGGGGAGTCACAGCTCCACCAAAGGCTCGCAAATTCAAGCAAACTGAACATCTCTTTTTATCCCCACAGAGGTCGGGTTCGACATCTTCAGTACGCCCCTCTGCTTCTCCCGTTATCTTTACTCCATCTGGTCTGTCTCGCTTCACAGCGGTTTCAAGGCAATGTTGGTTGTAAATTAGTTTACACCCTTCCCCTTCTACACGATTGATTAGTTACAAAGTTAAAACAGGGATAACATTGGGGTTAAGCTTATCTTGTAAAAACAGGACATTCCTATACAGTTTAGTAATATAATATAGTGGACGTCTCTTCTTGTTAGGGAGTTCTCAAGACTGCCACAATGAATTACAATCCCGCTTCAGGGGAGTTTTGCAGATGGTGATGGCATAATTAGCTTTACATACATTTGGTTAATACAAAGATAAACATTCACTTACATGGACACATTTTGATAGCATTGCAGTTTGTGTAAGTCAGGACTTTCTTACACTATGTACAACAGAAATGGATAATCCTAAGATTTGATCAGCAACAAATCTTCCTCAGTTATCCATTACAATGTCACTGCCGTCCCCTGCCCGGGGCCCCCCCTCCTGCCCCGGGGGGGTCACGGCAGCGAGTGCGGCCTGAGGGGGGAGGGAGGGGGCTTTTGGGCTGAGAAACAGCCATTTGGGGAGTTTGGGCTCAGAAACACAGATTTAGGGAGCTTTTGGGCTCATAAGCAGCACTTTAGGGAGAACTGGGGCTCAGAAATGTTAATTTATGGAGCTGTGGAGCTCAGAAACAGGGATTTGGGGAGCTTTTAGATTCAGAAACAGATTTTGGGCTCAGAAGCACCAATTAAGGAGCTTGTGGACTCAGAAACAGGGATTTAGGGAGCTTTTCGAGTGAGAAACAGCAATTTAGGGGGAACTGGGGCTCAGAAATGTTAATTTAAGGAGCTTTTGGGCTCAGAAAGAGGGATTTGGGGAGCTTTTGGACTCAGAAACAGGGACTTAAGCAGCTTTTGGGGTGAGAAACTAATTTGGGGAGAACTGGGGCTCAGAAATGTTAATTTAAGGAGCTTTTGGGCTCAGAAAGAGGGATTTGGGGAGCTTTTGGACTCAGGGATTTAGGGAGCTTTTGGGGTGAGAAACAGCAATTTAGGGGGAACTGGGGCTCCGAAATGTTAATTTCAGGAGCTTTTTGAAGAGCGTCCGGCCTTCGGGCCTCCTTTTCCCGTCCGGACTGCCTCCCAAGGGACTCTCTCAACCAGTCTCCTCAACAGGCCAAAGGCTGCTCTCTGGCAGCCCAAGGTGGCAGTTCTGCTGACCCCCCTCCTTACTTCTCCAAAAATCAAACACTCTTATCATTCCATGGTCCCTGTGCCCAAAATAGCCTCCAGCCTTCATATCACCCCCGAGTCCTTCTCTGTTGGCAAACAACAGGTCCCGCTGGGCCCCTTGCCCAGTTGGCTCCCTCACCAACTGGTCTAAGATACAAATACGCCGATAGCTTTTTTTACCCAAGGGCTTTGGAGAAAATAACGCTAAAGATTGTCCTACTCTCCAGATGAGATGTGGAGACTTTCTGTGATCAAAGGATTTGGGTCAGATTTTGGGACAGTCTCGCCCCTCCAGACCAGAGACCGGTTATGTCTCTTGACCGGTGTGAATGCGCTTCACGTGGAGCTGCTTCTACTCCAGACGCTGTGGCTGAATCGACAAGCCCCGACCCGATTGCCACGGGCAGTCCTGTCTCTTTGCTGGCCTTGGGGCCAGCACCCCAAAGGCTTTCCTCCCAGGGATGGTGGACAGAGGGGTGGCGGCGGGGCCGTGGGGGGGCCTCCTCACCCCCATGTCACAATGCCACCACCCGGCGAGGCAGAGGTGACAATGCCCCGGGGCAGGACCAAAGGGGCATCCTCCTGTGTCCCGGCTTTGCCACCGGGACAGAGCTGGCCTGGGGCAGCCCGAAGACATTAGAGAGGAGCTGCTTGAGGAGCTGGTGGAATCCCGTGGAGCTCGCCTCCGCTCCCCAAAGGATGGAGCGGGACTCCTGTCCCTCAGAGGACCTTTGCACGTGGCCACCTCGGGAGGCAGAATTGCGGCGGAGACCTTCCAGCAGCCTCCTCCAGCCTCAAGTCCTCCTCTCGCAATGCCCTCGGGAGATGAGAAGAACCACCAAGCCCCTGGAGGTGCCCGAGGCTCTCCGGTTTTTTCAGCTGGAGAGCAGCGGCGGCACCAAGGCGATGCATTTTTGGCACCTGAGGAGCACTGGAGCAGAGCTCGCCATCCTCATCTCCTGCGCAGACAAGGTCAGCAGCCGTAAGAAATGGGAGGCGCGGGTGTCCCAGCAGCCTCCCCCAGCCTTGTGGAGGTCCCACCGGTGTCCTGCCAGGCACGGGAAGGATTCCTGCTCCCAAGGCTGAGGAGGCGGGGGCCATTGTACTGCTCTTGGAAGCCCCTGAGATGGCTCCAGGTGGAGGGAGGAAAGGGGATGGTCAGTGCTGGTGTCTGCGGGGAGGCGTGAGCAGCCTGTGGGAGCAGGAGGCCGGTCTTGCTCCCGTGCTCAGGGAGCAGCCGATGGCCAGCTCTGGGCTCAGGAAGGCATTTTCCCCCGGGGCAGATTGGCACTGGTCCGGGGGTTGTTTGCCTTCCTCTGCAGCACTGAGCACGACCCCATGTCAGGGCTCCTCTGGTCCATGGGGGCTGGGTCACTGCCTGCTGCTTGTGTGTCGGAGTGGGAGACGGACCCGGAGTAACGATGAGTCTCAATATGAGTATGGTCGTTCTCCCTTTATTCAAGTTCACACAGAGTATATAAAGACAGACAAGCAGAGCACGCGCTAGCAACAATTATACGATTGGCTTACAGTCTCTGTTCACGCACCTAGAGCGCTCACACAATTAGTGCAGACCTCTTGTCCACGCGCAGCAGATGTTTCTCTATCTCCCAGAGGCAGTACCGCTTATCACTTACTTATCATGTAGCTACTTCTTCATACTTCTGTTTCTCAAGGACAGTTCACAGCCTCCTCTGGGCTCTCATCCCTATCAAAGACTGGGTTGCTCATTGTAATCAAGTCATGCCCTTTTTCACTTAGCCATTCCTCCACAATTCCCCCTTTTTGTTTTTGAGCAATCCAGGCTTGGTTTACTACTTTTAACATAGCTCTCTTAATACAACTAAGCACTAAACATAAGCATAGACCTATAATCACAAGAGTTATTATAATGCGCAAGCCTTCAACAAGCAAGCCTACTAACCATTGTGGCATATTCCCAAACAAGTTAGTCAGCCACCCATCTGAAAACCCATGGTTTTGATGAATTTTGTTTGCATGCTCTTTTAACCACTGCAACTGTTTATGAATTGATTCGCTGTGATCAGACAAATTCATACAGCACATGCCTTCAAAATCCTCGCAACCATGACCTTGAGCTAATAGCAAAAAGTCAATTGCGGCTCTATTCTGCAAAATTGCGTGGCGTAAGCTATTTTGATCTCCTAACAGAGTTTCTATTACCTCAGTGGTGACTTTAGCTTGTTTTTCAGCCCAACAAGCTAACCGTCCTATCTCCTTCAAAGCTCTGCCTGCTGCTGCCCCAGGTACAAACAGGGATAAAAACACTCTCTCAGTGGGATTGAGCAAGGTAACTTCATCATTGCAATTTGGTGGGAGACCCGTGACCGCCCATTTTGTACGTGCGGCATTTTCTCCCTTGGTCACATTTTTCCACCAGTTTTGATTTGGGGCTAACAATGTTAATTTGCCAAGATAACATGGACCACCTATCGCATTTTTCGGTATTCCCTGCCATGCCCTGTCACCACATATCAAAAACACGTTTGGCGGCAAGGCTTTTGGGGTGCCATTGTTCCAAATTTGCTGTTCCCCTTTTGTTCCAACCCCAAGGGCTCCCAGTCCTTGTTTTGATGTGTCATTTGTGCCACAAAATGCACCTTTATATCTATAATCATAGTAGTTTGCTTTCGGAGTGACGTTTGTCCACCCCGTCCAATTAAATGATCGATAATAATTTACGCCAGTAAAGGCAGGTCCTCCAAAAAATATGCAGGTTTGAGTCCAGTTCTGGGAGGCATTTCCAATTCTCATTGATCCTAACAGTTCTAATTCTTGAGGGTCCCAAGGCAGCGTAACATTCAGGCTATTAAGGAGCGTGGCACTACAATTACTAACACTCTGAGAATTAATACAGTTCTGCTTACTATACTTGCTAAAGTCTTCTACCTTAAAACCAGGCACTCCTATCAAGCATGTCCGAAAAGGCTCTGTAGCAGAGGCAAGCGATAGACAAAAGGCTTGTTGTCCTGTCTTATTCGCCCAGGTGACCCACATGTTTTCCCTAGGTTCAATCTTGTGGAGGGTCATTACTGCCGGAATCAATATCCCCAGGGTCAGGATCTTGAACATCTTGGTTGTCAGGCGGATCATGTCGAGTCAGAGCAGGTTTTACAGCTCGACTAGGCACCCACACTGGACCGCAATCTGTGGAGACACACATATAACCTCGACCATTAAATATAACAGGAACAGGCCCCATCCAAATTCCAGAGACTGGATCTTTATACATCACTTTGAGTTGCGGGAGTATTGTTGTACTATTGAACTTAAGGTTTTGATGGTGAATCATCACTGGCGGTTCCTCTCGATCACCCATGAGACAGAGAAAGTTCAACGTAAAGAGCACACGATGTAGCCTTTGCTGAGCATCTGTCTCTACTCCCTTTTGTTTACCTAGATAGTCCTTCAATACTTGATGAGTGCGTTCCACTAATCCTTGTCCCGTAGGCGAATGTGGGATCCCTGTCGTGTGATCAACTCCCCATCTTAACAAGAACTTTCTAACCTTTTGACTAACATAAGCAGGCCCATTATCAGTTTTAATGCATTCAGGCACTCCTAATACAGCAAAGCAAGCAAGCGTTTACATACATGATGTGCCTTTTCTCCGGGCAATGCAGTTGCCCAGATTATTTTTGAAAATGTATCAATGGTCACATGTACATACTTCAAGTGACCAAACTCTGGGATATGTGTGACATCCATCTGCCACAACTCTAACGCTTTTAATCCTTTTGGGTTCACTCCTAACCCTATTCCTGGGCCATGGCTCCCACATTTCGGGCAGGCTTGGATAATGCCTCGAGCCTCATTTTCTGTTAAATTAAATTGTCTTTTTAGCCCTTTTGCATTTTGGTGAAAATTCTCATGACTCTGCCTAGCTTGTTGAAATTTATCCATAGGAGGCATATGACACACTGGACTAACCAGGCTGTCAGCAAGTTGATTGCCCTGGCCTAATCCAAGGTCTAGCTGATGACTACGAATATGGATAACACAACAGGCAGCTGTTCTTTGGTCAAGTACAGATCGCAACCGAATAAATAAACTCCCCAGCCTAGGATTAGCTGTCTCTCTAAGTAGAGCGTCTTCCAGGCGTGGCACTATTCCAGCCACATATAATGAGTCTGTTACTACATTCAAGGGAGTGCTTAACCAATTGTTCAAGGCCCAAACTACTGCAGTTAGTTCCAATGTTTGAAGGGAATCTCGAGGTTGTCCCTCTATGATATGCTGACACCATTGACCTTTTTCCTGCCAAACACAGGCTGCACGCCGCAAGCGTTTGCCTGCATCTGTATACACAGTGATACCATCTGACAATGGGTCTTTCTGTACCTTGGGTCTTTCTAGCCACTGATTTCTTTTTAGAACTTGCCACAATTTCCCTTGTGGCTGTTGTGAATGCACTCTCCCACTGTAGCCTAACAAGGCTTCTTGCATGGCAGCGTCATTACGCAGCCACCATTCTAAATCTAAGGCGCTAACAGGTATGCTAATATCCTCTGGTTCTTTACCACTGATTTCTATGATTCGTGATCTTCCTTTTCGTATCAATTCACCGACTGCTTCAGTTCGTGTTTGAATGCTTGTTTTTGGTTGTACACTTAAGAACACCCATTCTAAGACATTGAACACATTCTCTTTTTGTTACCTTCCCTTCGCATTTGTCAGTGGCATCACCAAAGAAGGAGAAGGGAGTAGCAAGTTCCCCCTTTTTGTTTTGCCATTGACAAATGACTGCATATGGTGAATCTTTCCCATTACATATTAACAGAGACACTGACAACATTAAAATGCGTCGAGATGACCACGTCGATTGCAGTTTTTGTGCAATTTGTTGTAGTGCTGCTTGCTGCGTCGCCGTCAGAGTAATGCCGTCAGCTGGATGATTGCTTCTCAATAATTCTGTTAAGGGTGCAATGTCGGTATTGGAGATGCCAGCACAGTTCCGCACCCATTGAATGTCTCCAAGCAGGGTTTGGACATCAGTCAGTGTGCGCAATTGAGTTGCGAGCTCGGTTTTTTGTGGTCTAATTTTGGAGTCTATGATGGACCGTGGTGCTTTGTTTTTGAGCTTCAGTCCTTTCTACTCTCAATAACATTTCTTCAACGCCTGCTCCTTTTGGTAGACTGGCTAGAATTTGCTTGGTGGTCTTATTGGCATTGTCAAAAGCCAATACTTTGAACATCTGTTGTTTACCGCTGTCATCTAAATCAGGGTGATTCGTGATTGCTTCCCGCAGTCGGTCAACAAAGTTACTATATTTTTCTGTAGTTCCTTGCATCATGGTACCAAATGACGGAATAGTAGATCCTGGGAGGCTGAGAAACGCCTCTAGGGCAAGTTGCGCCGATCGCTGTAATAGGTTTGCTGGAAACGTCAACTGTACTTGCAAGTCACTAAATTTTCCGTGCCCTGCGAACATCTCTGCCGTGACTCCACGGAGGGGGTCTCGCTCCCCTTGTCTTCAAACTGCTTCATTCATAGCTCGTTGTTGCCAGGAGGATTCCCACAACAAATATGGTGTTGGAGTAAGCAACAGTCTCATTAGGTTACGACAATCATACAGACACATGAGATCAGCAGAAAAAATCCAGCTGACAATTTGTCGGGTAGCCTCAGATTTTACTCCATAAGTTGAGATGGTGGTGCGAGCTTGTTGTAAAATTTTCCAATCATGTGGTTCCCATTTCCCAGTATTGTTTACATGTACGACGGGACACGCGAGAGGTGGAGTTCCGCCCAAACTAGCAGCTGTTCCCCACTGTCCTTCTAATATAGCATCTCTAATAATGCCATTCCAGCGTGCAGTTCTTGGGGGTGTTGAGGGATTCACTAGCCATGGAGGCATGTTATCATCCTTCCTCACCACACGTAAATCTAACTCGTCAAGCCGCCTTAAAACTGTCTGTAGCAGTTTGTCTGTGGACAGTTTACGACTCTTGTCCGGGGGTGGAGTTGGCGGACCAGACGAGTCACTGGAGGGGGGTAGCGGTGGATACAAGGCAGGCGGAGTTGCTGGAGGCGGTGCTGTGGGCGGAGGGCGACACGCTGCTCCTCCCAAATCGATGAGATCAGTAGATGTTTCAGGCCCCTCCCCTGCTGGAGTTTTCTGAGGAGACGCTTCCGCATTTGCATTACTTTTCTGTTCTGGTTTCGCATCGGTCGCTTCTGCTTTTCCCGAGTTTTGCAAGGGGTTCAGCGGCAAGTCTTTACTTTTCTCAGGAGGGTCAGAGTCCTCATTAGCTCGAATTTCAGCAACAGTTTTACATGCAGTCCTGGTCATTCCCTTTACCGCGGGCAGCCCAAAGAACCGCGCAATAGGTCCAGACTTACTTTCAGGTTTTAAGGCGGCCGCTCCTGGACCTAACATTTGAGCAGCTGCACAGGCTACTTCCCGCTCCGCTTTCATCGCTTTTAAAGTCTCTAGCACAGTATGCCACAACCCACGGATGGTCTTTATCTCCTTCTCCTCTTTTTCATCCCCCTCGATTGTTTTTTGCCACATCGTCCCTCCAAAATCCTGCCATTCCAAAAGAGAAAACAGCATAGGTGTGTCAGAAAAATGACCCCATCGCTGTCCTAATTTAATTAACTTTATCAACAGTTTCGCCAGTACTTCATTCACTCTCTTAGAGAGGATTCCAGCGAGTAGCATGGAACTTATCAACAGTTTCGCCGGTACTTCATTCCCTCTCTTAGAGAGGATTCCAGCGAGTAGCGTGGCCGCAGCTTCTACTTGCATCACTGCGCCTGGGAGGCGAGAGGCCACCTCGCACCGTTGTCTGCTCCCGCCTTTGCGCCCGAGCAGCACTTCTCCCAGCCGTGGTTTCCACTCCCCTCCTCTAGCTGCTTACCGCAGACTCGGAGAACTCAGTCCCGCTGAGCTATGGATCTCTGGGCATCCTCTGCTACCAGATGTCGGAGTGGGAGACGGACCCGGAGTAACGATGAGTCTCAATATGAGTATGGTCGTTCTCCCTTTATTCAAGTTCACACAGAGTATATAAAGACAGACAAGCAGAGCACGCGCTAGCGACAGCTATACGATTGGCTTACAGTCTCTGTTCACGCGCCTAGAGCGCTCACACAATTAGTGCAGACCTCTTGTCCACGCGCAGCAGATGTTTCTCTATCTCCCAGAGGCAGTACCGCTTATCACTTACTTATCATGTAGCTACTTCTTCATACTTCTGTTTCTCAAGGAGAGTTCACAGCCTCCTCCGGGCTTTCATCCCTATCAAAGACTGGGTTGCTCATTGCAATCAAGTCATGCCCTTTTTCACTCAGCCATTCCTCCACAAATCGCCTACCAAATGTTTTGGGAGTCAGGAGAGGTCCCCCCTGACTGGGACGTAGCCATTGTTATTCCAATTTACCCAGAGGGTGTGAGGGAAGACCCAGGGAACTACAGACCCGTTAGTCTAAGCTCAGTTCCTGGAAAAATTTATGGAGAAGATTATACTGGGTCCTATTGAAAGGCACTTAAAGAACAGTCAATATGGGTTCACAAAGGGAAAGTCCTGCCTAACTGATTTGATATCCTTCTATGATAAGGTCACCCCCCCATTGGATGAAGGGAAAGCAGTGGATGTAGATTTTCTGGATTTTAGTAAGGCTTTTGATACTGTCCCTCACAGCATCCTTCTGGACGAGCTTCTGGGTTCACGGTGCACTGGGTGAAGAAGCGGCTGAAGGGCAGAGCTCAAAGGGTTGCAGTGAATAGGGCTACCAGCGGTGCTCCTCAGGGTTCAATTCTAGGGCCGGTTCTATCCAATACGTTTATCAGCGATCTGGACGCAGGAGTTGAATGCACCGTGAGCAAGTCTACTGAGGATCCCAAACTGGGCGTTGCTATTGACCCTCTTGTGGGACAAGATGCCTTGCAGAGAGATCTAGAGAGATTGGAGCACTGGCCGATGATTGATGTGATGAAATTTAACACGTCCAAATGCCAGATCCTTCACCTAGGATGGAGTATTGCCAGGCACAAGTACAAATTGGGAGAGGAGTGGCTGGAGAGCTGCCCTGCAGAAAGGGATCTGGGGTGCTGGTTGGCAGCAGGAGTCCCAGCAGGAGTCCCTGGGAGTCAGCAGGGAGCCCTGGCAGCCAAGAGGGCAAACCACACGCTGGGGGGGATCAAACACAGTAGAACCAGCCGGTCGAGAGAGGGGATTATCCCACTGCATTCAGTGTTGGTGTGGCCTCACCTTGAATAGTGTGTGCTGTTCAAGGCCCCACCATTTAAGAAGGATGTGAAGGTCTTTGAAAGCATCCAGAGGAGGGCATTAAAGCTGGTGAAAGGGCTGGAAGGCACAATGAGGATCGGCTGAGGACTTTGGGCTTGTCTAGTTTGGGCAAAAGGAGGCAGAAGGATGACCTCCTTGTTCTCTACAGTCCCCTGAGGTGGGGAAGTGGAGAGGGAGGTGCTGGTCTCTTCTCCCTGGGAACCAGGGATAGGACTCGTGGGAATGGTTCAAAGCTGGAGCAGGGGAGGTTTAGACTGGACATCCAGAAGCTTTCCTTTACCGAGAGGGTGGTCAAACACTGGAACAGGCTTCCCAGAGAGGTGGTTGATGCCCCAAGCCTGGCAGTGATTAAGAGGCATTTGGAAATGCCTTTAAATACACGCTTTAACTTTTGACCAGCCCTGAATTGGCCGGGCAGTTGGAATAGATGATTGATGTAGGTCCTTCCAATTGAAATTATTCTATTCTATTCTATTCTATTCTATTCTATTCTATTCTATTCTATTCTATTCTATTTGATTCCCAAGTTGTCAGAACCCCTCGATCCTGCCCCACCACTTCATGTCTGAGCTTGCTCAAGTAACCCCTGACTTGCCCCACATCCACTGCTGGTTTATCTCCTCCAGAGTCCTACTTCAAGGAACACAGGCCTGGAGACCTTATGGCTGAAGACAAAGAGGACAAAGAGGACCTCAGACACATCTGCACCTTCTCTGACAAAATTCAGCAGTAGCCACACCTGTAAAGAGGAAATGAAATGTCCCTGAGGAGAGCAAACCCTTCGGACCAGAGAGACGCAGGGCTGGACTGCGCGGCCCTGGCAGGAGAGGGCTTTGCTGCCTGTGGTGTCTCTGCAGCCCTGGAGGGCCTGTGGTGCAGGTGAAGCTGATCTCCAGGAAGGACAAGGTGCTCTTGAAAATGTCCTTGGCTACGGACAACCTGTGATCCAACATTGTGAAAACCATTGCTCTGTTCCTTGATTGCATCATCAAAGGGATGACTAAAGGATGCGGGAGCAGCACTGCCAGCATCTACTGGATGGAGAAGGGACAGGACTTGACCCCCTGCGGTTGCTTTAATGAAAACCTTGAACGTGTCTGAGGTTCTCCTGGGGTCTGTGACGATGTGGCTGCTCTGAATGGGGATGGTGTCCTGCAAGTCCTGTGCTGTCCCTGCTGGCTGCGTGCTGCTGTGCTGGAGAGCCCTGGCACCTCAGGCAGCACCACAGGATGGAGTCAACCTCTAAATTGAGAGCATGGCCCTAAATGGGGACATCTGCTGTCACTTCAGCTGGCCAAAGGCATGCTCCACCAGCCTCTGAGGGAGGAGGTGGCGAGGAGGAGGAGATGAGCCCAGGTGCTGCCCAGTCCTTCTGAATGTTTCCATCAGTTATCTGCAAGTGTCTTGGACCACCTCTGGCACCTCAAATGCCACCTGTGGTTTGCATGGGTACAGGAGGTAGAGGAGATTCCTCCCTTTCACTGCCTGGGTGTCCTGTCTCACAGTGACCTCAAGAAGAGGTCATTCTTAGACCTAACTCTGTCTCTGAGAGGGGAAATGCCACTGCTGGAAAGAAGTGTCTCTCCCCAGCGGAAGGAATAAACATCATTAATGACTTCAGTTGGTTTCCGAGTCAGTTGCCCTGGAGCCCCAGGGACATCTGTGAGGGAGCCCAGAGGGGCCAGAGGAAGCGATGCCTTGGGCTGTTGCTCTGCTGCTGAGCTGGGCCGGGCTCCTGGGATGGAGGGAGCTCCTGGCCATGGGGCAGCGCGGCAGAGAGACAGCTCTGCCCAGGAGCAGCTCCTCTGCCAAGCGCAGCAGGGCTGAGGGCACTGCCTGCAGGCACCGAGGGGAGACAAGAGATGTGAGAGAGAGGTAAAGGCAGTCTGGGGTGGTGAGTGAGAGCTCACCAGGGGGAGAAATCTTCCCAGGCTTTGACACGGTAAGTCTCTGGCTGCAGGGCAATGCAGCTGAGTTCCTGGAAGTGTCTCCTAGACCTGCACATGCCACGACCGATAGGACCTGTCAGGAAGGTTCTGCTGGGTTTTCTGGTGTGGAGGAGGAGGACCCTACACCCCAGGGCACTGTGTGCTGGGAAGGGATTCTGCTGCTGCCAGGGTCAGCTGTAGCCTGCCCGGGGAGTGTGGGGAGAAGCTGTGGGTGGAAGGAGTGACCACCACAATGGCAGGGTAGGGACGAGCAGGTGAGGGCACGGTGCCTCTGCTGTCAAGAGAGTGCTGCATGGGTCAGGGCTTCTCACGGGTTAAGCTCTTCCTCGTGACATTTCTAAGGGGACTTCTCAGGAAGCACATTCACTCAGTAGCATCTTCCCCTTTGCAGCCGCATCAGGTTTTGTGTGATCTGCTCTTTAGCCCCTGCACACACAGAGATGCCCCTGGGAGGTGTTTGCAGGCAGAGGTGGGCGCCCAGCGGGTGGGATGGGGTTTGTGAGCACTGGCAGGAGTTGAGCTGGGGACAGGGAGACAGCTCCTGGCAGCAGAGACATGGGCAGGGAGTGAGAGGAAGCTGCTGCCAGAAAGGCTGGGGAAGGGGATGTGGGCACCTCCCTGCTGTCCCTGCAGCACAGACACCTTCCCCTGAGCAGCTCCTCCCTGGTCTCCTTTCCCAGCCCAGGCAGAGCCTCTGTCCTCAGGCCCATGGGGTCTTGGCTGCGCATCACCCCTGCAGCAGCCAGAGCCCAGGAAAGGGCAAACCCCTGATTTCCATCTTGTTTGTGTGTCCCTCCTCCCTTGGCCAGGAGCATTGTGGCATTTCACTGCCGTCCCCTCCTGCCTGTGCTGCCCTGGTTCTCACCATTGGCTTTCCTGAGTCAGTGCCGGGGGTGGGGGTCGGGGGCGGCAGATTCAGCTCCTGTTCAGACTCCCATCCTTTGGGTCCTGCTCTACAGACGTGTCTATGGGAGAAACGTGCCCAAGTCTCCTCCAGGCCAGCTCAGGACATTCAGCTTTTTCCCTGGGGTGTCCTGTGGGGCTGCAGGGTGCCCTCCAGAAGGGCACAGCTCTCCCAGAGTATCTCTGTGCTGCCCAGGATGCCCATGGAGAAGACATCTGGGTGCTGAGGCCATGGAAATGCTGCTGGGCAGCGTTAGATGGGCCACTGCAGTGATCCCTCTGTGTCCCAGTCTGGGAGGGGAGAGATGAGAAAGGGCGAGGAGTCTGTGAATCTGCTCTTTGAACCTGGATTCCTCTGCTCTCTGCAGTGTCCTCTTTCTTTTTAGGGGGACATCGGAGTGTGACCCTCCTCCAGGTCCAAGCTGCCAACACAGGGCAGCTGAGAACAGGACCGATGGGCAGAGCAGCTCTCCTCTCTCTGCACTAAGGGACAGTCCCTTTGCTGCTCGGGACCCACAGGATTTCACTTGGAGTGCATTAGAAATGTGAAGGATTTCAAGCATCCAAACCCACTCCTAAACGTGGCAGGTGAATCTAGAACACATTAAACAAAACAAAATCCCCTCAGCTCAGTTCTGCAGCTGGGAAAATTGCAGAGAACAGAGACAAAAAGTTCTTTGATGTCTCACAAGTACATTTAATTTGAGATCACCCTGCGGCACCGTCAGAAGGACTCCTCAGTTTCCCATTCCAGAGTCCCTGCTCCCAATGGCACCCTCATCCAGCAAAAGCCAGGGCTCAAGTGAGGGAGCTGCAGAGAGGTCTTCCTGAAAAGAGAGAGCCTGAGTGGGGGGTTGCAATGAGACATGCAATCAGTTTTGCTCAGAGAAGTCAGGCTGAACTTTGTACTGCCTTTTCCTTCTCAACAGATAACCACAGCCAGTGGTAGCAAATGTCCAACAGCAGCTCCATCACCCAGTTCCTCCTCCTGGCATTCACAGACACACGGGAGCTGCAGCTCTTGCACTTCGGGCTCTTCCTGGGCATCTACCTGGCTGCCCTCCTGGGAAACGCACTCATCATCACCGCCATCGCCTGTGACCACCGCCTCCACACCCCCATGTACTTCTTCCTCCTCAACCTCTCCGTTCTTGACCTGGGCTCCATCTCCACCACTGTCCCCAAATCCATGGCCAATTCCCTGTGGGATACCAGGGCCATCTCCTACTGGGGATGCGCTTTGTATTCTTTTGCATTGGTGCAGAGTATTGTCTTCTCACTGTCATGTCCTATGACCGCTACGTTGCCGTCTGCCAACCCCTGCACTACGGGACCCTCCTGGGCAGCAGAGCTTGTGTCCACATGGCAGCAGCTGCCTGGGGCAGTGGGTTTCTCAATGCTCTCCTGCACACGGCCAATACATTTTCCCTACCCCTCTGCCAGGGCAATGTCCTGGACCAGTTCTTCTGTGAAATGCCCCAGATCCTCAAGCTCTCCTGCTCACACTCCTACCTCAGGGAAGTTGGGCTTCTTGTGGTCAGTGCCTGTTTAGCATTTGGTTGTTTTGTTTTCATTGTGGTGTCCTATGTGCAGATCTTCAGGGCCGTGCTGAGGATCCCCTCTGAGCAGGGACGGCACAAAGCCTTTTCCACGTGCCTCCCTCACCTGGCCGTGGTCTCCCTGTTTGTCAGCACTGGCTTCTTTGCCCACCTGAAGCCCCCCTCCATCTCCTCCCAAGTTCTAGACCTGGTGGTGGCTGTTCTGTACTCGGTGGTGCCTCCAGCAGTGAACCCCCTCATCTACAGCATGAGGAACCAGGAGCTCAAAGGTGCAGTGTGGAAACTGATGACCAGATGATTTTCTGAAACAATAAGCTGTCTTCTTCTACAAATCACTGTTAACGTAACTCATTATATGTCAAGCTCATGTACTGTAGTTTATGTTAGTTTTAATTCTGTGTTTAGGCCTTTGTTTGGCTTTTGTTGTATTTTTCTTTTTTGCTTTACTTTGTATAATGTTTTCTACCAAAAAAACCAACTTGTTTTGCTGTTTCGAATTATGTATTTTTCCAAATTTGTGAAATCTACATACTGTATAAATGAGGACCTGCTCTCTCTGTGTATTAAAATAAAATATAGAACCATCCAGCGACCTGTTGCCCAAAATCCTTCCTCTCAGGCTTTCTCCGGAGCTGCAGGGCAATGCCTGTGAGCAGAGGTGGAGGGGAAAGAGTCCGAGCACAGCAGCTCTGTCAGCGAGCACCAACCTTGGTCTTTTCCAATTTGTTCTCTTTCCACACCCACACTTGCCTTCTGAGCCCTTGCCTTGCTATGGAGCCCGAGTGCTCTGGCAGCTCATCCTCCTGCTGTGGGGCAGCCCTGGACCACAGGTCAGGACAGGCACTGGGCAATTCCCTTCCAGAGCTGAACTCCCTAACAGCACCTCCATCATATCAGAGACTCCTCAGGGCAGGGCATGAAGTCATAGTTCTTTTTATAAAGTTGGCATTTCCTTTTCCCAGGAAAGTGCCCCACAGTTGAAAACACAAGTGCAGAGCTTAACTGTGTGAGTGTGCAAGGCGTGGGCACACAACAGAGTCCTTGCACAGCCAGGCATCCTAGGAAAGACAGGAAGGACCAGCAGAGCAGGTTCTTCTCTGGTCCTGTGAGTGCTGGACACCCCAAAGAAGCTTCCCCAGGGTAATTGTCCCACACCCTGCCAGTAACAACCACCATTTCTGGCTCTGGCCTCTTATCCCAGCTTGGGGAGGCTGGTTGTCCCTCTAAAGAATCATAGAGTTTTCTAGATTGGATGGGACCTTTCAGATCATCGAGTCCAAGCATAAACCTAACCCTGACAAAAACCATCACTAAACCATGTCATTAAGCACCGTGTCTTTTAAATACTTCCAGGGATGACAATTCCACCACTTCCCTGGGCAGCCTGTTCCAGTGCTTGATAACCCTTTCAGTGCAGAAAGTTTTCCTGATATCCAATCTGAACCTCCTCTGGTGTGACTTGAGGCCATTTCCTCTTGTCCTGAAGAAGTCCATGTTTGTATTGGACAGCTGAGATGTCCGCATGTACGTCGTGTGTGTGTGGTGAGATTAACTCCAGTGAGTACAAAGACCATCAGAAGTTCCTGGGAGTTCCTCGAAGGTCTGCAGCCTCTGGGGGTGGCCACCGGAGGCCAGGGAGTCTGCTGCAGGGCCTCTGCCTGTGCCAGGGAAGGACTCGTGTCTCTGAACAGCCCTGTCAGAGCCCTGACATTGCTGTGTGTGACGCCAGGAACAGCCCCCACCATCCCAAGGAGATTTCTCTCACTTGCCCTCTCTCACCTCTCTCACCAGACCGGCCTGGCTGAACAGAGAGCTCTGGTCACAACTCAGGGAGAAAAGGAGAGTTTGTGGCCTTTGGAAGAAAGGGCAGGGACTTCATGGTGACTACAAAGATCTTGTGGGGCTCTGTGGGGAGAAATTTATAAGGGCCAGAGTCCCACTAGAACTAGAACCCACTAGAAGAAAGGCCCACAAGAGTTTTATCTGGCTTCATATGTTAAGGAGAATAAATAGGTTTCTATAAATACATCAGCAGTAAAAGGAGAACTAACGATAATCTCCATCCTTTATTAGACAGGAAGGGGAAACACAGTGACCATGGATGAGGGAAATGCTGAGGTACTTAATGCCTTCTTGGCCTCAGACTTTAGTAGTAGGAGCAATGGTCCCCTGAGTACCACTCCCCCTGATCTAGTGGACAGGGACGGGGAGCAGAATGAGTCCCCCATAATTCAAGGGGAAAAGGTGAGTGACCTAACACAGCACTTAGACACACATGTCTGGGGGGCCGGATGGGATCCAGCCGAGGGTACTGAGGGAGCTTGTCGGTGTTCTCACCAAGCCACTCTCCATCCTTTACCAGAAGTCCTGGCAAAATGGGGAGCTCCCAGGTGACTGGAGGTTTGCAAATGGGACGTCCATCCAGAGGGCAACAAAGAGGGTTCGGGGAACTACAGGCCTGTCATTCTGACCTCGGTACCTGGAAAGGTTATGGAACAGATCATCCGGAGTGCCAGGACACATCATGGCACTGTGGAATTTGGATAATGAGGGCTCTGTGCTCAAAGAACGATTAAGACTGGCCTTGCCATCTCTTGTGCCCCCTGGAGGAGTGGAGACTCGCCTGGCTCTGAGGGGATGCGGATCAGGAGGGAGCCCTGTGGAGGCAGGACAGCCCTGCTTTTGGTCAGCAAAGACAAGAAGATAACAGGAACCGTTGCAGGCCTTTGCTTCTTCAAAGGGCCGTCATGTCCGATGAGTGACCTTTGCCTCATTGCCTATGAAATGCATATTAAAGTTGACCCCCCTGCATACGCTAATGAGGATTATAGACATCATGCGAAACATATATGACCGTAGCACTCGTCTCTGCACCCAAATCATACAACCTGGGGGAGGGAAACCTCATAATTTTGGAAATAAAAAGACAGAGAAAATGACTGCTAAACTGGGAGAGAAGAACCTCGACACCTGAGGGACCGGTCGAGGGGCTGCGTTCTTTCCCTCCACCCCAGGCAGGGACGCCTTCCTGGGTCAGCGCTGCGCCTTTCACCCTCTGGTGAATGTTACCCTGAGCTGTTGTATTATTACTATTTTTGCCAGCAATATTAACCTCAATTAGTAGCGCTATTGTAGTTAGTGAATTTATCAACGCCAATCTCAAATCTGTTCTGAGGTTCTCAATAAAATAAATCATTATGATTGATTGTGAATCTGACTCACTGCAAGTCCTTTGCTGGGACTCTGACAGACAAATCAGTGAAGGTCCTGGGACTCTGACAGACAAAACTAAAACTACATTCCTTTTGACACGACAGGCACGAACAGGACAACCAGGCGATCAGGCCCAGTCAGCATGGGCTTGTGAAAGGCAGGTCCTGCTTGACAAACCTGATCTCCTTCTATAACGAGGTGACCCACTTGGTGGATGAGGGAAAGGCTGTGGATGTTGTGTCCCTGGACTTTAGTGAAGTCTTTGACAACGTTTCCCACAGCATTCTCCTGGAGAAACTGGCTGCCCATGACTTGGATGGGAGTACTCTTCGCTTGGTAAAAAACTGGCTGGGGGCTGGGCCCCGAGAGCAGTGGTGAATGGAGTTCAATCCAGTTGGCGGCCAATCACCAGTGGTGTTCCCCAGGGCTCAGTATCAGGGCCTGTTCTCTTTCATAACTTTATCAATGATCTGGACGAGGTGATGGAGTGAACCCTCAGTAAGTTCACAGAATACACCAAGTTAGGTGGGAGTGTTGATCTGCTGGAGGGTAAGAAGGCTCTACAGAGTGATCTGGACAGTATGGATGGATGGATGTGCCTAGGCCAACGGTGTGAAGTTCAACAAGGCCAAGTGCCGGGTCCTGCCCTTGGGTCACACCAACTCCATGAGCTCTACAGGCTGGGGGAAGAGTGGCTGGAGCTGCCCGGCAGAAAAGGACCTGGGGATGTTGGTCAACTGTCAGCTGAATATGAGCCAGCAGTGTGCCCAGGTGGCCAAGAAGGACAACAGCATCCTGGCCTGTGTCAGCATCATCGGTCCCTCAGCATTTCCTTTTGGATTATGGGGGCTTCATTCTTCTCCCCACCCCTATCTACTATTGCAGGGGTCTGGGTACTCAGGGAACAACTGGTCCTACTACTACAGGCTGAGGTAATTAAGGCATTAAGTACCTCAGCCTTTTCCTCATCCTTGGTCACTATCTTACCGCCCCCATCTAATAAAGGATGGAGAGTCTCCTTAGTCCTCCTTTTCTTGCTAATGTCTTTGTAAAAACTCTTTTTATTGTGCTTAACGTCCAAACAGTCCTGGTTGTTTATGCTCACACGACTGATTTCTGACCAGAAAGGTGCACGGTGTTATTTTGTATTTTATATTTATTTTTTACATTTGAAAAAAATATACCAGCACATTTTCATCATCTGAATCATCGGAGCACGTTTAAGAAATGGCCGAGTTTCCCACCATGACAGAATTTCCTGGGAGTGTACTAATGGCAGAAGAAATACTGATCTTCCCCTGTATTTGTATTACCACTACTCTGTTAATTACTTCATCGACCTCATTACTCAGGTGTTTCCACCTCTCCTGGTTCAATGGCCATGTCTAAGGACATCTTTTCAGCAGACTACCTGGACGCCTGCCCTTCCCATTGCTCTCGGGTTTCTCCTCCGCTTGCTCTTTGGCCAGTCAGATGCCTCTCCACTCTCTGCTTTCTGCTTTGAGGTTCAGGGAGTTAGAAACCTGCCCCATCGTTCAGAAGTCTCTTTAACTCTTTAGTCAACACCTTCCTTGTGTTTATATCTATCCTTTCTTACCTCTCTGTCTAAAAATGTTCTTGTCTGGACACCCCTTGTGAAAGCTGGATGACAGGAGATGCTGCTTAGACTTTGCCTACATGTGAGGAGAGGGTTCTATAGTTTATTAAATTACATCAAGTTTAACTTTTCTTTGTCGGCAATGAAGAGAAACCTTTCTGTGCCGTTGTGCAGCCCGGTCTCTAAGGAAAGCAGGTGGGAGCTGGTGGAAAGGAGCTGTACCATCCAGCTGCAGAGTGCGGTGGAGAAGTCTGATGCGAGGAAAAGGGATGCAAGTGCGAAGTGGCCGAGGAGGGAACTGGTGGGCTTGAGGAGGTGAGGAGTGAGGTCGTCCATACAGTGTTGGACCTAAAGGGACTGCTTCTCCTGCCTGTACAGGTGTCTCCAGGAGACCCGCTGGATCAATACCCATTGGAGAATGCTGTTCTCACTTCTATAAACTAAAACAAGATAGAAAATACCCTTGAAAGAAAGAATCCTCCTTTATGAGATCTTCACGTAAAGCTTCATATTAGGTACCCAACTGAAACCTCTCCAATGAGTTGTACAAGTCCTAAGGCCTTAAAGAAAATTACAGGCAGAGACATATCTCATTAGGGCTTTCTGTGTCTTAATGAGCCCCATGGCATATTTGGTGCTGGGTCCATGAACCTCAGATGCCAAGCGGAGATTGAAGAAACCTCTCAAGAAATCAAAGTCAGAAGCAAACCCCAAAGCACCTTGAAGTATAAACAGGCCCCTGTGAGGACCATTCCTGACAAAGCCTCCCCAGGGACTCGTTAGAGCAGATCACAGGAGGCCATGATGGCAGGAAGGCAAAGGTGCTGTGCAGGCAGCTCAGGTGCTGAGAAACCCCTGGCTTTGTTTGATGAAGCAGAAAGGCCAAGCCCTGACCCCCAGACCCTGGGAAAGGCAGATCCTGACCCTTTTGTGTGGGTTAAGGTTCTTCCTGGGGATGTGGGGAGTGCAATGCCAAAGACAGGACAATGGTACGACACCTCCCGGCCTCCCTGGGAGGGTTGCAAGGAGGCAACGATGCCCCATTGCCATGAGGATGATGTGTGTCTTCTTAGGCCTTTGTGGCCGGGCCATCAGCCATAGCCAAGGGGGCAAAGACCTGGGTTCTGCCAGGGCCTTTCAGCCCTGACAGCGCCCCTGGCCATCTGCACCACAGGCTGTCCTACACTGTCCCATGCCTGTGCCTGTTTCCCTGCAGGCTGCAGACACCCAATGTACTTCCCCATCTTGTTCTCACGCCAGCATGTCCCTATCTGTACCGGTGTCTCTCCTTCCTCACCAGATGTTCTTTGAAACACAAAGCCATGGGCTGGTCCAGACTCCCTCTCAGGGACTTTTTGCACCACAGCACCACCCTCAGAATGACATTTCTTCACCCTCAGTGCACTTTGGACGTCCAAAGCTGCAGTTTCTGATGATTTTCCTTTGCCATCCTACTTCCCACTGTCAAAAATGGTGCCATCATCTTGAAAAGAAATGTTCAAACTGTCTTGAGCTACTGCTATTCTTCCCTCAGCCTCCACTTCACTGGGCTAAGTAGCCCAGGTCTCTCAGCCCCTCCACACATGGCCCATAGCCCCATCCTGGCAGATGTGACCATTCCTTCCAATTCCTCCAGAACAGGGAGTCAACTCCCTGGGGAACACCACTCCCAATGTGGCCACACTCTTGCTGAGTCAGGATGGACAATAAGTCTCCTTTTCTGGGTGGCCATATTCCTCCAATGTGCTCATGGCCATATTCTTGTTGAGCCGCACTGGCTGCTCTGGCCGACCTTGGGATGCCCAAACCTGTCTCCTTGAGGTTGCTCCTCAACCAGTCCTGTCTGAGCTTGCCTTGATGTATGGGTGTTGTGGTATAACCTTGGTAGACAGCTCAGTCCCACACAGCCACTCACTCACTTATGACGTCATATGGTATGGAATATGCTCATTTAGCTCAGCTGTCCCAGCCATGTCCCCTCTGAACTTCCCATGTACCCCCTGCCTACTTTTTGCTGGGGCAGCATCAGAAGCCCAAATGGCCTCGATGCTGTGCAAGCTCCGCTCTGCAGTAACTACAACATGGATGTGTTACCCCATGTGTGGGTAACACATGGGGTGACTCCACACTGCCTTGGGTGCTTGGAACCATTGCAGTGACCAGGGGGAGAGCCCTGTCTGGCTGGGCACTGGGGCTGGTACGAGGCAATGGGGTCTGGAAGGAGGTTGCTGGCACAGTTTCCCCTGTCTGTCCATGCAGCAACAAGCCAGGCTGGATCTTTGGAGTGAGGGACTCTTCCTGAGGGCTCCCATGGGCATGGGGATGGTCTACAGTTTCCCAAGTCTCTGTATGCTGCCTTTTCTGGTGGGACCACAGAGGCTGCCAGCCTTGCAGAGGACCCAGGAGAGGTCTTCCTGTGGTCACAGCTGGACCCCAGTCCTCCAGCTCAGCCCCTGCTGAGGAGCCTTGTCTAGGGGCGACTTTTGAGGTAAGTGCTGACACCCAGGGTAGGGAAGGTTGCCTGAAGAACATGTTCTGGGCACAAGGACTGAAGGATGGCAGCAAAGTGATGTGGCTTCTGGGTCAATCCTTCCTTCAGTGCAAATCTTGACATAGGGGCCCAGCCTTCCTTTCCATGCCACCCTTCAGGAGGGATGATGGCACCAAGAGATGGCAAGTGGTGGACACCAATCCTTCTCCAGCCACTTCCCAGGCCTGGTGGAGCACCAGCACAGCAAGGACTCTGCACCGTGAGCATCCTTTAGGGTACCCAAACTCCGGGTATTGTCTTGGAGTAGCTGAATACAGACATTTTTCTCTCCAAGGCTATTTCTAGCCGTGGTGGGCTCCTCTGATCCCTCCCCACCCCTCCTCCGGTCCAGCCTGGTGGCGCTGTGCTCCTCACAGGGCCCCACGCTGGCAATGATGCTCCACAGAGCAAGTGGGCCGTGGGCCCTTGGAGTGACTCCACACTGGCTGTGCTGGTCAGGGAGGGAAGCAGAATCAGCTGGAGGGGCCGCACTGCCACTGAGCTCCTTCCCAGGGGTCTACAGCTGTGGAATGGGCTCAGAGCTTTTTTCATGACTCAGGATGTTTTCCCACGTGCACATTGACCCATCCATGGGCTTTTACTGAAGGACACACGAATCACTCTCCAGTCTCCTTTTGGAGGGTCCCACCGGCCTCCCCTGGGATGGCAGAGCCCTTGTTTGCTTGTGGATACTGTTACGGTTTCAGAAAACCCATAACAATTTATTGTCATTTAGACAATTATTCTCTCACCCAGTGACCCCTCCCCACCGGGAAAGGGGAATCGATTTAATAAGGGGAATCGATTTAATCAATTAAATAAATTTAATAATTTAAAAGGGAATAGATTTAATAGAATAAGACTAAATAATTGACAATAATACTAAAGAACCAGTATCAATCCCGATACTAATCTAAGATATATAAGAATTATTCTCAGCCCATTCCATCAGCAGGAAGCTGTGCACTCCCAGCAGGAACAGCAAAGGTTGGACACTGCAAGGGCTGAGGCTTTGGGGGGAAGGGAAGGGCTCAGGGGTCCAGAACCGGGGCGAGGAGTTCTCTGGACCATGACCATCAAGGGAGAGAGAAACTACACAGCAAACTTTTCTAATTTATATTGAATGTGACGATCATGGTATGAAATAATCCTGTTGGCCAGCCCAGGCCAAATGCCCAGGCCTTGCTCCTCCTTGTGCCTGCACCTGGCAAGGCTCAAAAACACCGAGACCTTGAATCCCACAGAGTCTGGCTGGCTATAAAGTAAATATTTTCATGAATTCAGACAATAGAGCTTCTAAAAGTGCAGTTTTCCCCAGCACTGTAAGAGAAGTTAGTCCTGTGACACCCAACCCAGGACAGATACTTAAAATTAGTGAGACCTGGGTCCAGCCCTCTCTCCCCAGAATGTCTCCCAGTGCCCTCTCCCCATAAACCCTCCCAGAACCAAGCTCAGCAGCAGCCATGGCGAGTGCAGTTCCTGGAGCCTTCTCCTGCCTTCAGCAGGAAGAAGAGCCCGGGCTTCAGGAGCTGCCCTTGGGAGAGATGCCCTTTGATTACAGAGATGCTCCTCAGGAAGCCAGCTCTGACACCGTGATGGCACATTTACCAAAGGCCTCTATATTGTTCAGCACAGTAGGATCATGCTTCTGGAGATGTGGAGCAAATACAGCCATTCCTGTATGAACATGATGACCACAGATGAAAAAGAAATGAAGCACAAACCACCCTGAGAAAAGCTAAGAAGAGTCTGTGAGGAGAGATGGGCAGCTCTACTGCTGCTGGAGGTGAACCCATTGAATGAATTTCTTCAAAGCTTCTTTGAGCTCCTGGTTCCTCATGCTGTAGATGAGGGGGTTCACTGCTGGAGGCACCACCGAGTACAGAAATGACACCACCAAGTCCAGGGATGGGGAGAAGATGGAGGGGGGCTTCAGGTAGGCAAAGAAGCCAGTGCTGACAAACAGGGAGACCATGGCCAGGTGAGGGAGGCACGTGGAAAAGGCTTTGTGCCGTCCCTGCTCAGAGGGGATCCTCAGCACGGCCCTGAAGATCTGCACATAGGACACCACAATGAAAACAAAACATCCAAATGCTAAACAGGCACTGACCACAAGAAGCCCAACTTCCCTGAGGTAGGAGTGTGAGCAGGAGAGCTTGAGGATCTGGGGCATTTCACAGAAGAACTGGTCCAGGACATTGCCCTGGCAGAGGGGTAGGGAAAATGTATTGGCCGTGTGCAGGAGAGCATTGAGAAACCCACTGCCCCAGGCAGCTGCTGCCATGTGGACACAAGCTCTGCTGCCCAGGAGGGTCCCGTAGTGCAGGGGTTGGCAGATGGCAACGTAGCAGTCATAGGACATGACAGTGAGAAGAAAATATTCTGATGACATCAAAAAGAGAAAAAGAAATATCTGGGCAGTACACCCCCAGTAGGACATGGCCCTAGTGTCCCAGAGAGAATTGGCCATGGATTTGGGGACAGTGGTAGAGATGGAGCCCAGGTCAAGAACGGAGAGGTTGAGGAGGAAAAAGTACATGGGGGTGTGGAGGCGGTGGTCACAGGCGATGGCGGTGATGATGAGTGCGTTTCCCAGGAGGGCAGCCAGGTAGATGCCCAGGAAGAGCCCGAAGTGCAAGAGCTGCAGCTCCCGTGTGTCTGCGAATGCCAGGAGGAGGAACTGGGTGATGGAGCTGCTGTTGGACATTTGCTACCACTGGCTGTGGTTATCTGTTGAGAAGGAAAAGGCAGTACAAAGTTCAGCCTGACTTCTCTGAGCAAAACTGATTGCATGTCTCATTGCAACCCCCCACTCAGGCTCTCTCTTTTCAGGAAGACCTCTCTGCAGCTCCTTCACTTGAGCTCCAGCGTTTGCTGGATGAGGGTGCCATTGGGAGCAGGGACTCTGGAATGGGAAACTGAGGAGTCCTTCTGGCTGTGCTGCAGGGTGATCTCAAATTAAATGTACTTGTGAGACATCAAAGAACTTTTTGTCTCTGTTCTCTGCAATTTTCCCAGCTGCAGAACTGAGCTGAGGGGATTTTGTTTTGTTTAATGTGTTCTAGATTCACCTGCCACGTTTAGGAGTGGGTTTGGATGCTTGAAATCCTTCACATTTCTAATGCACTCCAAGTGAAATCCTGTGGGTCCCGAGCAGCAAAGGGACTGTCCCTTAGTGCAGAGAGAGGAGAGCTGCTCTGCCCATCGGTCCTGTTCTCAGCTGCCCTGTGTTGGCAGCTTGGACCTGGAGGAGGGTCCGATGTCCCCCTAAAAAGAAAGAGGACGCTGCGGAGAGCAGAGGAATCCAGGTTCAAAGAGCAGATTCACAGACTCCTCGCCCTTTCTCATCTCTCCCCTCCCGGACTGGGACACAGAGGGATCACTGCAGTGGCCCATCTAACGCTGCCCAGCAGCATTTCCATGGCCTCAGCACCCAGATGTCTTCTCCATGGGCATCCTGGGCAGCACAGAGATACTCTGGGAGAGCTGTGCCCTTCTGGAGCGCACCCTGCAGCCCCACAGGACACCCCAGGGAAAAAGCTGAATGTCCTGAGCTGGCCTGGAGGAGACTTGGGCACGTTTCTCCCATAGACACGTCTGTAGAGCAGGGCCCAAAGGATGGGAGTCTGAACAGGAGCTGAATCTGCCGCCCCCGACCCCCACCCCCGGCACTGACTCAGGAAAGCCAATGGTGAGAACCAGGGCAGCACAGGCAGGAGGGGACGGCAGTGAAATGCCACAATGCTCCTGGCCAAGGGAGGAGGGACACACAAACAAGATGGAAATCAGGGGTTTGCCCTTTCCTGGGCTCTGGCTGCTGCAGGGGTGATGCGCAGCCAAGACCCCATGGGCCTGAGGACAGAGGCTCTGCCTGGGCTGGGAAAGGAGACCAGGGAGGAGCTGCTCAGGGGAAGGTGTCTGTGCTGCAGGGACAGCAGGGAGGTGCCCACATCCCCTTCCCCAGCCTTTCTGGCAGCAGCTCCCTCTCACTCCCTGCCCATGTCTCTGCTGCCAGGAGCCGTCTCCCTGTCCCCAGCTCAACTCCTGCCAGTGCTCACAAACCCCATCCCACCCGCTGGGCGCCCACCTCTGCCTGCAAACACCTCCCAGGGGCATCTCTGTGTGTGCAGGGGCTAAAGAGCAGATCACACAAAACCTGATGCGGCTGCAAAGGGGAAGATGCTACTGAGTGAATGTGCTTCCTGAGAAGTCCCCTTAGAAATGTCACGAGGAAGAGCTTAACCCGTGAGAAGCCCTGACCCATGCAGCACTCTCTTGACAGCAGAGGCACCGTGCCCTCACCTGCTCGTCCCTACCCTGCCATTGTGGTGGTCACTCCTTCCACCCACAGCTTCTCCCCACACTCCCCGGGCAGGCTACAGCTGACCCTGGCAGCAGCAGAATCCCTTCCCAGCACACAGTGCCCTGGGGTGTAGGGTCCCTGCTCTGATGGACAGCCCTGGCCAGCCCTGTTTGCACACCCAGCTTCACGCCTCTGATGCCCCAAGGCCTTCTCTGAAGCATGTCCTCCTCCTCCACACCAGAAAACCCAGCAGAACCTTCCTGACAGGTCCTATCGGTCGTGGCATGTGCAGGTCTAGGAGACACTTCCAGGAACTCAGCTGCATTGCCCTGCAGCCAGAGACTTACCGTGTCAAAGCCTGGGAAGATTTCTCCCCCTGGTGAGCTCTCACTCACCACCCCAGACTGCCTTTACCTCTCTCTCACATCTCTTGTCTCCCCTCGGTGCCTGCAGGCAGTGCCCTCAGCCCTGCTGCGCTTGGCAGAGGAGCTGCTCCTGGGCAGAGCTGTCTCTCTGCCGCGCTGCCCCATGGCCAGGAGCTCCCTCCATCCCAGGAGCCCGGCCCAGCTCAGCAGCAGAGCAACAGCCCAAGGCATCGCTTACTCTGGCCCCTCTGGGCTCCCTCACAGATGTCCCTGGGGCTCCAGGGCAACTGACTCGGAAACCAACTGAAGTCATTAATGATGTTTATTCCTTCCGCTGGGGAGAGACACTTCTTTCCAGCAGTGGCATTTCCCCTCTCAGAGACAGAGTTAGGTCTAAGAATGACCTCTTCTTGAGGTCACTGTGAGACAGGACACCCAGGCAGTGAAAGGGAGGAATCTCCTCTACCTCCTGTACCCATGCAAACCACAGGTGGCATTTGAGGTGCCAGAGGTGGTCCAAGACACTTGCAGATAACTGATGGAAACATTCAGAAGGACTGGGCAGCACCTGGGCTCATCATTTCGGAGGCTGGTGGAGCATGCCTTTGGCCAGCTGAAGTGACAGCAGATGTCCCCATTTAGGGCCATGAAGCTGATCCTGCTCATTGTGTCCAGGGCAGCCCATAGAGCTATTCCTCTGAGAGAACGGAGTCATTGCCATCAGGAGAGCTAAGTCTCTCTCTTCTCCACCAGCTGCATTTACCAGCTCTCCAGGGGCAGTGAGGGCAGGTTTCTCAGAGACACCCCTCCAAGGCCTCACCTAACTCAGGGCAGCTGCTCAATTTAGAGGTTGACTCCATCCTGTGGTGCTGCCTGAGGTGCCAGGGCTCTCCAGCACAGCAGCACGCAGCTAGCAGGGACAGCACAGGACTTGCAGGAACACCATCCCCATTCAGAGCAGCCACATCGTCACAGACCCCAGGAGAACCTCAGACACGTTCAAGGTTTTCATTAAAGCAACCGCAGGGGGTCAAGTCCTGTCCCTTCTCCATCCAGTAGATGCTGGCAGTGCTGCTCCCGCATCCTTTAGTCATCCCTTTGATGATGCAATCAAGGAACAGAGCAATGGTTTTCACAGTGTTGGATCACAGGTTGTCCATAGCCAAGGACATTTTCAAGAGCACCTTGTCCTTCCTGGAGATCAGCTTCACCTGCACCACAGGCCCTCCAGGGCTGCAGAGACACCACAGGCAGCAAAGCCCTCTCCTGCCAGGGCCGCGCAGTCCAGCCCTGCGTCTCTCTGGTCCGAAGGGTTTGCTCTCCTCAGGGACATTTCATTTCCTCTTTACAGGTGTGGCTACTGCTGAATTTTGTCAGAGAAGGTGCAGATGTGTCTGAGGTCCTCTTTGTCCTCTTTGTCTTCAGCCATAAGGTCTCCAGGCCTGTGTTCCTTGAAGCAGGACTCTGGAGGAGATAAACCAGCAGTGGATGTGGGGCAAGTCAGGGGTTACTTGAGCAAGCTCAGACATGAAGTGGTGGGGCAGGATCGAGGGGTTCTGACAACTTGGGAATCAAATAGAATAGAATAGAATAGAATAGAATAGAATAGAATAGAATAGAATAGAATAGAATAGAATAATTTCAATTGGAAGGACCTACATCAATCATCTAGTCCAACTGCCCGGCCAATTCAGGGCTGGTCAAAAGTTAAAGCGTGTATTTAAAGGCATTTCCAAATGCCTCTTAATCACTGCCAGGCTTGGGGCATCAACCACCTCTCTGGGAAGCCTGTTCCAGTGTTTGACCACCCTCTCGGTAAAGGAAAGCTTCTGGATGTCCAGTCTAAACCTCCCCTGCTCCAGCTTTGAACCATTCCCACGAGTCCTATCCCTGGTTCCCAGGGAGAAGAGACCAGCACCTCCCTCTCCACTTCCCCACCTCAGGGGACTGTAGAGAACAAGGAGGTCATCCTTCTGCCTCCTTTTGCCCAAACTAGACAAGCCCAAAGTCCTCAGCCGATCCTCATTGTGCCTTCCAGCCCTTTCACCAGCTTTAATGCCCTCCTCTGGACGCTTTCAAAGACCTTCACATCCTTCTTAAATGGTGGGGCCTTGAACAGCACACGCTATTCAAGGTGAGGCCACACCAACACTGAATGCAGTGGGATAATCCCCTCTCTCGACCGGCTGGTTCTACTGTGTTTGATCCCCCCCAGCGTGTGGTTTGCCCTCTTGGCTGCCAGGGCTCCCTGCTGACTCCCAGGGACTCCTGCTGGCACTCCTGCTGCCAACCAGCACCCCAGATCCCTTTCTGCAGGGCAGCTCTCCAGCCACTCCTCTCCCAATTTGTACTTGTGCCTGGCAATACTCCATCCTAGGTGAAGGATCTGGCATTTGGACGTGTTAAATTTCATCACATCAATCATCGGCCAGTGCTCCAATCTCTCTAGATCTCTCTGCAAGGCATCTTGTCCCACAAGAGGGTCAATAGCAATGCCCAGTTTGGGATCATCAGCAGACTTGCTCACGGTGCATTCAACTCCTGCGTCCAGATCGCTGATAAACGTATTGGATAGAACTGGCCCTAGAATTGAACCCTGAGGAGCACCACTGGTAGCCCTATTCACTGCAACCCTTTGAGCTCTGCCCTTCAGCCGCTTCTTCACCCAGTGCACCGTGAACCCAGAAGCTCGTCCAGAAGGATGCTGTGAGGGACAGTATCAAAAGCCTTACTAAAATCCAGAAAATCTACATCCACTGCTTTCCCTTCATCCAGTGGGCGGGTGACCTTATCATAGAAGGATATCAAATTAGTTAGACAGGACTTTCCCTTTGTGAACCCATATTGACTGTTCTTTAAGTGCCTTTCAATAGGACCCAGTATAATCTTCTCCATAAATTTTTCCAGGAACTGAGCTTAGACTAACGGGTCTGTAGTTCCCTGAGTCTTCCCTCACACCCTCTGGGTCAATTGGAATAGCAATGGCTACGTCCCAGTCATGGGGGGACCTCTCCTGACTCCCAAAACATTTGGTAGGTGATCGACAGGGGTCCTGCCATCACATTCACCAGCTCCTTCAGTGCTCTGGGGTGAATCCCATCAGGCCCCGTGGACTTGTGAACATTAATCTGATCCAGTTGGTGCCTCATGATTTCAGTGTCCACAAATGGACAGTCTCTGCTCCCACAGCCGAGCTCCTCCGACTCAGGGGACCGGGCAGCCCAAGCTCTAGCTGCATTATCAAAGACCGAGGCCAAAAAAGCATGGCATGCCTCTGCTTTCTCTTCATCCCTATTAGTCAGATGACCATCTTCTACAAGTATTGGTCCAATGCTTTCTTTTGACCTCCCCTTGCTATTAGCATACTTTAAAAAGCCCTTCTTGTTTTCTGAGACAACACTGGCCAGTTTCAACTCTAATTGAGCTTTGGCCTTTCCTGCCTTCTCCCTGCATATACGAACCACAGCTCTGTAATCTTCCTGCGAAGCCTGACCTTGCTTCCAGAGACTGAAGCATTTCTTTTCCTCCTGAACTTCACGAGGCGTTCCCTCTTCAGCCAAGCTGGTCTCCTGCCCAGCTTGCTGGAGTTACGGCAGAGTGGAATTGCTGGCTCCTCTGCTTCGAAAAGGTGGTTCCTGAAGACTGCCCAGCACTGCTGGGGAAGAGGGAAGGGTTTGTGCACCACAGGGGAGTGCAGAGAGAGCGATGTATGGGTAGCAGAAGGTACGTGTGCCGTTCCGTGCTGGGATATGGAGTGAGGATTCAAGCAAGTCTGGAGGCCAGGACATCTTGGGAGCTGGGGGAGCATTAGCAGGGCCTTGGAAGAAGCTGGATCAGTTGTGGAAACCTCACAGGCACCGGCAATTACTCAGAAATCTTTGTGTTTGAAGACACAGCCAGTGAGGACAGGGAGACACCAGTAAAGCGTGGGAGACCCTGGGTCAGAGTGATGTGAGGAACCAGGGGGGGAGTTGAAGTCTGCAAGGAAGCAGGCACAGTCGCAGGACAGTGGAGGACAGCCTGTGGTGGTGTCGTGGTTTTGACCAGATTAACCAATCAGAGCGACAGATGGCCCCTCCCCTCCCCCCCTAAGGAAAAGAGAGGAGAGGAAGAGATAAAAGAGATTTATGAGTTTAGAAAAAACTAAACTACTTTAATGAAAATATTAATAAATAATAAAAAAAAAAAGACAAAAGGAAAAAAAAAATATACAGTATATACAAAACCGTATCAAGCTCCCAGGGTGATGATCACGTCACCAGCAGGCACAGGGGAATGTCCCAGGCTGGACTCGGTGATGGACAGGAGCTGGATTCCGGATCTGGAGTCAGGATTGCTCGGATCGGGATCAAAGGCAGACGAACAGACAGGGTCCTCCTCAGATGTCGGCCATTGAAGGAAGAGAGATGACCCTTTGATCCCTAGCTTTTATACTGAGCATGATGCAGATGGGATGGAATACCCCAGTTGGTCAGTTTTGGGTCACCTGTCCTGTCCGCTCCTCCCTACAGGTGTGACCCCTCTACGCTTTTCCGCTTCCGACCCTCCAACGGGGCAAATAACAAATTTACCTGACCTTGGTTGTTATAGCAATAAGTATAAGCAAGGGCCTCTCTGCATACCATTCCTTGGTATTATCAGGTCTTATCACTATGAGAGCGAGCAGTTTCTGAACAATATGCCGTTAATTTCAGAGTTTAGTTAGTTAGAAGAGGCCCAGCTCAAAAGGAAAAATTACTGAACAGAAAATTAGTTCTGTTTTACCTCAAACCAGGACAGGTGGGGACAACCAAGGGCCTTGGTGGGGTCAGAACCAAGAGCAACATCATCAATAGAACTGAAATCCTTGTCCTCTTGGCTATGGCTGCTGTCTCTGCCACTGAGGCCCACAAGAGGACAGCAGTTCCTTAAGTCCCCAGTGCGTCCTTACCTCCTCACCTCCACAGAGGCTGGGAGGTGTCCCACTGCTGTCCTGCACCCCGCTTTGCACAGCCCCACCTCTCCCTGCCCCAGGAAAAGCCCTGAGACTCCCATGAGGGAAGAATCCCCTTTCCCAGGGGACAGGGGTCAGGGCTTTGCTCTCTTGATCAACTAAATGCATCCAAGGTTTTCAGAGCCATCCCCACGTGTGGTTTTCTACCTGTAACCAGTGCTTCTGCCTTTCTGCTTCACCAGTCCCCAGGGATGGCAATTTGCCTGCTCCTTCCCTCCAGGGTCTCTCTGGTGATGGCCCTCGGTGGGGCCTGCTGACACCCTCAGGAACTTGGAGGTTTGCTGCCCACTGTTACTTCTCCAGATGCTTGTTCAGTCTTTCAGGATCTGCAGTTCAGGAACTTGGCTCATTAACATGCAAAACACCCTAACAAGCCAAGCCTCTGGGCAGTTTTCAGGAATCCCTCGGTTCTTATGCAGTAAGTGATCGGGATTTCAGAAGTGACAGTATCACAATACTAGAAAATAAGAAACTATTTCTTCTCTTTAATATTTTATCTATTTTTTTTCTTACACCTGGGGTGATATCAGCAATCTCCAGTCAATATTGATCCTGAATGTCTCCCGATGCAGTTTGAATATGCAAGTCAGGACCCTTTATGTCAGACTCTCCACAGGCACTCGTTTTCTCAGTAAGGTCTGTAGCTGCACGTTTCAGCTCGTTGGCACCAATTCCCACCTGCTTTACTTGGAGAGCAAGCTGCACCCAGACACAGAGGGATGTTTTTTTTGTTCACAAAGAAAAACAAAGGAAGGCAGAGTTCAGTAAACGACAAAGGACATTCTTCAGCCGTACATTAAGTCCACTTTACCTCCACTCAGACCCACTTCCGACACTGGATAGACTTAGACCAAGAGGAAACACAGTTTTGTGTCAAGCAGAGATCCCAGCATCTCCCAAAACACTCCCTGCCCCGCACTTTGTTTGATTGTTCATTTCCGTTCTTTGCACACAGTGAGACACAGACTGAAGTCACGAGCTCCCTCGATTCACAGAGGGCAGCAAAGAGACAAGGTGAATTAAATGCTCTCCTTTGAACAGCCAAATCTGCACTAAGCCCTGTGCCTCTGGTTACTGGAGCACCGTCAGGCAGACTCTGCAGCATCTACACCCACTCATTTTGCATTCCCTGCAGGGTGAGTTACATGTGCCTCCGGTGTAGGTGAAGGCAGGGATGAGAGTGATCTCCTTTAACATTGGACACCTGGGGTGCAATTGCCCAGGCTTCCCTTTCGAGCCAAAGGAGAGAAATCAGTTGTCTCAACCGAGACGCCTTGACCTACCCTGCCAATCACCCAGCGCCTGCTCCAGAGAGGTTCCTGTAGCTCCTGGCTTACATTTCCCAGTCCCAAGTGGAAGCTTCAGCATCTCCCATGCATCCTGGAGGAAGAAGCCCCCGCCTGGTGTGGGCAATCGAATCAACCCCTGATGGAAGATGTCAGGCAGAAGTTGCAACATATGCCGAAAAGGCCTTGGTGTAACAGGAGCGTAAGAAGTCTTTGACACTGGTCTGCAAATTCTCATGATTGTTTTTCATGGGACATGGACCAGCAAGGTGATGACACTTTCTCTGCCCCTATGTACATACAGATTTATGCAGCCATTTGCATAAACACATTTCCTCCCAACACACTGAATGGACAAACTCTGTTTCGAGGACATGTTTCTCTCAGGACATTTCACATTTCCATTTCATATTTCATATGGGGATGTGAGTGGAGGCCCCGGTGTGATGTGCCTTGTGTTCCTGGACATCTACTGCGTAGAGAAGGGGCAGAGCTTTCCTCGCTGCAGAGGTGGCAATCAGTCATTGCTGCTAGGAAAATTTGCAACTGGCCTGCGCTGACCGAGGAGAGAGGCTGAGACACCGAGTACAGAATTACAAAGCAGAAATATGTATTCATGGGCTTGAGGTGTCCCAGCTAAATTGGGGTACCCCAAATGTGGTTTCACATGGGGTTCTTACACCATTCAAGCATTCAGGTACAACAGGATTTGACTAATGACTACTTAACAGACACGTTACATCGAGAACATGTTTCTATCAGGACATTTCACATCTCCATTTCATATCTCAGTGGAGCTGGGAGTCATGAAGTTTGGATAAGTTGCATCAATCCTGCTTTTATTTCTTTGCTATTTCTTTTCTTCTTATTTCAAGCATTCAGGTACAACAGGATTTGACTAATGACTATTTAAGAGACACACTGCTGATTACTAATCATAGTGAAACTTCAGAGAGCAACTATATTTCTGCAGTGTTAACGTCCATCAGCATTCTCCCTGTGGGTCTGTCTATAACAGATGTCCCTGGAGTTGGCCCTGCGATAGTTATTTATCTACGATGGCAGATGCTGGGAGTGTTTCAAAGCTGTGCGAGAGGGGCTGGGAAGCTGGTGTTCCCTTGGTTCTCCAGCAGTATCCTTTGTCCTTCATGGACAACTAACTCTAAGATTCTGGGAGGCACAGTCCTTATTTCCAGGGCAGGGCTGCTCTTCTGCTCCTTGTGGTGAGCTGGTGTCCTTTCCTTTGCTTCCTCAAGGAGGATAAATCAGTATACAATGTGAGATGCCAGCTCGCAGGTACATGGAGGGTCTAAGAGCAGCTCCTGGGGGGATCCATACTGTCTCTGGGTCTATAGAGATACACATCTAAAGCTGACACAGCCCAGCACGCAAACAGCCCAACCCCCATTTCCCTTTCTCCACTGACAGTAGTTTGCTTGGCCTGGAGACCTGAGGTCCCTTCCAGGATGAGTGATTGTGCTTTTCCTTCCACCACAGCTCTTCCCTTGATGGTGATAGGGAGAGCATGCAGGTTCCCCATGACCAGAGAAGTCAGCAGGCCTAAGTCTGGTCCACTCAGCTGTGGCTTTTTTGGCCCACAAAACTCATTGACCCAAGGCTGCTGGGCTGGTAACCCCAAACGGGCCTCCTCATATCCTGAGCTGAATCTTTGCTTGTCCTTTTCCCTCGTTCCCACTCCCAGCATTTTCTCTTTCATCGTTCTCCTACGTTCCTCTACAAAGAGCCCAATTCTCCTCTTTCCCACCAGCTCTGGCTTTCTGGCTTTGTGACCCCATACAGTGTTTCTGAGATGGTTGTTGTGCAGATTCCAATGTTGGTCAGTATAAAACTAGTAACTCCTGTTCCTGTCTGCACTGCCCTGTGACTTCCCATGCTGTGATTGTTTTTTGATGGACCACGACAAGCCGGGTGAGCCGTCTGTAGGCAAACATTAACAGCCGACACAATGGAGCTTCAGTCCAGGTGTCCCTCTGTGGGAATTCCTGCTCGGGAGAGGTGGGGAGGAACCAGAGAGGGCCAAAGGAGGTTGGCGCGTGGCCTGTACTTTCGGCCCCAAACCCCATCTTTGCAGACCTCTTCTATCCATCTACAAAAACCCCAGATACATGCTGTCCCTGGAGAACCACCGTGCTCTCCAGACACCTCCAGATTCCCCTCCTAGAGGACTGGAGTCTTTAATGTCACCTGGGGGAAGGTCCTGGGAACTTCCCTCAGTTACACTCCCCGTCTTCCCTGTCACCAGGCGCTGGCTCATAAATCCAGTCCTATGTCTCTAAAAGGTCACAAAAAGACACTGAGCTTTTTACTCCCTACAACACAGAGGAAGAGGAACTTCAGGGGTGTGGTTCCTCAGGCCTTTCTGGAGAAGGAGCCCAGCCTGAAAGCGCTGCGCTGGAGGGATCCCGTTTTATTACAGAGATGCGATGAAGAGACCAGCTCTGAGCAAGTGTTAACACACTTTTATAAGGGCAGGAGTGACACAAAATAGGCACATGCCTTGGATGAAGTGAAAGAAAACCAAACACTTGTCAAGGAACATAAGAACCATAAATAACAACAGCAAAAATGAAAACAATAATGATATTTAAAAAAAAAAAAAAAAAAAAACAAGGAAAAAGCAAAGAAACAAACAAATAAAATAATAATAATAAAAAAACAAAAACAAACCCCCAAAAAGACAAGAAACACCCCTACTCAAAAAAAAAATTAAAAAAAAAATCAAGAATCCCACAACACCAGACACAAAAACACAATACAAGAGAAAGCCAAAACCAGTGGAATCAGATTACTTGGGACTCAAGTGTGGAGGGAGGGAATAATTTTTTCATTGTTCAAAAATGTCCATGGAATCACTTTTTTGATGGCATCCTTGAGCTCCTGGTTCCTCATGCTGTAGATGAGGGGGTTCAGTACTGGAGCCACCACTGAGTACTGAAATGACACACACAGGTTCAGGGATGGGGAGGAGATGGAGGGGGGCTTCAGGTGGGCAAACACTGCAGTGCTGAGAAACAGGGAGACCACGGCCAGGTGAGGGAGGCACGTGGAAAAGGCTTTGTGCCGTCCCTGCTCAGAGGGGATCCTCAGCACGGCCCTGAAGATCTGCACATAGGACACCACAATGAACACAAAACAACCAAATGATAAACAGACACTGACCACAAGAAGCCCAACTTCCCTGAGGTAGGAGTGTGAGCAGGAGAGCTTGAGGATCTGGGGCATTTCACAGAAGAACTGGTCCAGGACATTGCCCTGGCAGAGGGGTAGGGAAAATGTATTGGCCGTGTGCAGGAGAGCACTGAGAAACCCACTGCCCCAGGCAGCTGCTGCCATGTGGACACAAGCTCTGCTGCCCAGGAGGGTCCCGTAGTGCAGGGGTTGGCAGATGGCAACGTAGCGGTCATAGGACATGACGGTGAGAAGGGAGTACTCTGCACCAGTGAAGAAGACCAAAGAGAAGACTTGTGAAGCACATCTCCAGTAGGTGATGGCCCTGGTGTCAAACAGGGAATTGGCCATGGATTTAGGGACAGTGGTG
The DNA here is from genome assembly GCF_964106895.1 of Numenius arquata. Classification (NCBI taxonomy): domain Eukaryota; kingdom Metazoa; phylum Chordata; class Aves; order Charadriiformes; family Scolopacidae; genus Numenius; species Numenius arquata. The sequence goes on from NW_027415198.1 coordinate 184,470, forward strand.
GAGATGGTGCCCAGGTCAAGAACGGAGAGGTTGAGGAGGAAGAAGTACATCGGGGTGTGGAGGCAGTGGTCACAGGCGGTGGCGGTGATGATGAGTGCGTTTCCCAGGAGGGCAGCCAGGTAGATGCCCAGGAAGAGCCAGAAGTGCAAGAGCTGCAGCTCCCGTGTGTCTGCGAATGCCAGGAGGAGGAACTGGGTGATGGAGCTGCTGTTGGGCATTTGCTTCCTCTGGGCATGGGGCACTGTTCTCGGAGGAAAAGAAAGCAACAAGTTAGGACAGGCTTGTTTGAGGAAAACCTACGCCATTTCCTGTAGACTGTCCCTCTGCAACCTTCTTTCAGATCCCTGACTTGAGCTTCATTTTGTGCTGGCTGCCAGTGCTGTGAACAGCCAGGCCTCTGCATTTGGCCGCTTCAGGAGTCATCCCTGCCCTGCTGCAGTGGGTACGTTGGAATGTGGCAGAGGGGCTCGGGAGGATATTTGGAATTTGTGAGACTAAACCATTCCTAATGCAGAAGGGCTTGTTAGCATCTGCACTTCCAGTTTGAAACAACGTGGGTGGTAGAACTGAGTTCAGGGAATTTTCTTCCTACCCACACATCATGACTGGTTCTCCAAAGCCAGAAATCCCCCACATTTCTCCTGCGCTCAGAGTTAGCAACTGTAAGACCTAAGAGGCAAAAGGATTCGCTGTGGCTTAGGGCAAGCTCAGGGGGGGCTGGACGGGCTTGTTCCCAACTCTCCTGCACTTGCACCTTTGGGTTTTAGAGGGCAATCACGCTCTCCTCCCTTGAAAATTGGCTTCTTTTCTGCTGAGAGCAGAGCGATCACTAAATGTCTTACCCTTTCTTAAGGTATCTGAGCAAGGGCTCGGCACCCCACTTCTCACCAAGGACGCACAGAGTTGATTTCACAAACCCAGCAGCATTTCCTCCATTGTAGCATCTCTGTGCTTCTCCATGGGGCACTGAGAGAACACAAAGATGCTGTAGGAAAGATTTGCATCCTGGAGGGCAGCTCAGAGCTTGGAAGGACACGCCAAGGAGATACCCACGTGTCCTGTTGAAGATATCTCAGTAAGGGAGGCTCAGCTCATTCCCCAGCCACACAGACTCCTTTGCCCACAGCCCCACAGGTCAGAAGAGAGCTTGGGCACTTCATTCCCATGGACACACCTGCCTGGGAGGAATGACAAGAGCCGTGCCTGACTTGGCTGCTGCAGCTCCCATCCCCAGAGAGCCTGACTGAGAGAACAAGACAACAACAATATCACAGACAAGTAGAGAAACAAGGAAAAATGCAGTGAGGTTCTGGTTGAGGGAGGCAAGTGGAGAGACAGCCGGGCACTCAGGAAAATGCTACCCTCACCCAGCCGTTCATGCCACCTCCCGGACATCAACATTGCCCTCCTTCCCACAGCATTACTGGTTTTAGTTTCCTCTCATTCCCTGATCATGTCTCTGCTGCCTGGACATTTTCCTCTTTGGAGGTGTTTCCCTGTGCCATGTCTTATCCTGTCAGCACTCACAGAGCCCATCCCAACCTCTGTGCACTCACCTTGGCCCTACAGACACCTGAAGGCACCCTAAGAGCTTCAAGGCAGACCTACTGATCTTTCAAGTTACAGCTCAGGAGTCCCAGTGACTTCTTCCAACTTGAGAACTCCTTAAACATTTATCCTTTTTTCCACCTCCCCTCCCCCACAAATAGAAAAATAAAATACAAAATCAGGAAAGTTCTTTACCTGAAACTTAATCCCTGCCTTGACCCTGCCTTGACCTTCACCCTCGGAAGTGTCCTGGGGGGGATCTGAAGCTGTGAGCAGCCCTGACCCACACAGCACCCTCTTCACAGCGGGACCTTCTCCTGCCCGGTGTTACCTCTTCCACCCATGGCTTCTCCCCACACTGCCGTGGGGAGCTCCCCGGGCAGGCTGAGAGCTGACCCTGGCTGGCGGCAGAGTCCCTGCCCCAGCACACAGTTCCCTGGGACACAGGGACCCTGTTCTGAAGGACAGCCCTGGGCACCCCTGGTGAACACCTGGCTTCACGCTCCGGGTGTGAAGCCATCCCTGGGAGAAGGCAGCTGATGTGCCCTGTCCCTTTGAAAGAGCCTTAGGTAAGCTGGGCTCCAAAGCAAGTCCTTTTCTCTACTCTGAAGAAACTGTGAGAGACCTCCTCATAGATGCCATAGGCTGTGGGATGTGCCAGCTTTAGGAGATCATTCCAGGAACCACAGCCGCATTGCCCTGCAGCCAGAGACTTACCCTGTCAAGGGCTGTGAAGATTTCTCCTCCAGTGCGCTCTCAGTCATCCTCCCAGTCCTGACCACCTCTAAGCTCTCTCTGCCTGCCTCATCTCCTTGAGATATCCTGGGAGAGCCCCCAGCCCTGCTGCGCTTGGCAGAGGAGCTGCTCCTGGGCAGAGCTGTCTCTCTGCCCCGCTGCCCCATGGCCAGGAGCTCCCTCCATCCCAGGAGCCCGGCCCAGCTCAGCAGCAGAGCAACAGCCCAAGGCAGCACTTCCTCTGCCCCCTCTGGGCTCCCTGGAGATGTCCCTGGGGCTCCAGGGGAACCGGCTGTGAAACAGGATGAAGTCATCCCCGATGTTCCCTCCCTCAGCTGGATAGACACACTTCTTTCCAGAACTGAAAATTCTCCTCTCAAAGTTACTTCTAAATGTCACTATTTTTGGTATTATTATATAGTAAGACAGGACATCCAGACAGCGACAGGCAGGGATCTCCGTTACCCCTGCTGAGGGAAGGGATTCAGCTGAGTCCATGGAACATCTCATCCTGTGTTTCTGTTGCTGGCGTTTGAAGGAGACTCTCCTCCCTCCTATGCTTGCCACAAACCCACTGGAGGTGGGATTCCTCTTGCCTCAGGGGTTCAGGTGTGCACAAAAATAGGCTCCTGCATGTGAGCTCCTTGTCTCCAGCTCCCACGTTCATCCATGGCGATGGAGGGCAGGATTGGGCTGTTCAGACACAACACCTGGCGACATTGAAGGTGTCAGGGGTGGTCAAAGATATGAGCAGGGAACTGCAAGCTCTAATGGGGCAGTTCTTAGAGACAGGGCAACATCTCAGGGATCACATATGAGCCTGGTGGGAAATCCTTTGGCCAACTGAAATGGCAACTGATTCCCCCAAAAGAGGCCAAGGGAATATTTTATCTACTCACTATGTTCATGTCAGTTTTTAGAGGTATTCATTTGAACGACTGCAGTCCTGTGCCATAGGGAGAGCAAGGCCTCTCTCTTTTCCATCAGCTGAATTTACCAGAGCTCAAGTGACTACAGGGGCATTTGTCCCAGGTTCAGCTCCCCGTGGCCGGACAGAATTCAGGGCAGCTACTCAATGCAATGTTCAAATCCAGGGCCACAGAGTAACATGAGATTCCAAGGCTGGCCTGGAGCACACGGGACCTGCAGGGAAGCAGTTCCCATTCAGGGTGGATGTGTCACAGATGCCCCAGACGGCATCGCAGAGAGTGCGATTGGGCGCCCGTTCCCTTGACTGATGCCTTCTGTCAGAGGCGCCAGTCATCAGGTGGCATCAGAGAGGCAAGGTCTGTCCCTTCTCTCTTCTTCATAGACATGAAACACATCACACAGGGATCTTTACTCACTCCCTTGATGATACAATCAATGAAAAGACCAGTTTTCACTGTGTGCCTGGATACATCTTGTCCTCAAGGACAGCATTCTCCTGGCTCAGCAATGGCCCCTATCAAAACTCAATTGAAACTTGAAAAGGAATTCCAGGGCACCAAGATGAGCTTTTGGTAATTCAGGAACAGTTAAAGCAGAAGAAGAGATAACATGGGGCCACTGCTGAATTTAGTAGGAGACGGTGTAGATAGATCTGAGATACTCTATGTCCTCTTTCCCCGAGTTGCCACCAGCGAGGTCTCCCAGCCCTTTCTGCTTTGAGGCAGGACTCTGGAGGAGAAGAACGAGCAGTGGACGGGGACCAAGCCAGGGGCTACCTGAGCAAACTACACCCTTACCAGTCCATGGGACCCAAGTGTCACCTGAGTGACAAAATTGTTCAGATGCATTATCCAGTTTTACCCAACCCTTATACATTGTTAAGCAAAATACCTCATGAACACAAGTGGTTCAGTGTAGTAGACCTTAAAGATGCTTTTCGGACCTGCCCTCTGGCAGCAGAAAGTCGAGACATGTTTGCCTCTGAATGGGAGGACTTAGTAACAGGGAGGAAGCAGCAATTTCGGTGGACTGTGTTACCACAGGGGTTTACTGAATCACCCAACCTTTTTGGGCGGGTATTGGAACAAATTCTTGAGGAAATTTCCTTTTCTCCAGAGATCAAGCTGCCTCAGAATGTAGATGATTTCACAGAATCACAGAATATTTTTGGTTGGATGGGACCTTTGAGATCACCAACTCCAACCAACAAAAAAAAAAAAAAAAAAAAAAAAATCCCAGAACACCAAACACCAAAACCAAACCAAAATAAACGCCCACAACCACTCAACACACCCACCCACAAACAGACAGAAACCAACAATCTCGGGCACTAGAGCATGCTCTGAAGTGCCATGTCTACACGTTCCTTAAATGCCTGCAGGGATGGCGACTCCACCACCTCCCTGGGCAGGCTGTTCCAGTGCCTGACCACTCTCTCAGTAAAGTCATTCTTCCTAATATCTAACCTAAACCTCCCCTGCCCCAACTTCAGACCATTCCCTCTGGTCCTGTCATTATTCCCTTGGGAGAAGAGGCCAACAGCCACCTCTCTACACCCGCCTTTCAGGGAGTTGTAGAGGGCAATGAGGTCCCCCCTCAGCCTCCTCTTCTCCACACTAAACATGCCTGGTTCCTTCAGCCTCTCCTCGTATGACTTGTTCTCCAGACCCCTCACCAGCTTGGTGGCTCTCCTCTGGACACGCTCCAGCAGCTCAATGTCCTTCCTGGAGTGAGGGGCCCAGAACTGAACACAGCCCTCGAGGTGAGGCCTCACCAGGGCCGAGTACAGAGGCACCATCACTGCCCTGCTCCTGCTGGCCACGCTGTTCCTGATACAGGCCAGGGTGCCGTTGGCCTTCTTGGCCACCTGGGCACACTGCTGGCTCATGTTAAGCCGGCTGTCCACCAACACCCCCAGGTCCTTTTCTGCTGGGCAGCTTTCCAGCCACTCTTCCCTGAGCTTGTAGCATTGCCTGGGGTTGTTGTGACCAAAATGCAGGACCCGGCACTTGGCCTTATTAAACCTTATCTCATTGGCCTTGGCCCAATGATCCAACCTGTCCAGGTCCCTCTGTAGAGCCTTATGACCCTCAAGCAGATCAACACTCCCACCTGGTTTGATGTCATCTGCAAACTTACTGAGGGTGCACTCAATCCCCTTATCCAGATCATCAGTAAAGATATTAAACAAGACTGGCCCCAAAACTGAGCCCTGAGGGACACCGCTGGTGACCGGCCACAAACTGGATTTCACCCCATTAATCACAACTCTCTGGGCACGGCCATCCAGCCAGTTTTTTACCCAGTGAAGAGTACACTTGTCTGTGCCATGATTTGCCAGCTTCTTCAGGAGAACGCTGTGGGGGAAGGTGTCAAAGGCCTTACCAAAGTCCAGGTAGACAACGTCCACAGCCTTCCCCGCATGGAGAAGGCGGGTCCCATGGTCATAGAAAGAGATCAAGTTGGTTAAGCAGGACCTCACTTTTATAAACCCATATTTATTAATACATGGGGAAGAGGACGTGGAAGTTCGATCTGCCACCACAAAATTAGTAAACTTACTAAAATTACTAAATAAAATCTGATAGACCTTACAGGACAGCCTCCTCCAGGCACAAAAATGATCTCTCCAACTCCGCTTGAAAAGAAGCAACCGTCTCAGGAGGCTGCTTGTTGGAACTGACTGAGCTCCAGGACAAAGAGGCAGCACAAAGGAGGTGGAAGCAGGGAAGCTGCAGAGGAGGAGTTGAGAAACCTTGTCCCAGGCCATAGGGATGATGTCAAAGCCAAAGATCCCATGGACTTGACGCATGAAGGGAAGGACAGCAAAAGCACAACGAGCTGATCCAGGCTTCGAGGGTCATGGGAATGAGTCACCCTCTGCCTGGAGGCCTGTGACAAGTGGGCACTGCAGATATTTGCATCCTGAATGCCTCAGCGTGGGCGATGGGGATCCCCCTGCTGGGGGTGGCTCTGCCAGCCCATCCACATGGGTCTGGATGGTGCAGACTCTACTTGGAGACATTCCTGTAACCCAAATTCCTTGGCGTTAATGCAGAATTGGCAAGTTGAAATCAAGCATTTCATGCACTTGGCCTCTTTGCCTTGACATCTTTTCGCTTTGACTCCACTCCCGAAAGCTCTCTAATTAACCACAGAAGAATTGAAGACGAAAGGAAAATTATGGCCTGGCTTGGCTCCTCAGGGCGTTTTGCATGTTAATGAACTCTCTGGTGCCGAGTTCCTGAACTGCAGATCTCTAAAGTCTGACCAAGTCTCTAGAGGACTAAGAGCCAGCAGCAAACCTCTAGGTTTCTGAGAGTGTTTGCAGGCCCTGCTGAAGCCCATCACTGAAGAAACCATGGAGGGAATGAGCAGACAAGGGTCCTGTCCCTGGGGGCTGGTGAAGCAGGAAGTTGGAGACACTTGGTACAACGGAAAATTTAAAAGTAGAGATCACTGTGGAAGCCCTTGATGTGCTCTTCCAAGCAGGAAGGCCACGTCCTTACCCACATCCCCTACAGATGGGGCTCCTTTCCCTCTTGGCATGTTCGGGGCTCTTCCTGGGGGCAATGTGATTGGGAGTGTGTGTTGCCAGGTGCAGGTCAGCAGTAGGGCACCTCCCAGGATTTATGGGGGGTGGCTGAGGAGGCAACGAGGCACTGGAGCTGGAAGGACCTTGTGTTCTCTCGTGGGTCTCAGTGGAAGAGACAGAAGCCACAGGCAAGAGAACAAGGGTCTCAGATCTGTTGGGGTGTCAAAGCCCCACCAAGGCCCTTGGCCATCCCCACCACAGCTACACTGTCCTGTGCCTGTGCCTGCTTCCTTTTTTCCAACACCAAAATGTGGGTGTCTGAGGATTTGCCACTGCCAGTGAGTTCCCCACATCTCACCTGGTTTCCTCCAAAGCCATGCTGCTGCTCATTTATCCCCAAGATTTCCAAGCTCCAGAATCCTGGAGAATCCATGCCAGAATCCTCTCTGTAGCTCCACATCCCAGCACTGAACAGCCAACCCCCAATATTTCATTTCTTCTTCCTGCCTTTAGCACACTCACTGCTCCCCCCACACTGCTCTCTCCCTGCACGCCCATGTGTCTCACAAACCCTTCCTCTGCCCCTGCAGTGCTGAGACCTCAGCCCAGGAGGTTTGTGCATCCTCCAGGCTCATGGATGTTTCCTGAAGTCCATCCAAGTGTGGGCAGTGAAGGAGGGGAAAGGAGCAAGTTGTCAGCCCATGGGGCATTCCTAAGAACAGCCACCCCCAGCAGTGGGCATTCCCCATCCGCCAGGCTGAGGCAGGCACACAAGAGATGAATGTCTGTATCACCCCTGGTTTGCAGAGGAAGGGTCTTCCTTCCTGCCATTGTCCCAGGAGAAGCCTCTTCCTCAGCCTCTACCCACAAACATCCACTGCTTCCCACGGCTGGCTTCAGACATGGCTGTAAGGATTGGCTAAAGCCATCAGCCGTCCCCTTGCTTCTCGCTGACTTTGCTTGACCCTCTCTAACAGACTTACACGTGGCCAATCACCACTGCTCAGGGCCACTCGCCCTTTGGAAGAGCATTTTGGACTTTCCTAGTGCTTTTTATAGTCTTCCTCTCTCCCTCCAGAGCACATGGTGGGCTTTCTTGGCCAAACAGGGCCTTTTTCACCATCTCTTAAGAAACAGTCGTCTTTTTAGGATCCTCTGTGCGGGAATAGTCATCCCAGAAAAGCACCAAATGTATCCAAATAGCTGTTGAGTGAAGTGCCAGTAAGAACCAGGTGAGCTCCCCCCATGGCCGTGGCTCCCTGGCAAGGAGCCTCTTCTGAGAAGGTGATCCAGCCTCTGCCACTCTCTGGAGAGGGAAACCAGCAGCGTCTGTGCCACACGGGGACACAAGGGGTGACTTTTGCAAGACCACCCTTCATCTGAACCACTTCCAATATGTACTTCAGGATGGGATATCATACCTTATATGGCAAATACTAATTTAATTGCCGTTGTCCAGATTTGCTATTGTGGAAGTAGACTGTTACTTTAACATTTCTTTTCATCATTATTATTATTTTTTGCCACTCTAAAGGAAATCACAGAATCACTGGAAGGATCACTGATGCTTTATCAACAGAAGACCCGCCAGCTTTGCATCTCAAGAAATAGGATGCCAGAGGTCAAGAGAAGGATGGTTTGGGAAAACTCATGGGATTTGGGAAACTGAAGCGTGTGCCCCTCTCCCTGACATCCTGCCCTCCTCCGTGACCTGTGTGAGAAACTCCATCAACTGGGTCTGATCTCACAGTCGTGTCAAGAAAACGGTGTGTACCTGCAGCCAATGTTGTCCTTCCAGTTCAGGATTTGAGCTCCCACTTAAGACCAAGAAGCCCAAGGATCCCAGTTCCTAGAGGGCCAACTAATGAGGACATCCCACAGGCTGGGGGAGTTTTTCTTTACTGACAAAGATTTTGTTGACTTTTTTTCCTCCCTCTTTGTAACTTGACTGTCAGAATTCATGCATTGAATCTACTTTGACCCTTTAAAACTGTCTCTGTCAAAAACTAAGCCAGCTTAGTTTTGTTGTTTTTTTTTTTTTTTTTTTCCCAACGCAACTGTACTTGGAGCATTGAAGAGTCTTTCCAGATTTGGAGTGGTTTTTCAGAATGTCTGCTCCAAGAGGGGAAATATCTCAGCCTGCAGATGGAAGGACAGGAGGAGGACAGCATCATTCAGGCTCAAAGGGAATTGGAGGGTGTCTTGACCAACCTCCCATTGAAAACAGGGTCAGACGTGAAGAGTCAGGGCTTTGTTCAAAGATGTCTGGATCCCTTTCCAGGACAGAGCTGTTGCACGCTCTCTGGGAAACAGCTTCCAGTGCTTGACTATCCTCATGCTGGAAAAAGTTCCTCCTTATCTGGCTTGACCGTCCCTTTTCTCAGCCCATTGCCTCTTGTCCTTGTATCTTCTACCATGGATTTGACTCAGGCTCAGTCTTCCTGGTAACTGTGCAACGCTGCTCCATGTTCCCCCCAAGAGCTCCTCTCCTCCAAGCTGAACAAGCCCAGCTCTCTAAGCTTCTTCTCACAGTACAAGCTCTGTCAACGTTGGTGTCCCTCCACTGACCTGGCTCCACTTTGCAAGGTCTCTTAATGCTCTGTCTAAAGCTCCCAAGAGGCAGTTTGTGGCTGTTGCCTCTGTCATATCCATGGACACTGCAGAAGAGACCTTGGGTCTGTCACCTCTCCAGGTAGGCTCTTTCACAGGTTACCCCATGCCTCCCCTTCTGCAGGGTAGAGACGCCCAGTTCCCTCAGACTCTCCTCAAAGCTCAAGCTTTAGGGTCTTCACCATCTTGTCAGACCTCCTCTGGACCCTCTCCAGTCTCTCCATTTTCCTTTTGAAATGCAAAGCCCACTGGCTCATCATGGCAGCCATCATGACTCAAAAGCCCTTCTCCTCAGGGCACTCCTTATCTGGTGTGGTCACTGCCCATGCTGCTGCATGGAGTTGTTGTGCACCTCTTTCTTCTAAACCTTCAGGTTTCTGATGGCCAAATCCCCAGGTGGGTCAAGGTCCCTCTGGACATAAGCTCCAGCAGTCAAGCATTGGAAGTACACGTGCTGATATCCATCCTGAGTCAGGGTGCCTCTAGCAAGAGCATCGTTTCAGAAGCTGCAGGACGCTACAGATAAGAAGACAGTACTGGTGTAATGGAGTTGCTAATCAAAGTAGAAAGCACTGGGATACCATCTCAGAAACACCAAAGGTGGGAGCAAAGTGAGGACACGCAGCGCCAGTGGGGAAATGGTGAAGAGGAGTTGACTTTTTGCAAGGGAGAGGATGAAGTTGGTTAAAGAGTGGGACTTGAGACGTGGGAAAATAGTGCAATGGGAATGAACGGTTAAGCAAAGGAAATGATCTGGGCTGTTTGGAGATACCTGTCAAGTAGCTCTGCATCTGAGCAACCCTGCCTGGAGCAGGACAAGAAAGCTGCAGCTGGTCTGACTGTACCAACATCTGACTGACTTCCATGGACACAGGAAACCCGAGAGCTTTCCCTGCTGTCACCACTTCCTCACTGAGGCTTGATTTACCCTTGGAAAGTCCATGCTGACTGCTTTTGGACACATTGTTCTCTTTCCGGTGCCCAGAAATGTCACCCAAGAGGACTCTAATTGATGTCACACTAATCACCCCAGGGAGCTTGTACAGCCTGTGGGTCCCTGGCCTGGGCCTCTTTCAAAGGTGGGGGCAACATTGGCTTGTCCTCACCCACAAGAGAGCTCTGCCAAGCCTGTCACCTTCCAGAGGTGATATTCCAAAGAAATCTCAGTCTTTCCTTGTGACTTCACTACAACTATTTTGTCTGTTATATGGCGTATTTTGTTTCTCTAATCTTTCCTATACTCACACTTGTCCTGATACAATGGTCATTTGCAAAGTCATCTTTTCAGATGCAGACTGTCTAGGAAAAGGCCCTCTCCATCATTCTCCAGTTTTCTCCTCCCTTTACTCTTTGTTCATCCAGGTACCTCTCACCTCTGCTGCTCTTTCACCCTCAGGGAGTAAAACGTTGCCTGGCTCTCAGTAATCTCATTGTCTCCTCAGCCAACTCTTTAATTATGTTTATATCTATCTTTGTGTATCTACCTACCTCAACTATTTCTCCTAAGATTATCCCTTGTAGAAAGGCAACCTCATCAGAGGCAGTTTGTACTTTGCATATGATTACACAGTGTTTTCTTGTTTATGAAAACTGACTGTGCTTTACTTTTCTTTTCTGAAGAACAGGCAGAATTCCCCTGTGGCTGTGAGCAGCCAGGTCTCTGAGGAGAGCAGGTGGGAGATGGTGCAATGGAGCTGTCACATCCAGACTGGAGTGGAGAAGTCTGATGCAAGGAACAGTGATGTCAGTCCCAGGTGGGCGAGGTCAGACCTGGTGGGGTTGGGGAGCTGAGGAGCAAAGCTGTCCATACAGGGATGGACATCACGGGACTGCTTTTCCTGACCTGGCCAGACCTCCTGAGGAGACACTCGGCCTCAGTATCCCTTGGAGAATGCTTCTATCACCTCCTCTGTAAACTGAACACTCATAAAATACATCCTTTACAATCAAGAAACCATTTTCATTAGATGCACATTGTAATCTTCCTCCTTAACTACACCACAAAACCTCCCCAAGTAGCTGTACAAGTCTTGAAGGAAATTGCAAAGAGATAAATTCCTTGTTAAGGCTTTCTGTTTCCAAGGAGCCCCATGGGGTATTTGCTGCTGAGTCCATGAACCTCAGATACTGAGAGAAGATTGAAGAAAGTGCTCAAGAAATCAGAAGCACAACCCAAACTTCCTGGAAGCCTTAAGGAGCCCCACTGAGGGCAGTTACTGACAAAGGCTCCCTGGGGACTCGTTAGAGCAGATAATTGGAGGCTGTGATTGCAGGTAGGCAAAGGCAGAGTGCAGGTGGCTGTAATGCTGAGGAAAGCCTGGCTTTGTCTGAGGAAGCAGAAAAGGCCAAGCCCCCACCCCCAGGCCCTGGCAAGGCAGATCCTGCCCCTCACTTGTGGCTCAGGGCTCTTCCTGGGGGCAGTGGGATGTGGGGGTGAGCAGTGCCCAGGGCAGGAAAATTCTGTGACACCTCCTGGCCTCCCAGAGAAGGGGTGAGGATGAAACAAAGTCCCAAGATTCAAAAGAATCGTAGACTCATAGAATCATTTAGGATGGGAAGGACCTTTAGGGTCATTGAGTCCCTCACACTCCCATGTCCACACCTAAACTACATCCCTATGTGCCCCATCTACACATCTTATAAACACCTCCAGGGATGGTGTCTCAGCCACTTCCCTGGGCAGCCTGTTCCAGCGCTTGACAAACTCTTCAGTGAAGAAATTTTTTCTAATATGCAATCTATATCTCCCCTCGTGTAACTTGCAGCCATTTCCTCGTGTCCTAACACTGCTTACTTGGGAAGGGAGACTAACACCAACCTCGTTATCACCTCCTTTCAGTAGTTGTAGAGAGTGACAAGGTGCTCAGCCTCCTTTTCTCCAGGCTGAACAAGCCCAGTTCCATCAGCCGCTCCTCACAAGACTTGTTCTCCAGACCCCTCACCAGCTTTGGGAATGCTCCAGGGCTTCCATGTTTTTCTTGTAGTGAGGAGCCCAAAACTGGACATAGCACTCAAGATGGGGCCTCACCAGTTCTGAGCACAGGAGAGACAATCACTTCCCTAGTCCTGCTGGCCACACTGTTCCTGATGCAGGCAGGGATGCTGTTGGCCTCCTTGGCCACCTTGGCACACTGCTGGCTCATATCCAGCCGGCTGTCGACAGACACCCTCAGGTCCTTTTCCGCGGGGCAGCTCCAGCCACTCTTCCTGCCTCTTGTGGCGTCCATGGGGTTGCTGTGACCCAAGTGCAGGACTTGGGACTTGGCCTTGTTGAACCTCATGCCATTGGCCTCAGCCCATAGATCCAGCCTGTCCAGATCCTGCTGGAGAGACAGCCTAACCTCCAGCAGATCAACACTCCCACCCAACTTGGTGTCATCTGCAACCTTACTGAGGGTGCAATCGATCCTTTTATCCACATCATTGATAAGGATATTAAAGTGAACTGGCCCCAGTACCAAGCCCTGGGGAACACCACTCGTGACCAGCCACCAACTGGATTGAACTCCATTCACCACCACTCTCTGGGCCACAGCCTCCAGCCAGGTTTTTTCCCAGCAAAGCATACACCCATGCAAGCCAAAAGCAGCAGTTCCTTCAGGAGAATGCTGTGGGAGATGGTGTCAAAGGCCTTCCTAAAATCCAGGTAGACAACATCCACAGCCTTTCCCTCATCCACCAAGCGGGTTTCCTTGTCATAGAAGGAGATCAGGTTTGTCAAGCAGGACCTGCCTTTCACAAACCCATGCTGACTGGGCCTGGTTGTCCTTTCCATGCAGCTTGATGGCACTCAGGATGGTCTTCTCCATAACATTCCCAGGCACTGAGGTCAGACTGACAGGCCTGGAGTTCCCCGGATCTTCCTTGTTGCTCTTCTTGTAGATGGGCACCACATTTGCTTACCTCTGGTCAACTTGGACCTCCCCGTTCAGCCAGGACTGCTGATACATGATGGACAGTGACTCAGTGAGCACTTCCACCAGCTCCCACACTACCCTTGGGTGGATCCCATCCAGACCCATACACTCGCGTGCCTCTAAGGGCTGTAGCTGGTCGCTAACTGTTTCCCCTTGGATTCTGGGGGCTTCATTCTGCTCCCCTTACCTGCCTTGCAGCCCAGGGGTCTGGGTACCTGGAGGACAACTGGTCTTACCGAGGCCAAGAAGGCATTAAGTATCTCAGCCTTTTCTCATCCTTGGGCGCCATGTTTCCCCCTGCATCCAATAAAGGATGGAGATTGTCCTTAGCCCTCCTTTAGTTCCTAATGTATTTATAGAAAATTTTTAATTGTCTTTTAAGGCAATATCCAGGTTAAGTTCCAGTTGGGTTTTGGCCATTCTACTTTTCTCCCTGCATAACCTTACGACATCCCTGTAGTCCTCTGGAGTTGCTCACCCCTTCTTCCAAAGGTCATAAATTCTGGTTTTTTTCCTGAGTTCCAGACAAAGCTCTCTGTTTGGCCAGGCCAGTCTTCTTCCCTGCCGGTTCGTCTTTTGGCACATGGTGATGGCCTGCTCCTGTGCCTTTAAGATTTCCTTTCTGAAGAATTGCCATCCTTCCTGGGCCTCTTTTGCACGTCAGGAGAGCCTTCCAAGGACAACCAGGTCTTTAAACATACCAAATCTGCCCTCCAGAAGTCAAAGGGAGAGGTTTTTCTAAACCCCCTCCTTATTTCTCCCAGAAATAAAAACTCTATCATTTCATGATTGCTGCCTCCAAGACGGCTGCCAACCACCAGGTCACCCACAAGTCCTTCTCTACTGGAAAACAACAGGTCCAGTGGGGCGCCTTTCCTACCTAGTTGGATCACTCATCAGGTGTGTCAGGAAGGCCTCTTCCACACACTCCAGGAACCTCCAAGACTGTTTTCTCTCCGCTCTATTGTCTTTACAGCCAACATTTGGCACATTGAAGTCATCCACGAGAACAAGGGCCAGCGATTGTGAGACTTCTCCCAGCTGCTGACAGACTATTTAGTCTGCCTCTCGATCCTGGTTGGGTGGTCTATAACAGACTCCCACCGTGATACCTGCCTTGTTGGCCTTTCCCCTCATTCTTACCCATAAACACTCGACCTTTTCATCACCATCGTCAAGCTCTAGACAGTTAAAACACTCCCTAACATCCAGGGACACCCCACCGCCTCTCCTTCCTTGCCTGTCCCTTCTGTAGGGTTTATAGCCATTCCTTGCAGCACCCCAGTCGTGTGAGTCATCCCACCACGTTTCCGTTATGGCGACTATGTCGTAGTTTTCCATCTGCATAACAGCTTCCAACTCCTGTTTGTTGCCCCGATACCGTGGGCATTAGTGTGGCCCTGGGGCAGCCCCCACCTCCCTCCTCTCCTCAGGGAGAGCCCCCAGAACCCCCAGCCCGGCCCTCGGCCGCCTCCTGCCAGGCTGGGAGCAGCGCTTCCGTCAGGGAGAGCCCCCAGATTGCCCCAATCCCATCTCTGGTGTGGCTCCGCAGCCTCCTGCCAGGCCAGAGCAGCCTTTCCCTTAGGCATGGAAGCTCCCTCACCCCTAAAACCGGCCCTGGGGTGTCCCTGCAGTCTCCTGCAAGGCTGGGAGTGGTGTTTCCCTCAGGTATGGATCCCCAAGACTCCCCCAGACCCATCCCCAGGGTGGCCCCACAACCTCCTGTGAGGCCTGGAACAGCCTTTACTTTATGGAGAGCCCCCAAACGCATCTCTAGGGCGGCCCCACAGCCTCCTGTGAGTCCAGAGCAGCCTTTCCCTCTGGTATGGAGCCCCCAAACCACTCCAGACCCATCCCCAGGGTGGCCCCACAGCCTCCTGCCAGGCCAGGAGCAGAGCTTACCTCAGGGATGGAGGCTTCCTCACCCCAAAACCCAGCCCTTGAGCCCATGTATGCAAATGGCAATTGTGTAGGTCAGCACCTTGTTATCTTTCAAGAGGAACTTATCTCTGAGAACAGGGGGCCCCAAGACCCATGAGACATGCAGAGCCAACCAAACTCACCTGCTATGACAAAGAATTCTTGGAAAAATAATGAATATGTTAATTAGTTCTCAGAAATGGCATGAACATGTATGTATAGCGTGTATATATGTTGTTAAACTAACTCTGCCTGGGGCGCACAGTTGGAGGAGCGATCCCCTGTGTGTCCAGCACTGCAATAAAGAATACCTGCTTAATAGGCATCCCCATTCTTGAGTCCTGATTTCGGCTTTTGACGGCATCAGTTCTGGCGACCCAGGTGGGACCCTCTCTGCTGGGCTGCAGGACCTGCTGAGAATAGGACTTCCCAGGGTACCCCCGGGATTTTCCCAAAGGGACTCCTTGCCTCATTCGGATCACTGCGGGGGCAGACAAGGACCATCTATCGAATAAGGTATTCTTTAGAAAGTTGTTTGGGTTTTGGGGACCAGTCATTTGGGGTTCCCATCAGCCGTAGGAGACGTCTGGTCTACGTTTGGTTTGGGTGCGTCAGGTATGGGCGCGTATAAAGCTCCGTACTTTTGCAATAAGGTACTTTGTGGCGGTAGTAACTTATTGGTATTGAAATCAGAACTGTTTAAAGGAATTGTTTATTGAAGGCTGATTTAGATTTGACAAAAAGCGTGCAAATGAATTGAGCTAGCTCATGTGTGTATGATCTGAGTGACTGAGACGTGGCACAGCTGCAAAGCGAGCGCGGAGTTCTGATCTGTGGTTCCGTAACCCCGCGAAGGGTGCGGCCAGAGAGGGAGGAAACGAGTATAGAATCTTAGACATTTAAATGACAGGTATAACCACAGTAATTATTATTATAACTGTATGTCTGTTTATTGTAATTGTTAGATGTCTGTATACTTAGTGTTGTCAGGAAAATTTGTGTGAGTGTGTCATCCTATGTGTATAATAAGTATATTTGCCAATGTGTTAAGTGTATTTGAGTGGATAGTCCTGGATGGCATTGTTTGTTACATCTCAATAACTCATGTGTACCAGTTTTTGTGTTTGAGCGTATGAGGTGTGATAAGATGCTGAGGGTAAGATTTGGTTGGGACATCTATTGTCGTAACTGTGACGTGTGGGCGGATTGGGATGAGGTAGAAGGGTTTGTTTACACGGTACATGTATATTGTGGATGAAGTAGAAGTCAGCTTGAGAATCAGTAAAGTGGGAGGAAGCCAAAGTAGAGACGTGTTGAAAGAGAGCCCCTTAGGATGTATTTTAGCACATTGGAAAGGTATAGGGGGACCACTGGGTGGGAATGTGGACAAGAAAACTCTAATAAAATATTGCAATCAATGGTGGTCCCTATCCAAATTAGAAGATGGAGAAAAGTGCCCCTTCAGTGGGACTCTAAACTATAATACTATATTACAGTTGATGTTATTCTTACCAAGAGAAGGAAAATGGGATGAGGTTATGTATGCGGATATGTTTTTCACTTTGCAAAACCATCTGGAATGGCAAAAAGATTGCGGATTTAATATACCACCGCAAGACCCTCTAGTTTTGTCCCTAGAGAAAGAGCAGAAAGATAAAAGAAAGGGGCAGGAGAAAATGAATAGGTGTTGCTCGGCATGTAGTATTGGACAAAGGTGTTTGAAAGTAACCAAATCCAGAAAGAGGAGAGAGGAAACAGCTTGAGGATTGGGGAATGCCTCCTCCTCCGTTGCTAGATCCGCCTTCTCCACAGGGATCGCCGCTGACTGAGACAGAGGGTGGCAGTAGCAGTGAGGAAGAAGGGGAGAAGATGTAGATAGAGGAAAGCTGACAGAAGTGATGGCCACAGCCACCGTGGTGGCATTAGAACAGAGGGGAGTAATGAATGGTAGGGGATTTAGAGGAGGTGGAAGAGGAAGGCCTTTTGGGAACAAAGGAGGACTAGGGGATTCGACAAGAGGTAGAGGTGTTAATGTCGGGAATGTATTGGAAAGGAATCAATGCACGTATTGCTGGAAAAAAGGACACCCTAGCAGATCCACTGTTTAAGATAAAGCTAGGGAACAAGGGTAAAGAGGTTGAATTTTTTATAAATACGGGTGCCTCTTTGTCTGTTTTAAATCAAGAACTGATATCTATAAGTAGAGACTTTGTAAATATCATCGGAGCTACTGGCCAACAGAAAAAGGCATTCTTTTCAAAACCCCTCAAATTTATGTTAGGAAAGCAGATTAGGATACAGCGATTGCTATACTTGCCAAATTCCCCCAAACCACTATTAGGTCGAGACTTACTGGAACAATTATGGGCAGTGCTAGTTTTTAAGCGAGGAGCCATGGAATTAAAGGTAAAGAAGATACATTAATTGAAATTTTGAGTCTAGCCCTAATACACTCTGAAAGGTCCATTACACCAGCACCTGAAATTGAAGAAATCACCAATCAAGCATATCCAGGAGTTTGGGCTGCAGGGACTCCAAGGAGGGCGAAAACCGCCACCCCCGTAATAATAGAGCTTAAAGAAGGGGCAAACCCAATACGCCAAAGACAGTATTCTTTGAGATTAGAAGATCGTAAAGGAATACAAAACCCAGTTAATAATTTTCTACAGCATGCATTGTTAGTGGAATGTGAATCAGAATATAACACCCCCATACTACTGGTAAAGAAACCCTATGGGACTTATCGAGTAGTAAAAGATCTGAGAGCAATAAATAAGATGGTTAAAGATTTGCACCCTGTAGTGGCCAGTCCCTATATCTTACTTACCACATTGAAAACCAGTCGGGTATGGTTTACAGTACTAGACTTAAAAGATGCATTCTTTTGTCTGCCTTTGGCCAAAGAAAGTCAAAAGTTGTTTGCCTTCGAGTGGGAGAGCCCTACCACTGGTAGGAAAACCCAGCTTACCCGGACAGTGTTACCCCAAGGTTTCAAAAACAGTCCAACAATGTTTGGAAATCAGTTGGCACAAGAGCTTGAGGTATGGAAGCCTCCTTCCAAAAACAGAACCCTTTTACAATATGTGGATGACCTATTGATAGCAACCGAAACAAAACACGACTGTACCCGGTGAACTGTTAGCTTGTTAAACTTTTTGGGATTAAATGGATATCGGGTTTCTCAACAGAAAGCTCCGATGGTGCAGAGGCAAGTAACCTACTAGGGATATGAGCTGTCTGGAGGACAACGGGAATTGGGAACGGAACGAAAAGAAGCCATCTGCAGAACCCCTCTCCCTCGGGCGGTAAAAGAACTCAGAACTTTTTCGGGAATGATGGGTTGGTGTTGATTAGGGATTTACAACTATGGGATGATAGTAAAACCTTTATATGAACTTTTGAAAAATAATCCCACTCAATGGATATGGTCCAAAGAAGCCCAGAATGCATTTGAAATATGCCGCGATTGAGAGACGGGACACAACTTGATGCAAGCAAGATGTCGATTTAATTATAATTCTTTACATACATTTATACTAGTCCTAAGGTAGCGTGTTCTAAGCTAATTGGTTCACATTCCCCATTAGGCATTCACAGATTGGCTAATGATGATGCTAATGCGAAAAGTATTTTTCTAAACACTTATTTCTTCTAATTGTATCAATCTATCTTGAGCAAGGACAATAGTTTCTCTTTTACAGGATAATTGTTTTACAGTCTCACCAGCTGTCCTTGTATGAAGTCAGTACTCCCTATTCTGAAAGTTTTTATCTTATCCTTCCCAGGGCCTGTGGCCAACAAGTTCCAGCACATTTTCTTTTATCAACTGAGCAGTGCTGGGGGTTTTGCTGAGACCAGCCGAATCCTGTCCCACATCTCCCCCTTCTTGTTGCACGATAAGATCTCTTTTTATGGAGCATGCTATCAATCCTTGTAAGCATTGCAACAAACACGGCAAAAAAAGTAACAACAAAGACAGCCAAAGCATACATAATCATTTTCACAAAACTCCTTAACCACCCTGACAATCCCCATCCTTCAAAAAGTTTATCTAACCAAGATAGAGACCCCAGCTTTGAGCTGCTGGATGCTAGCATGAATAGATTCTGAATGGTCTGAGAGATTCATGCAACACATACCTTCAAAATCCTCACAGCCATGTCCTTGTGCCAAAAGCAAAAAATCTATAGCAGCTCTATTTTGCAAGGTAGCATGGCGCACACTATCTACATCTAATAAAAGACCAGACAGCGCATCACTAGTAGCATTCGTTTGTTTAGCAAGCCAACAGCCAAGTTTATCCAAAGTTGCTAATGCTCTTCCAGCAGCAACCCCGGGTAACAAGAGAGAGGCAGCAAAGCGTTGGCTAAAAGACCAAAACTCCACGTTATCATCACAATCGGGGGTATATGTATGGACGCCACGCCTCGCTCTGTGAGAGAGACGGTGTTGTAAAATCATGGATGTATTAGGAGTCAGGACAGAAAGGCGTCCAAGGCTACATGGGCCTCCTTTTATATGAGAAGGGATAATTGGCCATGCTCTGTCCCCGCAAATAAGAAATATCCCTGACGGTAATAAAAGGGGAGCATTGCTAGATTTAGACGAGTTTGTTGCTGTGTAATTGCACCAAGCAGTAGCATTTCTAAAAACGGGATGAACAGGAGAGACATCCCATGCCTTAGACTGATTTTTTCCTGTATAGTTAAACCTGACACAGAAATCCATTTTTACTGATCCGAGGAGTTCAATCTCTTGTGGTTCTAGGGTAGCAAGTGGAAGGTGGGGGGTCCACGCGTCCCAATAGTCTGTTACATTCCGGGACACATTTTTGAATAGGGGGTTACCTCGGAGATCTGTAGGTATTGGCCACTCGTCCAGCGGCAAGCCCACAAGGCATGTAGAAAAGGGATTACTAGGAGAGGCGGTGGCAAGACACAACGTGTCTTGCCCAGTGAGATTTGCTAGTGTTACCCATACATTGACCTTGGGTAGCACAGGTAAAAGTGGGTGACTTCGCACGCCCTCTAACGTAATCATGATAAGAGAGATTATTTTAAAAGCAACTTTCCACCCTCCTCCAGTTTCCAAGCGAACCGTTTTCTGCATTTCTCTTTCGTTTGATTCCAATCCTGCTTAAGAACAGTCCATATAGCGGGCACTAGGTTCACAGGTTTTACATAAGGCACAAGCGATTCTTGCGACTGGTGTTTCTTTACACCAGTTCATACAGTTCTTCCTCGCTTACGGCTTTCAGTCCCTGTTATCCTGGTCCTCCTCGGGAGATTCACCAGTTTGTTGCTCGAAAGACTGGTCCTGAGGGTGATTAGAGTTTTCACTGGATGATTGTGGTAGGGATTCACGGAAAGGTCGTACACTCTTTGCCGGGATCCATCGGGGGCCTTTCTCTGTGGAGACACAAGCATAGCCTCTGCCCCATGTGATAAGGGGATATGGTCCCATGACTTTACCTGTTTCCGGATCACGAACCAACACGGGGGCTTTGACTCGCACCTCAAGTGAAGCATTCGTGTTAAAATGTCGAACTATCGGAGGGCTGCTATCTAACAAAGAGCAATTCAAAAAATTAAAAACATACAAAGCTTTCTGCAGACGTTCCTCAGGAGTAGCAGTTCCTACTCCCCCTTTTTGTTGTTGTAACAAACGCTTCAAAGATTGGTGAGAGCGTTCAATCAGGGATTGACCTGTAGGGGAATAAGGAATACCGGTAATGTGAGTCACACCCCAGGAGTCAAAAAATGCTTTCGTTGCAGTGGAGACATATGCAGGGCCGTTGTCCATTTTTATTTGAGAGGGTATGCCCAAGGTGGCAAAAGCACGCATCAAATGTTTGTGGACGTCACGTGCCTTCTCCCCTGTGTGGCAAGAAGCAAACAAAGCACCTGAAAAGGTGTCAATAGAGGAATAGACATATTTCAATTTACCAAACTCCGGATAATGCGTAACGTCCGTTTGCCATAGCTGTAAGCTCTGTAGCCCTCTGGGATTAACCCCTCCTGCTATTGACGGGAAAGAATGCCTTTGGCAGTCAGGACATACAGCGATAATGTTAGATGCTTGTTGGGAGGTAAGCCCAAACTGCCGTTTGAGACCTCCAGCATTCTGGTGAAAAAAAGAATGGCTGAGTTTAGCCTGTGCTACGCGATCCGGCAATACCTGTACTGGTAATGTCAGCAAATCAGCTCGTCGGTTCCCTTCTGCAATAAAACCAGGTAGAGAAGTGTGTGACCTGACATGCATAACAAAATAGGCGTGAGGGCGAGAGTCCAAGAGAAAGATAAGTTCCTGTAATAAAGCAAATAGGTCAGAATGTGGGACGTTGCGTAACACAGATGCTTCAGCTCGCTCAACAATCCCTGCAACATTGGCTGAATCAGTGATGAGGTTAAGCGGTGTGGACCACCTTCGAAAAACTCGAACAACCGCAGTCAGCTCCACTATCTGGGGAGAACCAGGAACAGTCTCTATGTCTGAGTCCCATCGTCCATGCTGGTCGTCCCACCATAAGATGACTGATTTGTGCGATTTTCCAGACCCGTCCGTAAATACAGTAAGGGCTTGTAATGGCTGATCACTCCTTTTCGGCCTGGGTATCAAGCGAAAATCAACATTAAGCAGCTTATGCGAAGGTGGATGGGATGTGAGTTGACCCGTATAGTCTGCCAATGCCATAATAAAGGTGTCTGACTGCTGATAAAGCCATTGTAAGTACATGTTCGTCACAGGTAAACAAATACAAGCAAAGTCTACTCCTGATAATGTTAATAAGCATTGCCGGGCCTTAATTATCAAAGAAGCAAACATCTCATGCTGCGTCGAAATGGTTTTTGTAGATTGATTCAGCAAGAAAACCCAATCGATAATCAGCAGTGGGTCTGATTTTTGAGAGTCCCATTGAAATATTAGTGCATGAGGCTGTCGAGCGGGGTTTAAAATAATTATATAAAAAGGTAGTTCGGGAGCCCACCGGTGTACTTGTCTGAGAGTGATTGCTGTAGCAACCTTTTGCAAAGAGTCAATGGCCTCAGGATCAAGACCGCGGTGGGAACGCAAGTCAGTATCTCCTTTAAGCAGTTCGAATAAAGGACCTAAGTCCGCATTAGAAATTCCCAACAGCGGTCGGACCCAATTGATTGTTCCCAGCAATTTTTGCACATCATGCAATTTTTTTATATCTGTCTGTATCTGTAAAGGTTGAGGAACTATAGTTTGAGCCCTTATGTGCCAGCCTAAATATTTCCACGGCGGTGTTTTCTGAATTTTTTCCGGCATGATACGGAGGCCTGCCGAATTAACGGCAGCCGTGACAAGGGCTACAGCTTCCTCCATGACCTCGTGATGTTGCGCAGCCACCAGGATATCATCCATATAGTGGTACAGTAAGACACTAGACATTGCATTCCTAACAGGACTAAGCACTTTGGCTACATACCATTGGCATATCGTGGGGCTATTTTTCATTCCTTGTGGCAGCACAACCCACTGGTATCTTTGCAACGGAGCTTGCATGTTGACGCTTGGAACTGAAAAAGCAAATTTAGGAGCGTCATTTGGATGCAGAGGGATATTAAAAAAACAATCTTTGAGGTCAATAACAGTCAAGTGCCAATCTCGAGGAATCATAGTAGGGGACGGGAGTCCGGGTTGTAGGGCTCCCATGTCTTCCATAGCATCATTAATTTTTCTAAGGTCATGGAGCAAGCGCCACTTGCCAGCCTGTTTTTTAATAACAAAAACAGGTGAATTCCAGGGGCTAGTAGAAGGCACAATGTGTCCTTTCATTAACTGTTCCGTAACTAATTCTTGGAGGGTGCGAAGCTTTTCCAGTGGTAGGGGCCATTGATCTACCCAAATAGGGGTATCGGTTTTCCAGGTTAATTTTAGGGTGTCGTGCACTTCAATGGCCCTGCCTAAAAATGGGTCCGAATGGACATTCCCCACTGGGACAGCACATCACGCCCCCACAAAATCATGGGAACAGGCAGCACAAAAGGCTTAACAGAGGCTATATGCCCCTCTGGACCTTGAATTTGGATTAATTCCAGACTTTGGTGACTGCTGCCAGTTCCGCTGATTCCTGCCAACGTCTGGGAAATGTTGGCCAGAGGCCACTGTGGGGGCCATTTAGCCTGAGATATTACTGTAACATCAGCCCCAGTATCAATAATCCCATTTAACACTACTTGCTGTCCCCCGCGAATAAGGGTGCATTGACATATAGGTCGTTTCTGGGAGATAGACTGTACCCATAAGATTTGTGGGTTCCCCGTAGATCCGAACCCTCCCCGCCTTTGTTGGGGCTGACTAGAAACTGGGGAGTCTGTTCCCGTGGGAATCAGTATCAGTTGCGTTATACGGCTACCTTTCGGTACAGTGCAGGGAGGAAACGGGGTCCATGCCATAATCTTAATTTCATCAATGCTGTCAGAGTCAATGACCCCTGGTAACACAAAAAGTCCTGACAATGTTGTAGATGATCTTCCTAACAATAACGCTTGTGTCCTAGGGGGTAAAGGTCCCGAGACATTTGTTGACAATAGGCGAACCGAGGAATCGAGTAACGTTACTGTGTGAGAGGTTGCCAGGTCCACTCCGGCGCTGCCTGCTGTTGCTGGGCGAAGACTTGAGGCACTGCTGCTTCCCTCCGAGGGTGTTGGAACGTCGGCTGCGCTATTTGTGTCTGCACGCGTCGCTGCCCCGCGCTCCGTGATCGGTTTCCCTGTATCGGTTGTCCCTGAAAATCATACTTAGACCAACATTGATTAGCATAATGATGCCCTTTTCGGCACCTGGGACAAATCCCAGGGGCTTGGGGTCTAGCACTGGCATTGGCATTTAGACAATTTTTCTTCAGATGGCCGGGTTTGCCACAACCATAACAGTTCCCCAGTCCTGTTGGGCCACGCATGGCCGCGAAAGCAGCGGCCATGGCCTCAAATTTATGATCCATAGTACCAATTCTATTACAAGCCTCCACCATTTCAACCAATGTAGGGTTCGGATTCGGGAGAGACTTTAACAACTTTTTACAATCCACATTAGCATTCTTGACGGCTAATTTTAGCAACAAAATTTCCCGTGCCTCCGTATTATCTATTTGGCGCTCCAAAGCTTGTTTTAGTCTATCGATAAACTGCATATAAGGATCTCAGGGTTCCTGGGTAATAGTACTAAAAGCCTTTTGTGGCTTCTGAGAGTCGGGAACCTTAAAAAAGGCCTTTTTTGCTTCTTCACGAGTTACCTCAAGGGCTTCCCGTGGAATTCAAGCCTGATCCACAGGATTGGTGTGCTGACCTGTACCTGTGAGGTGCTCTATAGTCAGCGCGGTGATAGCTGCATCGCCGTGACCTACATAAGTTAAGAGGAGTGCTTGGAGTCCCCCTCTCCAATGAGCCTCCCACAAAGTGTATTGTATCGGCGTCACTAGCAATCGCACTAAGGATTTTAAATCATGCGGAGTCACTTTTATAAGGGAACCAGGTGACACAAAGAAGGTACATGTCTCAGGTGCAGGGATGCAAACGCAAACATTTCTGTAGAACTAAAATAAACATGAACACAAATAACAACAGCAATCATGATAACTAAAATGCTTTAAAATAAAAAAAAAAAAAAGGAAGTAATCAGATAGTGTGGGAATCATTGGTGGGGAGACGTAGCAAATTTGTCGCTCTTGGAGAAGGTCCATGAAATCACCCTCCTAATGGCATCCTTGAGCTCTTTGTTTCTCATGCTGTAGATGAGGGGGTTCACAGCTGGAGGCACCAGTGAGTACACAACAGTCACCACCAGATCCAGGTATGGAGAGGAGATGGAGGAGGGCTTCAGGTGGGCAAACACTGCAGTGCTGACAAAGAGGGAGACCACAGCCAGGTGAGGGAGGCATGTGGAAAAGGCTTTGTGCCGTCCCTGCTCAGAGGGGAACCTCAGCACGGCCCTGAAGATCTGCACATAGGACACCACAATGAACACAAAACAACCAAATGATAAACAGGCACTGACCACAAGAAGCCCAACTTCCCTGAGGTAGGAGTGTGAGCAGGAGAGCTTGAGGATCTGGGGCATTTCACAGAAGAACTGGTCCAGGACATTGCCCTGGCAGAGGGGTAGGGAAAATGTATTGGCCGTGTGCAGGAGAGCATTGAGAAACCCACTGCCCCAGGCAGCTGCTGCCATGTGGACACAAGCTCTGCTGCCCAGGAGGGTCCCGTAGTGCAGGGGTTGGCAGATGGCAACGTAGCGGTCATAGGACACGACAGTGAGAAGACAATACTCTGCTGTGATAAAGAAGAAAAAGAACAAGACCTGGGCAGTACATCCCCAGTAGGAGATGGCCCTGGTGTCCCAGAGGGAAACTGCAAGAGATTTGGGGACAGTGGTGGAGATGGATCCCAGGTCAAGAACAGAGAGGTTGAGGAGGAAGAAGTACATCGGGGTGTGGAGGCGGTGGTCACAGGCGATGGCGGTGATGATGAGTGCGTTTCCCAGGAGGGCAGCCAGGTAGATGCCCAGGAAGAGCCAGAAGTGCAAGCGCTGCAGCTCCTTCTTGTTTTCAAATGCCAGGAGGAGGAACTGGGTGTTGGAGCTGCTGTTGGACATTTTCTTTCAGCAAGCTTGGAGACCTGTCCATGGAAGGAAAGAGAGTGAGAAGACAGGGCAGAATTCTCAGAAAAAAAAAGTTTTCAATTTCTCTTAGAGACCCACCCAACTGGCTTTTCCATTTCAAGAAGACCTTTAGTACTTCCATTTTGCACACTCTGGTGGGTGCTGGCTGACGATCCATCAGGGAGCTGTGAGCGCTGCAGGATTCACTCCTGCCCTACAGCAATAGTTAAACAGGAACTTGGGGCGATCTCTGATTAAATCCACTCCTGGCATCAAAGGGCTTTTCAGCTTTGTCACTCCCAATTCGCCCGA
The DNA here is from genome assembly GCF_964106895.1 of Numenius arquata. NCBI lineage: Eukaryota > Metazoa > Chordata > Aves > Charadriiformes > Scolopacidae > Numenius > Numenius arquata. The sequence goes on from NW_027415198.1 coordinate 210,603, forward strand.
CGGCAGAGCAGAGCTGGTCGGACTTTTTTTGTTTGATCTGTTTCAGTTTTCCCCACCACACCCGAGGAGTGTTTTTAAGGCAGAAATCTTTGGCATTTCTGATATGCCCCGAGCAAAACCTTGTGTGTCCTAAGAGCCAAGGGGACTGTCCCTCCGTGCAGAGCGAGGACAGCCCGTCTGTCCGTCGGGATTGCTCTCAGCTACACTGGGCTGGTACCACTTTGAGATGGAGAAAGACTGATCACACCAGATCGTCGTTTTGGCTGAATTTACCAAAACCGGACCGGCAGATGGTCCTTCCCCCCCCCTTTCCCCCCCCAAAAGAGGAGAGAGGAAGAGAAAGAGATAAGGAGATTCAGAAGTTTAGAATGAACTAAACTACTTTAATGAAGAATTAATATTAAAATAAAAATAAAGAAGAAAATAATGAAATAGATACAATATATACAAAACCGTATCAAGCTCCCAGGATGACAGTCACGGCACCGGCAGGCACTGGGGAAGTCCCAGACTGGACTCAGTGACGAATGGGAACTGGATTCCAGCTCTAGAGTCAGGAACACACGGATCGGGATCAAAGGCAGATGAACAGACAGAGTCCTCTCTGGACGTCGGCCATCGCAGGAAGGGGCTGACCCTTTGATCCCTCAGCCTTTATACTGAGCATGGGGCAGATGGGATGGAATACCCCAGTTGGTCAGGTTTGGGTCACCTGTCCTGTCCACTCCTCCCCACCGATGTGACCCCTCTACGTTTTTTCCGTTTCCGACCCTCTAAGGGGGCAAATAACGAAATTGGCTGACCTTGGTTGTTATAGCAATAAGTATAAGCAAGGGCCTCCCTGCATACCATTCCTTGGCATGGAGCACAAACATTGGGCTTATCATTCTGAGAACGAGCAGTTTTCTCCACAATATGCCGTTAATTTCAGAGAGTTAGAGGAGGCCTAGCTAGGATGTAAAGTTACAGAACAGAAAATTGGTTCGGTTTTACTTCAAACCGGGACATTCCACCCCTTATTCCATACCATTTGCATCATGCTTAGATTACAACTACTATCATCTATAAAATCTATACATACATACATATATAGATAGATATATGTAAATCACTCAGTTATAATTTATCTCTATATACAAAAGCTTAAGTCCATTTCACAGCAGATCAGGTTCTCAGGGTAGGAAAGACAGTGTGAAATTCATTGTGATTCGTGCCCATGGGTAACATGTCCATCTCAGAGAAGTTTTACTAGATGCCACTTGATCAATCCGGCTAGGTTTCATCCTGAAAAACACTTATAGAACACTGTTAGTATTATAAACAACTAACATCATACTCGGAATTAAGTATTCTCACCCAAGGTCAAATTCCCTTGAGGTACACATGGAACTTCTCCATTCTTCAGCATCACCCACCAAGTACATCCAGGTCCTTGAGCAAAAACAGTCCCATGAATGGGTTTGCCTTTGCCCGAGGCAGGAAAAACCCATACAGTTTTCCCTAGTATATTCCTTTCATGCACCACAGGGACTTTATCCCCTTCTACAATATGTAAAAGGTCTGATTGAGCAGGACCACCTCGATTGATGGATCCCCTGGTATTAACTAACCAAGTAGCTTGAGCTAAATGCTTGTCCCAATTTTTAAAGGATCCACCACCCATCGCTTTTAGGGTAGTTTTTAACAATCCATTGTATCGTTCAATTTTTCCAGAAGCTGGTGCATGATAGGGAATATGATATATCCACTCAATACCATGTTCTTTTGCCCAGCTACTTATAAGATTGTTTTTGAAATGAGTTCCATTGTCAGATTCAATTCTTTCTGGAGTACCATGTCGCCACAAGACTTGCTTTTCAAGGCCCAGGATGGTATTCCGGGCAGTGGCATGGGGCACAGCATAGGTTTCCAACCATCCGGTGCTTCCTTCCACCATTGTAAGCACGTAACGCTTACCCTGGCGGGTTTGAGGGAGTGTGATATAGTCGATTTGCCAAGCCTCCCCATACTTGTATTTCAACCACCGACCTCCATGCCACAAAGGTTTTAACCTTTTAGCTTGCTTGATTTCGGCGCATGTTTCACAGTCGTGGATAACCTGCGCAATAGCGTCCATGGTTAAATCCACCCCTCGGTCACGAGCCCATTTGTACGTTGCATCTCTTCCTTGATGACCTGAAGTGTCATGGGCCCATCGAGCTAAGAACAATTCACCTTTATGTTCCCAGTCTAAATCTGTCTGGAAAATCTTAGCTGCTCGGTCCACTTGCTGATTGTTTCGATGTTCCTCAGTGGCTCGACTCATAGGTACGTGGGCATCTACATGGCGTACTTTCACGACTAGTTTCTCTAGCCGGTCAGCGATATCTTGCCATAATTCAGCAGCCCAAATGGGTTTACCCTTGCGCTGCCAGTTGCTCTGCTTCCATTGTTTTAACCATCCCCACAGAGCATTTGCCACCATCCATGAGTCAGTATAAAGATAGAGTATTGGCCACTTTTCTCGCTCAGCAATGTCTAGGGCCAACCGGATAGCTTTTACCTCTGCAAATTGACTTGATTCACCTTCTCCTTCAGTAGCTTCTGCAACTCGTCGTGTGGGACTCCATACAGCAGCTTTCCATCTTGGATGCTTTCCTACAATACGACAAGATCCATCAGTGAACAAAACATACTGTTTCTCATTATCTGAGAGTTCATTATATGGTGGGGCTTCCTCAGCACGTGTTACCACCTCCTCTGGTGGCATTGTGAAATCTCCGCCTTCAGGCCAGTTTGTGATCACTTCTACAATTCCTGGACGATTTGGATTTCCTATTCGAGCTCGCTGTGTGATTAAGGCAATCCACTTACTCCAGGTAGCATCGGTGGCATGATGAGTAGAAGGAACTTTACCTTTGAACATCCAACCTAACACTGGCAATCGGGGCGCCAGGAGGAGCTGTACTTCAGTACCAATTACTTCTGAAGCAGCTCTAACTCCTTCATACGCTGACAAGATTTCTTTCTCAGTTGGAGTATAGTTGGCCTCAGAGCCTTTATAGCCTCGACTCCAAAATCCCAGGGGTCGACCTCGAGTCTCCCCTGGTCCTTTCTGCCATAGGCTCCAGGTAGGGCCATTATCTCCAGCTGCAGTATACAGCACATTTTTAATGTCCTGTCCTCTTCGGACTGGTCCAAGTGCTACTGCACGCACAATCTCCTGTTTAATTTGTTCAAAGGCTTGTCGTTGCTCAGGACCCCACACAAACTCATTTTTCTTTCGAGTCACTTCATAGAGAGGTTTCACAATCTGACTATAACCTGGAATATGCATTCTCCAGAATCCCACAACGCCTAAGAAGGCTTGTGTTTCCTTTTTGTTAGTAGGTGGGGACATAGCTGTTATTTTGTTAATCACCTCCATTGGGATCTGGCGACGACCATCTTGCCATTTAATTCCCAAGAATTGGATGTTTCGTGCAGGTCCCTTGACCTTACCTCTTTTCACAGCAAAACCTGCTTTCAGAAGAATTTCAATTACTTTCTTACCTTTCTTGAAAACTTCTTTTGCTGTATTACCCCACACAATGATGTCATCAATGTATTGCAGGTGTTCTGGAGCTCCACCCTTCTCCAGTGCAGTCTGGATCAGTCCATGGCAAATAGTAGGGCTGTGTTTCCACCCCTGGGGCAGTCGATTCCAGGTATACTGGACACCCCTCCAGGTGAAAGCAAACTGTGGCCTGCACTCTGCTGCTAAAGGAATAGAGAAAAAGGCATTAGCAATGTCAATTGTAGCATACCACTTGGCTGCCTTTGACTCCAGTTCATATTGCAGTTCTAGCATGTCTGGCACAGCAGCACTCAGTGGTGGTGTGACTTCATTCAGGCCACGATAGTCTACTGTTAGACGCCAGTCACCATCAGACTTGTGCACTGGCCATATCGGGCTGTTAAAGGGTGAGCGAGTCTTGCTGATCACTCCTTGAGTCTCCAGCCGACGAATCAGGTTCTGAATGGGAATCAAAGAATCTCGGTTAGTGCGATACTGTCGATGCACCGTGGAAGTAGCAAGTGGTACCTGCTGTTCTTCAACCTTCAGCAATCCTACCACAGAAGGGTCATCTGAAAGGCCAGGTAAGGTAGACAGCTGTGTAACACCCTCAGTCTCTACAGCTGCTATACCAAAAGCCCACCGATACCCTTTCGGGTCTTTGAAATACCCTCTCTTGAGGTAGTCTATGCCAAGATTGCACGGAGCATCTGGGCCAGTCACAATAGGATGCTTTTCCCATTTATTCTTATTCAAGCTCACTTCGGCCTCCAGTACAGTCAGTTCTTGAGATCCTCCTGTCACTCCTGCAATAGTGACTGATTCTGTCCCTTTATGATTCGATGGCATTAGGGTACACTGTGCACCAGTGTCCACCAGGGCTCTATACTTTCGTGGCTCTAATGTGCCAGGCCATCGAATCCACACAGTCCAATAAACTCGGTTATCCCTCTCCTCCTCCTGGCTGGAGGCAGGGCAACCCTAATGCTGAGGACAGCATCTCCAATTGCAAGGTGAGTTCCTGTCTGGACAGGGGCAGTGCATATTCTGAACTGGAGCAGCCATATGCATGTAACCATCCTTTCTTCTGTTTGCTTTACCTTGCAACTCAAGCACTCGTGCCTGCAGGGCTGAAGTAGGTTTTTTATCCCATCTACTCATGTCCTCTCCATAATTGCAGAGGCAAAGCCACAGGAAACCTCGGAGCGAGTCCTGTTTCCCTTTGATTGGTCTCATAGGAGGGCGTTTTTTCTTAACAGCTGCAACTCTGGTCTTAACTGCAGCTTGGGTCTGAGCAGGCACCTCAGTCTGAGCTGCAACTTGGATCTGAGCAGGAGCTTGAGCCTGAGCTGCAACTTGAGCCTGAGCTGGAGAAGAGTAAGATTCTCTCCCAATCTCAGCAAGTTTTTCAAGCAGTTTGTGAAAAATTGTCTCGTTTTGCTCAACTATTGCCTTGGTCATTTTCTCTATTGTCTCATTCTGTGTCTTAGCTATATTCTCCATTGTTTCAGTTTGTGTCTTATTCATATTCTCTATGGCCTCAGTCTGTGTTTTATTTTGTTCAGCCATCTTCTCAGTTTGTTCAGCCACTTTCTCAGTTTGTTCAGCCACTTTCTTAGTCAGGTTTTCTATTGCTGCAACACCGATGGGACGAGAGAGACTATCTTCATACTGTCGCACCCTATCAGCGACCTCATTTACAGTTGGGGTATCAGTATCAGATGCTCCCCAGACCATTGTTGACAAAGTGTGGGAATACACTGATGGTGCACTCTGCACAAACTTTTTCAACAAAGGTCGTTGACATGGCATTTCATCAGGATTTATAGTCACTTGCCAATCACCATAAATCACTTCTCGAATAGCCAGTTCTCTCAGGTATGTAATACCTTTCTCCATGCTGGTCCATTGCCTTGGACGGCTTTGGATATCATCCTTAAAGGGATATCTGCTCTTTACAGCTGATAACAGTCGCCTCCAGAGACTGAGAACCTCTGCCTTATTCCCAATCGCTTTATCAATACCTCCCTCTTTGGCCAGATTTCCCAGCTGGCTGGCTTCTCTACCATCTAAGTCTATGGAGTTAGCTCCACTGTCCCAGCATCGGAGCAACCAAGAGAGAAGTGGCTCCCCATCATGACGAGTAAAATCCTTCCTCAGATTTCGCAAATCCTTTAAGGACAAAGAGTTAATAATTACATCTACATCTGAGGCATCATCCTGTATCGAGGCTGGCTGAGAAGGACCCTCTCCCCTATCTACCTGAGAAGGGGCTGTTGACTGTGTTGTAAGAGGGTGCTTTCCTTTATCTACACCAGACGGACCCTGTCCTGCATCTTCATCAGAAGAACCCTCTCCCGAGCTCTCTAGCTTGGGCATGTCCTTGTCGTAAGGGGCAGGGGACGGAGCCAACCTCTTTTTCTGCTTCCTGGTCACCGGAGCAACTTGTGCCGGTTCTGCTGGCGCTGGGGTAGGGGCAGTGCTCGGGTTGGGAGCTGGAGCAGTGACAGCGCTGGCTGTCGGGGCCGGAGCAGCCGGTGCAGCTGCGGGCGGGGGAGGGGCTGGCGACGGAGATGCGGGGGGTGCGGGCGGCGGAGCCACTTTTACCGCCGGCTGCGGAGTGACCGGGGCCGGGACGGGCCGGGGCGCGGCTTGTGCCGAAGCCGGTGCCGGAGCCGGTGGGGGGGCGACCGCTGCCGCTGGGGCCGGTGTCGGCGGGGCCAGGGGCGTGGCTTTCGCCGGGGCCGGAGCCTCGGCTTGTGCCGGTGGCTGTGGGGGAGCAGCCGATGCAGTTGGCGCCGGTGTCGGCGTGGCCTTGGCCGGTGCCGCTGGCTTGGCTTGGGCCGGGGCCGGGGCTTGGGCTGGTTCTGTTTGTGTCTGCACTGAGACTCTCGCTGGGGCAGCAACTGTCTGCGTCCCTGCTGTGACTGTCACCGGGGCTGGGGAAGTAACTGTTTGCGTCCCTGCTGTGACTCTCGCTGGGGCTGGAGGGGCAACTGTTTGTGTTCCTGCTACGATTGTCGCTGGGGCTGGGGGAGCAACTGTTTGTGTCTCTGTTGTTTGAGTAGCGAGGTTGCCTGTCACACAATGCTCATTCTGATACTCCTCAAGTCTAATAAGATCTAACGCCTGCAGCACATTCAGTGTCATAAGTATCAAAATCAGGCCCACATGACAGAGACAATCATAACAATCATTCTCTGTCCAGCCTGTAGGTTTTTCACCCCCTAATTCCGTTGGTATCACTTTGGGATAATCACTAAGAGGCAAGGTAAACTTTCCCCAGCGAAAATCGAAAGTGTGATTAGCAACAGAATCCATCACATGATGCCCAAGATATGCAGGTACCATAGCAATCCAACTGACCACATTATACATCTGGAGGCACATCCACACGAATACAGCACGCTTGAGCCACCGCATCCAAACACAAAAAACACATAAACCTTTCAATATATTCGGCCAGTTTAACACCACTGTGTCAATGAACTTCATACAAAGCTCTCTAAAAATACCATATACCATATCCTGTAGGTACAACATGGTGAAAGCTATCGGTTCTCCCTGAGCAAACTGGAATTCAAACTATTCAGGCAATCTTATCAAACCACAGTCGTCGAGCCCCACGTTGGGCGCCATTAAATCTGTCGTGGTTTCAGCTGAATTTACCAAAACCGGACCGGCAGATGGCCCTTCCCCTCCCCTTCCCCCCCCTAAAAGAGGAGAGAGGAGGAGAAAGAGATAAGGAGATTCAGAAGTTTAGAATGAACTAAACTACTTTAATGAAAAATTAATATTAAAATAAAAATAAAGAAGAAAATAATGAAATAGATACAATATATACAAAACCGTATCAAGCTCCCAGGATGTCAGTTACATCACCAACAGGCACTGGGGAAGTCCCAGACTGGACTCAGTGACGAATGGGAACTGGATTCCAGCTCTAGAGTCAGGAACACACGGATCGGGATCAAAGGCAGATGAACAGACAGAGTCCTCTCTGGACGTCGGCCATCGCAGGAAGGGGCTGACCCTTTGATCCCTCAGCCTTTATACTGAGCATGGGGCAGATGGGATGGAATACCCCAGTTGGTCAGGTTTGGGTCACCTGTCCTGTCCGCTCCTCCCCACCGATGTGACCCCTCTACGTTTTTTCCGTTTCCGACCCTCTAAGGGGGCAAATAACGAAATTGGCTGACCTTGGTTGTTATAGCAATAAGTATAAGCAAGGGCCTCCCTGCATACCATTCCTTGGCATGGAGCACAAACATTGGGCTTATCATTCTGAGAACGAGCAGTTTTCTCCACAATATGCCGTTAATTTCAGAGAGTTAGAGGAGGCCTAGCTAGGATATAAAGTTACAGAACAGAAAATTGGTTCGGTTTTACTTCAAACCGGGACACCTATCCCGGCCGCCGGAGTTTCTGTCTCTCTTCTTGTTGGTTGAGAAGTTGGAGCTCACATTCTTCCCAACCGCCTGACCCGTTACAGGTTCAGTTCACACCTTTTCACCTTACAGGGCATACACACACCTCCCCTACGAAATCATTATCCTAAACACGCCTTTGATTAGTTGATTACGCTACGAGTTATTTCACAGTCTTTGCTGCCATCTACTACCCAGTGTTAGTAATTACAAGCACTCTGGTGGTCGTTTACTTGCTCAGGTGGTCGTATCCCCCTCTTCATCAGCTGCCCTCTAGATGACCTTAGTCCACTCAGCGGTCTTCACAGCCCCCTCAGCAGTTTTACTGTCCAGGCCTGGTTTCTTTGGCCTTATCGATACTCCCCTATCTTCTGGGTTCCTGTATTGAAGGCCACATTCCAGTCTGTTTCTCTTTACCTGGATGACGTTCTGTAAACAAGGATCCCTTGACAGACCCAGGGCAGTTCTAAGGATTAGTTGGGTGCCATTGATTAGATTCTACTATCACTAAGCCTCCTTTGTTAGTGCAGACACACTAACAAACATATATCCATTTGCTGAAGCAAAACTTAACCCGTTTCTCACAGTTCACCCCCTTTTCATTCATTACTTTTTATCCCATCAGTTGGCCTCTATCATAGACTTCCATTTTTGCACCGGGACACGTGCTAGTCTTCTGATGTTTGTTGCTAGATCTCTCACAGCTTGCCCGTTATCATCAATTTGAAGACAACATTCTGAAGCGTTAAACTTGCCGCATACCCCCCCTTCTTCTACTAGTAGGTAGCCTAATGCCAATCTATTCTGGTATATTGCAGTTCGCATCTGTGTTTGTTGGGTCGCTATTAATTCTAATGCTGAGGCGGTCTGATTGGTAATTACTTTGAGTACGGCTTGCAACCTAATTATTCTATCGAGCATATAAACAGGTGTTCAATATCCTCAGCTACCATCTTGTGCCCATGTTGCTGGTCCGTAAGTTTCTATAATGCGTTGAGGGGGCCATTCATCCTGTCCCCATTTTTGAGCCCCTCCTATCTGGATAGCTGACCGTTTCTCTCTCCTTAGTTCATCATATCGTTGGACTCCCAGCCCAGCGGCCTGTGCATCAGACAGCAAGAAAAAGAAAGGAAGGCATTATGTATCCAACATAACATATTCCTGACCAATTTGGAGGTAACCTTCAATAAGCACGTTGCCTACAATTCCAATAATGGCCTTCTAAAGCCCAAGCCCCATTAGCAAACGGACCACCCCATGTTTCATCATCTTGTGGTACCTCATAATATAGCGGATCTTCTGAGCCCAACGGTCCTCCTGATATACTTAGATCCCCATGGGAGTCGCAATAATCACATTCAAAGGCCTCTGCATCCGGATGCCATTTACAGTTACATCCTCTCTCTTTTTTTGTTTGATTTGTAGCTGACCAAAACTTTGTGAAATATGTCCTAGTCCCATTTGAATTTTGCCGAGCTCATTGATAAACTCTTATTCCATGGTTTTTGCTAGTAGTATTGTCCCACTGACAAGCCAGGAACAGAGAATCTTTAAACCCCCCTTTTTGGCCAATCTCTCTCCCTGCTGCCCTGCATCCAGCATGCCAAGGTTCGTGGAAGGAACACCTTACCCACGTACCATCTCTAAGCTTAACATGTGTTTGGTTCCATCTTCCTTGGTACCTTTGACAATTATAAGGAGTACACAGTGAACTGTAACAATCCATTCCTGGTGACAATGTCCACTCACATTCGCTTTTCCCTAAATATTTCCCTCCCGGTCTGGTTCTATTCAGGCAATAGTTCCCCTTCCCCGGGTACAATATTTTCCATGCAACTCCCTCTTCAGTCCAGAACTTAGTCCCATGACGTACTGTACTTAAGCTACTCACTAACCATTTAGGCTGGACAGGCCGGGCTACCCATGGCCATTCTTCAGATGCTCTTGGGCTTCTGCGTACCCAACAACTACTCAAATTAAAGCTTTTTGCTATTTCCTTCCCTAATGTCACAAATTGGTTATCTTCCATTTGATTGTAACACAGAGGGATGGTCACAAGGTTCATTATTATGATAACATAAAACCTGCCAAGGTCTGGCGCGGCCCTCCCTCCCATTTCTCAACGCCTACTGGGTTGCTGCCAGCAGCGGAGTTCATTCACAGAAGAGGAGTGAAGAGGCCAACCCAGTCTTGCCCTTGGCTTTCGTTTTTACTGTAGAACCTTGGCTGGTAACCCTCCCAGATATTCCACTTTTATTTCATTACCCTCAAATTTACAAATTCTGTTTCTTAAGAGTCAATTTTAATGGGTCACTTCCCTGGGTTACTGTCCACTCTCCAGAAGGTGGAGTTACTGCTCCTTTTACCCCAGCAGCACGTGTCCACCCCTTTTCTTTAGTTCTTATGGCTGCTTCTGTTGTCAGGAGTACCAGGAAAGGTCCTTCCCATGCTGGGGTCAGAGTATCCTCTCACCAGGACTTTACTAGTACCCAGTCTCCAGGCTGTGTCTGGTGTAGTCTGAAGTCCAGTGGAGCTGTCTGAGGCAGCAATCTGCGTTGTCTCAAATCTGTAAGATATTGGGCTATCCCCCCCAGGTAATTTTTAAGATAAACATCATTAATTTCAGGAATGGGTACACCTTCTTCCCTTCCCAAATATGGAAGACCAAATAGCATGACATATGGAGATACTCTCAAATCTTTCCTCGGAGCAGTCCTAATTGTCAGCAAAGCTAAGGGCAGGCATTTAGTCCAGGGTAGCTTAGTCTCTATTACCAACTTGGTGATATGTGTTTTGAGAATTGCATTCATCCTCTCAACCCTGCCAGAGCTCTGGGGATGCCAGGGGGTGTGGAAGTCCCATTGTATCTCCAGGGCTGCACGTATCATCTGCAATACTCTGGAAGTGAAATGGGTTCCTCTGTCAGAATCTATTCTTTCAATTATTCCATATCGGGGAATAACTTGCTCTGGTAACATTTTGGCAATGTTGGAAGCCGGTAGTAGTGGGGAAGGCCTCCACCCAGTGCATGAGATGATCTACTATCACTAACAGGTATTCCCACCTTTGCACCTTAGGGAGCTCTGTGTAATCCACTTGGATACTCTGGAATGGTCTGAGGGCTAACTTTCGCCCTCCATTAGGGGCTTTTCTCATCACTTTCTTATTTACTTTCTGGCAAATTAAACAGTGATCTCCTATCTGTTTGGCCACAACATAGACGCCCAGACAACCGTAAGTTCTCAAACATTGGTCTCATAAAGCTTGTGTTAATCCTAGAATCAGTCAGCCACCTTCCGGACTTCTGGCTTAACATTGTTCTTACTATGTGAGGGGTGGTGACGCGCGGAAACAAACCTTACAACTCGCAGAGAGTTATAAAGCAGGTATGTTTATTGCGGCGCCGGGTGCAAGGGGGATCGCTCCTCCAAACTTGCACACCGGTTTGTAAAACAAGCGTCTATTTATGATGAAAAGCATACATATTCATTCAGGTGGGCTGGGTTATTGTCGCGACGGAGGGAAGACAGGGCCACTCAATATGAGTGATCAGCAAGCTTCGTTTATTGATTCACACAGTTGCCTTTTATGTCCTAACATAATTAGCTCATACATATTACAAAAGTTAAGCTCATGATTGGTTAGTTCTTAGAAAGATCAACTCCGCCCTTGGTTCCTTCTTTACAGTTACTTTCATCCTCTTTTCCCATGCCTGAGCAGCTGCAACCTCCCTGTTATCATACAACAATTATAGTCAAGGACAAGGTGTCTTTACCAGCCCAGTAGTTACGGGGGCTGAATCTGATGTTTCTCAAGCTTTTGCTCGGCCAGCTGGATCATGTCTACGTAACCCTTCTCAGCTAGCCATTCTCCCACAATTCCCCCGTTTTTATTTTGAATGACACAGGCTTGGTTAAACATCCGTAACACAAGGGTTTTCATACAAGACAACATACAACTCACACAAAGCAATGCTATTAGTACAATGATTAAGACTAGCAATCCCGTCTGTAAAAGGTTTCTCAGCCATCCGGACAGACCCAACCAGTCTCCAAGAGCACCCCTATAAGGCACATAGTAAATGGGGAGCGGGGTGTTGCTAGGCTTGCACAAAAGCTGGTCGTGTTGAGTGACCGAGCTAAAGTTATCCACACATTTTCTCGTGGGTCAAACATCTCGCTATATGGGATGGCTCTTATGCTTACAACTAAGGCAACTACTATAAAGCTTTCTATACCTAAATTAACCATTTTCTCTGTTTCAACTTCTAAGCAAATAGCATGCACATAATACCTAGGGGTTACAGACCCCACAGACTGTACAATTAATTTCTGTCTTTGCGACCTCGTGGTTCACACTCAGGCGCAGCGGTCTCAGTCCGTTGGTTTACGGTGATTAGTCGGGTCACCTTCAGCAGCGACTTCAGGGTGGTCGATGGCGGGCCTTACCCAACGGCTGGGAACCCAGATGGTACCTGTATCGGTAGAAACACAGATATAGCCGCGTCCCACATAAAGCACTTTTGCGGGACCTGTCCATTCAAAGCGTTGGTCCGGCCCCTCCCGATTAATCGCGGGAAGGGCAAAAGCAAATCTTTGTCTATCATCTTCATGCAAAGCAATAGTGAAAAAACAGTCTTTTAGATCCACAATAAGCAGGTGCCAGCCTTCCGGTATCATAGCTGGGTTGGGCAAACCAGGCTGTAATGCTCCCATGTCATACATTTGTTTATTTACAGCTCTCAAATCATGGAGCAGTCGATATTTCCCTGATTTCTTCTTAATAAGAAAAATGGGAGTATTCCAAGGGCTTGTCGATAGCCTTAGGTGCCCTTGTTCGAATTGTTCTCGGACGAGTGTGTGCACCTGTTCTAGACTTTCCCGTTTTAGTGGCCATTGCTCTACCCAGACTGGTTCTGTTGTTCTCCAGCGAAGCGGGATCGGGAAAGTCCAAGCAATGGCCGCTCCTAAAAAGGGGGGTCCGAAGTAAGGACCATTCCCATTTGTGCAAGGATGTCACGCCCTATCAACGCATGTACCCCCTCAGGCAATGGGACAATAGAAACAGTACAATTCACTACCTTGTCCCCTATGGTCCATCGTAAAAGGGGTGATTTGCGAGCAAGGGTCAATCCTCCTACTCCCGCGACCGTGGCGCTGCTCGCGTAGGTCGGCCATTGAGCCGGCCACTTATGTGTGCTGATTATGGAGATGTCAGCACCAGTGTCTAGAAGAGCAACAAGTGATATAGTTAGGTTGGCGTATTGCACAGCAACCGGGCGTTGTGGCCTTTGGCGCAAGCCGACAGTTAGTAAGGCCATTTGTCCTGTAGATCCAAAGGCTCCTTGCCCTCGTGGCTGCTCTTGCAGCGGTGGAAGGGCTCCCGCAAGATGTGGTAGGGGAATTAATTGCGCCACCTTGGTGCCTTTAGCGATGAAGAGCGGTGGGAATAACGTGTGGGCCATGATCTGGATCTCACCGTGGTAATCTTTATCAATCAGTCCCACCAACACATTAAATCCCAGCATGGTGGCTGATGAACGGCCTATAAGTAGTGCTCCGACAGCTTGTCCATTGATACAGATTGGTCCTTGAGTGCTAGTAGCAATCCGGACAGGCTTTGAGTCCAACAGGGTACAATCTACTGCTGTTGCCAGGTCCAAGCCGAGGCTTCCGCTTGTGGCTGGTCTGAGCTGAAGGGACTGAGTGCTGCCGGATATGCAGCCGCTTTTTGTGTCGGCGCGGGGCGGCTTTTCCCGCTGAATCGTCCGTTTCCCTGTTTAGAAGCGCGACATGCAGTCTCATTGTGGTTGTCCGACCAGCAGTTTCTGCACCATACTGAGCCGGCGTTGCAGTTCCGTCTGATGTGTCCAGCAGCGCCGCAACGGTAGCATCGTGGGCGAGGTGATCCAGTAGCATTTAATCGATGAACGGAGGCTTGCAAAGGAGCAAGGGCTGCAAGAACTTGACTCTGCGTAGCCTGCACGTGTTCCTTTAAACTATTCCCTAGTTCCTTTACTGCCTCAACTAACATTGCCTGTGGCCCTACCGGTACCTGAGCCATCCTTTCTAGTCCTTCCTCGATAGTCCATGTCCCTGGCAATGTAGCCAAGATGTTGCGTGTGGCCGGATTACTATTTTGTATAGCACACTGCTATACATAGTGCCTCTGAGATAATCGGGCACCCCGGCCGCCTGTATGGCGTCTGCTACTCGATCTATAAATAGGCCAAATGGTTCCTCTCTTCCTTGCTTAATACCCATATATGAAGGGATTCCTTTTTTTTTTTTTTTTTTTTTTCTCAGCTTGGTTTGCATTGGGGCGTTAGCGACTGCCCGCCATGGCTTTATCAACTTTTTGGCTGATTTATTATCGCATATAACTTCGTCAAACAATTTATCCTCATATTTACGCCATTCCTCGTGTTCAAAAACCGTATCTGGATTATCAAAGCAACCTCTCGCTACTCCATACGCTGATAACCCAGGCAACTCCCTTTTACAATCTATACCCTGAACGCTCCGCTTTTCTAAAAAGCATTTGAGCAAATCGTACGCCGCTTGTCTGTTCATACCTTCGTCAGCGCGCTGTTGCAGCCTTCCAGACTTCGGCGGCGCGTAGCCGGCAGGACACTCTCTATAGGTGCTCCAGGGCGCGGGGACCTTTTCCTTTAATCCCTTTCGCTCTTGGGCGCGGGGACCTTTTCCTTTAATCCCTTTCGCCTCCTGCGCTGCTTACAGGACCAGCACTGAGACTCCGTTGACCGTGGCTCGCAGGTTCAGCCCTCTGTAGGGTCCCTGTTCGGGCGCCATTTGTCGCGACGGAGGGAAGACAGGGCCACTCAATATGAGTGATCAGCAAGCTTCGTTTATTGATTCACACAGTTGCCTTTTATGTCCTAACATAATTAGCTCATACATATTACAAAAGTTAAGCTCATGATTGGTTAGTTCTTAGAAAGATCAACTCCGCCCTTGGTTCCTTCTTTACAGTTACTTTCATCCTCTTTTCCCATGCCTGAGCAGCTGCAACCTCCCTGTTATCATACAACAATTATAGTCAAGGACAAGGTGTCTTTACCAGCCCAGTAGTTACGGGGGCTAATCCGATGTTTCTCAAGCTTTTGCTCGGCCAGCTGGATCATGTCTACGTAACCCTTCTCAGCTAGCCATTCTCCCACAGGTTATTATAATTGATTCTAAGAAAAGGCGTTACTATTCTAATTATTTCTAGGAACTCATTATCATAAGTCTCCTCCCCTTGCCGCATGCATACTGTCACCTGGTGGTCGTGGGCCGGGGTCTTCTGGAGGAAGGCTCGCAGTCTTCTTCACCGTGTACCTTTACCTTTGTCCTAGAATGCTGGGTTGGCTGACCCCCAAACCGCAAAACTGGTCCCGACCAGATGGACACTTTACCCAAACAGTTAGGTTCCTCTTTAGCATGCAGGCTGTTCCCGCTATCTTATACACAAGGCCATTTCTTTATCTTGGAATGCTGGGCTCCGAGCTCTGTTCTTTGCCAGGCTGTACTAAATCCACACTAACAACCTTTAACCATTCATTCTGAATCAGTGGATACTATCAATGTTCTCCCAGAGGTCAATTTCCTGCTTTCCTCCACCAGTAAGGCTGTTGCCGCCACCGCTTGCACGCAGGTTGGCCGCCCTCATGACACTGGATCTAATGCTTTGGATAAATAGGCTACTGGTTGTTTCTGCCCTCCCCAGGCTTGAGCTAAAGCTCCGTAGGCTATCCCGCCCTCCACATTTACATAGAGGTGAAATGGCTTTTCTAGGGAGGGAAGAGACAATACAGGTGCCTGTATTAGTTTTTGCTTCAATTCTTCAAACCGCTGTTGCTCCTCTGGTGTCCACTCAGGATTTTCTGTCTCTTCTTGCAATTTTTCATATAAGAATTTAATATGTTGGCTAAAATGATCAATCCATAGTCTGCAGTATCTAAGAAGGCCCAGAAACTTTCTTATTTCTTTTTGCTTCTTGGAGTTGGGGTTGCCACAATGCTAGAAATTCATTCTTTTCCCTTCGCTGATCAAATGCCCGAAGTGCTACACTTCCCTCTGTACAAATTGCAACTTAGCTTCTGAGACTCAGAGTCCTTTTTCTGCCAAGAAGTTTAGTAATTTTATGGTGGCAGATCGAACTTCCACCTCCTCTTCCCCAGATATTAATAAATATGGGTTTATGAAAGGGAGGTCCTGTTTAACCAACTTGATCTCTTTCTATGACCATGGGACCCGCCTTCTCCATGCAGGGAAGGCTGTGGACGTTGTCTACCTGGACTTTGGTAAGGCCTTTGACACCGTCCCCCACAGCGTTCTCCTGGAGAAGCTGGCGAATCATGGCATAGACAAGTGTCCTCTTCACTGGGTAAAAACCTGGCTGGATGGCCGTGACCAGAGAGTTGTGATTAATGGGGTGAAATCCAGTTGGCAGCCGGTCACCAGTGTTGTCCCTCAGGGCTCAGTTTTGGGGCCAGTCTTGTTTAATATCTTTATTGATAATCTGGATAAGGGGATTGAGTGCATCCTCAGTAACCAGGTGGGAGTGTTGATCTGCTTGAGGGTCGGCAGGCTCTGCAGAGGGACCTGGACAGGTTGGATCAATGGGCCAAGGCCAATGGGATGAGGTTTAATAAGGCCAAGTGCCGGGTTCTGCATTTTGGTCACAACAACCCCAGGCAACGCTACAAGCTCAGGGAAGAGTGGCTGGAAAGCTGCCCAGCAGAAAAGGGCCTGGGGGTGTTGGTGGACAGCCGGCTTAACATGAGCCAGCGGTGTGCCCAGGTGGCCAAGAAGACCAACGGCATCCTGGCCTGTATCAGGAACAGCGTGGCCAGCAGGAGCAGGGCAGTGATGGTGCCTCTGTACTGGGCACTGGTGAGGCCTCACCTCGAGGGCTGTGTTCAGTTCTGGGCCCCTCACTCCAGGAAGAACATTGAGCTGCTGGAGCGTGTCCAGAGGAGAGCCACCAAGCTGGTGAGGGGTCTGGAGAACAAGTCATACGAGGAGAGGCTGAGGGAACTGGGCATGTTTAGTTTGGAGAAGAGGAGGCTGAGGGGAGACCTCATTGCCTTCTACAACTCCCTGAAAGGAGGGTGTAGAGAGGTGGGTGTTGGCCTCTTCTCCCAAGGGAATAAAGACAGGACCAGAGGGAATGGTCTGAAGTTGCAGCAGGGGAGGTTTAGATTAGATATTAGGAAGAAATACTTTACTGAGAGAGTGGTCAGGCCCTGGAACGGCCTGCCCAGGGAGGTGGTGGAGTCACCATCCCTGGAGGGATTTAAGGAACATGTAGACATGGCACTTCAGGGCATGCTCTAGTGCCCGAGATTGTTGGTTTCTGTCTGTTTGTGGGTGGTGTGTGGTGTGTGGTTGTGGGTGTTTGTTTTGGTTTGGTTTTGGTGTTTGGTGTTCTGGGATTTTTATTTTTTTTTTTTTTGTTGTTGGTTGGACTCGATGATCTCAAAGGTCCCATCCAACCAAAAATATTCTGTGATTCTGTGAAATCATCTACATTCTGAAGCAGCTTGATCTCTGGAGAAAAGGAAATTTCCTCAAGAATTTGTTCCAATACCCGCCCAAAAAGGTTGGGTGATTCAGTAAACCCCTGTGGTAACACAGTCCACCGAAATTGCTGCTTCCTCCCTGTTACTAGGTCCTCCCATTCAGAGGCAAACATGTCTTGACTTTCTGCTGCCAGAGGGCAGGTCCGAAAAGCATCTTTAAGGTCTACTACACTGAACCACTTGTGTTCACGAGGTATTTTGCTTAACAATGTATAAGGGTTGGGTAAAACTGGATAATGCATCTGAACAATTGTGTTTAGTTCCCTCAAATCTTGCACTAGTCTCCAACCCCCATCTGACTTCCGGACCGGTAAAATAGGTGTATTATAAGAAGAGATGCGTGGCTCCAAAAGACCATCTTTCAACAATCCCTCAATCACAGGTTGAAGCCCCTTCCTCCCCTCCAGGGATATAGGGTATTGCTTCACACGCACAGGTTGACTCTGCTTCTTTAATTCTACTTTTAGAGGGGGTATGTCCAATCCTCCCCGATTTCCTTTCGCCACCCAGACTACTGGATTAATTGCTTGCCTCTGTGATGCTCCCCTTACAGCGCTCCCCTCATGAAGAGCATTTTAAAAGATACCTTGCAGAGTCTGAGTGCTTTTCTTACTGGGATCATCACAGACCAGCACCTCCTGGTTATAACCACTCTTTCAACAACCTTGGATGCCAACACTCAGGTCCCATGGACTGGTAAGGGTGTAGTTTGCTCAGGTAGCCCCTGGCTTGGTCCCCGTCCACTGCTCGTTCTTCTCCTCCAGAGTCCTGCCTCAAAGCAGAAAGGGCTGGGAGACCTCGCTGGTGGCAACTCGGGGAAAGAGGACATAGAGTATCTCAGATCTATCTACACCGTCTCCTACTAAATTCAGCAGTGGCCCCATGTTATCTCTTCTTCTGCTTTAACGGTTCCTGAATTACCAAAAGCTCATCTTGGTGCCCTGGAATTCCTTTTCAAGTTTCAGTTGAGTTTTGATAGGGGCCATTGCTGAGCCAGGAGAATGCTGTCCTTGAGGACAAGATGTATCCAGGCACACAGTGAAAACTGGTCTTTTCATTGATTGTATCATCAAGGGAGTGAGTAAAGATCCCTGTGTGACGTGTTTCATGTCCATGCAATGCCTGCAACTACTGGGTAGAGAAGGGACAGACCTTGCCTCTCTGATGCCACCTGATGACTGGCGCCTCTGACAGAAGGCATCAGTCGAGGGAACGGGCGCCCAATCGCACTCTCTGCGATGCCATCTGGGGCATCTGTGACACATCCACCCTGAATGGGAACTGCTTCCCTGCAGGTCCCGTGTGCTCCAGGCCAGCCTTGGAATCTCATGTTACTCTGTGGCCCTGGATTTGAACATTGCATTGAGTAGCTGCCCTGAATTCTGTCCGGCCACGGGGAGCTGAACCTGGGACAAATGCCCCTGTAGTCACTTGAGCTCTGGTAAATTCAGCTGATGGAAAAGAGAGAGGCCTTGCTCTCCCTATGGCACAGGACTGCAGTCGTTCAAATGAATACCTCTAAAAACTGACATGAACATAGTGAGTAGATAAAATATTCTCTTGGCCTTTTTGGGGGGAATCAGTTGCCATTTCAGTTGGCCAAAGGATTTCCCACCAGGCTCATATGTGATCCCTGAGATGTTGCCCTGTCTCTAAGAACTACCCCATTAGAGCTTGCAGTTCCCTGCTCATATCTTTGACCACCCCTGACACCTTCAATGTCGCCAGGCATTGTGTCTGAACAGCCCAATCCTGCCCTCCATCGCCATGGATGAACGTGGGAGCTGGAGACAAGGAGCTCACATGCAGGAGCCTATTGTTGTGCACACCTGAACCCCTGAGGGAAGAGGAATCCCACCTCCAGTGGGTTTGTGGCAAGCATAGGAGGGAGGAGAGTCTCCTTCAAACGCCAGCAACAGAAACACAGGATGAGATGTTCCATGGACTCAGCTGAATCCCTTCCCTCAGCAGGGGTAACGGAGATCCCTGCCTGTCGCTGTCTGGATGTCCTTGTGGGAGAATGGCTAGCTGAGAAGGGTCACGTAGACATGATCCAGCTGGCCGAGCAAAAGCTTGAGAAACATCGGATTCAGCCCCCGTAACTACTGGGCTGGTAAAGACACCTCGTCCTTGACTATAATTGTTGTAAGATAACAGAGAGGTTGCAGCTGCTCAGGCATGGGAAAAGAGGATGAAAGTAACTGTAAAGAAGGAACCAAGGGTGGAGTTGATCTTTCTAAGAACTAACCAATCATGAGCTTAACTTTTGTAATATGTATGAGCTAATTATGTTAGAACATAAAAGGGCACTGTGTGAATCAATAAACGAAGCTTGCTGATCACTCATATTGAGTGGCCCTGTCTTCCCTCCGTCGCGACAAATGGCGCCCGAACAGGGACCCTACAGAGGGCTGAACCTGCGAGCCACGGTCAACGGAGTCTCAGTGCTGGTCCTGTAAGCAGCGCAGGAGGCGAAAGGGATTAAAGGAAAAGGTCCCCGCGCCGAAGAGCGAAAGGGATTAAAGGAAAAGGTCCCCGCGCCCTGGAGCACCTATAGAGAGTGTCCTGCCGGCTACGCGCCGCCGAAGTCTGGAAGGCTGCAACAGCGCGCTGACGAAGGTATGAATAGACAAGCGGCGTATGATTTGCTCAAATGCTTTTTAGAAAAGCGGAGCATAGAAGGTTTACATTGTAAAAAGGAATTACCAGAGTTATTAGCTTATGGGGCAGCTAGAGGATTCTTTGCCAATCCCGATACAGTTTTTGAGGAAGAGGAGTGGCGGAGATATGGGGATAAAATATTTGATGAAGTAATAAATGATGAGAAGTTAGCCAAGAAACTGATGAAGCCTTGGCGTGCAATTACGAACGCTCTGGTGATGCATAAAGCAGAGCAGAGAGCTGCTGCTGCTGCGTCTGAAAGGTTAGGGGGATTAACTGGGACGGGTGCAACTGCCTCGCAACAAAAGCCAGCTCCCCCTCCCTCGGGTTGCCCGTTGCCTCCCTCGGTTCGCACTATAGTCGTCCCTGAAGGGGTAGCGGGAACGTGGGAGCACTCGGTCTTTGTTCCATCTCCTCCTGAGTCACCTGGAGATAGTGAGGACCCATCGGCCCCCCCGATGGAAACAGAAAAAGGAGAGAAGTCAGAAGAAAGTTATGCAGGGAAAGGAATGAGCCATAATCCTTCCACGGAGGGGCAGAGTATTATCACAGAAAGACAGAGGATGTGGCAGCAAATTGCAGAGGAGGCGATGGCCTCCGGAGATAGAGAATTTGCCTCGAGCATTGTACATGAGGCGTTCCCGGTAACTTACCAGCTAAATGACCAAGGGCGAATAACTGCCACAATTCAGAACCTAGATTGGAAGTTATTAACTCAGTTGCGATCCACGGTGAGTGACTCAGGGATCAAAGGAGAGCCCACAAGGCAAATGCTAGACTTTATCTGGGGCACCAATATATTACTCCCGGGGGATGTACGTAGTATTATGAAGTTGATTTTGACACAACACCAGCAGCTGTTGTTTAATGCGCATTGGCAAGCTGCTTGTCAGCAATCAGTTGCCACAGTAAGGCAACCGGGAGATCCGTTACACGGAGTCACCCTTGATGAGCTATTGGGGGTGGGACTGTATCTGCGGCCAGAAGCACAGGCACTTATGGGACCGGATAAAGTAAAAGAATCAATGACATTGGCAAGACAGGCTTTTGATCGTCTTAAGGAACCTGGAGGTGTGCCTTCATATATGGGTATTAAGCAGGGAAGGGAGGAACCATTTGGCCTATTTATAGATCGAGTAGCAGACGCCATACAGGCGGCCGGGGTGCCCGATTATCTCAGAGGCACTATACTAAAGCAGTGTGCTATACAAAATAGTAATCCGGCCACACGCAACATCTTGGCTACATTGCCAGGGACATGGACTATCGAGGAAGGACTAGAAAGGATGGCTCAGGTACCGGTAGGGCCACAGGCAATGTTAGTTGAGGCAGTAAAGGAACTAGGGAATAGTTTAAAGGAACACGCGCAGGCTACGCAGAGTCAAGTTCTTGCAGCCCTTGCTCCTTTGCAAGCCTCCGTTCATCGATTAAATGCTGGTGAATCATCTCGCCCACGATGCTACCGTTGCGGCGCTGCTGGACACATCAGACGGAACTGCAACGCCGGCTCAGTATGGTGCAGAAACTGCCGGTCGGACAACCACAATGAGACTGCATGTCGCGCTTCTAAACCGGGAAACGGACGATTCAGCGGGAAGAGCCGCCCCGCGCTGACACAAAAAGCGGCTGCATATCCGGCAGCACTCAATCCCTTCAGCTCAGACCAGCCACAAGCGGAAGCCTCGGCTTGGACCTGGCAACAGCAGTAGATTGTACCCTGTTGGACTCAAAGCCTGTCAGCATTGCTACCGGCACACAGGGACCAATCTGTATCAATGGACAAGCTGTCGGAGCACTACTTATAGGCCGTTCATCAGCCACCATGCTGGGACTTAATGTGTTGGTGGGACTGATTGATAAAGATTACCACGGTGAGATCCAGATCATGGCCCACACGTTATTTCCACCGCTCTTCATCGCTAAAGGCACCAAGGTGGCGCAATTAATTCCCCTACCACATCTTGCGGGAGCCCTTCCACCGCTGCAAGAGCAGCCACGAGGGCAAGGAGCCTTTGGATCTACAGGACAAATGGCCTTACTAACTGTCGGCTTGCGCCAAAGGCCACAACGCCTGGTTGCTGTGCAATACGCCAACCTAACTATATCACTTGTTGCTCTTCTAGACACTGGCGCTGACATTTCCATAATCAGCACGCATAAGTGGCCGGCTCAATGGCCGACCTACGCGAGCAACGCCACGGTCGCGGGAGTAGGAGGATTGACCCTTGCTCGCAAATCACCCCTTTTACGATGGACCATAGGGGACAAGGTAGTGAACTGTACTGTTTCTATTGTCCCATTGCCTGAGGGGGTACATGCGTTGATAGGGCGTGACATCCTTGCACAAATGGGAATGGTCCTTACTTCGGACCCCCCTTTTTAGGAGCGGCCATTGCTTGGACTTTCCCGATCCCGCTTCGCTGGAGAACAACAGAACCAGTGTGGGTAGAGCAATGGCCACTAAAACGGGAAAGTCTGGAACAGGCGCATACACTCGTCCGGGAACAATTCGAACAAGGGCACCTAAGGCTATCGACAAGCCCTTGGAATACTCCCATTTTTGTTATCAAGAAGAAATCAGGGAAATATCGACTGCTCCATGATTTGAGAGCTGTAAATAAACAAATGTATGACATGGGAGCATTACAGCCTGGTTTGCCCAACCCAGCTATGATACCGGAAGGCTGGCACCTGCTTATTGTGGATCTAAAAGACTGTTTTTTCACTATTGCTTTGCATGAAGATGATAGACAAAGATTTGCTTTTACCCTTCCCGCAATTAATCGGGAGGGGCCAGACCAACGCTTTGAATGGACAGTCCTTCCGCAAGGAATGCGAAATTCGCCCACACTGTGCCAAATCTACGTTGATGCCGCTCTGCAGCCGCTGCGACAAAACTGGGCCCGTACTCTAATCTATCATTATATGGACGATATTTTGCTGGCTCAACCGACACCCTTTTCTCCACAACAAAAGCAGGAGCTAGCAGAGCAGCTCAAGCAGAGAGGCCTGGTAATAGCACCCGAAAAGGTGCAGGAATCAAGCCCCTGGAAGTATCTCGGGTGGCGCATCACTGATACGACAATTCAGCCTCAAAAATTATCACTGCACCTGGACATTCGAACTCTTCATGATGTTCAGCGACTGCTAGGTGATCTACAATGGCTTCGACCTATTACAGGCATCCCCAATGAACTACTGAATCAACTGCGCCCCCTACTGCGAGGAACGGATCCTGCAACGCCAGTGCAGCTTACTGAGCAACAAAGACAAACACTGCAACAAATAGCTTCCATGGTAACTACGCGTTCCACGCATCGGCGTGTTGAAGGTCTGCTCATTGACTTGACTGTTTTATGTGGTGAGCAGTACCTTATGGCAGCCTTAACTCAGCAAAAAATAAAAACCGGGGAGAAGCAGGGGTTCACCACTATCGTATTGGAATGGATAGCCCCTCCACTACAACCACGGCGGACAATACAGGAAAAAATTGCCACGCTGGCAGACTTGGTCAAGAAGGGCCGCTGCCGTATTCTACAGATAGATGGTACCCCTCCAAACACGATATGGGTGCCAATGAAGCAGACTGATTTAGAGTGGTACTTGCAGAATTCTGAAGAATTGCAAGCAGCACTACTCTATGATGGAGCGGCGTTAATAATTAAGCCGCTACCATCGCCCATCCTATCGTGGATGGAGAACATGAGCTGGATGGTTAAGCCAAAGAGATCCAGCCAGCCTATTTCACAGGCTCTCACGGCCTTTACCGATGCAGGCCGACGTTCCAGAACTGCCGCTATAACCTGGAAGGATGAGCAAGGATGGCAGCATCAAATCCTACAGGCACAGCCACAGGACTCTCTACAAACGCTGGAACTTTTTGCAGTGGTCTGGGCCTTCATCAGATGGAAAGATATTCCACTAAATATAGTCACAGACTCTCTCTACGTTGCAGGCATAGTTAATCGCATTGAAGATGCGAGCCTGCGAGACTTGAAGAATCGACGCTTAACAGAATTACTAGTCAGCTTGCAGCTCGCAATCACGCAAAGAAATGACCCGTACGCGGTGATTCACATCCGGAGTCACCAGTGGGGAGAAGGCCTCGGAGAGGGCAACGCTCGAGCCGACCGCCTAGTTACGGTCACCACAGAGCCTCCGTTGGCACCGCACTGCCGAGCCCGAGAGGCTCACTCTGTCTTCCACCAAAATGCGAAGGGGCTAGCTCGGACTTACAAACTCTCCATAGAGGAAGCCCGAGCCATTGTTAAAGCTTGCCCCATATGCAGTCATCACAATTCGGGATTAGGACTCGGATGCGGAGTTAACCCTAGGGGATTGAAATCTAATGAGGTTTGGCAAATGGATGTTACCCATGTTTCTGCGCTTGGCCGATTGAAGTACTTGCATGTAACTGTAGATACATACAGCCATATGATATGGGCTACCCCACAGCCGGGGGAAAAAGTTCGCGATGTAAGGCGACATCTAACGAGTTGTTTTGCTGTCTTGGGAGTTCCAGGCACGATCAAAACTGATAATGGCCCAGCGTACAGCAGTGGGTCGTTGAAGCAATTTATGCAGCTATGGAACATCACTCACGTTACTGGCATTCCCCATTCCCCGACTGGGCAGGCCATAGTAGAAAGAGCCAACGGGACAGTAAAGCGTTACCTGGAGAAATTTAAAGACATTGTAGACATAAGGGAAAGGGTACAAAAGGTTCTCTTTGTGCTCAATCATTTATGTGTGTTTGGAGATAGCAATGATCCGCCAATCGCGAGGCATTACGTGATGTCAGAAGCCCCCCAGTCACCGCACATGAGAGTGCTATATAAAGATGCTAAAACAGGTCAATGGACAGGTCCCGCAAAAGTGGTTTATGTGGGACGTGGCTATATCTGTGTTTCTACCGATACAGGTACCATCTGGGTTCCCAGCCGTTGGGTAAGGCCCGCCATCGACCACCCTGAAGTCGCCGCTGAAGGTGACCCGACTAATCACCGTAAACCAACGGACTGAGACCGCTGCGCCTGAGTGTGAACCACGAGGTCGCAAAGACAGAAATTAATTGTATAGTCTGTGGGGTCTGTAACCCCTAGATATTATGTGCATGCTATTTGCTTAGAAGTTGAAACAGAGAAAATGGTTAATTTAGGTATAGAAAGCTTTATAGTAGTTGCCTTAGTTGTAAGCATAAGAGCCATCCCATATAGCGAGATGTTTGACCCACGAGAAAATGTGTGGATAACTTTAGCTCGATCACTCAACACAACCAGCTTTTGTGCAAGCCCAGCAATACCCCGCTCCCCATTTACTACGTGCCTTATAGGGGTGCTCTTGGAGACTGGTTGGGTCTGTCTGGATGGCTGAGAAACCTTTTACAGACAGGATTGCTAGTCTTAATCACTGTACTAATAGCGTTGCTTTGTGTGAGTTGTGTTGTCTTGTATGAAAACCCTTGTGTTACGGATGTTTAACCAAGCCTGTGTCATTCAAAATAAAAACGGGGGAATTGTGGGAGAATGGCTAGCTGAGAAGGGTCACGTAGACATGATCCAGCTGGCCGAGCAAAAGCTTGAGAAACATCGGATTCAGCCCCCGTAACTACTGGGCTGGTAAAGACACCTCGTCCTTGACTATAATTGTTGTAAGATAACAGAGAGGTTGCAGCTGCTCAGGCATGGGAAAAGAGGATGAAAGTAACTGTAAAGAAGGAACCAAGGGTGGAGTTGATCTTTCTAAGAACTAACCAATCATGAGCTTAACTTTTGTAATATGTATGAGCTAATTATGTTAGAACATAAAAGGGCACTGTGTGAATCAATAAACGAAGCTTGCTGATCACTCATATTGAGTGGCCCTGTCTTCCCTCCGTCGCGACATGTCCTGTCTTACTATATAATAATACCAAAAATAGTGACATTTAGAAGTAACTTTGAGAGGAGAATTTTCAGTTCTGGAAAGAAGTGTCTCTATCCAGCTGAGGGAGGGAACACCAGGGATGACTTCAGCCTGTTTCACAGCAGGTTCCCCTGGAGCCCCAGGGACACCTCCAGGGAGCCCAGAGGGGCCAGAGAAAGTGCTGCCTTGGGCTGTTGCTCTGCTGCTGAGCTGGGCCAGGCTCCTGGGATGGAGGGAGCTCCTGGCCATGGGGCAGCGGGGCAGAGAGACAGCTCTGCCCAGGAGCAGCTCCTCTGCCAAGCGCAGCAGGGCTGGGGGCTCTCCCAGGATATCTCAAGGAGATGAGGCAGGCAGAGAGAGAGCTTAAAGGTGGTCAGGACTGGGAGGATGACTGAGAGCGCACTGGAGGAGAAATCTTCACAGCCCTTGACAGGGTAAGTCTCTGGCTGCAGGGCAATGCAGCTGCGGTTCCTGGAATCATCTCCTAAAGCTGGCACATCCCACAGCCTATGGCATCTATGAGGAGGTCTCTCACAGTTTCTTCAGAGTAGAGAAAAGGACTTGCTTTGGAGCCCAGCTTACCTAAGGCTCTTTCAAAGGGACAGGGCACATCAGCTGCCTTCTCCCAGGGATGGCTTCACACCCGGAGCGTGAAGCCAGGTGTTCACCAGGGGTGCCCAGGGCTGTCCTTCAGAACAGGGTCCCTGTGTCCCAGGGAACTGTGTGCTGGGGCAGGGACTCTGCCGCCAGCCAGGGTCAGCTCTCAGCCTGCCCGGGGAGCAGGATAAATGTTTAAGGAGTTCTCAAGTTGGAAGAAGTCACTGGGACTCCTGAGCTGTAACTGAAAGATCAGTAGGTCTGCCTTGAAGCTCTTAGGGTGCCTTCAGCCACTCCTCTGCCCATGGAGAGCACCAGCATCACCTCTGCTGGACCATCAGGGTTGCTCTGACCTGCCCTTTTGCACCTGTGAACAGGAACATGAACCCAGCCCCTGCCCTGCAAACAGGCAGGTGTCTGTAGGGCCAAGGTGAGTGCACAGAGGTTGGGATGGGCTCTGTGAGTGCTGACAGGATAAGACACGGCACAGGGAAACACTTCCCAGGAGGAAAATGTCCAGGCAGCAGAGACATGATCAGGGAATGAGAGGAAACTAAAACCAGTAATGCTGTGGGAAGGAGGGCAATGTTGATGTCCGGGAGGTGGCATGAACGGCTGGGTGAGGGTAGCATTTTCCTGAGTGCCCGGCTGTCTCTCCACTTGCCTCCCTCAACCAGAACCTCACTGCATTTTTCCTTGTTTCTCTACTTGTCTGTGATATTGTTGTTGTCTTGTTCTCTCAGTCAGGCTCTCTGGGGATGGGAGCTGCAGCAGCCAAGTCAGGCACGGCTCTTGTCATTCCTCCCAGGCAGGTGTGTCCATGGGAATGAAGTGCCCAAGCTCTCCTCTGACCTGTGGGGCTGTGGGCAAAGGAGTCTGTGTGGCTGGGGAATGAGCTGAGCCTCCCTTACTGAGATATCTTCAACAGGACACGTGGGTATCTCCTTGGCGTGTCCTTCCAAGCTCTGAGCTGCCCTCCAGGATGCAAATCTTTCCTACAGCATCTTTGTGTTCTCTCAGTGCCCCACGGAGAAGCACAGAGATGCTACAATGGAGGAAATGCTGCTGGGTTTGTGAAATCAACTCTGTGCGTCCTTGGTGAGAAGTGGGGTGCCGAGCCCTTGCTCAGATACCTTAAGAAAGGGTAAGACATTTAGTGATCGCTCTGCTCTCAGCAGAAAAGAAGCCAATTTTCAAGGGAGGAGAGCGTGATTGCCCTCTAAAACCCAAAGGTGCAAGTGCAGGAGAGTTGGGAACAAGCCCGTCCAGCCCCCCCTGAGCTTGCCCTAAGCCACAGCGAATCCTTTTGCCTCTTAGGTCTTACAGTTGCTAACTCTGAGCGCAGGAGAAATGTGGGGGATTTCTGGCTTTGGAGAACCAGTCATGATGTGTGGGTAGGAAGAAAATTCCCTGAACTCAGTTCTACCACCCACGTTGTTTCAAACTGGAAGTGCAGATGCCAACAAGCCCTTCTGCACTAGGAATGGTTTAGTCTCACAAATTCCAAATATCCTCCCGAGCCCCTCTGCCACATTCCAACGTACCCACTGCAGCAGGGCAGGGATGACTCCTGAAGCGGCCAAATGCAGAGGCCTGGCTGTTCACAGCACTGGCAGCCAGCACAAAATGAAGCTCAAGTCAGGGATCTGAAAGAAGGTTGCAGAGGGACAGTCTACAGGAAATGGCGTAGCTGTTCCTGAAACAAGCCTCTCCTAACTTGTTGCTTTCTTTTCCTCCGAGAACAGTGCCCCATGCCCAGAGGAAGCAGATGCCCAACAGCAGCTCCATCACCCAGTTCCTCCTCCTGGCATTCACAGACACACGGGAGCTGCAGCTCTTGCACTTCGGGCTCTTCCTGGGCATCTACCTGGCTGCCCTCCTGGGAAACGCACTCATCATCACCGCCATCGCCTGTGACCACCACCTCCACACCCCCATGTACTTCTTCCTCCTCAACCTCTCCCTCATTGACCTGGTCTCCATCTCCACCACTGTCCCCAAATCTCTTGCAGTTTCCCTCTGGGAATCCAGGGCCATCTCCTACTGGGGATGTGTGGCCCAGCTCTTGTTCTTTCTCTTCTTTATCACAGCAGAGTACTCCCTTCTCACTGTCATGTCCTACGACCGCTACGTTGCCATCTGCCAACCCCTGCACTACGGGACCCTCCTGGGCAGCAGAGCTTGTGTCCACATGGCAGCAGCTGCCTGGGGCAGTGGGTTTCTCAATGCTCTCCTGCACACGGCCAATACATTTTCCCTACCCCTCTGCCAGGGCAATGTCCTGGACCAGTTCTTCTGTGAAGTCCCCCAGATCCTCAAGCTCTCCTGCTCACACTCCTACCTCAGGGAAGTTGGGCTTCTTGTGGTCAGTGCCTGTTTAGCATTTGGTTGTTTCATTTCCATCGTGGTGTCCTATGTGCAGATCTTCAGGGCCGTGCTGAGGATCCCCTCTCAGCAGGGACGGCACAAAGCCTTTTCCACATGTCTCCCTCACCTGGCCGTGGTCTCCCTCTTTGTCAGCACTGGCTTCTTTGCCAACCTGAAGCCCCCCTCCATC
This sequence comes from Numenius arquata, assembly GCF_964106895.1. Classification (NCBI taxonomy): domain Eukaryota; kingdom Metazoa; phylum Chordata; class Aves; order Charadriiformes; family Scolopacidae; genus Numenius; species Numenius arquata. Next base: position 239,870 of record NW_027415198.1, read on the forward strand.
TCTTCCCCATCCCTGGATCTGATGGTGGCTGTTGTGTACTCACTGGTGCCTCCAGCTGTGAACCCCCTCATCTACAGCATGAGGAACCAGGAGCTCAAAGAAGCTTTGAAGAAACTCATTCAATGGGTTCACCTCCAGCAGCAGTAGAGCTGCCCATCTCTCCTCACAGACTCTTCTTAGCTTTTCTCAGGGTGGTTTGTGCTTCATTTCTTTTTCATCTGTGGTCATCGTGTTCATACAGGAATGTCTGTATTTGCTCCACATCTCCAGAAGCATGATCCTACTGTGCTGAACAATACAGAGGCCTTTGGTAAATGTGCCATCACGGTGTCAGAGCTGGCTTCCTGAGGAGCATCTCTGTAATCAAAGGGCATCTCTCCCAAGGGCAGCTCCTGAAGCCTGGGCTCTTCTTCCTGCTGAAGGCAGGAGCAGGCTCCAGGAACTGCACTCGCCATGGCTGCTGCTGAGCTTGGTTCTCGGAGGGTTTATGGGGAGAGGGCACTGGGAGACATTCTGGGGAGAGAGGGCTGGACCCAGGTCTCACTAATTTTAAGTATCTGTCCTGGGTTGGGTGTCACAGGGCTAACCTCTTACAGTGCTGGGGAAAACTGCACTTTTAGAAGCTCTATTGTCTGAATTCATGAAAATATTTACTTTATAGCCAGCCAGAGTCTGTGGGATTCAAGGTCTCGGTGTTTTTGAGCCTTGCCAGGTGCAGGCACAAGGAGGAGCAAGGCCTGGGCATTTGGCCTGGGCTGGCCAACAGGATTATTTCATACCATGATCGTCACATTCAATATAAATTGGAAAAGTTTGCTGTGTAGTTTCTCTCTCCCTTGATGGTGATGGTCCAGAGAACTCCTTGCCTCAGTTCTGGGCCCCGGTTCTGGACCCCTGAGCCCTTCCCTTCCCCCCAGAGCCTCAGCCCTTGCAGTGTCCAACCTTTGCTGTTCCTGCTGGGAGCGTACACCTTCCTGCTGGGGGAATGGGCTGAGAATAATTATTGTATATCTTAGATTAGTATCAGGATTGATACTGATTCTTTAGTATTATTGTCAATTATTTAGTCTTATTCTATTAAATCTATTCCCTTTTAAATTATTACATTTATTTAATCGATTAAATCGATTCCCCTTATTAAATCGATTCCCCTTTCCCGGTGGGGAGGGGTCATTGGGTGAGAGAATAATTGTCTAAATGACCATAAATTGTTATGGGTTTTCTCAAACCGTAACAGTATCCACAAGCAAACAAGGGCTCTGCCATCCCAGGGGAGGCCGGTGGGACCCTCCAAAAGGAGACTGGAGAGTGATTCGTGTGTCCTTCAGTAAAAGCCCATGGATGGGTCAATGTGCACGTGGGAAAACATCCTGAGTCATGAAAAAAGCTCTGAGCCCATTCCACAGCTGTAGACCCCTGGGAAGGAGCTCAGTGGCAGTGCGGCCCCTCCAGCTGATTCTGCTTCCCTCCCTGACCAGCACAGCCAGTGTGGAGTCACTCCAAGGGCCCATAGCCCACTTGCTCTGTGGAGCATCATTGCCAGCGTGGGGCCCTGTGAGGAGCACAGCGCCACCAGGCTGGACCGGAGGAGGGGTGGGGAGAGATCAGAGGAGCCCACCACGGCTAGAAATAGCCTTGGAGAGAAAAATGAAGGTGTTCAGCTACTCTAAGACAATACCCGGAGTTTGGGTACCCTAAAGGACGCTCACGGTGCAGAGTCCTTGCTGTGCTGGTGCTCCACCAGGCCTGGGAAGTGGCTGGAGAAGGATTGGTGTCCACCACTTGCCATCTCTTGGTGCCATCATCCCTCCTGAAGGGTGGCATGGAAAGGAAGGCTGGGGCCCTGTATCAGGGCTTGCACTGAAGGAAGCCACATCACTTTGCTGCCATCCTTCAGTCCTTGTGCCCAGAACATGTTCTTCAGGCAACCTTCCCCACCCTGGGTGTCAGCACTTACCTCAAAAGTCACCCCTAGACAAGGCTCTTCAGCGGGGCTGAGCTGGAGGACTGGGGTCCAGCTGTGACCACAGGAAGACCTCTCCTGGGTCCTCTGCAAGGCTGGCAGCCTCTGTGGTCCCCACCAGAAAAGGCAGCATACAGAGACTTGGGAAACTGTAGACCATCCCCATGCCCATGGGAGCCCTCAGGAAGAGTCCCTCACTCCAAAGATCCAGCCTGGCTTGTTGCTGCATGGACAGACAGGGGAAACTGTGCCAGCAACCTCCTTCCAGACCCCATTGCCTCGTACCAGCCCCAGTGCCCAGCCAGACAGGGCTCTCCCCCTGGTCACTGCAATGGTTCCAAGCACCCAAGGCAGTGTGGAGTCACCCCGTGTGTTACCCACCTGGTAACACATCCATGTTGTAGTTACTGCTGAGCGAAGCTTGCACAGCATCGAGGCCATTTGGGCATCTGATGCTGCCCCAGCAAAAAGTAGGCAGGGGGTACATGGGAAGTTCAGAGGGGACATCGCTGGGACAGCTGAGCTAAATGAGCATATTCCATACCATATGACGTCATAAGTGAGTGAGTGGCTGTGTGGGACTGAGCTGTCTACCAAGGTTATACCACAACACCCGTACATCAAGGCAAGCTCAGACAGGACTGGTTGAGGAGCAACCTCAAGGAGAAAGGTTTGGGCATCCCAAGGTCAGCCAGAGCAGCCAGTGGGGCTCAACAAGAATATGGCCATGAGCACATTGGAGGAATATGGCCACCCAGAAAAGGAGACTTATTGTCCATCCTGACTCAGCAAGAGTGTGGCCACATTGGGAGTGGTGTTCCCCAGGGAGTTGACTCCCTGTTCTGGAGGAATTGGAAGGAATGGTCACATCTGCCAGGATGGGGCTATGGGCCATGTGTGGAGGGGCTGAGAGACCTGGGCTACTTAGCCCAGTGAAGTGGAGGCTGAGGGAAGAATAGCAGCAGCTCAAGACAGTTTGAACATTTCTTTTCAAGATGATGGCACCATTTTTGACAGTGGGAAGTAGGATGGCAAAGGAAAATCATCAGACACTGCAGCTTTGGACGTCCAAAGTGCACCCGAGGATGAAGAAATGTCATTCTGAGGGTGGTGCTGTGATGCAAAAAGTCCCTGAGAGGGAGTCTGGACCAGCCCATGGCTTTGTGTTTCAAAGAACATCTGGTGAGGAAGGAGAGACACCGGTACAGATAGGGACATGCTGGCGTGAGAACAAGACGGGGAAGTACATTGGGTGTCTGCAGCCTGCAGGGAAACAGGCACAGGCATGGGACAGTGTTGGACAGCCTGTGGTGCAGATGGCCAGGGGCGCTGTCAGGGCTGAAAGGCCCTGGCAGAACCCAGGTCTTTGCCCCCTTGGCTATGGCTGATGGCCCGGCCACAAAGGCCTAAGAAGACACACATCATCCTCATGGCAATGGGGCATCGTTGCCTCCTTGCAACCCTCCCAGGGAGGCCGGGAGGTGTCGTACCATTGTCCTGTCTTTGGCATTGCACTCCCCACATCCCCAGGAAGAACCTTAACCCACACAAAAGGGTCAGGATCTGCCTTCCCAGGGTCTGGGGGTCAGGGCTTGGCCTTTCTGCTTCATCAAACAAAGCCAGGGGTTTCTCAGCACCTGAGCTGCCTGCACAGCACCTTTGCCTTCCTGCCATCATGGCCTCCTGTGATCTGCTCTAACGAGTCCCTGGGGAGGCTTTGTCAGGAATGGCCCTCACAGGGGCCTGTTTATACTTCAAGGTACTTTGGGGTTTGCTTCTGACTTTGATTTCTTGAGAGGTTTCTTCAATCTCCGCTTGGCATCTGAGGTTCATGGACTCAGCACCAAATATGCCATGGGGCTCATTAAGATACAGAAAGCCCTAATGAGCTGTATCTCTGCCTGTAATTTTCTTTAAGGCCTTAGGACTTGTACAACTAATTGGAGAGGTTTCAGTTGGGTACCTAATATGAAGCTTTACGTGAAGATCTCATAAAGGAGGATTCTTTCTTTCAAGGGTATTTTCTATCTTGTTTTAGTTTATAGAAGAAGTGAGAACAGCATTCTCCAATGGGTATTGATCCAGCGGGTCTCCTGGAGACACCTGTACAGGCAGGAGAAGCAGTCCCTTTAGGTCCAACACTGTATGGACAACCTCACTCCTCACCTCCTCAAGCCCACCAGTTCCCTCCTCGGCCACTTCGCACTTGCATCCCTTTTCCTCGCATCAGACTTCTCCACCGCACTCTGCAGCTGGATGGTACAGCTCCTTTCCACCAGCTCCCACCTGCTTTCCTTAGAGACCGGGCTGCACAACGGCACAGAAAGGTTTCTCTTCATTGCCGACAAAGAAAGGTTAAACGTGATGTAATTTAATAAACTATAGAACTCTCTCCTCACATGTAGGCAAAGTCTAAGCAGCATCTCCTGTCGTCCAGCTTTCACAAGGGGTTTCCAGACAAGAACATTTTTAGACAGAGAGGTAAGAAAGGATAGATATAAACACAAGGAAGGTGTTGACTAAAGAGTTAAAGAGACTTCTGAACGATGGGGCAGGTTTCTAACTCCCTGAGCCTCAAAGCAGAAAGCAGAGAGTGGAGAGGCATCTGACTGGCCAAAGAGCAAGCGGAGGAGAAACCCCTGCGATAGTAGATAGGGGTGGGGAGAAGAACGAAGCCCCCATAATCCAAGGGGAAATGCTGAGGGACTGATGATGCTGACACAGGCCAGGATGCTGTTGTCCTTCTTGGCCACCTGGGCACACTGCTGGCTCATATTCAGCTGACAGTCGACCAACATCCCCAGGTATTTTTCTGCCGGGCAGCTCCAGCCACTCTTCCCCCAGCCTGTAGAGCTCATGGCGTTGTTGTGACCCAAGGGCAGGACCCGGCACTTGGCCTTGTTGAACTTCACACCGTTGGCCTAGGCACATCCATCCATCCATACTGTCCAGATTACTCTGTAGAGCCTTCTTACCCTCCAGCAGATCAACACTCCCACCTAACTTGGTGTCTTCTGTGAACTCACTGAGGGTTCACTCAATCACCTCGTCCAGATCGTTGATAAAGTTATGAAAGAGAACAGGCCCTGATACTGAGCCCTGGGGAACACCACTGGTGATTGGCCGCCAACTGGATTGAACTCCATTCACCACTGCTCTCGGGGCCCAGCCCCCAGCCAGTTTTTTACCAAGCGAAGAGTACTCCCATCCAAGTCATGGGCAGCCAGTTTCTCCAGGAGAATGCTGTGGGAAATGTTGTCAAAGACTTCACTAAAGTCCAGGGACACAACATCCACAGCCTTTCCCTCATCCACCAAGTGGGTCACCTCGTTATAGAAGGAGATCAGTTTTGTCAAGCAGGACCTGCCTTTCACAAGCCCATGCTGACTGGGCCTGATCGCCTGGTTGTCCTGTTCGTGCCTGTCGTGTCAAAAGGAATGTAGTTTTAGTTTTGTCTGTCAGAGTCCCAGGACTTTCACTGATTTGTCTGTCAGAGTCCCAGCAAAGGACTTGCAGTGAGTCAGATTCACAATCAATCATAATGATTTATTTTATTGAGAACCTCACAACAGATTTGAGATTGGCGTTGATAAATTCACTAACTACAATAGCGCTACTAATTGAGGTTAATATTGCTGGTAAAAATAGTAATAACACAACAGCTCAGGGTAACATTCACCAGAGGGTGAAAGGCGCAGCGCTGACCCAGGAAGGCGTCCCTGCCTGGGGTGGAGGGAGAGAACGCAGCCCCTCGACCGGTCCCTCAGGTGTCGAGGTTCTTCTCTCCCAGTTTAGCAGTCATTTTCTCTGTCTTTTTATTTCCAAAATTATGAGGTTTCCCTCCCCCAGGTTGTATGATTTGGGTGCAGAGACGAGTGCTACGGTCATATATGTTTCGCATGATGTCTATAATCCTCATTAGCATATGCAGGGGGGTCAACTTTAATATGCATTTCACAGGCAATGAGGCAAAGGTCACTCATCGGACATGACGGCCCTTTGAAGAAGCAAAGGCCTGCAACGGTTCCTGTTATCTTCTTGTCTTTGCTGACCAAAAGCAGGGCTGTCCTGCCTCCACAGGGCTCCCTCCTGATCCGCATCCCCTCAGAGCCAGGCGAGTCTCCACTCCTCCAGGGGGCACAAGAGATGGCAAGGCCAGTCTTAATCGTTCTTTGAGCACAGAGCCCTCATTATCCAAATTCCACAGTGCCATGACGTGTCCTGGCACTCAGGATGATCTGTTCCATAACCTTTCCAGGTACCGAGGTCAGAATGACAGGCCTGTAGTTCCCCGAACCCTCTTTGTTGCCCTCTGGATGGACATCCCATTTGCAAACCTCCAGTCACCTGGGAGCTCCCCATTTTGCCAGGACTTCTGGTAAAGGATGGAGAGTGGCTTGGTGAGAACACCGACAAGCTCCCTCAGTACCCTCGGCTGGATCCCATCCGGCCCCCCAGACATGTGTGTCTAAGTGCTGTGTTAGGTCACTCACCTTTTCCCCTTGAATTATGGGGGACTCATTCTGCTCCCCGTCCCTGTCCACTAGATCAGGGGGAGTGGTACTCAGGGGACCACTGCTCCTACTACTAAAGTCTGAGGCCAAGAAGGCGTTAAGTACTTCAGCATTTCCCTCATCCATGGTCACTGTGTTTCCCCTTCCTGTCTAATAAAGGATGGAGATTATCGTTAGTTCTCCTTTTACTGCTGATGTATTTATAGAAACCTATTCATTGTCCTTAACATATGAAGCCAGATAAAACTCTTGTGGGCCTTTCTTCTAGTGGGTTCTAGTTCTAGTGGGACTCTGGCCCTTATAAATTTCTCCCCACAGAGCCTCACAAGATCTTTGTAGTCACCATGAAGTCCCTGCCCTTTCTTCCAAAGGCCACAAACTCTCCTTTTCTCCCTGAGTTGTGACCAGAGCTCTCTGTTCAGCCAGGCCGGTCTGGTGAGAGAGGTGAGAGAGGGCAAGTGAGAGAAATCTCCTTGGGATGGTGGGGGCTGTTCCTGGCGTCACACACAGCAATGTCAGGGCTCTGACAGGGCTGTTCAGAGACACGAGTCCTTCCCTGGCACAGGCAGAGGCCCTGCAGCAGACTCCCTGGCCTCCGGTGGCCACCCCCAGAGGCTGCAGCCCCTCGGCCCTGCAGGCTGTCTCCTGCTCTGCACCTCTCGGAGATGCCCCACGGCTGAGGAATGGACACAGGGACCTCGGTCCAAGGAAGCCCATCTCTGTGCTGCATCCAGCGGCTTTCCCAGGATGTTACCCTCAAAATGAACGGATCTCAAGAAACTGTCTGTCCCACAGACCTTCAAGGAACTCCCAGGAACTTCTGATGGTCTTTGTACTCACTGGAGTTAATCTCACCACACACACATGACGTACATGCGGACATCTCAGCTGTCCAATACAAACATGGACTTCTTCAGGACAAGAGGAAATGGCCTCAAGTGACACCAGAGGAGGTTCAGATTGGATATCAGGAAAACTTTCTGCACCGAAAGGGTTATCAAGCACTGGAACAGGCTGCCCAGGGAAGTGGTGGAATTGTCATCCCTGGAAGTATTTAAAAGACACGGTGCTTAATGACATGGTTTAGTGATGGTTTTTGTCAGGGTTAGGTTTATGCTTGGACTCGATGATCTGAAAGGTCCCATCCAATCTAGAAAACTCTATGATTCTTTAGAGGGACAACCAGCCTCCCCAAGCTGGGATAAGAGGCCAGAGCCAGAAATGGTGGTTGTTACTGGCAGGGTGTGGGACAATTACCCTGGGGAAGCTTCCTTGGGGTGTCCAGCACTCACAGGACCAGAGAAGAACCTGCTCTGCTGGTCCTTCCTGTCTTTCCTAGGATGCCTGGCTGTGCAAGGACTCTGTTGTGTGCCCACGCCTTGCACACTCACACAGTTAAGCTCTGCACTTGTGTTTTCAACTGTGGGGCACTTTCCTGGGAAAAGGAAATGCCAACTTTATAAAAAGAACTATGACTTCATGCCCTGCCCTGAGGAGTCTCTGATATGATGGAGGTGCTGTTAGGGAGTTCAGCTCTGGAAGGGAATTGCCCAGTGCCTGTCCTGACCTGTGGTCCAGGGCTGCCCCACAGCAGGAGGATGAGCTGCCAGAGCACTCGGGCTCCATAGCAAGGCAAGGGCTCAGAAGGCAAGTGTGGGTGTGGAAAGAGACCAAATTGGAAAAGACCAAGGTTGGTGCTCGCTGACAGAGCTGCTGTGCTCGGACTCTTTCCCCTCCACCTCTGCTCACAGGCATTGCCCTGCAGCTCCAGAGAAAGCCTGAGAGGAAGGATTTTGGGCAACAGGTCGCTGGATGGTTCTATATTTTATTTTAATACAAAGAGAGAGCAGGTCCTCATTTATACAGTATGTAGATTTCACAAATTTGGAAAAATGCATAATTCGAAACAGCAAAACAAGTTGGTTTTTTTGGTAGAAAACATTATACAAAGTAAAGCAAAAAAGAAAAAAACAACAAAAGCCAAACAAAGGCCTAAACACAGAATTAAAACTAACATAAACTACAGTACATGAGCTTGACATATAATGAGTTACGTTAACAGTGATTTGTAGAAGAAGACAGCTTATTGTTTCAGAAAATCATCTGGTCATCAGTTTCCACACTGCACCTTTGAGCTCCTGGTTCCTCATGCTGTAGATGAGGGGGTTCACTGCTGGAGGCACCACCGAGTACAGAACAGCCACCACCAGGTCTAGAACTTGGGAGGAGATAGAGGGGGGCTTCAGGTGGGCAAAGAAGCCAGTGCTGATAAACAGGGAGACCACGACCAGGTGAGGGAGGCACGTGGAAAAGTCTTTGTGCCGTCCCTGCTCAGAGGGGATCCTCAGCACGGCCCTGAAGATCTGCACATAGGACACCACAATGAAAACAAAACAACCAAAAGATAAACAGACACTGACCACAAGAAGCCCAACTTCCCTGAGGTAGGAGTGTGAGCAGGAGAGCTTGAGGATCTGGGGCATTTCACAGAAGAACTGGTCCAGGACATTGCCCTGGCAGAGGGGTAGGGAAAATGTATTGGCCGTGTGCAGGAGAGCATTGAGAAACCCACTGCCCCAGGCAGCTGCTGCCATGTGGACACAAGCTCTGCTGCCCAGGAGGGTCCCGTAGTACAGGGGTTGGCAGATGGCAATGTAGCGGTCATAGGACATGACAGTGAGAAGAAAATATTCTGATGACATCAAAAAGAGAAAAAGAAATATCTGGGCAGCACACCCCCGGTAGGAGATGGCCCTAGTGTCCCAGAGAGAATTGGCCATGGCTTTGGGGACAGTGGTGGAGATGGATCCCAGGTCAAGAACGGAGAGGTTGAGGAGGAAGAAGTACATCGGGGTGTGGAGGCAGTGGTCACAGGCGGTGGCGGTGATGATGAGTGCGTTTCCCAGGAGGGCAGCCAGGTAGATGCCCAGGAAGAGCCAGAAGTGCAAGAGCTGCAGCTCCCGTGTGTCTGCGAATGCCAGGAGGAGGAACTGGATGATGGAGCTGCTGTTGGACATTTGTTTTCTCTGGCCATGGGGCAACGTTGAAAGAGGAGACAATATTGAAAAACTAATGAAGACTTCCTTAATCCCATCCCATGCTCTTTCCCCAAAAATCCCCCCAAAATCACTTTTCTTTCTTTGGAATAATTTCATTCTGCTCCTTTTTCAGAAAACAAGTTTCTGCTGCTGAGTGAGGGAACGTCCTTTGCAGGGGTAGAAATCCCTCTCCTTCCCATTTCCTTTAGCCTGGACACTGCTGATCCCTGGGGGACAAAAGGGCTCTCTGTGCCCTGGGGCAGAGCCAGGAGAGCTGCTCTGCACACCAGTACCTGCTGGTCACCACCCAGGTGTCCTGTGCTTACACCTCTCTCCGTGGGAGAATGGTCTCCCTGACACCGTCCTTGAGGAAGAAAACGGCCTTTTGTGAGTGTGGGAGAGTCCAGGTTCCAAGTCCATTTCTCCCGTCTGTTGTCCCTTTCCCTGTGCAGCTGAGCAGAGAGGGATGCAGAGGGGTGGCCTGGCTCTCTGCCGCCTGGGGCTGTCCCTGCTGGGAGCTGTCTCTCTGTCCCCAGGTCTCTCCCTGTCACTGCTCCCAGAGCCCCCCCACCCACCCTGTGCTCAGCTCTGCCCTGCAGACCCCTCCTGGCAGCAGGGCACTGCCCAGGGACATCTCCCTGTTTGTGGGTCCTGAGCAGTAGATGAGGTAAAGCCTGATGCTGCAGGCAAAGGTGATGCTGCTGCTGTCTGTAGGGAGAGGAGTGGGGGAAGGCACGGTATGAGGTTTCTGGCAGATCTGCTGATCCCTCAGTTCAGTGAGAGCTCCTTTCCCTTTTCCCTTGGGAGAAAGCTGACAGCACAGAAAAATGAAAAGTCTTCGTCTTTAATGGAGCCCCTGCCTTGCCCTTCCTCTTGAAACGCTGCCTCTGCCAATGTCCTGGGGGTGATCTGGAGCTCTCAGCAGCCCTGTCCCACGCAGTAGGACATCCCTGATATCCCTCGTGAATGCAGTAGGATCTTTTACTGACAGTGGTCACTCCTTCCACTCCAGCTTCTCCCCACAGATGCTCCATGGGGAGATCTCTGGGTAGGCTGAGAGCTGACCCTGGCAGGCAGCAAAGTCCCTGTCCTGGCACACAGACCCCTGGGGTGCAGGGACCCTGCTCTGCAGGACAGCCCTGGGCACCCCTGGATGCACTCCCAGCTTCACACCCTCTCGGCTGTCCCCGGCAGAAGGCAGCCTTCAATCCTTGTCCCTGTGATGGTGCAGAAGGGAAACACTGCTCTGCAGCACGTCCTCCTTCTCCACACCAGAGAAGCCAGGAGAGCCGTCCTGGGAGGTCCTAGCAGTCATACAATGTGTCAGCTCTAGAAGATCCATCTAGGATTCTTATCGTAATTTGCCGTTTGCCAGAGACTTTCTGTGTCAAGAGATGTGAAGATCTCCCCATGAGCAAGCTCAGAACCGTCCCCCGACTCCCAGCTGCCTCTATCCTCTCTGTACCTCACTCCCCTCGGTGCCTGCAGGCAGTGCCCTCAGCCCTTGGCAGAGGAGCTGCTCCTGGGCAGAGCTGTCTCTCTGCCGCGCTGCCCCACGGCCAGGAGCTCCCTCCATCCCAGGAGCCCGGCCCAGCTCAGCAGCAGAGCAACAGCCCAAGGCAGCACTTTTTCTGCCCCCCTGGAATTCCTTGAGGTGTCCCTGGGGCTCCAGGGGAAACTGTTGTGAAGTAGGCTGAAATCACCACTGATTTTGCCTCTCTTAGCTCTGGAGAGACACTTCTTTCCAGCAGTAGCATTTCTCAATCACAGACAGATTGAGGTCCAAGAATACCTGTTCTGTTGTGGTTTCAGACAGGACACCCAGACAATGCCAGAGAGGAATCTCCTTCAATCTCTTCTCAGGGAAGGGATTCCGCTGAGTCAATGGAGGCTTCTCATCCTGGGTTTGTAGTCCCTAGAGCTAAGAGAGGAGTCGGCTCCATCCCTGGCACACCACAAACCCCCACGAGGTGGGATTCCTCTTGCCTCCATTCAGATGTGCACAAAATCAGGTCCTGCCTGTGAGCTCCTTGTCTCAGGTCCCCTGGTACTGAATGGAGATGGAGGGCAGGAGTCAGATGTTCAGACACAGACACCTGGGGACATATTTGGTGCCAGCGGTGACCAAGATGCAGCTGGGAACTGCAAGCTCTAGTGGAGCAATTCTTAGAGACGGGGCAGCATCTGGGGGCATCTTCTTGGAGGTTAGTGGGAAATCCCTTGGGCGACATTTAAACAACAAAAGGTGCCCACATGTAGGAGAAGTGAACCTGTGACTGTCCTTATGTTCGGGGCAGCGCAGAGAGGGATTCGGCTGACCTCGTGGTATCAGGCCTGTGGTGCTGTGGGAGGTGCCAGGGCTCTGCAGCACAACTGCCTGCACCTGCCATGGACAGCACAGGAACCCCGTCCCCGTTCAGACCAGCTGTGTGGCGGCCATCACCCAGGGCATCTCAGACAGAGTCGGGGCCTTTGGGCCAGCGACTGAATCCCGCCACTGCAGTGACGCAAGGGCTGTCCCTTCTCTATCCAGTAGATGCTGGGCAGGGCATGAACACCCAGCACATCACACCAGGGTCTCCACTCGTCTTCCTTCACCCTCAAACTCTTCCAGTTCTTCTCTCCTCCAGCGTTCAAGCATCCCCTTGATGATACAACCCTGGGTCAGGCCAATGATTTCTACAGTGGGTCTGAATCACAGGGTGTCCACACCAAGGACGTTTTCAACATCATCCCTTCCTTCCTGAGAGAAGATTCACCTCCCGCACAGGCCCTCGGGGCTGCAGAGACACAACAGACAGCAAAGCCCTCTCCTGCTCCAAGGGCACACACCAGCTCTTTCTCTTTGGCCTTGGGGCAAGCAGGGTTTGCTCTCTTTGTGGGCATGTGATTTCTGCTTCACACTGCCATCTGCCCTCCGCTCCAGCATGTCTCTGCTCTGAAGCAGAGCCTTTGCACATTTGAGGTCTTATGGGCTGGAAGCAGGTTTTCCCTCTGCAAGTCTGCTCTCAGCCCAGCTGAGGTGCTGCTGCCCAGACGTGCCCCAATGCCCTCAGCCTGGGGCACAGAGAGGAGGAGCTGGAGCTGTGTGTGCAAGCTCTTCCTTCCACTTGGAGGGAATAACAGCTGGAGGGGTGTTGGGACAGCTCACATGCCTGGGGGCTGTGATGGGGGGTTCAGGATGATCAGGAGGCCAGCAAGGTCAGGAGGGAGGTGCCCTCAGTGTGAAGGAGCTGCTCAGATGTGTGGAGCTCCTCTATGGGACGAACAAGTTGAGTGAACCTTTGTGGCTGATGGTCAGAGGAGAGGCTGGTAAGGGTGACATTGCCGTGGGTGGTGAAGAGTCTATTAAACTCCCTTTGCTGGCTGAAATGACCCTGGCATTCACTGGAAGGGGACCACAGCAGCATGCAAACTGTCCTGGAGTTTCTTGGAGGATCTTGGTCAAGGCACAGCTTGGGACACAGGTGCCAGATTGGCCAAAAATGGTGATGCTCATCTGCATCTGTTACTCTCAAAGAAGGAAGAGGTGGACACCGGTGTGACCTTGAAGTGTTTTGACCGTGAAATTGTGGGGGTCTCACCTCCCAAGGGGAAGGAGAAGAGCGCAGATGCCAGACCTGAGAGGAGCAGACTGGCCACGTCTTGCGACTTTGAGTAGGGGAGCCCATGTGAGCAGCAGTGAGGGGCAGCAGAGCTCAGTAGAGCTGGTCTGCAAGGGCAGAGTCTTTCAAGTACGAGAGTGTGGTCACACCAATACTCAGGACAACAAGCAGAGGTATCAGGAGAGAAGCTTCGGGAAACAAGAAACTCAAAGGGAAGTTCCATAGAAAATAGGAACCATGCGAGATGTGGATGCAATGATCAAAAACAAAGGGGGAATTCAGAAATGCAGTTGGATTTGTGAACACCAGAGCTCCTACAGAGTAAGAACACTTGAGAGGGAGTTCAAGGGCACAAGGATGAGCTGTTCCTACTCCAGAAACAGTTAAAGAAGAAACAAAGAGACTGTGTGGCCACTGCTGAATTTGCTAAAAGTAGGTGTGGGTAGGGCTGAGGTACTCTTGGCCTTTTTCTTCACCGGTAAGGCCTCCCAGTTCCATGTGCCTAAGAGGTAGAACACCATGTGAAATCCAGCAGTGCATGGTCATCCCTTAATAGGCCATTGGACCAGAGAGGTTGAATCCCAGGATGCTGAGAGACCAGGCTGATGTCAGAGCAGGGCTGCTCTGATCCATTTGGGAAGGTCATCACGACGGGAGAAAGCAAAAAGCAAACCTGGCACACATCTTCTAAAAAGGCCTCAGGACTGCGCAGGGGAATTACAGGCCGCAGTGACAGAGGCCAGGGGCTGCGTGGCTGGGCAGCAGCTCGGTGGAAATGGCCCTGGAGATCCTTGAGCTTCATCAGACAAAACATGAGCCATCAGCAAAGGCGGCCAAGAGTGTCCGGGGCTGCGTGAGCAGGAGCACAGCCAGAAGAAGTGATTGTCCTCCTCTGCTCAGCACCTTTTACACCACACCCTGCCCAGTGACAGTGAGACAATGGCAAACAGGAACCAGCTCACAGGAGGGTCGCTGAGGTGGTAATCCTTCCATTATCCTTCAAGAGTTCCTGTGATTTCCCTAAGAATATCAGCATCTACAAGAACAAAAAACATTAAATCAACAAAAGCATTCGCCTGCCTAAATACAAATATCTGCAGCGGAGCAACCTGCATCTGAGGTAGCCCCCCTGGGCAATGCCAATGGCATCAGTATTTCAATATACAGCATGACAGCCAGTCCACAAGGACGAATCTGAAGTGTTTCAGGTGAAGGCTGGTCTCGCAAAAGTCTCTCTTTGTGTCCCCTGGTGCCACGGACATTGCTCATTAGACACCCTCTCCAGAGAGTGGCAGAGCCTGGATCCCCTTCTCAGGACAGTCTCTGTGCCAGGAAGCCACAGGCATGGGGGGAGCTCACCTGGTTCTTACTGGAACTGCTCTTTCTGCACAGACAATCATAAAACCCCAACCATTTCCTGAGAGAGGGTAAAAAAGTCCTTTTATGGCCAGTATTGCTCACCATGAGCTCTGGAGATGGCAAGGAAGATGCTAAGGCACATGGAAAATAAGGGCGTGACTGGTGACAGCCAACACGGCTTCACAAAACGCAAGTCATGCCTGACAAATTTGGTGGCCTTCTGTGATGGCGCTACAGCATTGGTAGATAAGGGGAGAGCAACAGACGTCATCTACCTGGACTTGTGCAGTGTTTGACACCGTCCCGCATGACATCCTGGTCTCTAAATTGGGGAGACACGGATCGGATGGATGGACCACTCGGTGGTTAAGGAATTGGCTGGATGGTCACACGCAAAGGGCTGTGGTCAATGGCTCAATGTCCAAGTAGTGGACAAGTGGTGTTCCTCAGGGTCAGTACTGGGACCGGCACTGTTCAACATCTTTGTTGGAGACACGGACAGTGGGATAGAGTGGACCCTCAGCAAGTTTGCCGACGACACCAAGCTGGGTGGCGCAGTCAACAGGCTGGAGGGAAGGGCTGCCATCCAGAGGGACCTGGACAGCCTGGAGAGGTGGGAACCATGTGAACCTCATGAAGTTCACCTAGACCAAGTGCAAGGTCCTGCATCCGGGACATGGCAATCCCAGGCACAAATACAGGTTGGACAGAGAATGGATTGAGAGCAGCCCTGAGGAGAAGGACCTGGGGGTGTTGGTGGACAAGAAGCTCAACATGAGCCGTCAATGTGCACTGGCAGCCCAGAAAGCCAACCACATCCTGGGCTACATCCCCAGCAGCCTGGCCAGCGGGGAAAGGGGGGGGGATTCTGCCCCTCTGCTCCGCTCTGGTGAGACCCCACCTGGAGTACTGCATCCATCTCTAGAGTCCTCAGCAGAGGATGGACGTGGACCTGTTGGAACGGGTCCAGCAGAGGGCCACGGAGATGATCAGAGGGCTGGAGCACCTCTGCTGTGAGGACACGCTGAGAGAGCTGGAGTTGTTCAGCCTGGAGAAGGTCTCTGGGGAGACTTGAGCAACCTGGTCTGCGGGAGGTGTCCCTGCCCAATGCAGGGGGCTGGAACTTGATGATCTTTAAGGATCTTTCCAAGCCGAACCATTCAATGATTCTGTGATTCTATGATGCAGTCTGGGGCATCTGTGGCACACCCGCCCTAATGGGAATGGCTTTCCTGTAGGTCCTGTGCAGTCCCTGCCCGTCCTGGCATCTCCTAGAGCTCTGTGGGCCTGGACTGGAACATTGAGTAGCTGCCCTGAATTCTGTTAGGCAATGAGGGGCTGAACTTGGGACAAATGCCATTGTAGTCACTGGAGATTGAGTAAATTCAGCTGGTGGAAAAGAGAGAGACCTTGCTCTCCCTACAGGACATGACTGCAGTCCATTCATATGAACACCTCTGTGAACTGCCATGAACATCAGGAGTAGGAAAAGGTTCCTTTTATTTGGGCATCAGCTGTCATTTCACTTGGCTAAAGGATTTCCCACCAGGCTCATGTACGATCCCCGAGATGTTTCCCCGTCTCTATCACCGTCCCCATTAGAGCTTGCAGTTTCCTGCGTGTACCTTGCACCACCTCTGGCAACTGGAATGTTCCCAGGCATTTGCATCTGAACATTTCACTCCCGCCCTCCATCTCCATTACTTAGCGTGGGAGTGGAGAAAAGAGGCTCCCATGCAGGTGCCTATTTTGTGCACAGCTCAACACCTGAGGAAAGAGGAATCCCATCTCCTGTGGGCTTCTAGCAGGCGTGGGAGGGAGCTGAGTCTCCATCAAATGCTAGGAATAGAAACGCAGGATGAGATGCCTCGATTCCCTCAGCTGAATCCCTTCCCTCAGCAGGGGTAAAGGAGATGCCTGTCTGTCCCCGTCTGGCTGTCCTGTCTAATGATGGGCCAAGGAAAGTTGATATTTAGAGCTAACTCTCCCTCTCAGCAGGGAAATGACACTTCTGGAAAGGAGTGTCTCTATCCAGCTGAGAGAGAGAACATCAGGGATTGCATCAGCAGGTTCCCCTGCAGCCCCAGGGACACCTCAAGGGATTCCAGAGGGGGCAGAAAAGGTACTGCCTTGGGCTGTTGCTCTGCTGCTGAGCTGGGCCGGGCTCCTGGGATGGAGGGAGCTCCTGGCCATGGGGCAGCGCGGCAGAGAGACAGCTCTGCCCAGGAGCAGCTCCTCTGCCAAGCGCAGCAGGGCTGAGGGCACTGCCTGCAGGCACCGAGGGGAGAGGAGGGAAGCAAGACAGAGGCTAAAGGCAGCCTGGGGTGGGAGGACAGATGAGAGCTCGCCTGGAGAGAAATCTTCACAGCCCTTGACAGGGTAAGTCTCTGGCTGCAGGGCAATGCAGCTGCGGTTCCTGGAAAGACCTCCTAAAGCTGGCACATCCCACAGCCCATGGGATCTGTCAGGAGGACTCTCAGTTTCCCCTGCGTAGAAAAAGGATGTGCTTTGGAGCACGGCTTCCCTGCTGCACCCTCAGCCGGCCAGGGCATGTCGGCTGCCTTCCCCTGGGGGAGGCTGCAGAGTGTGAAGCCGGGTGTGCAGCCAGGAGTACTCAGGGCTGTCCTTCAGAGCAGGGTCTCTGCACCGCAGGGGGCTGTGTGCCAGCGCAGGGACTTTGTCTCTTGCCAGGGTCAACACTCAGTCTGCCCAGGTTGTTCCCACAGCGGTGTGGGGAGAAGCTCTGGGGAGAAGCAGGAGAGGGTCCTTCTGCTGTCAAGACGGTGTTGAGTTGGTCAGGGCTGCTCACAGCTCCAGATCACCCCTACACGCTTCCAAGGGAACTATTTCCTCAGGTTGTGTTTCCAGTTTCTTATCCGGGGGGTGCGGGGAGAGAGGTGGAAAAAGGGATGAATGTGTAAGGATCTCTCGAGTTTGCAGAAGTCACTGTGATTCCTGAGCTGCAACTTTGAGGCATCAGTTGGTCTAAAAGAAGCCTCCTAAGGGGCCTTCAGCCGCTCCTCTGCCCATGGAGAGCACCAGCATCACCTCTGCTGGACCATCAGGGTTGCTCTGACCTGCCCTTTTGCACCTGCGAACAGGAACATGAACCCAGCCCCTGCCCTGCAAACAGGCAGGTGTCTGTAGGGCCAAGGTGAGTGCACAGAGGTTGGGATGGGCTCTGTGAGTGCTGACAGGATAAGACATGGCACAGGGAAACACCTCCAAAGAGGAAAATCTCCTGGCAGCAGGGATATGACCAGGGAACGAGAGGAAACTTAAACCAGAAATGTTGTGGGAGGGAGAATTCCGCAAACTCCGTACGATCCCCTCCAATGCAGACCCCTTCCCCTGAGCAAGCCCCCCCGTGCCTCCTCTCCCACCAAAGCCTCTGCCCTCAGGGCTGTGGGGTCCAAGGCATGAACCACCTCCTCTGCAGCCGGAGCTCCAGCAGAGCCGTGGTGCAGCTCTCCAGCCACGTGCCCCGTTCTCCCTGCGGAGCAGCGGGGCTGAGAGCGACTGCCCGGCAGTGTCAGTGTCTGGGAGGTGACAGGCACGGCTGGGTACGGGTGATGCTGTCCCGAGCGCCCGGCTGCCTCTGCCCTGGCCTCCTTCAGCCAGACCCTCGCTGCAGTTTCCCTTGTTTCTCCACTTGTCTGTGTTATTGCTGCTCTTTTCTTGTTCTCACTCTCAGGCTCTCTGGGGATGGGAGTTTCAGCTGCAGAGTCACACTTTGATCTTGTGCGTCCTCCCATGCACGTGTGTCCATGGGAACATGGGTCCCAGCTTTTGCCTGTGCGGCTGTGGACAATGCAGCCTGTGGGGCTGGGGAATCAGCTGGTTTTCCCTTCGTGAGATAACATAATGAAAAAACTGATGTATCTCCTTGAGGTGTCCTTCCAAGCTGTGAGCTGCCCTCCAGGATGCAAATCTGTCCCATAGCATCTTTGTGTTACCTGAAAGCCCCATGGAGAAGCGCAGAGACGCTATGACCAAGGAAATGCTGTTGGGTTGGTGCAATGAGCCCTGTGTGTCCTGGGCTGGAAGTGGTTGCTGAGACGTTGAGAAAGGGCGAGACATTTAGTTGTCTGCAGTGGATCCCTCTGCTCTCAGCAGGTTCTGCTGACTTCTCAGGGAAACATTGAGGGCGTGTGATCGCCCTCCATCTCAGAAAGGCGCAAGCCCAGTGTGTCAGGGGCTGAGGGACAGCCCAGCTCCCCTCGCTCTGTACTAAGCCACAGGCAATCCTCTTGCCTTGCAGGATTCACTCTGCTCTCCCTGAGTGCAGCAGGAATACTGAGGGTTTCTGACATCCCAAAACAGTCCTCAGATGGGACGGAGGGAATTTTTTTTTCAAAAAAGCTCTCAGCTGGCCTCTGCCTCCCTCACTCCTTCGAAGAGGGAGTGCAGGTACTGGCACACCCTTGTGCATTGGGCATGGTTTTATCTGACAAAGTCAAACACCAGGACTGGCCCCTGCTTCCAGCGTTCCCGTGAACCCTCTGCTGCAGAGCAGGGCTGACTCCTCGGCACCAGTGGGCAGAGGCCCAGCTCCTCATGGCACGTTCAACCAGCACGGTAGCAGAGCTTCAGCCATGGAGCTGAGGGGAGGTCTCCTAGAAAAGGAATACAGGGGGTAAGGCGTGTAGCAGGGAAGGGTCTGTAGGAAAAGGCTTTGGTTTTGCTGCTAAAAGTCTCCCATAACTTGTCAATGACTTTTCCTCCTTGCAGGGGTCTCCATGCCCAGAGGCAGCAAATGTCCAACAGCAGCTCCATCGCACAGCTCCATGGGGTTCTATGAGAACTGGAGTACGTTTTGCTCTGAGACGTCCACCGTAACTTGTCACTGCCTTTTCTTCCTTGGACAGGTTCCAATGCACAGAGGAAGCAAATGCCCAACAGCAGCTCCATCACCCAGTTCCTCCTCCTGGCATTTGCACACACACGGGAGCTGCAGCTCTTGCACTTCTGGCTCTTCCTGGGCATCTACCTGGCTGCCCTCCTGGGAAACGCGCTCATCATCACCGCCATCACCTGTGACCACCGCCTCCACACCCCCATGTACTTCTTCCTCCTCAACCTCTCCGTTCTTGACCTGGCGTCCATCTCCACCACTGTCCCCAAAGCCATGGCCAATTCCCTGTTTGACACCAGGGCCATCTCCTACTGGGGATGTGCTGCACAGCTATTTCTGTTTGTCCTCTTGATTGCAGCAGAGTATTCTCTTCTCACAGTCATGGCCTACGACCGCTACGTTGCCATCTGCCAACCCCTGCACTACGGGACCCTCCTGGGCAGCAGAAATTGTGTCCACATGGCAGCAGCTGCCTGGGGCAGTGGGTTTCTCAATGCTCTCCTGCACACGGCCAATACATTTTCCCTACCCCTCTGCCAGGGCAATGTCCTGGACCAGTTCTTCTGTGAAATCCCCCAGATCCTCAAGCTCTCCTGCTCACACTCCTACCTCAGGGAAGTTGGGCTTCTTGTGGTCAGTGTCTGTTTATCATTTGGTTGTTTTGTTTTCATTGTGGTGTCCTATGTGCAGATCTTCAGGGCCGTGCAGAGGATCCCCTCTGAGCAGGGACGGCACAAAGCCTTTTCCACGTGCCTCCCTCACTTGGCCGTGGTCTCCCTTGTTATCACCACTGGCATGTTTGCCTATCTGAAGCCCCCCTCCATCTCCTCCTCACCCCTGGACTTGGTGATGTCATTTCTGTACTCGGTGGTGCCTCCAGCTGTGAACCCCCTCATTTACAGCATGAGGAACCAGGAGCTGAAAGACACATTGAAGAAGCTGATTCTGTCACTAATCTCTCAGCAGCATTAACCTGCCCGTGTCTCTTCAGAAGTGATTTCAGATTCATCTGGGGAACTTCCTGGGCTTTGGGCCTTTTCTCTGTGATAACCATGTGTGTCCAGGTACGTTCCACTTCTCCAGAGGCATGAACCCAGCCCTTCTGACCCTGAGGCCCGTTCACGTGTGCCTGGCACAGGGGTACAGCTGACCTCCCATCTCATGTCTCTTTAATAAAATGGGATTTCTTCAGTGCCGCTGTCTGGAGGTTTGGCTCTTCTTCCAAAGCTGAGCTCAGGCTGAGGAAGTTGTCCTCACAAGGCCATGGTGCTTTGTTTGGGTTCTCCATGGGATGAGGGAAGAGTGTTAGGCAATGGGACAATGTGGGGCAATGTATTAGGGAACGGGCCCAGGCTGAGCCTTCACCCGTGGTTGCCCAGTTCCCCCAGAAACGGTGAATGATCCACAGGGATCTGCCTGGGACTGTCCCTCCATGGCTTTCAGTCATCACAGCCAACTCGCTCTGCGGAGCAGAAACAACAGTGCAGGACCCTGTGGAGATCATGGGGAGGGGGCAGGAGTGGCAAATGAGGCCAGATCAGACAAAGTTCCCTGGTGAAATGTTCTCTGGGGACAGGGACGCCCTTGGAGAAGAGCAAAGGAGCATCTCTGTGCATCCAAGGTGGAAAAAAAGACGACAAAGAGAAATCAATCTCTGCATGCACCAGCTCAGGGCAGGCTTCTCTAGGGATGGAGCAGTCTGAGGAGCTCCGGGGCCCGGAGTCTTCTCCTGGAAGAGGGGCTGACACAGAGGGGCTTTCTGTCAGTGGTCAGGATGTCTTGGAGACAGGTGCAGGGGACACGGGGGAGACACTGGTCTCTGCCATCTCGTGCCATGTCCGGCCCTCAGCCCTGGGGCCAGTGTGGTGCTGAGACATCTCTCTGCCCCCCAGGAGCTACTGTGGCCATCAGATGGGCTGAGGCTGTGGGGTTGAGTCTGCAGAGCTTTGCAGAACCCATCAATGGGCACTGCCACGGGGTCAGCCCAGAATGGGCTGCTTTTCTGGGCTGGACAGGGGAGAGATGGGGGAGAGGGAGAAGAAGCAAGAGGGAGAACCAGAGAGAGACTGGGATGGGCTTGAAAGTGCTTGGAAGAGGAACACACTAAAGTTAGCTGAGCGCCCTGCCCATGCAGGTTGAGGACTTGAACCAGGCGTCTGGTGTTGCAGAGCCAGGGCTTGTAGAAGCCATCTGAGACTTGCAGACATGGGAGAGAGGAGGCTGGTCTGTGCCTTTGGTGGCATGGGCAGTTGAGGAAGGTGGCACAGAGCACTTGTAGCACCCCAAATCTGTCACACTGGCCACTTCCAGCACTGGCAGCACACCCCAAGTTTATGAGTGAATTTTCCTGTTTGGCCATCTCTGTCCTCCTGCCAGGCTCAGTGCCTGAATCAATTTTCTTGAAGCAAAGGACGATCAATATGGTCAGGGACTGGAGCGCCTTTCCCATGAGGAGACGCTGAGGGAGATGAGCTAGTCCAGCCTGGAGAAAGGAAGGCTGAGAGGGATTTCATTGCAGCCTGCCAGTACCTAGGAGGACTTTATGGAGAACAGAGAGCCAAGCTCTTCACCAGGGTGCATGGTGGGAGGACAAAAGACGGTGGGTGGAAGGTGAAAGAGAAGAGGCTCAGCCTGCAGATAGGAAAGCGCTTTTCCCCATGAGCTGAGCCAAGCATTGGAGCAGGTCGCCCAGAGATGCTGAGCAGACTCCAGCCCTGGAGGTTGTCAAACTTTCTTCAAACTGGTCCAAGCCTTGAACAACGTGGCCTGACCATGTTTCTGGCAGGCTGGAATGGAGACCTCCCAAGGCCCCTTCCAACTTGAGCTGATACTATGAACCTACGACCTCAGGCCCTTTTTCTGATAACAACAGAGCAAATGCTTATGGGGCACGAATCCCCCTCTGCTGTATGTGACCCCCTAAAACAAAACCTCAGCCAGTGACGAGAGGTCGGTATCACGGTGTGACTCTCTGTGCAAAGACTGAGGGGTGTCATTGACAGTCCTGGGCAGGAACTGCTTTGGGGACACGGGGCTCTATGCAAGGCACAAAATGACCGTTTTTTTTTTTCAATGCTGCGAGCCTGATTATAATAGAAGTGTTTAGAAAAATGTCAATAAAAATATGAATCAAAGAAGAACTAAAGAAAAGATGCAAAGAAAGAAAATGTACTTTTCAGCTTTTAAAATTATCTGTGGATTTTTTTCCTTTTGCTTTAATATAATAGTCAAAGGGGGGAATTTGTATCCTTGCTCTTCTTTTTATTTTTTTTTTAAAAAAAAAGAAAGTGTGTTCCAGAACTGGGATTGGATGTAGGACACAAATACCTTCAGCTACAGAGGCACAGATACCTCCTGCCAGCATAGATGCCCTGGACAAGTGCCAGCGCACTCCTGACTTCTCCCGTCACTCAATCAGCCAGAGCTTTTTGAAACATTCCATCAGGTACCAACTGTCGTGGTTTGGCCTCAGAGGACAACAAAGAACCACGGGGCAGCCGTGCTCTCTCAAGCCCCCCCCCCCCAGCCATGAGGGGAGAATCGGAAGGAAAAGGCAAAACTCGTGGGTTGGGACAAAGGCAGTTTAACAGAACAACAAAGGGAACAAGAAAACAATAACAGTAACACAGATAGTGATGCCGTGAAAGTCGAAATCAGGACTCAAGAGTGGGGATGACTATTAAGCAGGTATTCTTTATTGCAGCGCTGGACGCACAGGGGATCGCTCCTCCAAATGTGCGCACCAAAAGCCATGAGTTACACAGCTTATACACAAGTTAAACATACATATTCATTATTCTTCCCAGAACTCATTGTCATACGTTGCCCCCCACTCCCGCATGCGTCTTTCAGTCTCTTGCTGGTCTTCAAAGACCTCTGGTGGTCGTTTACTTCATCCCTTCCTCTTCATCACTGCGTCCTTTTGGTGAACTGCAGTCATCTACTTCTCTATTCTTGCTGGCAAAGCTGCAAGGCTGGTTTAGGCTGGCTCTGCATGCCTTGGTGGTCTCGACACATCCTGTTCTCAGAGATAAGTTCCTCTTGGAAGATAACAAGGTGCTGACCTGTACAATTGCTAGTTGCATACGTGCTTAGGCCCCTGTTTGCATTTAGCCAAGTTAGAAAAACAAAGACTCACAGTATTTGCTAACTCATTGTTTATGCTAAGAGCGGCTTAGTTGTGTCAAGCAAACCTTCAAGCCATACTCAGCCCTATTCCTTCATTCAACCCCCGCTTTTCTGTAAGCTATAGAAAATTCTTTTGCAAAATCTTGTTTACAGTCCACAATACATGTACTGGTTGAGCAAGAGTCCGTACTTTCCACCACATCCAAAGGTTGAGAGCAGTCAACAGTAGGGCTACAAGGATCAGCACTAGTACAGGATGCACTGGGAAGTTGAAAAACTATGCCGCGGTTGGAGATTTAATGAGGTATTTAGAAAAATGTCCCACCAGTGGTGTTCCCCGGTTTCCTCGATGGTTGTAATGATGTTCCTTATTTCCAGAGTATCGTGCTGGACTTGCCATAATGTTCGTTTAGAAGTTTCTTTCACTTTCTCTAGCAGTGAGTATACTTGCTTCACATCAAATTTACATGCTATATCAATTGAGCTGTTTTCTCTTATTTTATAGGATGGTATTTGTCCTTAATCTCCCCAGTCTCTCCTAATTTGGCCATCAGTTTTTAAAACTGTGTATACCTTAGTTTCTTCATCTGTGATATTCAGACCTACGTTACCCAAGTATCCATTCCTGATCCAGTCTTCAGGGTCGGGGACATCATCTAGATCTTGATGGGTGATGCAGGTCTCTGTCCAGCTGTGATGCAGAAGATCATGATAATGATTTCTGGAATCGCAGTTTTGCTGGTCCAGTACATTCAGAGGTCCATTTCTGCTCAAGTGGGGGATCTTCCTCACGCTTTGTAGCCTTCCATTGTTTACGTCTTTGTAATCTTAGTTTTAAAGGTCCTAAAGGTTCCAAAGTCCACTGCTTGTCTGGAGCCTTTTTCACTCAGGAGCAGTGAATCCAGGCCGGCTGTTCTTTTTACTTTGATTGCAGTGAAGGTGGTCAGTAGCACTTGGAATGCTCCGTTCCACTTCTCTTCTAGTGGATCACCTGAAAAATTCTTAATATAAACCAAATTTCCAGGACTAAAGGGATGGATAGTATGGTCCAGTCCCTTAACTCTGGTTCCTAAGTCATTCTTATTGATTTTCTCTAATCAAGGGAGCAGGCAGTCTAGGAGGTTCCTTGAGTGTATGGAAGATAACTTCCTGACACAACTGGTAGGAGAGCCTACCAGGAGAGGCACCTCACTAGACCTACTTTTCACAAACAAAGAAGAACTAGTGGGAGATGTGGAGGTCGGAGGCCGACTTGGTCTTAGCGATCATGAAATGGTCAAGTTTTCAATTCTTAGTGAGGTAAGGAAGGGGGTGAGCAAAACCTCCACCTTGGACTTCCAGAGGGTGGACTTTAGCCTGTTCAGAGCCCTGGTTGGGAGGGTCCCTTGGGAGAGAATCCTGCAGGGAAAAGGGGTCCAGGAGGGCTGGATGCTCTTCAAGAAGGAAATCCTAAAGGCCCAGGAGCAGGCTGTCCCCGTGAGGCGCAAAATTAAAGAGCGGGGAAAATGGCCGGCCTGGATGAACAAAGAGCTTTTGATGGGACTTCGGGGAAAAAAGGAGGGTTTACCACATTTGGATGAAGGGACAAGCAACTCAGGAGGAGTACAGAGATCTTGTTAGGTTCCACAGAGAAAAAATTAGGAAGGCAAAAGCCCAGCTGGCCCAGCTGGCCATTAATATAAGGGACAACAAAAAAATTTTTTATAAATATGTCAACAAAAAGAGAGTCAGGGAGAATCTCCATCCCTTCCTGGATGGGGGGGGGGGGGGGAACATCCCAAACAAGGACGAGGAGAAGGCTGAGATACTTAATGCCTTCTTTGCCTCTGTCTTCAATAGTCGGACCAGCTACCACCAGGGTGTTCAGCCTCCTGGGCTGGAAGATAAGGATGGAGAGCAGAACAACCCCCCCGTAATCCAGGAGGAAGTACTTAAGGATTTGCTTATGCACCTGGACACGCATAAGTCCATGGGGCCGGATGGGATTCACCCAAGGGTACTCAGGGAGCTGGCAGGACAGCTCACCAAGCCTCTCTCCATTATCTATCAACAATCCTGGTCAACAGGAGAGGTACCAGATGACTGGAGGGTGGCCAATGTGTCGCCCATCTACAAGAAGGGCCGGAAGGAGGATCTGGGAAACCATAGGCCTGTCAGCCTGACCTCGGTACTGGGAAAGATCATGGAGAGGATCATGACTGATGACACCAAACTAGGTGGGAGTGTTGATCTGCTTGAGGGTCGGCAGGCTCTACAGAGGGACCTGGACAGGTTGGATCATTGGGCCAAGGCCAATGGGATGAGGTTGAATAAGGCCAAGTGCCGGGTCCTGCATTTTGGTCACAACAACCCCAGGCAACGCTACGGGCTTGGGGAAGAGTGGCTGGAAAGCTGCCCAGCAGAAAAAGACCTGGGGGTGTTGGTGGACAGCCGGCTTAACATGAGCCAGCAGTGTGCCCAGGTGGCCAAGAAAGCCAACGGCATCCTGGTCTGTATCAGGAATAGCGTGGCCAGCAGGAGCAGGGCAGTGATGGTGCCTCTGTACTGGGCACTGGTGAGGCCTCACCTCGAGGGCTGTGTTCAGTTCTGGGCCCCTCACTCCAGGAAGGACATTGAGCTGCTGGAGCGTGTCCAGAGGAGAGCCACCAAGCTGGTGAGGGGTCTGGAGAACAAGTCATACGAGGAGAGGCTGAGAGAACTGGGCATGTTTAGTGTGGAGAAGAGGAGGCTGAGGGGGGACCTCATTGCCTTCTACAACTCCCTGAAAGGAGGGTGTAGAGAGGTGGATGTTGGCCTCTTCTCCCAAGGGAATAATGACAGGACCAGAGGAAATGGTCTGAAGTTGGGGCAGGGGAGGTTTAGGTTAGATATTAGGAAGAATTACTTTCCTGAGAGAGTGGTCAGGTACTGGAACAGCCTGCCCAGGGAGGTGGTGGAGTCACCATCCCTGGAGGGATTTAAGGAACGTGTAGACATGGCACTTCAGGGCACGCTCTAGTGCCCAAAATTGTTGGGTTGTGTCTGTTTGTAGGTGGGTGTGGTGTGTGGTTGTGGGTGTTTGTTTTGTGTGGGTTTTGTTTTTGTTTTGGTGTTTGGGTTTTTTGTTTTGTTTGTTTTTTGTTTTGTTTTGTTGTGGGGTTTTTTGGTTTTTTTTGGGTTTTTTTTGATGATCTCAAAGGTCCCTTCCAACCAAGAAGATTCTGTGATTCTGTAATTGTTTTCCCAACGAAATAACATATTTTTCTAAATAGGAATTTCCCAACTGGTTGAAATCTTCTCCTTTATATTCTGTCTGGTACAATCTCCCACATAATATTTCAAAACAGCTTAGGTTCTCTTTAGCTCTTGGCTTTACATGTAGTCTGAGCAGAGCTATGGGTAATGCCTGATACCAATACAAATTCGCTTCCTGACATATTTTGGCTATCTGCTGTTTTATCGCGTGATTCATTTTTTTCTACTTGCCCGCTGGCCTGCGGCCTATATGGGGTGTGTCATTGCCAATCAATTCCCAATCGTTTACTAACTTGTTGCACTACTTGTGCACAGAAGTGAGTACCTCTATCTGATGAGACGACTGTAGGTACCCCAAATCGAGGTATTACCTCGTTCAATAGCACTTTAGTCACTTCTCTCGCCTTGCTTGCTCTACAGGGAAAAGCCTCTGGCCATCCAGAAAAGGGGTCTGTAAGTACCAATAAGTGCTTGTACCCCCCTTTTCTCGGGAGTTTGGAAAAATCGATTTGCCAATGGCCTCCTGGTGTGTTTCCTTTCCCAATAGTTCCTAACTGTACTCGATTACCTGTGTTGGGGTTGTTTCTTGAACACATTTCACACTGCTGAGTCACTTGTCGAACAGTGGTATATAAATTCTGTCCTATCCATTTCTGACTCAAAAATTTATATAACGAATCTGCTCCCCAATGTGTCTTATCGTGTTCTTCTCTAACAAGTCCCCACACTAGTTTGGCAGGTATGATAATCCTACCGTCACTCAAATGAGCCCATCCCCTGGAGGGAACTTCTCCTCCTAGTTCTTGGATGAGCTCCTGGTCTGGTCTAGAATATTCAATGCCCTCCTGGTCGTCCAGCTCTTTATTTCTACTGTCTGGAATTAAAGCTGAAATGGGTTCTTTCTGGGTTCTTTCTGCTGCCTGTTTAGCCTCCTAGTCAGCCAAGCTCTCACCTCTTTCTTGGTCAGTGTTCCCCCTCAGATGTCCTCGGCAATGCATGATGGCCACTCTAGCTGGTAACCGTACTGCCTCCAATAGGCGAAGTATTTCTTCTGCGTGTTTGATCTGTTTTCCTTGCGCGGTAAGCAATCCTTGTTCCTTCCAGACTGCTCCATGGGCATGAACAACACCAAAGGCATATTTAGAGTCTGCCCATGTATCTATCTTTTTCCCTTTTACCAATTCCAAAGCCCTGCTCAAGGCAATAATCTCGGCCTTTGGAGCCGACGTCCCGGCAGGCAATGGTTGGGATTCAATTACCTTATTTGTTGTGGTCACTGCATATCCAGCTTTACGGATACCTTGTCGGATAAAGCTGCTTCCATCCGTAAGCCAGGAGTCCTGTGCGTCCTCCAGGGGTTCTTCTTTCAGATCTGCTCTGCTGGAGTACACAGTCTCTATTGTTTCCAAACAGTCATGTGTCAGTGGTTCAGTCGTTGCCTCACTAAGGAAAGACGCTGGGTTCACAACGCTAGTCACCTCAATTTTAACACCATCGGATTCAACCAGGATGGGCTGGTATTTCAAAAACCTGGATGGGGAAAGCCAGTGATCCCCTCTCTGTTCCAATACAGCGGATACCGAATGTGAAACCAATACCGTCATCTTCTGGCCCAAACCACATTTCTGGGCTTCCTCAATATTTAGTATTATGGCCGCTACTGCTCAGAAACATCCTGGCCATCCTTCACTTACTTCATCTAATTGTTTAGAGAAGTAAGCTATGGCTCTTTTGTAGGCTCCCAGCTGTTGAGCTAGAAGTCCTAGAGCTATTCCTTGTTTCTCGTGAGAAAAGAGCCAAAAAGGTTTGGTTACATCAGGCAAGCCCAAAGCCAGGGCTCTCACGAGCTCTTTCTTGAGTATTTCAAATGCATTCTGGGCTTCTTTGGACCATATCCATTGAGTGGGATTATTTTTCAAAAGTTCATATAAAGGTTTTACTATCATCCCATAGTTGTAAATCCCTAATCAACACCGACCCGTCATTCCCGAAAAAGTTCTGAGTTCTTTTACCGCCCGAGGGAGAGGGGTTCTGCAGGTGGCTTCTTTTCGTTCCGTTCCCAATTCCCGTTGTCCTCCAGACAGCTCGTATCCCTAGTAGGTTACTTGCCTCTACACCATCGGAGCTTTCTGTTGAGAAACCCGATATCCATTTAATCCCAAAAAGTTTAACAAGCTAACAGTCCACCGGGTAGAGTCATGTTTTGTTTCAGTTGCTATCAATAGATCATCCACATATTGTAAAAGGGTTCTGTTTTTGGAAGGAGGCTTCTATACCTCAAGCTCTTGTGCCAACTGATTTCCAAACATTGTCGGACTGTTTTTGAAACTTTGGGGTAACACTGTCCGGGTAAGCTGGGTTTTCCTACCAGTGGTAGGGTTCTCCCACTCGAATGCAAACAACTTTTGACTTTCTTTGGCCAAAGGCAGACAAAAGAATGCATCTTTTAAGTCTAGTACTGTAAACCATACCCGACTGGTTTTCAATGCGGTAAGTAAGATACAGGGACTGGCCACTACAGGGTGCAAATCTTTAACCATCTTATTTATTGCTCTCAGATCTTTTACTACTCGATAAGTCCCATAGGGTTTCTTTACCAGTAGTATGGGGGTGTTATATTCTGACTCACATTCCACTAACAATGCATGCTGTAGAAAATTATTAACTGGGTTTTGTATTCCTTTACGATCTTCTAATCTCAAAGGATGCTGTCTTTGGCGTATTGGGTTTGCCCCTTCTTTAAGCTCTCTTATTACGGGGGTGGCGTTTTTCGCCCTCCTTGGAGTCCCTGCAGCCCAAACTCCTGGATATGCTTGATTGGTGATTTCTTCAATTTCGGGTGCTGGTGTAATGGACCTTTCAGAGTGTATTAGGGCTAGACTCAAAATTTCAATTAATGTATCTTCTTTTACCTTTAATTCCATGGCTCCTCACTTAAAAACTATCACTGCCCATAATTGTTCCAGTAAGTCTCGACCTAATAGTGGTTTGGGGGAATTTGGCAAGTATAGCAATCGCTGTATCCCAATCTGCTTTCCTAACATAAATTTGAGGGGTTTTGAAAAGAATGCCTTTTTCTCTTGGCCAGTAGCTCCTATGACATTCACAAAGTCTCTACTTATAGATATCAGTTCTTGATTTAAAACAGACAAAGAGGCACCCGCATTTATTAAAAATTCAACCTCTTTACCCTTGTTCCCTAGCTTTATCTTAACCAGTGGATCCGCTAGGGTAGATGCCCCAGGTCCCCGTCAATCGGTCTCTGTTTCAGCTATCAGGGCTGGTGGGGTACCTTTAAGCTCAGGGCATTCATTTTTCCAGCAATATGTGCATTGATTCCTTTCCAATACATTCCCAACATTAACACCTCTACCTCTTGTCGAATCCCCTAGTCCTCCTTTGTTCCCAAAAGGCCTTCCTCTTCCACCTCCTCTAAATCCCCTACCGTTCATTACTCCCCTCTGTTCTAATGCCACCACGGTGGCTGTGGCCATCACTTCTGTCAGCTTTCCTCTGTCTACATCTTCTCCCCTTCTTCCTCACCGCTACTGCCACCCTCTGTCTCAGTGAGCGGCGATCCCTGTGGAGAAGGCGGATCTAGCAACGGAGGAGGAGGCATTCCCAAATCCTCAAGCTGTTTCCTCTCTCCTCTTTCTGGATTTGGTTACTTTCAAACACCTTTGTCCAATACTACATGCCGAGCAACACCTATTCATTTTCTCCTGCCCCTTTCTTTTATCTTTCTGCTCTTTCTCTAGGGACAAAACTAGAGGGTCTTGTGGTGGTATATTAAATCTGCAATCCTTTTGCCATTCCGGATGGTTTTGCAAAGTGAAAAACATATCCGCATACATAACCTCATCCCATTTTCCTTCTCTTGGTAAGAATAACATCAACTGTAATATAGTATTATAGTTTAGAGTCCCACTGAAGGGGCACTTTTCTCCATCTTCTAATTTGGATAGGGACCACCATTGATTGCAATATTTTATTAGAGTTTTCTTGTCCACATTCCCACCCAGTGGTCCCCCTATACCTTTCCAATGTGCTAAAATACATCCTAAGGGGCTCTCTTTCAACACGTCTCTACTCTGGCTTCCTCCCACTTTACTGATTCTCAAGCTGACTTCTACTTCATCCACAATATACATGTACCGCATAAACAAACCCTTCTACCTCATCCCAATCCGCCCACACGTCACAGTTACGACAATAGATGTCCCAACCAAATCTTACCCTCAGCATCTTATCACACCTCACACGCTCAAACACAAAAACTGGTACACATGAGTTATCGAGATGTAACAAACAATGCCATCCAGGACTATCCACTCAAATACACTTAACACATTGGCAAATATACTTATTATACACACAGGATGACACACTCACACAAATTTTCCTGACAACACTAAGTATACAGACATCTAACAATTACAATAAACAGACATACAGTTATAATAATAATTACTGTGGTTATACCTGTCATTTAAATGTCTAAGATTCTATACTCGTTTCCTCCCTCTCCGGCCGCACCCTTCGCGGGGTTACGGAACCGCAGATCAGAACTCCGCGCTCGCTTTGCAGCTGTGCCACGTCTCAGTCACTCAAATCATACACACATGAGCTAGCTCAATTCATTTGCACGCTTTTTGTCAAATCTAAATCAGCCTTCAATAAACAATTCCTTTAAACAGTTCTGATTTCAATACCAATAAGTTACTACCGCCACAAAGTACCTTATTGCAAAAGTACGGAGCTTTATCCGCGCCCGTACCTGACGCACCCAAACCAAACGTAGACCAGACGTCTCCTACGGCTGATGGGAACCCCAAATGACTGGTCCCCAAAACCCAAACAACTTTCTAAAGAATACCTTATTCAGTAGATGGTCCTTGTCTGCCCCCGCAGTGATCCGTATGAGGCAAGGAGTCCCTTTGGGAAAATCCCGGGGGTACCCTGGGGAGTCCTATTCTCAGCAGGTCCTGCAGCCCAGCAGAGAGGGTCCCACCTGGGTCGCCAGAACTGATGCCGTCAAAAGCCGAAATCAGGACTCAAGAATGGGGATGACTATTAAGCAGGTATTCTTTATTGCAGTGCTGGACACACAGGGGATCGCTCCTCCAACTGTGCGCCCCAGGCAGAGTTAGTTTAACAACATATATACACACTATACATACATGTTCATGCCATTTCTGAGAACTAATTAACATATTCATTATTTTTCCAAGAATTCTTTGTCATAGAGGGTGGGTTTGGTTGGCTCTGCATGTCTCATGGGTCTTGGGGCCCCCTGTTCTCAGAGATAAGTTCCTCTTGAAAGATAACAAGGTGCTGACCTACACAATTGCCATTTGCATACGTGGGCTCAAGGGCTGGGTTTTGGGGTGAGGGAGCCTCCATCCCTGAGGTAAGCTCTGCTCCTGGCCTGGCAGGAGGCTGTGGGGCCGCCCTGGGGATGGGTCTGGAGTGGTTTGGGGGCTCCATACCAGAGGGAAAGGCTGCTCTGGACTCACAGGAGGCTGTGGGGCCGCCCTAGAGATGCGTTTGGGGGCTCTCCATAAAGGAAAGGCTGTTCCAGGCCTCACAGGAGGTTGTGGGGCCACCCTGGGGATGGGTCTGGGGGAGTCTGGGCGATCCATACCTGAGGGAAACACCACTCCCAGCCTTGCAGGAGACTGCAGGGACACCCCAGGGCCGGTTTTGGGGGTGAGGGAGCTTCCATCCCTAAGGGAAAGGCTGCTCTGGCCTGGCAGGAGGCTGCGGAGCCACACCAGAGATGGGATTGGGGCAATCTGGGGGCTCTCCCTGATGGAAGCGCTGCTCCCAGCCTGGCAGGAGGCGGCCGAGGGCCGGGCTGGGGGTTCTGGGGGCTCTCCCTGAGGAGAGGAGGGAGGTGGGGGCTGCCCCAGGGCCACACTAATGCCCACAGCATCGGGGCAACAAACAGGAGTTGGAAGCTGTTATGCAGATGGAAAACTACGACATAGTCGCCATAACGGAAACGTGGTGGGATGACTCACACGACTGGGGTGCTGCAAGGGATGGCTATAAACCCTACAGAAGGGACAGGCAAGGAAGGAGAGGCGGTGGGGTGTCCCTGGATGTTAGGGAGTGTTTTAACTGTCTAGAGCTTGACGATGGTGATGAAAAGGTCGAGTGTTTATGGGTAAGAATGAGGGGAAAGGCCAACAAGGCAGGTACCATGGTGGGAGTCTGTTATAGACCACCCAACCAGGATCGAGAGGCAGACTAAATAGTCTGTCAGCAGCTGGGAGAAGTCTCACAATCGCTGGCCCTTGTTCTCGTGGATGACTTCAACGTGCCAAATGTTGGCTGTAAAGACAATAGAGCGGAGAGAAAACAGTCTTGCGGGTTCCTGGAGTGTGTGGAAGAGGCCTTCCTGACACACTTGATGAGTGATCCAACTAGGTAGGAAAGGCGTCCCACTGGACCTGTTGTTTTCCAGTAGAGAAGGACTTGTGGGTGACCTGGTGGTTGGCAGCCGTCTTGGAGGCAGCAATCATGAAATGATAGAGTTTTTATTTCTGGGAGAAATAAGGAGGGGGTTTAGAAAAACCTCTCCCTTTGACTTCTGGAGGGCAGATTTGGTATGTTTAAAGACCTGGTTGTCCTTGGAAGGCTCTCCTGACGTGCAAAAGAGGCCCAGGAAGGATGGCAATTCTTCAGAAAGGAAATCTTAAAGGCACAGGAGCAGGCCATCACCATGTGCCAAAAGATGAACCGGCAGGGAAGAAGACTGGGCTCGCCAAACAGAGAGCTTTGTCTGGAACTCAGGAAAAAAAACAGAATTTATGACCTTTGGAAGAAGGGGCGAGCAACTCCAGAGGACAACAAGGATGTCGTAAGGTTATGCAGGGAGAAAAGTAGAATGGCCAAAACCCAACTGGAACTTAACCTGGATATTGCCTTAAAAGACAATTAAAAATTTTCTATAAATACATTAGGAACTAAAGGAGGGCTAAGGACAATCTCCATCCTTTATTGGATGCAGGGGGAAACATGGTGCCCAAGGATGAGAAAAGGCTGAGGTACTTAATGCCTTCTTAGCCTTGGTAAGACCAGTTGTCCTCCAGGTACCCAGACCCCTGGGCTGCAAGGCAGGTAAGGGGAGCAGAGTGAAGCCCCCATAATCCAAGGGGAAACAGTTAGTGACCAGCTACAGCCCTTAGAGGCACACGAGTGTATGGCTCTGGATGGGATCCACCCAAGGGTAGTGTGGGAGCTGGTGGAAGTGCTCACTGAGTCACTGTCCATCATGTATCAGCAGTCCTGGCTGAATGAGGAGGTCCCAGTTGACCAGAGGTAAGCAAATGTGGTGCCCTTCTACAAGAAGAGCAACAAGGAAGATCCGGGGAACTCCAGGCCTGTCAGTCTGACCTCAGTGCCTGGGAATGTTATGGAGAAGACCATCCTGAGTGCCATCAAGCTGCATGGAAAGGACAACCAGGCCCAGTCAGCATGGGTTTGTGAAAGGCAGGTCCTGCTTGACAAACCTGATCTCCTTCTATGACAAGGAAACCCGCTTGGTGGATGAGGGAAAGGCTGTGGATGTTGTCTACCTGGATTTTAGGAAGGCCTTTGACACCATCTCCCACAGCATTCTCCTGAAGGAACTGCTGCTTTTGGCTTGCATGGGTGTATGCTTTGCTGGGAAAAAACCTGGCTGGAGGGTGTGGCCCAGAGAGTGGTGGTGAATGGAGTTCA
The DNA here is from genome assembly GCF_964106895.1 of Numenius arquata. Classification (NCBI taxonomy): domain Eukaryota; kingdom Metazoa; phylum Chordata; class Aves; order Charadriiformes; family Scolopacidae; genus Numenius; species Numenius arquata. The sequence goes on from NW_027415198.1 coordinate 274,294, forward strand.
ATCCAGTTGGTGGCTGGTCACGAGTGGTGTTCCCCAGGGCTTGGTACTGGGGCCAGTTCACTTTAACATCCTTATCAATGATGTGGATAAAAGGATCATTTGCACCCTCAGTAAGGTTGCAGATGACACCAAGTTGGGTGGAATCCAACTAACCAGATCTGCTGGAGGTTAGGCTGTCTCTCCAGCAGGATCTGGACAGGCTGGATCTATGGGCTGAGGCCAATGGTATGAGGTTCAACAAGGCCAAGTCCCAAGTCCTGCACTTGGGTCACACCAACCCCATGGACGCCACAAGAGGCAAGGAAGAGTGGCTGGAGCTGCCCCATGGAAAAGGACCTGGGGGTGTTTGTTGACAGCCGGCTGGATATGAGCCAGCAGTGTGCCAAGGTGGCCAAGGAGGCCAACAGCATCCCTGCCTGTATCAGGAACAGTGTGGCCAGCAGGACTAGGGAAGTGATTGTCTCTCCTGTGCTCAGAACTGGTGAGGCCCCATCTTGAGTGCTATGTCCACTTTTGGAATCCTCACTACGAGAAAATCATGGAAGCCCTGGACCATTCCCAAAGATCAACAAAGCTGGTGAGGGGTCTGGAGAACAAGTCTTGTGAGGAGCGGCTGATGGAACTGGGGTTGTTCAGCCTGGAGAAAAGGAGGCTGAGCACCTTGTCACTCTCTACAACTACTGAAAGGAGGTGATAACGAGGTTGGTGTTAGTCTCCCTTCCCAAGTAAGCAGTGTTAGGACACGAGGAAATGGCTGCAAGTTACACGAGGGGAGATATAGATTGCATATTAGAAAAAATGTCTTCACTGAAGAGTTTGTCAAGCGCTGGAACAGGCTGCCCAGGGAAGTGGCTGAGACACCATCCCTGGAGGTGTTTATAAGATGTGTAGATGGGGCACATAGGGATGTGGTTTAGGTGTGGACATGGGAGTGTGAGGGACTCAATGACCGTAAAGGTCCTTTCCATCCTAAATGATTCTATGAGTCTACGATTCTTTTGAATCTTGGGACTTGGTTTCATCCTCGCCCCTTCTCTGGGAGGCCAGGAGGTGTCACAGAATTTTCCTGCCCTGGGCACTGCTCACCCCCACATCCCACTGCCCCCAGGAAGAGCCCTGAGCCACAAGTGAGGGGCAGGATCTGCCTTGCCAGGGCCTGGGGGTGAGGGCTTGGCCTTTCTGCTTCCTCAGACATAGCCAGGCTTTCCTCAGCATTACAGCCACCTGCACTCTGCCTTTGCCTACCTGCAATCACAGCCTCCAATTATCTGCTCTAACGAGTCCCCAGGGAGCCTTTGTCAGTAACTGCCCTCAGTGGGGCTCCTTAAGGCTTCCAGGAAGTTTGGGTTGTGCTTCTCATTTCTTGAGCACTTTCTTCAATCTTCTCTCAGTATCTGAGGTTCATGGACTCAGCAGCAAATACCCCATGGGGCTCCTTGAAAACAGAAAGCCTTAACAAGGAATTTATCTCTTTGCAATTTCCTTCAAGCCTTAAACCCTTGTACAGCTACTTGGGGAGCTTTTGTGGTGTAGTTAATGACAATTTTTTCAAAGTGCATCTAATGAAAATGCTTTCTTGATTGTAAAGGATGTATTTTATGAGTGTTCAGTTTACAGAGGAGGTGATGGAAGCATTCTCCAAGGGATACTGAGGCCGAGTGTCTCCTCAGGAGGTCTGGCCAGGTCAGGAAAAGTAGTCCCGTGATGTCCATCCCTGTATGGACAGCTTTGCTCCTCACCTCCCCAACCCCACCAGGTCTGACCTGTCCCATCTGGGACTGACATCACTGTTCCTTGCATCAGACTTCTCCACTCCAGTCTGGATGTGACAGCTCCATTGCACCATCTCCCACCTGCTCTCCTCAGAGACCTGGCTGCTCACAGCCACAGGGGAATTCTGCCTGTTCTGCAGAAAAGAAATTAAAGCACAGTCAGTTTTCATAAACAAGAAAACACTGTGTAATCATACGCAAAGTACAAACTGCCTCTAATGAGGTTGCCTTTCTACAAGGGATAATCTTAGGAGAAATAGTTGAGGTAGGTAGATACACAAAGATAGATATAAACATAATGAAAGAGCTGGCTGAGGAGACAATGAGATTACTGAGAGACAGGCAAGGTTTTACTCCCTGAGGGTGAAAGAGCAGCAGAGGTGAGAGGTACCTGGATGAACAAAGAGTAAAGGGAGGAGAAAACTGGAGAATGATGGAGAGGGCCTTTTCCTAGACAGTCTGCATCTGAAAAGATGACTTTGCAAATGACCAATGTATCAGGACAAGTGTGAGTATAGGAAAGATTAGAGAAACAAAATACGCCATATAACAGACAAAATAGTTGTAGTGAAGTCACAAGGGAAGACTGAGATTTCTTTGGAATATCACCCCTGGAAGGTGACAGGCTTGGCAGAGCTCTCTTGTGAGTGAGGACAAGCCAATGTTGCCCCCACCTTTGAAAGAGGCCCAGCCCAGGGACCCACAGTCTGTACAAGCTCCCTGGGGTGATTAGTGTGCCATCAATGAGAGTCCTCTTGGGTGACATTTCTGGGCCCCTGAAAGAGAAAAAAAGTGTCCAAAAGCAGTCAGCATGGACTTTCCAAGGGTAAATCAAGCCTCAGTGAGGAAGTGGTGACAGCAGGGAAAGCTCTCGGGTTTCCCGTGTCCATGGAAGTCAGTCAGATGTTGGTACAGTCAGACCAGCTGCAGCTTTCTTGTCCTGCTCCAGGCAGGGTTGCTCAGATGCAGGGCTACTTGACAGGTATCTCCAAACAGCCCAGATCATTTCCTTTGCTTAACCGTTCATCCCCATTGCACTATTTTCCCATCTCTCAAGTCCCACTCTTTAACCAACTTCATCCTCTCCCTTGCAAAAAGTCAACCCCTTTTCACCATTTCCCCACTGGCGCTGCCTTTCCTCACTTTGCTCCCACCTTTGGTGTTTCTGAGATGGTATCCCAGTGCTTTCTACCCTGATTAGCAACTCCATTACACCAGTACTGTCTTCTTATCTGTAGCGTCCTGCAGCTTCTACAATGATGCTCTTGCTAGAGGCACCCTGACTCAGGATGAACATCAGCACGTGTACTTCCAATGCTTGACTGCTGGAGCTTATGTCCAGAGGGACCTTGACCCACCTGGGGATTTGGCCATCAGAAACCTGAAGGTTTAGAAGAAAGAGGTGCACAACAACTCCATGCAGGAGCACAGGCAATGACCAAACCAGCTAAGGAGTGCCCTGAGGAGAAGGGCCTTTGGGTCACGATGGCTGCCATGATGAGCCAGTGGGCTTTGCATTTCAAAAGGAAAATGGAGAGACTGGAGAGGGTCCAGAGGAGGTCTGACAAGATGGTGAAGACCCTAAAGCTTGAGCTTTGAGGAGAGTCTGAGGGAACTGGGCGTCTCTACCCTGCAGAAGGAGAGGATTGAGGTGACCTGTGCAAAAGCCTACACCTACCTGGAGAGGTGACAGACCCAAGGTCTCTTCTGCAGTGTCCATGGATATGACAGAGGCAACAGCCACAAACTGCCTCTTGGGAGCTTTAGACAGAGCATTAAGAGACCTTGCAAAGTGGAGCCAGGTCACTGGAGGGACACCAACGTTGACAGAGCTTGTACTGTGAGAAGAGGCTTAGAGAGCTGGGCTTGTTCAGCTTGGAGGAGAGGAGCTCTTGGGGGGAACATGGAGCAGCGTTGCACAGTTACCAGGAAGACTGAGCCTGAGTCAAATCCATGGTAGAAGATACAAGGACAAGAGGCAATGGGCTGAGAAAAGGGACGGTCAAGCCACATAAGGAGGAACTTTTTCCAGCATGAGGATAGTCAAGCACTGGAAGCTGTTTCCCAGAGAGCGTGCAACAGCTCTGTCCTGGAAAGGGATCCAGACATCTTTGAACAAAGCCCTGACTCTTCAGGTCTGACCCTGTTTTCAATGGGAGGTTGGTCAAGACACCCTCCAATTCCCTTTGAGCCTGAATGATGCTGTCCTCCTCCTGTCCTTCCATCTGCAGGCTGAGATATTTCCCCTCTTGGAGCAGACATTCTGAAAAACCACTCCAAATCTGGAAAGACTCTTCAATGCTCCAAGTACAGTTGGGTTGGGAAAAAAAAAACCCACAAAACTATGCTGGATTAGTTTTTCACAGAGACAGTTTTAAAGGGTCAAAGTAGATTCAATGCATGAATTCTGACAGTCAAGTTACAAAGAGGGAGGAAAAAAAGGCAACAAAATCTTTGCCAGTAAAGAAAAACTCCCCCAGCCTGTGGGATGTCCTCATTAGTTGGCCCTCTAGGAACTGGGATCCTTGGGCTTCTTGGTCTTAAGTGGGAGCTCAAATCCTGAACTGGAAGGACAACAGTTACACACCGTTTGGTGGCTGCAAGTTACACACCGTTTTCTTGACATGACTGTGAGCTCAGACCCAGTGGATGGAGTTTCTCACACAGGTCACGGAGGAGGGCAGGATGTCGGGGAGAGGGGCACACGCTTCAGTTTCCCAAATCTCATGAGTTTTCCCAAACCATCCTTCTCTTGACCTCTGGCATCCTATTTCTTGAGATGCAAAGCTGGCGGGTCTTCTGTTGATAAAGCATCAGTGATCCTTCCAGTGATTCTGTGATTTCCTTTAGAGTGGCAAAAAATAATAATAATGATGAAAAGAAATGTTAAAGTAACAGTCTACTTCCACAATAGCAAATCTGGACAACGGCAATTAAATTAGTATTTGCCATATAAGGTATGATATCCCATCCTGAAGTACATATTGGAAGTGGTTCAGATGAAGGGTGGTCTTGCAAAAGTCACCCCTTGTGTCCCCGTGTGGCACAGACGCTGCTGGTTTCCCTCTCCAGAGAGTGGCAGAGGCTGGATCACCTTCTCAGAAGAGGCTCCTTGCCAGGGAGCCACGGCCATGGGGGGAGCTCACCTGGTTCTTATTGACACTTCACTCAACAGCTATTTGGATACATTTGGTGCTTTTCTGGGATGACTATTCCTGCACAGAGGATCATAAAAAGACGACTGTTTCTTAAGAGATGGTGAAAAAGGCCCTGTTTGGCCAAGAAAGCCCACCATGTGCTCTGGAGGCAGCGAGGAAGATTATAAAAAGCACTAGGAAAGTCCAAAATGCTCTTCCAAAGGTCGAGTGGCCCTGAGCAGTGGTGATTGGCCACGTGTAAGTCTGTTAGAGAGCATCAAGCAATGTCAGCGAGAAGCAAGGGGACGGCTGATGGCTTTAGCCAATCCTTACAGCCATGTCTGAAGCCAGCCGTGGGAAGCAGTGGATGTTTGTGGGCAGAGGCTGAGGAAGAGGCTTCTCCTGGGACAATGGCAGGAAGGAAGACCCTTCCTCTGCAAACCAGGGGTGATACAGACATTCATCTCTTGTGTGCCTGCCTCAGCCTGGCGGATGGGGAATGCCCACTGCTGGGGGTGGCTGTTCTTAGGAATGCCCCATGGGCTGACAACTTGCTCCTTTCCCCTCCTTCACTGCCCACACTTGGACGGACTTCAGGAAACATCCATGAGCCTGGAGGATGCACAAACCTCCTGGGCTGAGGTCTCAGCACTGCAGGGGCAGAGGAAGGGTTTGTGAGACACATGGGCGTGCAGGGAGAGAGCAGTGTGGGGGGAGCAGTGAGTGTGCTAAAGGCAGGAAGAAGAAATGAAATATTGGGGGTTGGCTGTTCAGTGCTGGGATGTGGAGCTACAGAGAGGATTCTGGCACGGATTCTCCAGGATTCTGGAGCTTGGAAATCTTGGGGATAAATGAGCAGTAGCAAGGCTTTGGAGGAAACCACGTGAGATGTGGGGAACTCACTGGCAGTGGCAAATCCTCAGACACCCACATTTTGGTGTTGGAAACAAGGAAGCAGGCACAGGACAGCGTAGCTGTGGTGGGGATGGCCAAGGGCCTTGGTGGGGCGTTGACACCCCAACAGATCTGAGACCCTTGTTCTCTTGCCTGTGGCTTCTCTTCCACTGAGACCCAGGAGAGAACACAAGGTCCTTACAGCTCCAGTGCCTCGTTGCCTCCTCAGCCACCCCCCATAAATCCTGGGAGGTGCCCTACTGCTGACCTGCACCTGGCAACACACACTCCCAATCACATTGCCCCCAGGAAGAGCCCCGAACATGCCAAGAGGGAAAGGAGCCCCATCTGTAGGGGATGTGGGTAAGGACGTGGCCTTCCTGCTTGGAAGAGCACATCAAGGGCTTCCACAGTGATCTCTACATTTAAATTTTCCGTTGTACCAAGTGTCTCCAACTTCCTGCTTCACCAGCCCCCAGGGACAGGACCCTTGTCTACTCATTCCCTCCATGGTTTCTTCAGTGATGGGCTTCAGCAGGGCCTGCAAACACTCTCAGAAACCTGGAGGTTTGCTGCTGGCTCTTAGTTCTCTAGAGACTTGGTCAGCCTTTAGAGATCTGCAGTTCAGGAACTTGGCACCAGAGGGTTCATTAACATGCAAAACGCCCTGAGGAGCCAAGCCAGGCCATAATTTTCCCTTCATCTTCAATTCTTCTGTGGTTAATTAGAGAGCTTTCGGGAGTGGAGTCAAAGCGAAAAGATGTCAAGGCAAAGAGGCCAAGTGCATGAAATGCTTGATTTCAACTTGCCAATTCTGCATTAACACCAAGGAATTTGGGTTACAGGAATGTCTCCAAGTAGAGTCTGCACCATCCAGACCCATGTGGATGGGCTGGCGGAGCCACCCCCAGCAGGGGGATCCCCATCGCCCACGCTGAGGCAGTCAGGATGCAAATATCTGCAGTGCCCACTTGTCACAGGCCTCCAGGCAGAGGGTGACTCATTCCCATGACCCTTGAAGCCTGGATCAGCTCGTTGTGCTTTTGCTGTCCTTCCCTTCATCTGTCAAGCCCATGGGAGCTTTGGCTTTGACATCATCCCTACGGCCTGGGACAAGGTTTCTCAATTCCTCCTCTGCAGCTTCCCTGCTTCCACCTCCTTTGTGCTGCCTCTTTGTCCTGGAGCTCAGTCAGTTCCAACAAGCAGCCTCCTGAGACGGTTGCTTGTTTTCAAGGGGAGTTGGAGAGATCATTTTTGTGCCTGGAGGAGGCTGTCCTGTAAGGCTTATCAGATTTTCCATCATCCTTCAGCCTTCAGAGCTGCTTCCCACGGCACCACTCGCATCAGTCTCCCAAGTACATCAAAGTCTTCTTCTCTGGAGTCCACCCGTTTTTGCTCTGCTGCTGGCCTTCCTCACTCCTCTTCGGCACCTGGGACCCCACTATTTCCTGGTGACAGCAGCCAAGGCTGACACTGATTTTCACCTCCCTGACCACTCTTTTTGTTTTTTATTTGTTTTTTGCCAGGACCGGGTCCAGGTGAGCATCACCCTTGTTTGCCCACCTGGCAGCTGTGTTAAGAAGTTGTCCCAAGGTCCTCCAGGCTGCTGGCACCCTGTGTCTTTGCCTGGCCAGTGAACGCCAGGGCAACTACTGTTCCCCATAGGAACCTGCTCATTGACTCGGAGACTTCTTCAGGTTGCTGTTAGAAGACTTATTCTGCCTACTGTGCCCGATCAAGTGGGTTATAATGGCCAAGACATTTTCACCCTTACTGGCTTCTCCTCTCATCCTCACTCACACAAGCTCACTCAACCCTTGACCCATCTCATACACGAGCTCCATAGATCTGAGCTGCTCCTTCACTCAGGGGGCATTCTGCTGGTCGTCCTCTTCCCTGCTACTCCCTCCAGCAGAGCCTGTAGCCTTCCATTGCAGCACCACAGCTCAGCAAGATGTCCCACCACATCTCATTCAATCCAAAACCATCCCAGTTCTGTGAGTAGACATGGGACTCCTCCTGGCAGTGCATATTTGGGCCACAGCACCTCAGCTGACTTCTCACGGGGAAACCTGAGCTGTGATCCTGCCCAGAAGAACCATTGTACATCGAGCAGTTCGTGCTGGGCTGGGCTGTACGTACAGAGTGGCCTTCACCCCTGGGCTGTGCTGCACAGATGCCTTGGCCACAGGACAACCTCAGCAGCACATTGTCACACAGGAGCCTGCAGAAAGGTCCCAGTCTGTACCAGACATTTTGCCTCCCGCGTGGCCCTCCCTGTACCCGGCACTGCTGCAGGAAGTTCTCATGGAAACGTCTTATCTGTTTGACTGTCGAGATGATGAATAGTGTTGTTTCCTTGTAAGAAAATCCTGGAGTGGTTTGAATGACCAAAAGAGGAGACTGTCTCCTATGGAGGGGGTCTGCATGGTTGTCTGCATGGTTTGCTGCATTTGGGTCGAAGGCCCATTCAATGCTACACCTCCTGGGGTTCTCACCATCGAAACAGACATGAGATTTGTGAGAAACACCGGCTCACGATTAGAATTTGATAGAGAACAAAGTCGCCGAAGCAAAGATAAAAAAATTACAAATTTATTATACGAAACAGTGCTGAATGTGGTGCATCTCAAAGCAGAGGCACACCTCATCTTTCAGCTTTTAGGTATTTATACCCTATCCCGGCCGCCGGAGTTTCTGTCTCTCTTCTCGTTGGTTGAGAAGTTGGAGCTCACATTCTTCCCAACCGCCTGACCCGTTACAAGTTCAGTTCACACCTTTTCACCTTACAGGGCATACACACACCTCCCCTACGAAATCATTATCCTAAACATGCCTTTGATTACGCTACAATTTATTTCACAGTCTTTGCTACCATCTACTGTCCAGTGTTAGTAATTACAAGCACTCTGGTGGTCGTTTACTTGCTCAGGTGGTCGTATCCCCCTCTTCATCAGCTGCCCTCTAGATGACCTTAGTCCACTCAGCGGTCTTCACAGCCCCCTCAGCAGTTTTACTGTCCAGGCCTGGTTTCTTTGACCTTATCGATACTCCCCTATCTTCTGGGTTCCTGTATTGAAGGCCACATTCCAGTCTGTTTCTCTTTACCTGGATAACGTTCTGTAAACAAGGATCCCTTGACAGACCCAGGGCAGTTCTAAGGATTAGTTGGGTGCCATTGATTAGATTCTACTATCACTAAGCCTCCTTTGTTAGTGCAGACACACTAACAAACATATATCCATTTGCTGAAGCAAAACTTAACCCGTTTCTCACAGTTCACCCCCTTTTCATTCATTACATTTTTGCTGAAGCTCATAACCTTCTTCCCATTTATTTAATAATAACTGTAACCTCTCATTTTGTTCTTCCTTCTGGTGGTCCCTTTTCCTTAGGACCATAATTCTCTGTGGTGTAACATCTTGATTCGAGGCCTTTGCATCTGGTAGACTGGTCACTTGCATTCCTTCTACCACACTAGAAATCCATCTCACTGCACAAGGAATAAAGCAAGGTATGAACAGCAGTCCAGTAGTAGCACATAACGAAATGAAGCCCACCTTTTTCCACCAAGATACTCCAAAAAAGTTATCCCACCAGTTGGCCTCTATCATAGACTTCCATTTTGCATTTTTGCACCGGGACACGTGCTAGTCTTCTGATGTTCGTTGCTAGATCTCTCACAGCTTGCCCGTTATCATCAATTTGAAGACAACAATCTGAAGTGTTAAACTTGCCGCATACCCCCCCTTCTTCTACTAGTAGGTAGCCTAAAGCCAATCTATTCTGGTATATTGCAGTTCGCATCTGTGTTTGTTGGGCCGCTATTAATTCTAATGCTGAGGCGGTCTGATTGGTAATTACTTTGAGTACAGCTTGCAACGTAATTATTCTATCAAGCATATAAACAGGTGTTCGATATCCCCAGCTACCATCTTGTAGAGTCTGACATAAAGGGTCTTGACTTGCATATTCAAACTGCATCGGGAGACATTCAGGATCAATATTGACTGGAGATTGCTGATATCACCCCAGGTGTAAGAAAAAAAATAGATAAAATATTAGAAAGAAGAAATAGTTTCTTATTTTTTAGTATTGTGATACTGTCACTTCTGAAATCCCGATCACTTACTGCATAAGAACCGAGGGATTCCTGAAAACTGCCCAGAGGCTTGGCTTGTTAGGGCGTTTTGCATGTTAATGAGCCAAGTTCCTGAACTGCAGATCCTGAAAGACTGAACAAGCATCTGGAGAAGTAACAGTGGGCAGCAAACCTCCAAGTTCCTGAGGGTGTCAGCAGGCCCCACCGAGGGCCATCACCAGAGAGACCCTGGAGGGAAGGAGCAGGCAAATTGCCACCCCTGGGGACTGGTGAAGCAGAAAGGCAGAAGCACTGGTTATAGGTAGAAAACCACACGTGGGGATGGCTCTGAAAACCTTGGATGCATTTAGTTGATCAAGAGAGCAAAGCCCTGACCCCTGTCCCCTGGGAAAGGGGATTCTTCCCTCATGGGAGTCTCAGGGCTTTTCCTGGGGCAGGGAGAGGTGGGGCTGTGCAAAGCGGGGTGCAGGACAGCAGTGGGATACCTCTCAGCCTCTGTGGAGGTGAGGAGGTAAGGACGCACTGGGGACTTAAGGAACTGCTGTCCTCTTGCGGGCCTCAGTGGCAGAGACAGCAGCCATAGCCAAGAGGACAAGGATTTCAGTTCTGTTGATGATGTTGTTCTTGGTTCTGACCCCACCAAGGCCCTTGGTTGTCCCCACCACAGGCTGTCCTCCACTGTCCTGCGACTGTGCCTGCTTCCTTGCAGACTTCAACTCCCCCCCTGGTTCCTCACATCACTCTGACCCAGGATCTCCCACGCTTTACTGGTGTCTCCCTGTCCTCACTGGCTGTGTCTTCAAACACAAAGATTTCTGAGTAATTGCCGGTGCCTGTGAGGTTTCCACAACTGATCCAGCTTCTTCCAAGGCCCTGCTAATGCTCCCCCAGCTCCCAAGATGTCCTGGCCTCCCGACTTGCTTGAATCCTCACTCCATATCCCAGCACGGAACGGCACACGTACCTTCTGCTGCCGCCTCAAATTGAAGAATCAACCTGCTTCAATTCAACATGACCCCACCTCACCCATGGTATTTCAGATCTTTTCCTACCTCTAACACACCTATTGCTACCCATACATCGCTCTCTCTGCACTCCCCTGTGGTGCACAAACCCTTCCTCTTCCCCAGCAGTGCTGGGCAGTCTTCAGGAACCACCTTTTCGAAGCAGAGGAGCCAGCAATTCCACTCTGCCGTAACTCCAGCAAGCTGGGCAGGAGACCAGCTTGGCTGAAGAGGGAACGCCTCGTGAAGTTCAGGAGGAAAAGAAATGCTTCAGTCTCTGGAAGCAAGGTCAGGCTTCGCAGGAAGATTACAGAGCTGTGGTTTGTATATGCAGGGAGAAGGCAGGAAAGGCCAAAGCTCAATTAGAGTTGAAACTGGCCAGTGTTGTCTCAGAAAACAAGAAGGGCTTTTTAAAGTATGCTAATAGCAAGGGGAGGTCAAAAGAAAGCATTGGACCAATACTTGTTGAAGATGGTCATCTGACTAATAGGGATGAAGAGAAAGCAGAGGCATGCCATGCTTTTTTGGCCTCAGCCTTTAATAATGCAGCTAGAGCTTGGGCTGCCCGGTCCCCTGAGTCGGAGGAGCTCGGCTGTGGGAACAGAGACTGTCCATTTGTGGACACTGAAATCATGAGGCACCAACTGGATCAGATTAATGTTCACAAGTCCACGGGGCCTGATGGGATTCACCCCAGAGCACTGAAGGAGCTGGTGAATGTGATGGCAGGACCCCTGTCGATCACCTACCAAATGTTTTGGGAGTCAGGAGAGGTCCCCCCTGACTGGGACGTAGCCATTGCTATTCCAATTTACCCAGAGGGTGTGAGGGAAGACCCAGGGAACTACAGACCCGTTAGTCTAAGCTCAGTTCCTGGAAAAATTTATGGAGAAGGTTATACTGGGTCCTATTGAAAGGCACTTAAAGAACAGTCAATATGGGTTCACAAAGGGAAAGTCCTGCCTAACTAATTTGATATCCTTCTATGATAAGGTCACCCGCCCACTGGATGAAGGGAAAGCAGTGGATGTAGATTTTCTGGATTTTAGTAAGGCTTTTGATACTGTCCCTCACAGCATCCTTCTGGACGAGCTTCTGGGTTCACGGTGCACTGGGTGAAGAAGCGGCTGAAGGGCAGAGCTCAAAGGGTTGCAGTGAATAGGGCTACCAGTGGTGCTCCTCAGGGTTCAATTCTAGGGCCGGTTCTATCCAATAAGTTTATCAGCGATCTGGACGCAGGAGTTGAATGCACCGTGAGCAAGTCTGCTGATGATCCCAAACTGGGCGTTGCTATTGACCCTCTTGTGGGACAAGATGCCTTGCAGAGAGATCTAGAGAGATTGGAGCACTGGCCGATGATTGATGTGATGAAATTTAACACGTCCAAATGCCAGATCCTTCACCTAGGACGGAGTATTGCCGGGCACAAGTATAACTTGGGAGAGGAGTGGCTGGAGAGCTGCCCTGCAGAAAGGGATCTGGGGTGCTGGTTGGCAGCAGGAGTCCCAGCAGGAGTCCCTGGGAGTCAGCAGGGAGCCCTGGCAGCCAAGAGGGCAAACCGCACGCTGGGGGGCATCAAAGACAGTAGAACCAGCCGGTCGAGAGAGGGGATTATCCCACTGCATTCGGTGTTGATGTGGCCTCACCTTGAATAGCGTGTGCTGTTCAAGGCCCCACCATTTAAGAAGGGTGTGAAGGTCTTTGAAAGCGTCCAGAGGAGGGCATTAAAGCTGGTGAAAGGGCTGGAAGGCATGATGAGGATCGGCTGAGGACTTTGGGCTTGTCTAGTTTGGGCAAAAGGAGGCAGAAGGATGACCTCCTTGTTCTCTACAGTCCCCTGAGGTGGGGAAGTGGAGAGGGAGGTGCTGGTCTCTTCTCCCTGGGAACCAGGGATAGGACGCGTGGGAATGGTTCAAAGCTGGAGCAGGGGAGGTTTAGAGTGGACATCCAGAAGCTTTCCTTTACCGAGAGGGTGGTCAAACACTGGAACAGGCTTCCCAGAGAGGTGGTTGATGCCCCAAGCCTGGCAGTGATTAAGAGGCATTTGGAAATGCCTTTAAATACACGCTTTAACTTTTGACCAGCCCTGAATTGGCCGGGCAGTTGGAATAGATGATTGATGTAGGTCCTTCCAATTGAAATTATTCTATTCTATTCTATTCTATTCTATTCTATTCTATTTGATTCCCAAGTTGTCAGAACCCCTCGATCCTGCCCCACCACTTCATGTCTGAGCTTGCTCAAGTAACCCCTGACTTGCCCCACATCCACTGCTGGTTGTTCTCCTCCAGAGTCCTGCTTCAAGGAACACAGGCCTGGGAGACCTTATGGCTGAAGACAAAGAGGACAAAGAGGACCTCAGACACATCTGCACCTTCTCTGACAAAATTCAGCAGTAGCCACACCTGTAAAGAGGAAATGAAATGTCCCTGAGGAGAGCAAACCCTTCGGACCAGAGAGACGCAGGGCTGGACTGCGCGGCCCTGGCAGGAGAGGGCTTTGCTGCCTGTGGTGTCTCTGCAGCCCTGGAGGGCCTGTGGTGCAAGTGAAGCTGATCTCCAGGAAGGACAAGGTGCTCTTGAAAATGTCCTTGGCTACGGACAACCTGTGATCCAACACTGTGAAAACCATTGCTCTGTTCCTTGATTGCATCATCAAAGGAATGACTAAAGGATGTGGGAGCAGCACTGCCAGCATCTACTGGATGGAGAAGGGACAGGACTTGACCCCCTGCGGTTGCTTTAATGAAAACCTTGAACATGTCTGAAGGTCTCCTGGGGTCTGTGACGATGTGGCTGCTCTGAATGGGGACGGTGTTCCTGCAAGTCCTGTGCTGTCCCTGCTGGCTGCGTGCTGCTGTGCTGGAGAGCCCTGGCACCTCAGGCAGCACCACAGGATGGAGTCAACCTCCAAATTGAGCAGCTGCCCTGAGTTAGGTGAGGCCTTGGAGGGGTGTCTCTGAGAAACCTGCCCTCACTGCCCCTGGAGAGCTGGTAAATGCAGCTGGTGGAGAAGAGAGAGACTTAGCTCTCCTGATGGCAATGACTCCGTTCTCTCAGAGGAATAGCTCTATGGGCTGCCCTGGACACAATAAGCAGGATCAGCTTCATGGCCCTAAATGGGGACATCTGCTGTCACTTCAGCTGGCCAAAGGCATGCTCCACCAGCCTCCGAGGGAGGAGGTGGTGAGGAGGAGGAGATGAGCCCAGGTGCTGCCCAGTCCTTCTGAATGTTTCCATCAGTTATCTGCAAGTGTCTTGGACCACCTCTGGCACCTCAAATGCCACCTGTGGTTTGCATGGGTACAGGAGGTAGAGGAGATTCCTCCCTTTCACTGCCTGGGTGTCCTGTCTCACAGTGACCTCAAGAAGAGGTCATTCTTGGACCTAACTCTGTCTCTGAGAGGGGAAATGCCACTGCTGGAAAGAAGTGTCTCTCCCCAGCGGAAGGAATAAACATCATTAATGACTTCAGTTGGTTTCCGAGTCAGTTGCCCTGGAGCCCCAAGGACATCTGTGAGGGAGCCCAGAGGGGCCAGAGGAAGCGATGCCTTGGGCTGTTGCTCTGCTGCTGAGCTGGGCCGGGCTCCTGGGATGGAGGGAGCTCCTGGCCATGGGGCAGCGCGGCAGAGAGACAGCTCTGCCCAGGAGCAGCTCCTCTGCCAAGCGCAGCAGGGCTGAGGGCACTGCCTGCAGGCACCGAGGGGAGACAAGAGATGTGAGAGAGAGGTAAAGGCAGTCTGGGGTGGTGAGTGAGAGCTCACCAGGGGGAGAAATCTTCCCAGGCTTTGACACGGTAAGTCTCTGGCTGCAGGGCAATGCAGCTGAGTTCCTGGAAGTGTCTCCTAGACCTGGCACATGCCACGACAGATAGGACCTGTCAGGAAGGTTCTGCTGGGTTTTCTGGTGTGGAGGAGGAGGACATGCTTCAGAGAAGGCCTTGGGGCATCAGAGGCGTGAAGCCGAGTGTGCAAACAGGGCTGCCCAGGGCTGTCCATCAGAGCAGGGACCCTACACCCCAGGGCACTGTGTGCTGGGAAGGGATTCTGCTGCTGCCAGGGTCAGCTGTAGCCTGCCCGGGGAGTGTGGGGAGAAGCTGTGGGTGGAAGGAGTGACCACCACAATGGCAGGGTAGGGACGAGCAGGTGAGGGCACGGTGCCTCTGCTGTCAAGAGAGTGCTGCACGGGTCAGAGCTTCTCACAGGTTAAGCTCTTCCTCGTGCCATTTCTAAGGGGACTTCTCAGGAAGCACATTCACTCAGCAGCATCTTCCCCTTTGCAGCCGCATCAGGTTTTGTGTGATCTGCTCTTTAGCCCCTGCACACGCAGAGATGCCCCTGGGAGGTGTTTGCAGGCAGAGGTGGGCGCCCAGCGGGTGGGATGGGGTTTGTGAGCACTGGCAGGAGTTGAGCTGGGGACAGGGAGACGGCTCCTGGCAGCAGAGACATGGGCAGGGAGTGAGAGGGAGCTGCCGCCAGAAACGCTGGGGAAGGGGATGTGGGCACCTCCCTGCTGTCCCTGCAGCACAGACACCTTCCCCTGAGCAGCTCCTCCCTGGTCTCCTTTCCCAGCCCAGGCAGAGCCTCTGTCCTCAGGCCCATGGGGTCTTAGCTGCGCATCACCCCTGCGGCAGCCAGAGCCCAGGAAAGGGCAAACCCCTGATTTCCATCTTGTTTGTGTGTCCCTCCTCCCTTGGCCAGGAGCATTGTGGCATTTCACTGCCGTCCCCTCCTGCCTGTGCTGCCCTGGTTCTCACCATTGGCTTTCCTGAGTCGGTGCCGGGGGTGGGGGTCGGGGGTGGCAGATTCAGCTCCTGTTCAGACTCCCATCCTTTGGGTCCTGCTCTACAGACGTGTCTAGGGGAGAAACGTGCCCAAGTCTCCTCCAGGCCAGCTCAGGACATTCAGCTTTTTCCCTGGGGTGTCCTGTGGGGCTGCAGGGTGCCCTCCAGAAGGGCACAGCTCTCCCAGAGTATCTCTGTGCTGCCCAGGATGCCCATGGAGAAGACATCTGGGTGCTGAGGCCATGGAAATGCTGCTGGGCAGCGTTAGATGGGCCACTGCAGTGGTCCCTCTGTGTCCCAGTCTGGGAGGGGAGAGATGAGAAAGGGCGAGGAGTCTGTGAATCTGCTCTTTGAACCTGGATTCCTCTGCTCTCTGCAGCGTCCTCTTTCTTTTTAGGGGGACATCGGAGTGTGACCCTCCTCCAGGTCCAAGCTGCCAACGCAGGGCAGCTGAGAACAGGACCGATGGGCAGAGCAGCTCTCCTCTCTCTGCACTAAGGGACAGTCCCTTTGCTGCTGAGGATCCACAGGATTTCACTTGGAATGCATTAGAAATGTGAGGGATTTCAAGCATCCAAACCCACTCCTAAACGTGGCAGGTGAATCTAGAACACATTAAACAAAACAAAATCCCCTCAGCTCAGTTCTGCAGCTGGGAAAATTGCAGAGAACAGAGACAAAAAGTTCTTTGATGTCTCACAAGTACATTTAATTTGAGATCACCCTGCGGCACCGTCAGAAGGACTCCTCAGTTTCCCATTCCAGAGTCCCTGCTCCCAATGGCACCCTCATCCAGCAAAAGCCAGGGCTCAAGTGAGGGAGCTGCAGAGAGTTCTTCCTGAAAAGAGAGAGCCTGAGTGGGGGGTTGCAATGAGACATGCAATCAGTTTTGCTCAGAGAAGTCAGGCTGAACTTTGTACTGCCTTTTCCTTCTCAACAGATAACCACAGCCAGTGGTAGCAAATGTCCAACAGCAGCTCCATCACCCAGTTCCTCCTCCTGGCATTCGCAGACACACGGGAGCTGCAGCTCTTGCACTTCGGGCTCTTCCTGGGCATCTACCTGGCTGCCCTCCTGGGAAACGCACTCATCATCACCGCCATCGCCTGTGACCACCGCCTCCACACCCCCATGTACTTCTTCCTCCTCAACCTCTCCGTTCTTGACCTGGGATCCATCTCCACCACTGTCCCCAAAGCCATGGCCAATTCCCTGTGGGATACCAGGGCCATCTCCTACTGGGGATGCGCTGCCCAGGTCTTCATTATTTTCTTTTTCATTGGTGCAGAGTACTCCCTTCTCACTGTAATGGCCTACGACCGCTACGTTGCCATCTGCCAACCCCTGCACTACGGGACCCTCCTGGGCAGCAGAGCTTGTGTCCACATTGCAGCAGCTGCCTGGGGCAGTGGGTTTCTCAATGCTCTCCTGCACACGGCCAGTACATTTTCCATCCCCCTTTGCCAGGGCAATGCTGTGGACCAGTTCTTCTGTGAAGTGCCCCAGATCCTTAAACTGCCTTGCTCAGACTCAAACTATCTCAGGGAACTTGGGCTTCTTGTGGTCAGTGCCTGTTTATTCTTTGGATGTTTTGTTTTCATTGTGGTGTCCTATGTGCAGATCTTCAGGGCCGTGCTGAGGATCCCCTCTGAGCAGGGACGGCACAAAGCCTTTTCCACGTGCCTCCCTCACCTGGCCGTGGTCTCCCTGTTTGTCAGCACTGGCTTCTTTGCCTACCTGAAGCCCCCCTCCATCTCCTCCTCACCCCTGGATCTGGTGGTGTCATTTCTGTACTCGGTGGTGCCTCCAGCTGTGAACCCCCTCATCTACAGCATGAGGAACCAGGAGCTCAAAGAAGCTTTGAAGAAACTCATTCAATGGGTTCACCTCCAGCAGCAGTAGAGCTGCCCATCTCTCCTCACAGACTCTTCTTAGCTTTTCTCAGGGTGGTTTGTGCTTCATTTCTTTTTCATCTGTGGTCATCGTGTTCATACAGGAATGTCTGTATTCGCTCCACATCTCCAGAAGCATGATCCTACTGTGCTGAACAATACAGAGGCCTTTGGTAAATGTGCCATCACGGTGTCAGAGCTGGCTTCCTGAGGAGCATCTCTGTAATCAAAGGGCAGCTCTCCCAAGGGCAGCTCCTGAAGCCTGGGCTCTTCTTCCTGCTGAAGGCAGGAGCAGGCTCCAGGAACTGCACTCGCCATGGCTGCTGCTGAGCTTGGTTCTCGGAGGGTTTATGGGGAGAGGGCACTGGGAGACATTCTGGGGAGAGAGGGCTGGACCCAGGTCTCACTAATTTTAAGTATCTGTCCTGGGTTGGGTGTCACAGGACTAACTTCTCTTACAGTGCTGGGGAAAACTGCACTTTTAGAAGTCTCTAGTGTCTGAATTCATGAAAATATTTACTTTATAGCCAGCCAGAGTCTGTGGGATTCAAGGTCTCGGTGTTTTTGAGCCTTGCCAGGTGCAGGCACAAGGAGGAGCAAGGCCTGGGCATTTGGCCTGGGCTGGCCAACAGGATTATTTCATACCATGATCGTCACATTCAATATAAATTAGAAAAGTTTGTTGTGTAGTTTCTCTCTCCCTTGATGGTCATGGTCCAGAGAACTCCTCGCCCCGGTTCTGGACCCCTGAGCCCTTCCCTTCCCCCCAGAGCCTCAGCCCTTGCAGTGTCCAACCTTTGCTGTTCCTGCTGGGAGTGCACAGCTTCCTGCTGATGGAATGGGCTGAGAATAATTATTGTATATCTTAGATTAGTATCGGGATTGATACTGGTTCTTTAGTATTATTGTCAATTATTTAGTCTTATCCTATTAAATCTATTTATATTTCAACCCTCGTGTTTCTTTTTGTTCCCCGATTCCCCTTTCTGGGTGGGGAGGGGTCATTGGGTGAGAGAATAATTGTCT
Source organism: Numenius arquata (assembly GCF_964106895.1). Taxonomy (NCBI): domain Eukaryota; kingdom Metazoa; phylum Chordata; class Aves; order Charadriiformes; family Scolopacidae; genus Numenius; species Numenius arquata. The sequence continues at coordinate 292,903 of NW_027415198.1, forward strand.
AAATGACCATAAATTGTTATGGGTTTTCTCAAACCGTAACAGTATCCACAAGCAAACAAGGGCTCTGCCATCCCAGGGGAGGCCGGTGGGACCCTCCAAAAGGAGACTGGAGAGTGATTCGTGTGTCCTTCAGTAAAAGCCCATGGATGGGTCAATGTGCACGTGGGAAAACATCCTGAGTCATGAAAAAAGCTCTGAGCCCATTCCACAGCTGTAGACCCCTGGGAAGGAGCTCAGTGGCAGTGCGGCCCCTCCAGCTGATTCTGCTTCCCTCCCTGACCAGCACAGCCAGTGTGGAGTCACTCCAAGGGCCCACAGCCCACTTGCTCTGTGGACCATCACTGCCAGCGTGGGGCCCTGTGAGGAGCACAGCGCCACCAGGCTGGACCGGAGGAGGGGTGGGGAGAGATCAGAGGAGCCCACCACGGCTAGAAATAGCCTTGGAGAGAAAAATGAATGTGTTCAGCCGCTCCAAGACAATACCCAGAGTTTGGGTACCCTAAAGGACGCTCACGGTGCAGAGTCCTTGCTGTGCTGGTGCTCCACCAGGCCTGGGAGGTGGCTGGAGAAGGATTGGTGTCCACCACTTGCCATCTCTTGGTGCCATCATCCCTCCTGAAGGGTGTCATGGAAAGGAAGGCTGGGGCCCTGTATCAGGGCTTGCACTGAAGGAAGCCACATCACTTTGCTGCCATCCTTCAGTCCTTGTGCCCAGAACATGTTCTTCAGGCAACCTTCCCCACCCTGGGTGTCAGCACTTACCTCAAAAGTCACCCCTAGACAAGGCTCTTCAGCGGGGCTGAGCTGGAGGACTGGGGTCCAGCTGTGACCACAGGAAGACCTCTCCTGGGTCCTCTGCAAGGCTGGCAGCCTCTGTGGTCCCCACCAGAAAAGGCAGCATACAGAGACTTGGGAAACTGTAGACCATCCCCATGCCCATGGGAGCCCTCAGGAAGAGTCCCTCACTCCAAAGATCCAGCCTGGCTTGTTGCTGCATGGACAGACAGGGGAAACTGTCCCAAGAACCTCCTTCCAGGGCATCCCAAGGTCGGCCAGAGCAGCCAGTGGGGCTCAACAGGAATATGGCCATGAGCACGTGGGGAGGAGAATGGCCACCAGGCAATGGGGAGTGCTTGTCCATCCTGACTCAGCAGGAGTGCGGCCACATCAGGAGCGGTGTGCCGCAGGGAGGTTGACTCCCTGTTCTGGAGGAATTGGAAGGAATGGTCACATCTGCCAGGATGGGGCTATGGGCCATGTGTGGAGGGGCTGAGAGACCTGGGCTACTTAGCCCAGTGAAGTGGAGGCTGAGGGAAGAATAGCAGTAGCTCAAGACAGTTTGAACATTTCTTTTCAAGATGATGGCACCATTTTTGACAGTGGGAAATGGGATGGCAAAGGAAAATCATCAGACACTGCAGCTTTGGACGTCCAAAGTGCACCCGAGGATGAAGAAATGTCATTCTGAGGGTGGTGCTGTGATGCAAAAAGTCCCTGAGAGGGAGTCTGGACCAGCCCATGGCTTTGTGTTTCAAAGAACATCTGGTGAGGAAGGAGAGACACCGGTACAGATAGGGACATGCTGGCGTGAGAACAAGACGGGGAAGTACATTGGGTGTCTGCAGCCTGCAGGGAAACAGGCACAGGCATGGGACAGTGTAGGACAGCCTGTGGTGCAGATGGCCAGGGGCGCTGTCAGGGCTGAAAGGCCCTGGCAGAACCCAGGTCTTTGCCCCCTTGGCTATGGCTGATGGCCCGGCCACAAAGGCCTAAGAAGACACACATCATCCTCATGGCAATGGGGCATCGTTGCCTCCTTGCAACCCTCCCAGGGAGGCCAGGAGGTGTCGTACCATTGTCCTGTCTTTGGCATTGCACTCCCCACGCCCCCAGGAAGAACCTTAACCCACACAAAAGGGTCAGGATCTGCCTTTCCCAGGGTCTGGGGGTCAGGGCTTGGCCTTTCTGCTTCATCAAACAAAGCCAGGGGTTTCTCAGCACCTGAGCTGCCTGCACAGCACCTTTGCCTTCCTGCCATCATGGCCTCCTGTGATCTGCTCTAACGAGTCCCTGGGGAGGCTTTGTCAGGAATGGCCCTCACAGGGGCCTGTTTATACTTCAAGGTGCTTTGGGGTTTGCTTCTGACTTTGATTTCTTGAGAGGTTTCTTCAATCTCCTCTTGGCATCTGAGGTTCATGGACCCAGCACCAAATATGCCATGGGGCTCATTAAGATACAGAAAGCCCTAATGAGATATGTCTCTGCCTGTAATGTTCTTTAAGGCCTTAGGACTTGTACAACTAATTGGAGAGGTTTCAGTTGGGTACCTAATATGAAGCTTTACGTGAAGATCTCATAAAGGAGGATTCTTTCTTTCAAGGGTATTTTCTATCTTGTTTTAGTTTATAGAAGAAGTGAGAACAGCATTCTCCAACGGGTATTGATCCAGCAGGTCTCCTGGAGACACCTGTACAGGCAGGAGAAGCAGTCCCTTTAGGTCCAACACTGTATGGACAACCTCACTCCTCACCTCCTCAAGCCCACCAGTTCCCTCCTCGGCCACTTCGCACTTGCATCCCTTTTCCTCGCATCAGGCTTCTCCACCGCACTCTGCAGCTGGATGGTACAGCTCCTTTCCACCAGCTCCCACCTGCTTTCCTTAGAGACCGGGCTGCACAACGGCACAGAAAGGTTTCTCTTCATTGCCGACAAAGAAAAGTTAAACGTGATGTAATTTAATAAACTATAGAACCCTCTCCTCACATGTAGGCAAAGTCTAAGCAGCATCTCCTGTCGTCCAGCTTTCACAAGGGGTGTCCAGACAAGAACATTTTTAGACAGAGAGGTAAGAAAGGATAGATATAAACACAAGGAAGGTGTTGACTAAAGAGTTAAAGAGACTTCTGAACGATGGGGCAGGTTTCTAACTCCCTGAACCTCAAAGCAGAAAGCAGAGAGTGGAGAGGCATCTGACTGGCCAAAGAGCAAGCGGAGGAGAAACCCGAGAGCAATGGGAAGGGCAGGCGTCCAGGTAGTCTGCTGAAAAGATGTCCCTAGACATGGCCATTGAACCAGGAGAGGTGGAAACACCTGAGTAACGAGGTCGATGAAGTAATTAACAGAGTAGTGGTAATACAAATACAGGGGAAGATCAATATTTCTTCTGCCATTAGTACACTCCCAGGAAATTCTGTCATGGTGGGAAACTCGGCCATTTCTTAAACGTGCTCCGATGATTCAGATGATGAAAATGTGCTGGTATATTTTTTTCAAATGTAAAAAATAAATAAAAAATATAAAATAACACCGTGCACCTTTCTGGTCAGAAATCAGTCGTGTGAGCATAAACAACCAGGACTGTTTGGACGTTAAGCACAATAAAAAGAGTTTTTACAAAGACATTAGCAAGAAAAGGAGGACTAAGGAGACTCTCCATCCTTTATTAGATGGGGGCGGTAAGATGGTGACCAAGGATGAGGAAAAGTCTAAGGTACTTAATGCCTTAATTACCTCAACCTATAGTAGTAGGACCAGTTGTTCCCTGAGTACCCAGACCCCTGCGATAGTAGATAGGGGTGGGGAGAAGAATGAAGCCCCCATAATCCAAGGGGAAATGCTGAGGGACTGATGATGCTCACACAGGCCAGGATGCTGTTGGCCTTCTTGGCCACCTGGGCACACTGCTGGCTCGTGTTCAGCCGACAGTCGACCAACATCCCCAGGTCCTTTTCTGCCGGGCAGCTCCAGCCACTCTTCTCCCAGCCTGTAGAGCTCATGGGGTTGGTGTGACCCAAGTGCAGGGCCCAGCAGTTGGCCTTGTTGATCCCGTTGGCCTCAGCCCATCGATCCAGCGCATCCAGATCTCTCTGGGGACCTATCCTACCCTCCAGCAGATCAACACTCCCACCCAAATGGGTGTCCTCTGTGAACTTACTGAGGGTGCACTCAATCACCTCGTCCAGATCATTGATGAAGATGTTAAAGAGAACAGGCCCCAGTACTGAGCCCTGGGGAGCTCCACTCATGGCCAGCCACCAATTGGATTGAACTCCATTCGTCACCACTCTTTGGGCAAGGCCTCCAGGCAGATTTTTTGCCCGGTAAAAGCCATGTAAACCATGGGCAGCCAGTTTCTCCAGGAGAATGCTGTGGGAAATGTTGTCAAAGGCTTCACTAAAGTCCAGGGACACAACATCCACAGCCTTTCCCTCATCCACCAAGTGGGTCACCTCGTTATAGAAGGAGATCAGGTTTGTCAAGCAGGACCTGCCTTTCACAAGCCCATGCTGACTGGGCCTGATCGCCTGGTTGTCCTGTTCGTGCCTGTCGTGTCAAAAGGAATGTAGTTTTAGTTTTGTCTGTCAGAGTCCCAGGACTTTCACTGATTTGTCTGTCAGAGTCCCAGCAAAGGACTTGCAGTGAGTCAGATTCACAATCAATCATAATGATTTATTTTATTGAGAACCTCACAACAGATTTGAGATTGGCGTTGATAAATTCACTAACTACAATAGCGCTACTAATTAAGGTTAATATTGCTGGTAGGAGTACCTCCACCCAAGTAGGAGGTGGCCCTGGTGTCAAACAGGGATTGGCCATGGCTTTGGGGACAGTGGTGGAGATGGATCCCAGGTCAAGAACGGAGAGGTTGAGGAGGAAGAAGTACATGGGGGTGTGGAGGCAGTGGTCACAGGCGATGGCGGTGATGATGAGTGCGTTTCCCAGGAGGGCAGCCAGGTAGATGCCCAGGAAGAGCCCGAAGTGCAAGAGCTGCAGCTCCCGTGTGTCTGCGAATGCCAGGAGGAGGAACTGGGTGATGGAGCTGCTGTTGGACATTTGTTCACCCTTCACATGGGGGACTGTTGAAAGAGGAGAAGACATTGACAAGTTATGACCGACTTCTTTGACCCTGTCCTGTGCTGTTTTCCAAAAAAAATCCCACCAAATTGACTGTGAGCTCAGGTGTGTGCTGCTGAGTGAGGGCACTTCCTTTGCAGGGGTGGAAATCCCTCTCCTTACTATTGCCTTTATCCTGGACACTGCTGATCCCTGGGGGACAAAAGGGCTCTCTGTGCCCTGGGGCAGAGCCAGGAGAGCTGCTCTGCACACCAGTACCTGCTGGTCACCACCCAGGTGTCCTGTGCTTACACCTCTCTCCGTGGGAGAATGGTCTCCCTGACACCGTCCTTGAGGAAGAAAACGGCCTTTTGTGAGTGTGGGAGAGTCCAGGTTCCAAGTCCATTTCTCCCGTCTGTTGTCCCTTTCCCTGTGCAGCTGAGCAGAGAGGGATGCAGAGGGGTGGCCTGGCTCTCTGCCGCCTGGGGCTGTCCCTGCTGGGAGCTGTCTCTCTGTCCCCAGGTCTCTCCCTGTCACTGCTCCCAGAGCCCCCCCACCCACCCTGTGCTCAGCTCTGCCCTGCAGACCCCTCCTGGCAGCAGGGCACTGCCCAGGGACATCTCCCTGTTTGTGGGTCCTGAGCAGTAGATGAGGTAAAGCCTGATGCTGCAGGCAAAGGTGATGCTGCTGCTGTCTGTAGGGAGAGGAGTGGGGGAAGGCACGGTATGAGGTTTCTGGCAGATCTGCTGATCCCTCAGTTCAGTGAGAGCTCCTTTCCCTTTTCCCTTGGGAGAAAGCTGACAGCACAGAAAAATGAAAAGTCTTCGTCTTTAATGGAGCCCCTGCCTTGCCCTTCCTCTTGAAACGCTGCCTCTGCCAATGTCCTGGGGGTGATCTGGAGCTCTCAGCAGCCCTGTCCCACGCAGTAGGACATCCCTGATATCCCTCGTGAATGCAGTAGGATCTTTTACTGACAGTGGTCACTCCTTCCACTCCAGCTTCTCCCCACAGATGCTCCATGGGGAGATCTCTGGGTAGGCTGAGAGCTGACCCTGGCAGGCAGCAAAGTCCCTGTCCTGGCACACAGACCCCTGGGGTGCAGGGACCCTGCTCTGCAGGACAGCCCTGGGCACCCCTGGATGCACTCCCAGCTTCACACCCTCTCGGCTGTCCCCGGCAGAAGGCAGCCTTCAATCCTTGTCCCTGTGATGGTGCAGAAGGGAAACACTGCTCTGCAGCACGTCCTCCTTCTCCACACCAGAGAAGCCAGGAGAGCCGTCCTGGGAGGTCCTAGCAGTCATACAATGTGTCAGCTCTAGAAGATCCATCTAGGATTCTTATCGTAATTTGCCGTTTGCCAGAGACTTTCTGTGTCAAGAGATGTGAAGATCTCCCCATGAGCAAGCTCAGAACCGTCCCCCGACTCCCAGCTGCCTCTATCCTCTCTGTACCTCACTCCCCTCGGTGCCTGCAGGCAGTGCCCTCAGCCCTTGGCAGAGGAGCTGCTCCTGGGCAGAGCTGTCTCTCTGCCGCGCTGCCCCACGGCCAGGAGCTCCCTCCATCCCAGGAGCCCGGCCCAGCTCAGCAGCAGAGCAACAGCCCAAGGCAGCACTTTTTCTGCCCCCCTGGAATTCCTTGAGGTGTCCCTGGGGCTCCAGGGGAAACTGTTGTGAAGTAGGCTGAAATCACCACTGATTTTGCCTCTCTTAGCTCTGGAGAGACACTTCTTTCCAGCAGTAGCATTTCTCAATCACAGACAGATTGAGGTCCAAGAATACCTGTTCTGTTGTGGTTTCAGACAGGACACCCAGACAATGCCAGAGAGGAATCTCCTTCAATCTCTTCTCAGGGAAGGGATTCCGCTGAGTCAATGGAGGCTTCTCATCCTGGGTTTGTAGTCCCTAGAGCTAAGAGAGGAGTCGGCTCCATCCCTGGCACACCACAAACCCCCACGAGGTGGGATTCCTCTTGCCTCCATTCAGATGTGCACAAAATCAGGTCCTGCCTGTGAGCTCCTTGTCTCAGGTCCCCTGGTACTGAATGGAGATGGAGGGCAGGAGTCAGATGTTCAGACACAGACACCTGGGGACATATTTGGTGCCAGCGGTGACCAAGATGCAGCTGGGAACTGCAAGCTCTAGTGGAGCAATTCTTAGAGACGGGGCAGCATCTGGGGGCATCTTCTTGGAGGTTAGTGGGAAATCCCTTGGGCGACATTTAAACAACAAAAGGTGCCCACATGTAGGAGAAGTGAACCTGTGACTGTCCTTATGTTCGGGGCAGCGCAGAGAGGGATTCGGCTGACCTCGTGGTATCAGGCCTGTGGTGCTGTGGGAGGTGCCAGGGCTCTGCAGCACAACTGCCTGCACCTGCCATGGACAGCACAGGAACCCCATCCCCGTTCAGACCAGCTGTGTGGCGGCCATCACCCAGGGCATCTCAGACAGAGTCGGGGCCTTTGGGCCAGCGACTGAATCCCGCCACTGCAGTGACGCAAGGGCTGTCCCTTCTCTATCCAGTAGGTGCTGGGCAGGGCATGAACACCCAGCACATCACACCAGGGTCTCCACTCGTCTTCCTTCACCCTCAAACTCTTCTAGTTCTTCTCTCCTCCAGCGTTCAAGCATCCCCTTGATGATACAACCCTGGGTCAGGCCAATGATTTCTACAGTGGGTCTGAATCACAGGGTGTCCACACCAAGGACGTTTTCAACATCATCCCTTCCTTCCTGAGAGAAGATTCACCTCCCGCACAGGCCCTCGGGGCTGCAGAGACACCACAGACAGCAAAGCCCTCTCCTGCTCCAAGGGCACACACCAGCTCTTTCTCTTTGGCCTTGGGGCGAGCAGGGTTTGCTCTCTTTGTGGGCATGTGATTTCTGCTTCACACTGCCATCTGCCCTCCGCTCCAGCATGTCTCTGCTCTGAAGCAGAGCCTTTGCACATTTGAGGTCTTATGGGCTGGAAGCAGGTTTTCCCTCTGCAAGTCTGCTCTCAGCCCAGCTGAGGTGCTGCTGCCCAGACGTGCCCCAATGCCCTCAGCCTGGGGCACAGAGAGGAGGAGCTGGAGCTGTGTGTGCAACCTCTTCCTTCCACTTGGAGGGAATAACAGCTGGAGGGGTGTTGGGACAGCTCACATGCCTGGGGGCTGTGATGGGGGGTTCAGGATGATCAGGAGGCCAGCAAGGTCAGGAGGGAGGTGCCCTCAGTGTGAAGGAGCTGCTCAGATGTGTGGAGCTCCTCTATGGGACGAACAAGTTGAGTGAACCTTTGTGGCTGATGGTCAGAGGAGAGGCTGGTAAGGGTGACATTGCCGTGGGTGGTGAAGAGTCTATTAAACTCCCTTTGCTGGCTGTAATGACCCTGGCATTCACTGGAAGGGGACCACAGCAGCATGCAAACTGTCCTGGAGTTTCTTGGAGGATCTTGGTCAAGGCACAGCTTGGGACACAGGTGCCAGATTGGCCAAAAATGGTGATGTTCATCTGCATCTGTTACTCTCAAAGAAGGAAGAGGTGGACAACGGTGTGACCTTGAAGTGTTTTGACCGTGAAATTGTGGGGGTCTCACCTCCCAAGGGGAAGGAGAAGAGCGCAGATGCCAGACCTGAGAGGAGCAGACTTTGGCCACGTCTTGCGACTTTGAGTAGGGGAGCCCATGTGAGCAGCAGTGAGGGGCAGCAGAGCTCAGTAGAGCTGGTCTGCAAGGGCAGAGTCTTTCAAGTACGAGAGTGTGGTCACACCAATACTCAGGACAACAAGCAGAGGTATCAGGAGAGAAGCTTCGGGAAACAAGAAACTCAAAGGGAAGTTCCATAGAAAATAGGAACCATGCGAGATGTGGATGCAATGATCAAAAACAAAGGGGGAATTCAGAAATGCAGTTGGATTTGTGAACACCAGAGCTCCTACAGAGTAAGAACACTTGAGAGGGAGTTCAAGGGCACAAGGATGAGCTGTTCCTACTCCAGAAACAGTTAAAGAAGAAACAAAGAGACTGTGTGGCCACTGCTGAATTTGCTAAAAGTAGGTGTGGGTAGGGCTGAGGTACTCTTGGCCTTTTTCTTCACCGGTAAGGCCTCCCAGTTCCATGTGCCTAAAAGGTAGAACACCATGTGAAATCCAGCAGTGCATGGTCATCCCTTAATAGGCCATTGGACCAGAGAGGTTGAATCCCAGGATGCTGAGAGACCAGGCTGATGTCAGAGCAGGGCTGCTCTGATCCATTTGGGAAGGTCATCACGACGGGAGAAATCAAAAAGCAAACCTGGCACACATCTTCTAAAAAGGCCTCAGGACTGCGCAGGGGAATTACAGGCTGCAGTGACAGAGGCCAGGGGCTGCGTGGCTGGGCAGCAGCTCGGTGGAAATGGCCCTGGAGATCCTTGAGCTTCATCAGACAAAACATGAGCCATCAGCAAAGGCAGCCAAGAGTGTCCGGGGCTGCGTGAGCAGGAGCACAGCCAGAAGAAGTGATTGTCCTCCTCTGCTCAGCACCTTTTACACCACACCCTGCCCAGTGACAGTGAGACAATGGCAAACAGGAACCAGCTCACAGGAGGGTCGCTGAGGTGGTAATCCTTCCATTATCCTTCAAGAGTTGCTGTGATTTCCCTAAGAATATCAGCATCTACAAGAACAAAAAACATTAAATCAACAAAAGCATTCGCCTGCCTAAATACAAATATCTGCAGCGGAGCAACCTGCGTCTGAGGTAGCCCCTCTGGGCAATGCCAATGGCATCAGTATTTCAATATACAGCATGACAGCCAGTCCACAAGGACGAATCTGAAGTGTTTCAGATGAAGGCTGGTCTCGCAAAAGTCTCTCTTTGTGTCCCCTGGTGCCATGGACATTGCTCATTAGACACCCTCTCCAGAGAGTGGCAGAGCCTGGATCCCCTTCTCAGGACAGTCTCTGTGCCAGGAAGCCACAGGCATGGGGGGAGCTCACCTGGTTCTTACTGGAACTGCTCTTTCTGCACAGACAATCATAAAACCCCAACCATTTCCTGAGAGAGGGTAAAAAAGTCCTGTTATGGCCAGTATTGCTCACCATGAGCTCTGGAGATGGCAAGGAAGATGCTAAGGCACATGGAAAATAAGGATGTGACTGGTGACAGCCAACACGGCTTCACAAAATGCAAGTCATGCCTGACAAATTTGGTGGCCTTCTGTGATGGCGCTACAGCATTGGTAGATAAGGGGAGAGCAACAGACGTCATCTACCTGGACTTGTGCAGTGTTTGACACCGTCCCGCATGACATCCTGGTCTCTAAATTGGGGAGACACGGATCGGATGGATGGACCACTCGGTGGTTAAGGAATTGGCTGGATGGTCACACGCAAAGGGTTGTGGTCAATGGCTCAATGTCCAAGTAGTGGACAAGTGGTGTTCCTCAGGGGTCAGTACTGGGACCGGCACTGTTCAACATCTTTGTTGGAGACATGGACAGTGGGATAGAGTGGACCCTCAGCACCACACCACACGACACCAAGCTGGGTGGCGCAGTCAACAGGCTGGAGGGAAGGGCTGCCATCCAGAGGGACCTGGACAGCCTGGAGAGGAGGGAACCGTGTGAACCTCATGAAGTTCACCTAGACCAAGTGCAAGGTCCTGCATCTGGGACATGGCAATCCCAGGCACAAATACAGGTTGGACAGAGAATGGATTGAGAGCAGCCCTGAGGAGAAGGACCTGGGGGTGTTGGTGGACAAGAAGCTCAACATGAGCCGTCAACGTGCACTGGCAGCCCAGAAAGCCAACCACATCCTGGGCTACATCCCCAGCAGCCTGGCCAGCGGGGAAAGGGGGGGGGGGATTCTGCCCCTCTGCTCCGCTCTGGTGAGACCCCACCTGGAGTACTGCATCCATCTCTAGAGTCCTCAGCAGAGAATGGACATGGACCTGTTGGAACGGGTCCAGCAGAGGACCACGGAGATGATCAGAGGGCTGGAGCACCTCTGCTGTGAGGACACGCTGAGAGAGCTGGAGTTGTTCAGCCTGAAGAAGAGAAGGTCTCTGGGGAGACTTGAGCAACCTGGTCTGCGGGAGGTGTCCCTGCCCAATGCAGGGGGCTGGAACTTGATGATCTTTAAGGATCTTTCCAAGCCGAACCATTCAATGATTCTGTGATTCTATGATGCAGTCTGGGGCATCTGTGGCACACCCGCCCTAATGGGAATGGCTTTCCTGTAGGTCCTGTGCAGTCCCTGCCCGTCCTGGCATCTCCTAGAGCTCTGTGGGCCTGGACTGGAACATTGAGTAGCTGCCCTGAATTCTGTTAGGCAATGAGGGGCTGAACTTGGGACAAATGCCATTGTAGTCACTGGAGATTGAGTAAATTCAGCTGGTGGAAAAGAGAGAGACCTTGCTCTCCCTACAGGACATGACTGCAGTCCATTCATATGAACACCTCTGTGAACTGCCATGAACATCAGGAGTAGGAAAAGGTTCCTTTTATTTGGGCATCAGCTGTCATTTCACTTGGCTAAAGGATTTCCCACCAGGCTCATGTACGATCCCCGAGATGTTTCCCCGTCTCTATCACCGTCCCCATTAGAGCTTGCAGTTTCCTGCGTGTACCTTGCACCACCTCTGGCAACTGGAATGTTCCCAGGCATTTGCATCTGAACATTTCACTCCCGCCCTCCATCTCCATTACTTAGCGTGGGAGTGGAGAAAAGAGGCTCCCATGCAGGTGCCTATTTTGTGCACAGCTCAACACCTGAGGAAAGAGGAATCCCATCTCCTGTGGGCTTCTAGCAGGCGTGGGAGGGAGCTGAGTCTCCATCAAATGCTAGGAATAGAAACGCAGGATGAGATGCCTCGATTCCCTCAGCTGAATCCCTTCCCTCAGCAGGGGTAAAGGAGATGCCTGTCTGTCCCCGTCTGGCTGTCCTGTCTAATGATGGGCCAAGGAAAGTTGATATTTAGAGCTAACTCTCCCTCTCAGCAGGGAAATGACACTTCTGGAAAGGAGCATCTCTATCCAGCTGAGAGAGAGAACATCAGGGATTGCATCAGCAGGTTCCCCGGCAGCCCCAGGGACACCTCAAGGGAGCCCAGATGGGGCAGAGAAAGTGCTGCCTTGGGCTGTTCCTCTGCTGCTGAGCTGGGCCGGGCTCCTGGGATGGAGGGAGCTCCTGGCCATGGGGCAGCGCGGCAGAGAGACAGCTCTGCCCAGGAGCAGCTCCTCTGCCAAGCGCAGCAGGGCTGAGGGCACTGCCTGCAGGCACCGAGGGGAGAGGAGGGAAGCAAGACAGAGGCTAAAGGCAGCCTGGGGTGGGAGGACAGATGAGAGCTCGCCTGGAGAGAAATCTTCACAGCCCTTGACAGGGTAAGTCTCTGGCTGCAGGGCAATGCAGCTGCGGTTCCTGGAAAGACCTCCTAAAGCTGGCACATCCCACAGCCCATGGGATCTGTCAGGAGGACTCTCAGTTTCCCCTGCGTAGAAAAAGGACGTGCTTTGGAGCACGGCTTCCCTGCTGCACCCTCAGCCGGCCAGGGCATGTCGGCTGCCTTCCCCTGGGGGAGGCTGCAGAGTGTGAAGCCGGGTGTGCAGCCAGGAGTACTCAGGGCTGTCCTTCAGAGCAGGGTCTCTGCACCGCAGGGGGCTGTGTGCCAGCGCAGGGACTTTGTCTCTTGCCAGGGTCAACACTCAGTCTGCCCAGGTTGTTCCCACAGCGGTGTGGGGAGAAGCTCTGGGGAGAAGCAGGAGAGGGTCCTTCTGCTGTCAAGACGGAGTTGAGTTGGTCAGGGCTGCTCACAGCTCCAGATCACCCCTACACGCTTCCAAGGGAACTATTTCCTCAGGTTGTGTTTCCAGTTTCTTATCCGGGGGGTGCGGGGAGAGAGGTGGAAAAAGGGATGAATGTGTAAGGATCTCTCGAGTTTGCAGAAGTCACTGTGATTCCTGAGCTGCAACTTTGAGGCATCAGTTGGTCTAAAAGAAGCCTCCTAAGGGGCCTTCAGCCGCTCCTCTGCCCATGGAGAGCACCAGCATCACCTCTGCTGGACCATCAGGGTTGCTCTGACCTGCCCTTTTGCACCTGCGAACAGGAACATGAACCCAGCCCCTGCCCTGCAAACAGGCAGGTGTCTGTAGGGCCAAGGTGAGTGCACAGAGGTTGGGATGGGCTCTGTGAGTGCTGACAGGGAAAGACACAGCACAGGGAGACACTTCCCAGGAGGAAAATGTCCAGGCAGCAAGGATATGACCAGGGAACGAGAGGAAACTTAAACCAGAAATGTTGTGGGAGGGAGAATTCCGCAAACTCCGTACGATCCCCTCCAATGCAGACCCCTTCCCCTGAGCAAGCCCCCCCGTGCCTCCTCTCCCACCAAAGCCTTTGCCCTCAGGGCTGTGGGGTCCAAGGCATGAACAACCTCCTCTGCCTCCCTCACTCCTTCGAAGAGGGAGTGCAGGTACTGGCACACCCTTGTGCATTGGGCATGGTTTTATCTGACAAAGTCAAACACCAGGACTGGCCCCTGCTTCCAGCGTTGCCATGAACTCTCTGCTGCAGAGCAGGGCTGACTCCTCGGCACCAGTGGGCAGAGGCCCAGCTCCTCATGGCACGTTCAACCAGCACGGTAGCAGAGCTTCAGCCATGGAGCTGAGGGGAGGTCTCCTAGAAAAGGAATACAGGGGGTAAGGCGTGTAGCAGGGAAGGGTCTGTAGGAAAAGGCTTTGGTTTTGCTGCTAAAAGTCTCCCATAACTTGTCAATGACTTTTCCTCCTTGCAGGGGTCTCCATGCCTAGAGGCAGCAAATGTCCAACAGCAGCTCCATCACCCAGTTCCTCCTCCTGGCATTCGCAGACACACGGGAGCTGCAGCTCTTGCACTTTGGGCTCTTCCTGGGCATCTACCTGGCTGCCCTCCTGGGAAACACGCTCATCATCACCGCCATCGCCTGTGACCACCGCCTCCACACCCCCATGTACTTCTTCCTCCTCAACCTCTCCGTTCTTGACCTGGGATCCATCTCCACCACTGTCCCCAAAGCCATGGCCAATTCTCTCTGGGACACCAGGTACATTTCCCATCAAGGATGCACTGCCCAACTCCTCCTGCTTGCCTTCTACATTGGTGCAGAGTACTCCCTTCTCACTGTCATGTCCTACGACCGCTACGTTGCCATCTGCCAACCCCTGCACTACGGGACCCTCCTGGGCAGCAGAGCTTGTGTCCACATGGCAGCAGCTGCCTGGGGCAGTGGGTTTCTCAGTGCTCTCCTGCACACGGCCAATACATTTTCCCTACCCCTCTTCCAGGGCAATGTCCTGGACCAGTTCTTCTGTGAAGTGCCCCAGATCCTCAAGCTCTCCTGCTCACACTCCTACCTCAGGGAAGTTGGGCTTCTTGTGGTTAGTATCTTACTAGCATTTGGGTGTTTTGTTTTCATTGTGGTGTCCTATGTGCAGATCTTCAGGGCCGTGCTGAGGATCCCCTCTGAGCAGGGACGGCACAAAGCCTTTTCCACGTGCCTCCCTCACCTGGCCGTGGTCTCCCTGTTTATCACCACTGGCACATTTGCCTACCTGAAGCCCCCCTCCATCTCCTCCCCATCCCTGGATCTGGTGGTGTCATTTCTGTACTCGGTGGTACCTCCAGCTGTGAACCCCCTCATCTACAGCTTGAGGAACCAGGAGCTGAAAGACACATCGAAGAAGCTGATTCTGTCACTAATCTCTCAGCAGCATTAACCTGCCCGTGTCTCTTCAGAAGTGATTTCAGATTCATCGGGGGAACTTCCTGGGCTTTGGGCCTTTTCTCTGTGATAACCATGTGTGTCCAGGAACCTTCTACTTCCCCACAATCATGAACCCAGCCCTTCTGACCCTGAGGCCCGTTCACGTGTGCCTGGCACAGGGGTACAGCTGACCTCCCATCTCATGTCTCTTTAATAAAATGGGATTTCTTCAGTGCCGGTGTCTGGAGGTTTGGCTCTTCTTCCAAAGCTGAGCTCAGGCTGAGGAAGTTGTCCTCACAAGGCCATGCTGCTTTGTTTGGGTTCTCCATGGGATGAGGGAAGAGTGTTAGGCAGTGGGACAATGTGGGGCAATGTATTAGGGAACGGGCCCAGGCTGAGCCTTCACCCGTGGTTGCCCAGTTCCCCCGGAAACGGTGAATGATCCACAGGGATCTGCCTGGGACTGTCCCTCCATGGCTTTCAGTCATCACAGCCAACTCGCTCTGCGGAGCAGAAACAACAGTGCAGGACCCTGTGGAGATTGTGGGGAGGGGGCAGGAGTGGCAAATGAGGCCAGATCAGACAAAGTTCCCTGGTGAAATGTTCTCTGGGGACAGGGACACCCTTGGAGAAGAGCAAAGGAGCATCTCTGTGCATCCAAGGTGGAAAAAAAAAGACGACAAAGAGAAATCAATCTCTGCATGCACCAGCTCAGGGCAGGCTTCTCTAGGGATGGAGCAGTCTGAGGAGCTCTGGGGCCCGGAGTCTTCTCCTGGAAGAGGGGCTGACACAGAGGGGCTTTCTGTCAGTGGTCAGGATGTCTTGGAGACAGGCGCAGGGGACACGGGGAGACACTGGTCTCTGCCATCTCGTGCCATGTCCGGCCCTCAGCCCTGGGGCCAATGTGGTGCTGAGACATCTCTCTGCCCCCCAGGAGCTACTGTGACCATCAGATGGGCTGAGGCTGTGGGGTTGAGTCTGCAGAGCTTTTCAGAACCCATCAATGGGCACTGCCACGGGGTCAGCCCAGAATGGGCTGCTTTTCTGGGCTGGACAGGGGAGAGATGGGGGAGAGGGAGAAGAAGCAAGAGGGAGAACCAGAGAGAGACTGGGATGGGCTTGAAAGTGCTTGGAAGAGGAACACACTAAAGTTAGCTGAGCGCCCTGCCCATGCAGGGTGAGGAGTCACACAAGAGGGTTGGTGTTGCAGAGCCAGGGCTTGTAGAAGGCATCTGAGACTTGCAGACATGGGAGAGAGGAGGCTGGTCTGTGCCTTTGGTGGCATGGGCAGTTGAGGAAGGTGGCACAGAGCACTTGTAGCAACCCAAACCTTTCGCACTGGCCACTTCCAGCACTGGCAGCACACCCCAAGTTTATGGGTGAATTTTCCTGTTTGGCCATCTCCGTCCTCCTGCCGGGCTCAGTGCCTGCATCAATTTTCGTGAAGCAAAGGACGACCAAGATGGTCAGGGACTGGAGTGCCTTTCCCATGAGGAGACGCTGAGGGAGATGAGCTAGTCCAACCTGGAGAAAGGAAGGCTGAGAGGGATCTCATTGCAGCCTGCCAGTACCTAGGAGGACTTTATGGAGAACAGAGAGCCAAGCTCTTCACCAGGGTGCATGGTGGGAGGACAAAAGACGGTGGGTGGAAGGTGAAAGAGAAGAGGCTCAGCCTGCAGATAGGAAAGCGCTTTTCCCCATGAGCTGAGCCAAGCATTGGAGCAGGTTGCCCAGAGATGCTGAGCAGACTCCAGCCCTGGACGTTGTCAGACTCTGACTGGTCCAAGCCTTGAACAACGTGGCCTGACCATGTTTCTGGCAGGCTGGAATGGAGACCTCCCAAGGCCCCTTCCAACTTGAGCTGATACTATGAACCTACGACCTCAGGCCCTTTTTCTGATAACAACAGAGCAAATGCTTATGGGGCACGAATCTCCCTCTGCTGTATGTGACCCCCTAAAACAAAACCTCAGCCAGTGACGAGAGGTCGGTATCACGGTGTGACTCTCTGTGCAAAGACTGAGGGGTGTCATTGACAGTCCTGGGCAGGAACTGTTTTGGGGACACGGGGCTCTATGCAAGGCACAAAATGACCATTTTTATTTTTTTTTTTTCAATGCTGCAAGCCTCATCAAAGAAGAAGTAAAGAAAAGATGCAAAGAAAAGAAAATGTACTTTTCAGCTTTTAAAATTATCTGTGGATTTTTTTCCTTTTACTTTAATATAATAGTCAAAGGGGGGAATTTGTGTCCTTGCTCTTCTTTTTTTTTTTTTAAAAAAAAAAAAAAAAGAAAGTGTGTTCCAGAACTGGGATTGGATGTAGGACACAAATACCTTCAGCTACAGAGGCACAGATACCTCCTGCCAGCATAGATGCCCTGGACAAGTGCCAGCGCACTCCTGACTTCTCCCGTCACTCAATCAGCCAGAGCTTTTTGAAACATTCCATCAGGTACCAACTGTCGTGGTTTGGCCTCAGAGGACAACAAAGAACCACGGGGCAGCCGTGCTCTCTCAAGCCCCTCTCACGGCCATGAGGGGAGAATCGGAAGGAAAAGGCAAAACTCGTGGGTTGGGACAAAGGCAGTTTAACAGAACAACAAAGGGAACAAGAAAACAATAACAGTAACACGGATAGTGATGCCATGAAAGTCGAAATCAGGACTCAAGAGTGGGGATGACTATTAAGCAGGTATTCTTTATTGCAGCGCTGGATGCACAGGGGATCGCTCCTCCAAATGTGCGCGCTGAAAGCCATGAGTTACACGGCTTATACACAAGCTAAACATACATATTCATTATTCTTCCCAGAACTCATTGTCATACGTTGCCACCCACTCCCGCATGCGTCTTTCAGTCTCTTGGTGGTCTTCAAAGACCTCTGGTGGTCGCTTACTTCATCCCTTCCTCTTCATCACTGCATCCTTTTGGTGAACTGCAGTCATCTACTTCTCTATTCTTGCTGGCAAAGCCGCAAGGCTGGTTTAGGCTGGCTCTGCATGCCTTGGTGGTCTCGACACATCCTGTTCTCAGAGATAAGTTCCTCTTGGAAGATAACAAGGTGCTGACCTGTACAATTGCTAGTTGCATACGTGCTTAGGCCCCTGTTTGCATTTAGCCAAGTTAGAAAAACAAAGACTCACAGTATTTGCTAACTCATTGTTTATGCTAAGAGCGGCTTAGTTGTGTCAAGCAAACCTTCAAGCCATACTCAGCCCTATTCCTTCATTCAACCCCCGCTTTTCTTTAA
This sequence comes from Numenius arquata, assembly GCF_964106895.1. NCBI lineage: Eukaryota > Metazoa > Chordata > Aves > Charadriiformes > Scolopacidae > Numenius > Numenius arquata. The sequence continues at coordinate 310,685 of NW_027415198.1, forward strand.
GCTATAGCAAATTCTTTTGCAAAATCCTGTTTCCAGTCCACAATACAGGTACCGGTTGAGCAACAGTCCGTACTTTCCACCACATCCAAAGGTTGAGAGCAGTCAACAGTAGGGCTACAAGGATCAGCACTAGTACAGGATACACTGGGAAGTTGAAAAACTGTGCCGCGGTTGGAGATTTTTATGAGGTATTTAGAAAAATGTCCTACCAATGGTGTTCCCTGGTTTCCTCGATGGTTGTAATGATGTTCCTTATTTCCAGAGTATCGTGCTGGACTTGCCATAATGTTCGTTTAGAAGTTTCTTTCACTTTCTCTAGCAGTGAGTATACTTGCTTCATATCAAATTTACATGCTATATCAATTGAGCTGTTTTCTCTTATTTTATAGGATGGTATTTGTCCTTAATCTCCCCAGTCTCTCCTAATTTGGCCATCAATTTTTAAAACTGTGTATACTTTATTTTCTTCATCTGTGATATTCAGACCTACGTTACCCAAGTATCCATTCCTGATCCAGTCTTCAGGGTCGGGGACATCATCTAGACCTTGACGGGTGATGCAGTTCTCTGTCCAGCTGTGATGCAGAAGATCATGATAATGATTTCCGGAATCGCAGTTTTGCTGGTCCAGTACATTCGGAGGTCCATTTCTGCTCAAGTGGGGGATCTTCCTCACACTTTGGAGCCTTCCATTGTTTACGTCTTTGTAATCTCAGTTTTAAAGGTCCTAAAGGTTCAGAAGTCCACTGCTTGTCTGGAGCCTTTTTCACTCAGGAGCAGTGAATCCAGGCCGGCTGTTCTTTTTACTTTGATTGCAGTGAAGGTGGTCAGTAGCACTTGGAATGCTCCGTTCCACTTCTCTTCTAGTGGATCACCTGAAAAATTCTTAATATAAACCAAATTTCCAGGACTAAAGGGATAGATAGGATGGTCCAGTCCCTTAACTCTGGTTCCTAAGTCATTCTTATTGATTTTCTCTAATCAAGGGAGCAGGCAGTCTAGGAGGTTCCTTGAGTGTATGGAAGATAACTTCCTGACACAACTGGTAGGAGAGCCTACCAGGGGAGGCACCTCGCTAGACCTACTTTTCACAAACAAAGAAGGACTAGTGGGAGATGTGGAGGTAGGAGGACGTCTTGGTCTTAGCGATCATGAAATGGTCAAGTTTTCAATTCTTAGTGAGGTAAGGAAGGGGGTGAGCAAAACCTCCACCTTGGACTTCCGGAGGGCGGATTTTAGCCTGTTCAGAGCCCTGGTTGGGAGGGTCCCTTGGGAGATAATCCTGCGGGGCAAAGGGGTGTGGCAGGGCTGGACGCTCTTCAAGAAGGAAATCCTAAAGGCCCAGGAGCAGGCTGTCCCCATGAGGCACAAAATTAAAGGGCGGGGAAAATGGCCGGCCTGGATGAACAAAGAGCTTTTGATGGGACTTAGGGAAAAAAGGAAGGTTTACCACCTTTGGATGAAGGAACAGGCAACTCAGGAGGAGTACAGAGATCTTGTTAGGTTATACAGAGAAAAAATTAGGAAGGCAAAAGCCCAGCTGGAACTCAACCTGGCCATTAATATAAGGGACAACAAAAAAAGATTTATAAATACGTTGACAAAAAGAGAGTCAGGGAGAATCTCCATCCCTTCCTGGATGGGGGGGGAGACATTGCGACCAAGGACGAGGAGAAGGCTGAGATACTTAATGCCTTCTTTGCCTCTGTCTTCAATAGTCGGACCAGCTACCACCAGGGTGTTCAGCCTCCTGGGCTGGAAGATAAGGATGGAGAGCTGAACAACCCCCCCATAGTCCAGGAGGAAGTAGTTAATGATTTGCTTATGCACCTGGACACGCATAAGTCCATGGGGCCGGATGGAATTCACCCAAGGGTACTCAGGGAGCTGGCGGGAGAGCTCACCAAGCCTCTCTCCATTATCTATCAACAATCCTGGTCAACAGGAGAGGTACCAGATGACTGGAGGGTGGCCAATGTGACGCCCATCTACAAGAAGGGCCGGAAGGAGGATCTGGGAAACTATAGGCCTGTCAGCCTGACCTCGGTACCGGGAAAGATCATGGAGTGGATCATCTTGAGTGAGCTCTCACGGCAAGTGCAGGGCAGCCGAGGGACCAGGGCCAGCCAGCATGGGTTTATGAAAGGGAGGTCCTGCTTAACCAACTTGATCTCTTTCTATAACCACGTGACCTACCTTCTCCATGCAGGGAAGGCTGTGGACGTTGTCTATCTGGACTTTGGTGAGTCCCCCACAGCGTTCTCAGGGAGAAGCAGGTGAATCATGGCACAGACAAGTGTACTCTTTACTGGGTAAAAACCTGGCTGGATGGCCGTGCCCAGAGAGTTGTGATTAATGGGGTGAAATCCAGTTGGCAGCCGGTCACGAGTGGTGTCCCTCAGGGCTCAGTTTTGGGGCCAGTCTTGTTTAATATCTTTATTGATGATCTGGATAACGGGATTGAGTGCACCCTCAGTAAGTTTGCAGATGACACCAAACCTGGTGGGAGTGTTGATCTGCTTGAGGGTCAGAAGGCTCTACAGAGGGACCTGGACAGATTGGATCAATGGGCCAAGGCCAATGGGATGAGGTTTAATAAGGCCAAGTGCCAGGTCCTGCATTTTGGTCACAACAACCCCAGGCAACGCTACAAGCTCAGGGAAGAGTGGCTGGAAAGCTGCCCAGCAGAAAAGGACATGGGGGTGTTGGTGGACAGCCAGCTTAACATGAGCCAGCAGTGTGCCCAGGTGGCCAAGAAGGTCAACGGCATCCTGGCCTGTATCAGGCACAGCGTGGCCAGCAGGAGTAGGGCAGTGATGGTGCCTCTGTACTGGGCCCTGGTGAGGCCTCACCTTGAGTGCTGTGTTCAGTTCTGGGCCCCTCACTCCAGGAAGGACATTGAGCTGCTGGAGCATGTCCAGAGGAGAGCCACCAAGCTGGTGAGGGGTCTGGAGAACAAGTAATACGAGGAGAGGCTGAGGGAACTGGGCATGTTTAGTTTGGAGAAGAGGAGGCTGAGGGGAGACCTCATTGCCCTCTACAGCTACCTGAAAGGAGGGTGTAGAGAGGTGGGTGTTGGCCTCTTCTCCCAAGGGAATAATGGCAGGACCAGAGGAAATGGTCTGAAGTTGGGGCGGGGGAGGTTTAGATTAGAAATTAGGAAGAATTACTTTACTGAGAGAGTGGTCAGGCCCTGGAACAGCCTGCCCAGGGAGGTGGTGGAGTCACCATCCCTGGAGGGATTTAAGGAACGTGTAGACATGGCACTTCAGGGCATGCTCTAGTGCCCGAGATTGTAGGGTTGTGTCTGTTTGTGGGTGGGTGTGCTGTGTGGTTGTGGGTGTTTGTTTTGTGTGGTTTCGGTTTCGGTTTTGGTGTTTGGTTTCTTTGTTTTTTGGTTTGTGTGGGTGGTGCTGTTAGGGAGTTCAGCTCTGGAAGGGAATTGCCCAGTGCCTGTCCCGACCTGTGGTCCAGGGCTGCCCCACAGCAGGACGATGAGCTGCCAGAGCACTCGGGCTCCATAGCAAGGCAAGGGCTCAGAAGGAGAGCATGGGAGTGGAAAGAGCACAAGCTGGAAAAGACCAAGGTTGGTGCTCGCTGACAGAGCTGCTGTGCTCAGACTCTTTCGCCTCCACCTCTGCTCACAGGCATTGCCCTGCAGCTCCAGAGAAAGCCTGAGAGGAAGGATTTTGGGCAACAGGTCGCTGGATGGTTCTATATTTTATTTTAATACAAAGAGAGAGCAGGTCCTCATTTATACAGTATGTAGATTTCACAAATTTGGAAAAATACATAATTCGAAACAGCAAAACAAGTTGGTTTTTTTGGTAGAAAACATTATACAAAGTAAAGCAAAAAAGAAAAATACAACAAAAGCCAAACAAAGGCCTAAACACAGAATTAAAACTAACATAAACTACAGTACATGAGCTTGACATATAATGAGTTACATTAACAGTGATTTGTAGAAGAAAACAGCTTATTGTTTCAGAAAATCATCTGGTCATCAGTTTCCACACTGCACCTTTGAGCTCCTGGTTCCTCATGCTGTAGATGAGGGGGTTCACTGCTGGAGGCACCACCGAGTACAGAAATGACACCACCAGGTCTAGAACTTGGGAGGAGATGGAGGGGGGCTTCAGGTGGGCAAACACTGCAGTGCTGAGAGAGACCACGGCCAGGTGAGGGAGGCACGTGGAAAAGGCTTTGTGCCGTCCCTGCTCAGAGGGGATCCTCCGCACGGCCCTGAAGATCTGCACATAGGACACCACAATGAAAACAAAACAGCCAAAGCCTAAACAGACACTGACCACAAGAAGCCCAACTTCCCTGAGGTAGGAGTGTGAGCAGGAGAGCTTGAGGATCTGGGGGATTTCACAGAAGAACTGGTCCAGGACATTGCCCTGGCAGAGGGGTAGGGAAAATGTATTGGCCGTGTGCAGGAGAGCATTGAGAAACCCACTGCCCCAGGCAGCTGCTGCCATGTGGACACAAGCTCTGCTGCCCAGGAGGGTCCCGTAGTGCAGGGGTTGGCAGATGGCAATGTAGCGGTCATAGGACATGACAGTGAGAAGAAAATATTCTGATGACATCAAAAAGAGAAAAAAATATCTGGGCAGCACACCCCCGGTAGGAGATGGCCCTAGTGTCCCAGAGAGAATTGGCCATGGCTTTGGGGACAGTGGTGGAGATGGATCCCAGGTCAAGAACGGAGAGGTTGAGGAGGAAGAAGTACATGGGGGTGTGGAGGCGGTGGTCACAGGCGATGGTGGTGATGATGAGTGCGTTTCCCAGGAGGGCAGCCAGGTAGATGCCCAGGAAGAGCCCAAAGTGCAAGAGCTGCAGCTCCCGTCTGTCTGCAAATGCCAGGAGGAGGAACTGGGTGATGAGAGATCATTTTTGTGCCTGGAGGAGGCTGTCCTGTAAGGCCTATCAGATTTTCCATGATCCTTCAGCCTTCAGAGCTGCTTCCCACGGCACCACTCGCATCAGTCTCCCAAGTACATCAAAGTCTTCTTCTCTGGAGTCCACCCGTTTTTGCTCTGCTGCTGGCCTTCCTCACTCCTCTTCGGCACCTGGGACCCCACTATTTCCTGGTGACAGCAGCCAAGGCTGACACTGATTTTCACCTCCCTGACCACTCTTTTTTTTTTTTTTTTTATTTGTTTTTTGCCAGGACCGGGTCCAGGTGAGCATCACCCTTGTTTGCCCACCTGGCAGCTGTGTTAAGAAGTTGTCCCAAGGTCCTCCAGGCTGCTGGCACCCTGTGTCTTTGCCTGGCCAGTGAATGCCAGGGCAACTACTGTTCCCCATAGGAACCTGCTCATTGACTCGGAGACTTCTTCAGGTTCCTGTTAGAAGACTTATTCTGCCTACTGTGCCCGATCAAGTGGGTTATAGATCCAGCCCAGATCATTTCCTTTGCTTAACCGTTCATTCCCATTGCACTATTTTCCCACGTCTCAAGTCCCACTCTTTAACCAACTTCATCCTCTCCCTTGCAAAAAGTCAACCCCTTTTCACCATTTCCCCACTGGCGCTGCGTGTCCTCACTTTGCTCCCACCTTTGGTGTTTCTGAGATGGTATCCCAGTGCTTTCTACTTTGATTAGCAACTCCATTACACCAGTACTGTCTTCTTATCTGTAGCGTCCTGCAGCTTCTACAATGATGCTCTTGCTAGAGGCACCCTGACTCAGGATGAACATCAGCACGTGTACTTCCAATGCTTTTGTCCAGAGGGACCTTGACCCACCTGGGGATTTGGCCATCAGAAACCTGAAGGTTTAGAAGAAAGAGGTGCACAACAACTCCATGCAGCAGCATGGGCAGTGACCACACCAGCTAAGGAGTGCCCTGAGGAGAAGGGCTTTTGGGTCACGATGGCTGCCATGATGAGCCAGTGGGCTTTGCATTTCAAAAGGCAAATGGAGAGACTGGAGAGGGTCCAGAGGAGGTCTGACGAGATGGTGAAGACCCTAAAGCTTGAGCTTTGAGGAGAGTCTGAGGGAACTGGGCGTCTCTACCCTGCAGAAGGGGAGGCATGGGGTAACCTGTGAAAGAGCCTACCTGGAGAGGTGACAGACCCAAGGTCTCTTCTGCAGTGTCCATGGATATGACAGAGGCAACAGCCACAAACTGCCTCTTGGGAGCTTTAGACAGAGCATTAAGAGACCTTGCAAAGTGGAGCCAGGTCACTGGAGGGACACCAACGTTGACAGAGCTTGTACTGTGAGAAGAGGCTTAGAGAGCTGGGCTTGTTCAGCTTGGAGGAGAGGAGCTCTTGGGGGGAACATGGAGCAGCGTTGCACAGTTACCAGGAAGACTGAGCCTGAGTCAAATCCATGGTAGAAGATACAAGGACAAGAGGCAATGGGCTGAGAAAAGGGACGGTCAAGCCAGATAAGGAGGAACTTTTTCCAGCATGAGGATAGTCAAGCACTGGAAGCTGTTTCCCAGAGAGCGTGCAACAGCTCTGTCCTGGAAAGGGATCCAGACATCTTTGAACAAAGCCCTGACTCTTCACGTCTGACCCTGTTTTCAATGGGAGGTTGGTCAAGACACCCTCCAATTCCCTTTGAGCCTGAATGATGCTGTCCTCCTCCTGTCCTTCCATCTGCAGGCTGAGATATTTCCCCTCTTGGAGCAGACATTCTGAAAAAACACTCCAAATCTGGAAAGACTCTTCAATGCTCCAAGTGCAGTTGGGTTGGGAAAAAAATAAACAACACAATACTATGCTGGATTATTTTTTCACAGAGACAGTTTTAAAGGGTCAAAGTAGATTCAGTGCATGAATTCTGACAGTCAAGTTACAAAGAGGGAGGAAAAAAAGTCAACAAAATCTTTGTCAGTAAAGAAAAACTCCCCCAGCCTGTGGGATGTCCTCATTAGTTGGCCCTCTAGGAACTGGGATCCTTGGGCTTCTTGGTCTTAAGTGGGAGCTCAAATCCTGAACTGGAAGGACAACATTGGCTGCAGGTACACACCGTTTTCTTGACACGACTGTGAGCTCAGACCCAGTGGATGGAGTTTCTCACACAGGTCACGGAGGAGGGCAGGATGTCGGGGAGAGGGGCACACGCTTCAGTTTCCCAAATCCCATGAGTTTTCCCAAACCATCCTTCTCTTGACCTCTGGCATCCTATTTCTTGAGATGCAAAGCTGGCGGGTCTTCTGTTGATAAAGCATCAGTGATCCTTCCAGTGATTCTGTGATTTCCTTTAGAGTGGCAAAAAATAATAATAATGATGAAAAGAAATGTTAAAGTAACAGTCTACTTCCACAATAGCAAATCTGGACAACGGCAATTAAATTAGTATTTGCCATATAAGGTATGATATCCCATCCTGAAGTACATATTGGAAGTGGTTCAGATGAAGGGTGGTCTTGCAAAAGTCACCCCTTGTGTCCCCGTGTGGCACAGACGCTGCTGGTTTCCCTCTCCAGAGAGTGGCAGAGGCCGGATCACCTTCTCAGAAGAGGCTCCTTGTCAGGGAGCCACGGCCATGGGGGGAGCTCACCTGGTTCTTATTGACACTTCACTCAACAGCTATTTGGATACATTTGGTGCTTTTCTGGGATGACTATTCCTGCACAGAGGATCATAAAAAGACGACTGTTTCTTAAGAGATGGTGAAAAAGGCCCTGTTTGGCCAAGAAAGCCCACCATGTGCTCTGCAGGGAGCGAGGAAGATTGTAAAAAGCACTAGGAAAGTCCAAAATGCTCTTCCAAAGGGCGGGTGGCCCTGAGCAGTGGTGATTGGCCACGTGTAAGTCTGTTAGAGAGGGTCAAGCAATGTCAGCGAGAAGCAAGGGGATGGCTGATGGCTTTAGCCAATCCTTACATCCGTGTCTGAAGCCAGCCATGGGAAGCAGTGGATGTTTGTGGGCAGAGGCTGAGGAAGAGGCTTCTCCTGGGACAATGGCAGGAAGGAAGACCCTTCCTCTGCAAACCAGGGGTGATACAGACATTCATCTCTTGTGTGCCTGCCTCAGCCTGGCGGATGGGGAATGCCCACTGCTGGGGGTGGCTGTTCTTAGGAATGCCCCATGGGCTGACAACTTGCTCCTTTCCCCTCCTTCACTGCCCACACTTGGATGGACTTCAGGAAACATCCATGAGCCTGGAGGATGCAAAACCTCCTGGGCTGAGGTCTCAGCGCTGCAGGGGCAGAGGAAGGGTTTGTGAGACACATGGGCGTGCAGGGAGAGAGCAGTGTGGGGGGAGCAGTGAGTGTGCTAAAGGCAGGAAGAAGAAATGTCAAAGCAAAGAGGCCAAGTGCATGAAATGCTTGATTTCAACTTGCCAATTCTGCATTAACGCCAAGGAATTTGGGTTACAGGAATGTCTCCAAGTAGAGTCTGCACCATCCAGACCCATGTGGATGGGCTGGCAGAGCCACCCCCAGCAGGGGGATCCCCATCGCCCACGCTGAGGCAGTCCAGATGCAAATATCTGCAGTGCCCACTTGTCACAGGCCTCCAGGCAGAGGGTGACTCGTTCCCATGACCCTCAAAGCCTGGATCAGCTCGTTGTGCTTTTGCTGTCCTTCCCTTCATGCGTCAAGCCCATGGGAGCTTTGGCTTTGACATCATCCCTATGGCCTGGGACAAGGTTTCTCAATTCCTCCTCTGCAGCTTCCCTGCTTCCACCTCCTCTGTGCTGCCTCTTTGTCCTGGAGCTCAGTCAGTTCCAACAAGCAGCCTCCTGAGACGGTTGCTTCTTTTCAAGGGGAGTTGGAGAGATCATTTTTGTGCCTGGAGGAGGCTGTCCTGTAAGGCCTATCAGATTTTCCATCATCCTTCAGCCTTCAGAGCTGCTTCCCACGGCACCACTCGCATCAGTCTCCCAAGTACATCAAAGTCTTCTTCTCTGGAGTCCACCCGTTTTTGCTCTGCTGCTGGCCTTCCTCACTCCTCTTCGGCACCTGGGACCCCACTATTTCCTGGTGACAGCAGCCAAGGCTGACACTGATTTTCACCTCCCTGACCACTCTTTTTTTTTTTTTTTTTTATTTGTTTTTTGCCAGGACCGGGTCCAGGTGAGCATCACCCTTGTTTGCCCACCTGGCAGCTGTGTTAAGAAGTTGTCCCAAGGTCCTCCAGGCTGCTGGCACCCTGTGTCTTTGCCTGGCCAGTGAATGCCAGGGCAACTACTGTTCCCCATAGGAACCTGCTCATTGACTCGGAGACTTCTTCAGGTTCCTGTTAGAAGACTTATTCTGCCTACTGTGCCCGATCAAGTGGGTTATAATGGCCAAGACATTTTCACCCTTACTGGCTTCTCCTCTCATCCTCACTCACACAAGCTCACTCAACCCTTGCCCCATCTCATACAGGAGCTCCATAGATCTGAGCTTCTCCTTCACTCAGGGGGCATTCTGCTGGTCGTCCTCTTCCCTGCTACTCCCTCCAGCAGAGCCTGTACCCTTCCATTGCAGCACCACAGCTCAGCAAGATGTCCCACCACATCTCATTCAATCCCAAACCATCCCAGTTCTGTGAGTAGACATGGGACTCCTCCTGGCAGTGCATATTTGGGCCACAGCACCTCAGCTGACTTCTCACGGGGAAACCTGAGCTGTGATCCTGCCCAGAAGAACCATTGTACATCGAGCAGTTCGTGCTGGGCTGGGCTGTACGTACAGAGTGGCCTTCACCCCTGGGCTGTGCTGCACAGATGCCTTGGCCACAGGACAACCTCAGCAGCACATTGTCACACAGGAGCCTGCAGAAAGGTCCCAGTCTGTACCAGACATTTTGCCTCCCACGTGGCCCTCCCTGCTCCCAGCACTGCTGCAGGAAGTTCTCATGGAAACGTCCTGTCTGTTTGACTGTCGAGATGATGAATAGTGTTGTTTCCTTGTAAGAAAATCCTGGAGTGGTTTGAATGACCAAAAGAGGAGACTGTCTCCTATGGAGGGGGTCTGCATGGTTGTCTGCACGGTTTGCCTCATTTGGGTCGAAGGCTGTGACGAAACGGGAAAAAGGACTTCACTGAGAGGTTCAAATTAACAATTTATTTGGACTTCACTCACAGGTCCAATACGTCACTGTTGCGAGTTCTATGTGTACAATGGCGATTACACTATTGCAATTTAAAATCAATTCACGGAATACACTATTGCAACCTACAAGTGATCCCGGAAAGTAGCAACACAAACCACAAGCACGCTAGATATTAATACCTTAAAAGAGTGCACAAATCACGATCTTAATAGCATGCCATATACCATACGTATGTTTCTTTATCACTTACCCTTTCTCTCAGGTAAGGTCGCTCAATCCCTGGGAAGTTACCCTGTACAGCGTCCTGGACAAGGGGGGGGACGAATCTCCTACAGGCCAGCTGTATCGTTGGAAGATTACCCCCATTTTTCTCCTCAAACCTTGCGGTTTATATTTCCTAATTCTGGGGGGGGGGTGCAGGATTATGCCTGAGTGGATTACACTATCTGGGATGTTTACCTCTGGTGGTGCGATGGCCAAGTCTCTGTTGCCAATTTTGTGATGTCTAGCACTCAAAGTCATGGGACTAGTGGTGGGATGGGACTCAGGGCATTTTATTTGTTAAGGGAGTTAAGGCTCCATTCGGTTTCGGTTCTTATTGTGATGCAATCTTGAGACAACCCCGGGCTGAGCCGTTTTTGCAGCTCCCCCCAAGTTATCTCTGCATAGACAAGGCAAGGCGGAGATGAAGCTGAGTCGGATGACAACCCCCTGCATCTCACCTATTGTGCTCCGAAACCGGTTTGGCTGGGTGATCCCATACAAAGGCCCACTCAATGCTACACCTCCTGGGGTTGATGCCGTGAAAGACGAAATCAGGACTCAATAGTCGGGATGACTATTAAGCAGGTATCCTTTATTGCAGCGCTGGACGCACAGGGGATAGCTCCTCCAAATGTGCGTGCCCGACAGAGTCAGTTTAACAACATATATGCACACCATACATACATATTCATGCAAGGAGTTTTAACATATTCATTAGTTTCCAGTAACTCATTACCATATGCTACCTCCCTCTTGGAGCCCCCCATTTGTCAGAGATAAGATAACATTGTGCTGGCCTCACAATTGCTATCTACATAGGTACCTTCCTGTCTTGTTACTTATCGTAGCTCTGCAGGGGTGTAGGCCCCTATTTGTGGTCAGCCAAGTTATATTTGCTAACTCATACTTAGGTAAGCAAACCTTCAAGCCATACCTAGCCTTATTCTTTAATTCAATCCCCCCTTTTCTTTATGCTATTGCAAATTCTTTTGCATAATTTTGTTTACAGTCCATAATACATGTACTTGTTGAGCAACAGTTCGTGCTTTCCACCACAGCCAAATGTTGAGAATAGTCAGCAGTAGGGCTGCAAAAATCAGCACTAGTACAGGATGCACTAGGAAATTGAAAACCTGTGCAGCGGTTGGAGATTTTAGTGAGGTATTTAGAAAAATGTCCCACCAATGATGTTCACCAGTTTTCTCAATGGCTGTGATGATGTTCTTTATTTCTACAGTATCATGCTGGACTTGCCATAATGTTCGTTTCGAAGCTTCCTTCACCTTCTTTAGCAACATTTTAATGTCTGGGTGGGAAAGCATTTTCTTCAGGACATTAATGTCCATTCCAATCTGTAATTTAGGTATATCATTGTATAGCATGAAACTGTCAGAGATCAACTGAGAAGTGGTTATTGGAGCAGAATAATTAAAATCACAACCTTGTATCTTGGTAAAATTACAAACACAAAAGTTAGTTCCATTTGTTTCTTCTTCACAAGTATCAATGCTGACATTAACACAACTAGTCCTTATACAGACACATCCTTTTCCTACATAATACACCTGTGATTGAGCATGTTCTGAGGGAAGCATCTCAAACGTGCATGTACTGTCCTCTGTGTCTAAGCACAAATCTTCGTTTTCAATTACTGCATTCTCACAAACATATCCTAGTTGTTCCTTTGGGATGCAGGCTTCGGTACTAATGGTCTGCCATTTTCTTATATCATCATTATATTTTGCCCAAACATTATAGTTTATTGGTCTGACTACTACATCTTGATGGATTGCCCCTAGTGCTAAAATAGGGAAAATATCCCATACCTTTGCCTTTTCAATTGTCAGCACGTAGGCTTCAATTCGTTCTTTTGTGTCATCATAGGTGAAATTAACTAATTGCCACCAAGCCTGATGTTTTAATTCGAATGGGGTGGTAGTATCGTTCTTAGCGATAATTTCTCTAATTTCCTGTGGTAGGTTTCCTGACATCCCTTCTCTGATTATATCAGAAACCACAGATTGTATCCAAAGTTGTGTTTATATACACTGATTGGCAATAGAGACATTTCCTTTTAGTCCTTTTACAAAAGTTGCTACTGCTTGGAAATCCTCAGTAGTATGGTTAGATAATAGGGAAACGAAATCAACAGTTAATTGCTGAGTTTCAGCCAGAGTGATTAAAGATGACCTTAGTGGTACTTCTAGCCTTCCTAAATCAGAGGTGACTGTGCTCAGTTTATTAATTATTACTTCCTGATCAATCGAGTTTAAAACTCCTAGTCCAGATCCAAACCATCCTGTTAAATCTCTCTGTTTCCTTGAGTGGTGAGCTCTGGAATGTAACCATGCCTTCCATCCTTTAAGACTTTGCGAAATAAAAGGTAAGCATTCTGATTTCATCTGAGATATATCAGCTTGTACCTTTACCCGTACCTTCTTTAAAGAATATGTGGGGTCCAGAAATAATTTCTGCTCATTGGATTGTCTCACTACATAAGGGCCTGCGAACGAAAGGTTATGGTATTTCACAGCACATTTAGCTGGTTCAAACAGAGGGATGGTGGTTGGACTTGGAGTAATTATATTTCTCCGAGGCACATAGAGCACAAAGGGGAATAGGAATGTTGCTGCACGGCTTTCTAGACTCCATAGTGCGCATATCTTATAAATAAATCTGCTTCTCCTTTATTTACTATAGTAAGGCTACATTGAGGTTGCTGACATGTAGCCTTCAAAGCAGTTGTTGGTACTTCCCATATGGTAAATTTCCCTTTTTCAGTGCTATTGTATTTTATATTTATAGTGATGTTTTCAGCCTTTTCAGATGCATTACAAGTAACCCTACTCCTAAAGGTAAATGTTTGAGTGAAAGTTTTTATCTCCTTTTTGCATGCTATATTTTCCCTATATATTACATAATTTTTATATATTACTGGTGCATTATAATTGAGAATAGTATTTGAACATTTCACTTCTGGAAAGGGGATAAGTTGGGGAGAGAGAGTATCCATACCATGTGTGGCGGTTATATCCTTTGGGACTAAAATCAAGGCCGCTTGTCAGTATGATCTTATAATTTCCCTTGCATCATGTATAACTCCTATGCACCTAATCATTGAACTAACTTTAGGTTGGACCTCTGCTCGACAGTAATCTTGGTGGAGTGTACATACTGCTGAAAATATGCATTGTTGTGGCTCTTCTAAATTACATACATAAATGCCAACCGTTATTACAGTGGTTAAGTACACTTGTGTCATATCAAATTTACATGCTTTATCAATCAAGCTGTTTTCTCTTATTTCAAAGGATGGTATCTGTTGTGAATCTCCCCAGTCTCTTTTAATCTGGCCATCAATTTTTAAAACTGTGTATACCTTAGTCTTTTTATATGTGATATTCAGACCTGCATTGCCCAAATGTCCATTCCTGGTCCAGTCTTCGGGGTCGGGGACATCATCTAGGTCTTGATGGGTGGTGCAGTTCTCTGTCCATCCAGCTGTGATGTAGAAGATCACAATAATGATCTCCGGAATCGCAGTTTTGCTGATCCGGTACATTCGGAGGTCCATTTCTGCTCAAATTGGGGATCTTCCTTATGCCTCGGAGCCGTCTTTTGTAATCTTAGTTTTAAAGGTCCTAAAGGTTCAGAAGTCCACTGCTTGTCTGGAGCTTTTTTCACTCGAGAGTAGTGAATCCAGGACGGCTGCTCCTTCACCTTGATTGCAGTGAAGGTGGTCAGTAACACTTGAAATGGTCCGGTCCACCTCTCTTCCAGTGGATTGCCTGAAAAATTTTTGATATAAACCCAATTTCCAGGACTAAAGGGATGGAGAGCGTGATCCAATCCCTTAACTCTAGTTCCTAGGACACTCTTATTGATTTTCTCTAATTGTTTTCCCAAAGAAATAACATATTTTTGTAAATAAGAATTACCCAACTGGTTTAAATCTTCTCCTTTATATTTTGTCTGGTATGGTCTCCCATATAATATTTCAAAAGGGCTTAGGTTTTCTTTAGCTCTTGGCTTTACACGTAGTCTAAGCAGAGCTATGGGTAATGCTTGATACCAATACAAATCTGCTTCTTGACATATTTTGGCTATCTGCTGTTTTATCATGTGATTCATTTTTTCTACTTGCCCACTGGCCTGCGGCCTATATGGGGTGTGTAACTGCCAATCAATTCCCAATAGTTTGCTAACTTGCTGCACTATTTGTGCACAAAAGTGAGTACCTCTATCTGATGAGATGACTATAGGTACCCCAAATCGAGGTATTATCTCGTTCTACAGGGAAAAGCCTCTGGCCATCCAGAAAAGGTGTCTGTAAGCACCAATAAGTACTTATACCCCCCTTTTCTTGGGAGTTCGGAAAAATCGATTTGCCAATGGTCTCCTGGTATGTTTCCTTTCCCAATAGTTCCTAACTGTACTCGATTACCTGTGTTGGGGTTATTTCTCAAACATGTTTCACACTGCTGAGTCACCTGTCGAACAGTGGTATATAAATTCTTCCCTATCCATCTTTGGCCTAAAAATTTATATAACGAATCTGCTCCCCAATGTGTCTTATCATGTTCTTCTTTAACAAGTCCCCGCACTAGTTTGGCAGGTATAATCATTCTACCATCACTCAAATGAGCCCATCCCCGGGAAGGAACTTGTCCTCCTAATTCTCGTATGAACTCCTCATCTAATCTAGAATATTTAATGCCCTCGTGGTCATCCAGGTCTTGATTTCTATTGTCTGGAATTAAGGCTAGAATTTGTTCTTTCTGTATTCTTTCTGCTGCCTGTTTAGCCTCATAATCAGCCAATCTGTTACCTCTTTCTTGGTCAGTGTTACCCCTCAGATGTCCTCGACAATGCATGATGGCGACGCTAGCTGGTAACCGTACTGCCTCCAATAGGCGAAGTATTTCTTCTGCATGTTTGATTTGTTTTCCTTGTGCGGTTAGCAATCCTCGTTCCTTCCAGACTGCTCCATGAGCATGAACAACTCCAAAGGCATATTTGGAGTCTGTCCATATATTTTCCCTTTCGCCAGTTCCAAAGCCCTAGTCAAGGCAATAATCTCAGCCTTTTGAGCTGATGTCCCGGTAGGCAATGGTTGGGATTCAATTACCTTATTTGTTGTGGTCACTGCATATCCAGCCTTACGGATACCTTGTCGGACAAAGCTACTTCCATCCGCAAACCAGGAGTCCTGTGCATCCTGCAGGGGTTCTTCTTTCAGATCTGGTCTGCTAGAATACACAGCCTCTATTGTTTCCAAACAGTCATGTGTTAGTGGTTCGGTTGTTGCTCCACTAAGGAAAGAAGCTGGGTTCACAATGTTAGTCCCTTCAATTTTAATGTCATCCGATTCAACGAGGGTGGCCTGGTATTTCAGAAACCTGGATGGGGAAAGCCAGTGATTCCCTTTTTGTTCTAATACAGCGGATACAGTATGCGAAACCAACACTGTCATCTTCTGGCCCAAGGTAAATTTCCGGGCTTCCTCAATATTTAGTATTACGGCCGCTACCGCTCGTAAACATCCTGGCCATCCTTTACTTACTTCATCTAATTGTTTAGAGAAATAAGCTACAGCTCTTTTGTATGGTCCCAGCCGCTGAGCTAAAACTCCTAGAGCTATTCCTTGTTTCTCATGAGAAAAGAGCCAAAAAGGTTTGGTTACATCAGGCAAGCCCAAGGCCGGGGCTCTCATGAGTTCCTTTTTGAGTATTTCAAATGCGTTCTGAGCTTCTTTGGACCATATCAATCTAATGGGATTATTTTTCAAAAGTTCATATAAAGGTTTCACTATTATTCCGTAGTTATAAATCCATAATCGACACCAACCTGTCATTCCCAAGAAGGTTCTGAGTTCTTTTACCGTCTGAGGAAGTGGGGTTTTACAGATGGCTTCTTTTCGTTCAGTTCCCAACTCCCGTTGTCCTCCAGATAATTCATATCCCAGGTAGGTCACTTGCTGTTGTACCATTTGAACTTTCTGTTGAGAGACTCGATATCCATTTAGTCCAAGAAAGTTTAACAAGCTCACAGTCCATTGGATACACTCAGGTTTGGTTTCAGTTGCTATTAACAGGTCATCCACGTATTGTAAAAGGGTTCCATTTTTGGAAGGAGGCTTCCATACCTCAAGCTCACGTGCTAATTGATTTCCGAAAATTGTTGGACTGTTTTTGAAACCTTGGGGTAACACTGTCCAAGTAAGCTGGGTTTTCCTACCAGTGGTAGGGCTTTCCCATTCAAAAGCAAACAACTTCTGACTTTCTTTAGCCAAAGGCAGACAAAAGAATGCATCTTTTAGGTCTAATACTGTAAACCATACCTGACTGTTTTTCAATTTGGTAAGTAATGTATAGGGATTGGCAACTACAGGGTGTAAATCTTTAACAATTTTGTTTATTTCTCTTAGGTCCTGAACTACCCGATAAGTTCCATTTGGTTTCTTTACTGGCAGTATGGGGGTGTTATATTCTGATTCACGTTCCACTAGTAGTCCATGTTGTAAAAAGTTCTTAATTGGACCTTCTATCCCTCTGCGATCTTCTAATCTCAGGGGGTATTGTTTTTGACGTATTGGGCTTGCTCCCTCCTTAAGTTGTATTACTATGGGGGTAGCGTGTTTCGCCCTTCCTGGAGTCCCTGTAGCCCAAACCCCTGGATATACCTGATTAATGATTTCTTCAAGTTCGGGTGATGACACAGTGGGCTTTTCAGAGTGCATTAGGGCTAGGCTCAAAATTTCAATCAACTGATCTTCTTTCACTTTTAATTCCATGGCTCCTTGATTAAAAACTATCACTGCTCCTAATTGCTCTAATAAATCTCGCCCTAACAGTGATTTGGGGGAATGTGGCAAGTATAAAAATCGATGTATTCCGATCTGTTTTCCTAATTTAAATCTAAGGGGTTCCGAAAAGAACGCCTTTCTCTGCTGGCCAGTGGCTCCTATTACATTTACAAAATCCTTGCTTACAGGCATTAATTCTTGATTTCTAACTATCAATTCAAATCGTTTTGCCACCTTAGAGGGATCATCTCGATACCCTCTAGCTACCTCCTTCCAGTCATTTAAACCAGTGGTGGAAAATGGAATTTTCACTCTAGCTGGTCCACTAGATCCCATTACTTCCCGTAACGGGGCTAGGAGTTGTGGAGCTCTCTGAGTTTTACTCCTGGTTCTTGCAGTAACTGGAGTAAAAGCAGTTGCCGCTTCCCCTTCTTCCTCACCGCTACCGCCACCCTCTGTCTCAGGGAATGGCGACTGGGGTGGAGAAAGCGGATCTGGCAATGGAGGGGGGGGGCATTCCCAAATCCTCAAGCTGATCTTCTGTTTCCTCTTTCCTCTTACTGGATTCTGTCACTTTTAAACACCTTTGTCCAATACTACATGCCGAGCAACATCTCTTCATTTTCTGCTGCCCCTTCCTTTTATCTTTATGTTCTTTCTCGAGGGACAAAACTAAAGGGTCTTGCGGTGGTATATTAAATCCGCAGTCCTTTTGCCATTCAGGATGATTTCGCAAAGTGAAAAACATATCCGCATACATAACCTCATCCCATTTTCCTTCTCTCCATAAGAACAACATCAACTGCAACATAGTATTATAGTTTAGAGTCCCATTATGAGGCCACTTTTCTCCATCATCTAATTTGTATAAGGGCCACCATTGATTACAATATTTTATCAAAGTTTTCTTATTCACTTTCCCACCTGACGGTCCTCCTATATTTTTCCAATGTTTTAAAATACATCCTATGGGGCTCTTTTTCACAATTCCGCCACTTTGCTGTTCCCCCATATTTGCTAATTTAACACAGTACAGTTACAGGATACAATCTGTCTCCTCAATATTCCTCCCACTGCATCCACAGCTGGCAATTAGGGCACTCAAGATCAGTACAATCTGGATTAGACCCAAACCAGTGAAAAAATCTTAAAACAATTTTAACGCTTAACACTTATTGTTCGCTTTACACCCGTTATCTGGGTGGAAAGGACAATATCCATTTATATGACCGATCATATTCATCCAGTCAACCAAATACACTCGCTTTGTTCATCTCCGGCCGCACCCCTCGCGGGATAACGGAACCGCGGATCAGAACTCCACACTCGCTTCGCAGCTGTGCCGCGTCTCAGTCATACAAGAGCTAGCTCAATTCATTCACACACCTTTTACCAAATCCAAATCAACTTTCAATAAACAATTCCTTTAAACAGTTCCAATTTCAATACCGATAAGTTACTACCACCACAAAGTACGTTAATGCAAAGGTACTTAGCTTTACTCGCGACCGTACCTAACGTACTAAAACCAAGTGTATGAAATACAAAAGTACAAAACACAGCATGTGCTCATACCCGCATACACAAACCAAACCAAGTGTACGAAATACAGGAGTACAAAGCACAAAATGTGCCTGTACCCGCGTACACAAACCAAGTGTATGAAATACAGAAGTACAAAGCACAAAATGTGCCTATACCCGCATACACAAACCAAACCAAGTGTACGAAATACAGGAGTACAAAGCACAAAATGTGCCTGTACCCGCGTACACAAACCAAGTGTATGAAATACAGAAGTACAAAGCACAAAATGTGCCTATACCCGCATACACAAACCAAACCAAGTGTACGTAATGCAAGAGAGCGCAGCACAACCTGAGTTGCGCAGCACAACTCACGTACACAGTATGCCCTCAGGCACTAGTAGCCTGGCATACAGCGCCCTGCGTAGGACGTCTCCTACGACTTATGGGAACCCCAAATGACCGGTTCCAAAAACCAAAACTCTTTTTTTTTTTTTTTTTTTTCTTTAATTTTTCTTAAAAGAATACCTTATTTTCTAGATGGTCCTTGTCTGCCCCCGCAGTGATCCGTATGAGGCAAGGAGTCCCTCCGGGAAGATCCCGGGGGTACCCTAGGGAGTCCTGTTCTCAGAGGGTCCTGCAGCCGAGCAGAGAGGGTCCCATCTGGGGTGCCAGAATTGATGCCGTGAAAGACGAAATCAGGACTCAATAGTCGGGATGACTATTAAGCAGGTATCCTTTATTGCAGCGCTGGACGCACAGGGGATAGCTCCTCCAAATGTGCGTGCCCGACAGAGTCAGTTTAACAACATATATGCACACCATACATACATATTCATGCAAGGAGTTTTAACATATTCATTAGTTTCCAGTAACTCATTACCATATGCTACCTCCCTCTTGGAGCCCCCCATTTGTCAGAGATAAGATAACATTGTGCTGGCCTCACAATTGCTATCTACATAGGTACCTTCCTGTCTTGTTACTTATCGTAGCTCTGCAGGGGTGTAGGCCCCTATTTGTGGTCAGCCAAGTTATATTTGCTAACTCATACTTAGGTAAGCAAACCTTCAAGCCATACCTAGCCTTATTCTTTAATTCAGGGTTCTCACCATCGAAACAGACATGAGATTTGTGAGAAACACCGGCTCATGATTAGAATTTGATAGAGAACAAAGTCGCCGAAGCAAAGATAAAAAAATTACAAATTTATTATACGAAACAGTGCTGAATGTGGTGCGTCTCAAAGCAGAGGCACTCCTCATCTTTCAGCTTTTAGGTATTTATACCCTATCCCGGCCGCCGGAGTTTCTGTCTCTCTTCTCGTTGGTTGAGAAGTTGGAGCTCACATTCTTCCCAACCGCCTGACCCGTTACAGGTTCAGTTCACACCTTTTCACCTTACAGGGCATACACACACCTCCCCTACGAAATCATTATCCTAAACATGCCTTTGATTAGTTGATTACCCTACAAGTTATTTCACAGTCTTTGCTGCCATCTACTACCCAGTGTTAGTAATTACAAGCACTCTGGTGGTCGTTTACTTGCTCAGGTGGTCGTATCCCCCTCTTCATCAGCTGCCCTCTAGATGACCTTAGTCCACTCAGCGGTCTTCACAGCCCCCTCAGCAGTTTTACTGTCCAGGCCTGGTTTCTTTGGCCTTATCGATACTCCCCTATCTTCTGGGTTCCTGTATTGAAGGCCACATTCCAGTCTGTTTCTCTTTACCTGGATAACGTTCTGTAAACAAGGATCCCTTGACAGACCCAGGGCAGTTCTAAGGATTAGTTGGGTGCCATTGATTAGATTCTACTATCACTAAGCCTCCTTTGTTAGTGCAGACACACTAACAAACATATATCCATTTGCTGAAGCAAAACTTAACCCGTTTCTCACAGTTCACCCCCTTTTCATTCATTACTTTTTATCCCATCAGTTGGCCTCTATCATAGACTTCCATTTTTGCACCGGGACACGTGCTAGTCTTCTGATGTTTGTTGCTAGATCTCTCACAGCTTGCCCGTTATCATCAATTTGAAGACAACATTCTGAAGTGTTAAACTTGCCGCATACCCCCCCTTCTTCTACTAGTAGGTAGCCTAAAGCCAATCTATTCTGGTATATTGCAGTTCGCATCTGTGTTTGTTGGGTCGCTATTAATTCTAATGCTGAGGCGGTCTGATTGGTAATTACTTTGAGTACGGCTTGCAACCTAATTATTCTATTGAGCATATAACCATGTGTTCGATAGCCTCAGCTACCATCTTGTGCCCATGTTGCTGGTCCGTAAGTTTCTATAATGCGTTGAGGGGGCCCTTCATCCTGTCCCCATTTTTGAGCCCCTCCTATCTGGATATCTGACCGTTTCTCTCTCCTTAGTTCATCATATCGTTGGACTCCCAGCCCAGCGGCCTGTGCATCAGACAGCAAGAAAAAGAAAGGAAGGCATTATGTATCCAACATAACATATTCCTGACCAATTTGGAGGTAACCTTCAATAAGCACGTTGCCTACAATTCCAATAATGGCCTTCTAAAGCCCAAGCCCCATTAGCAAACGGACCACCCCATGTTTCATCATCTTGTGGTACCTCATAATATAGCGGATCTTCTGAGCCCAACGGTCCTCCTGATATACTTAGATCCCCATGGGAGTCGCAATAATCACATTCAAAGGCCTCTGCATCCGGATGCCATTTACAGTTACATCCTCTCTCTTTTTTTGTTTGATTTGTAGCTGACCAAAACTTTGTGAAATATGTCCTAGTCCCATTTGAATTTTGCCGAGCTCATTGATAAACTCTTATTCCATGGTTTTTGCTAGTAGTATTGTCCCACTGACAAGCCAGGAACAGAGAATCTTTAAACCCCTCTTTTTGGCCAATCTCTCTCCCTGCTGCCCTGCATCCAGCATGCCAAGGTTCGTGGAAGGAACACCTTACCCACGTACCATCTCTAAGCTTAACATGTGTTTGGTTCCATCTTCCTTGGTACCTTTGACAATTATAAGGAGTACACAGTGAACTGTAACAATCCATTCCTGGTGACAATGTCCACTCACATTCACTTTTCCCTAAATATTTCCCTCCCGGTCTGGTTCTATTCAGGCAATAGTTCCCCTTCCCCGGGTACAATATTTTCCACGCAACTCCCTCTTCAGTCCAGAACTTAGTCCCATGACGTACTGTACTTAAGCTACTCACTAACCATTTAGGCTGGACAGGCCGGGCTACCCATGGCCATTCTTCAGATCCCCTCGGGCTTCCGCGTACCCAACAACTACTCAAATTAAAGCTTTTTGCTATTTCCTTCCCTAATGTCACAAATTGGTTATCTTCCATTTGATTGTAACACAGAGGGATGGTCACAAGGTTCATTATTATGATAACATAAAACCTGCCAAGGTCTGGCGCGGCCCTCCCTCCCATTTCTCAACGCCTACTGGGTTGCTGCCAGCAGCGGAGTTCATTCACAGAAGAGGAGTGAAGAGGCCAACCCAGTCTTGCCCTTGGCTTTCGTTTTTACTGTAGAACCTTGGCTGGTAACCCTCCCAGATATTCCACTTTTATTTCATTACCCTCAAATTTACAAATTCTGTTTCTTAAGAGTCAATTTTAATGGGTCACTTCCCTGGGTTACTGTCCACTCCCCAGAAGGTGGAGTTACTGCTCCTTTTACCCCAGCAGCACGTGTCCACCCCTTTTCTTTAGTTCTTATGGCTGCTTCTGTTGTCAGGAGTACCAGGAAAGGTCCTTCCCATGCTGGGGTCAGAGTATCCTCTCACCAGGACTTTACTAGTACCCAGTCTCCAGGCTGTGTCTGGTGTAGTCTGAAGTCCAGTGGAGCTGTCTGAGGCAGCAATCCGCGTTGTCTCAAATCTGTAAGATATTGGGCTATCCCCCCCAGGTAATTTTTAAGATAAACATCATTAATTTCAGGAATGGGTACACCTTCTTCCCTTCCCAAATATGGAAGACCAAATAGCATGACATATGGAGATACTCTCAAATCTTTCCTCGGAGCAGTCCTAATTGTCAGCAAAGCTAAGGGCAGGCATTTAGTCCAGGGTAGCTTAGTCTCTATTACCAACTTGGTGATATGTGTTTTGAGAATTGCATTCATCCTCTCAACCCTGCCAGAGCTCTGGGGATGCCAGGGGGTGTGGAAGTCCCATTGTATCTCCAGGGCTGCACATATCATCTGCAATACTCTGGAAGTGAAATGGGTTCCTCTGTCAGAATCTATTCTTTCGATTATTCCATATCGGGGAATAACTTGCTCTGGTAACATTTTGGCAATGTTGGAAGCCGGTAGTAGTGGGGAAGGCCTCCACCCAGTGCATGAGATGATCTACTATCACTAACAGGTATTCCCACCTTTGCACCTTAGGGAGCTCTGTGTAATCCACTTGGATACTCTGGAATGGTCTGAGGGCTAACTTTCGCCCTCCATTAGGGGCTTTTCTCATCACTTTCTTATTTACTTTCTGGCAAATTAAACAGTGATCTCCTATCTGTTTGGCCACAACATAGACGCCCAGACAACCGTAAGTTCTCAAACATTGGTCTCATAAAGCTTGTGTTAATCCTAGAATCAGTCAGCCACCTTCCGGACTTCTGGCTTAACATTGTTCTTACTATGTGAGGGGTGGTGACGCGCGGAAACAAACCTTACAACTCGCAGAGAGTTATAAAGCAGGTATGTTTATTGCGGCGCCGGGTGCAAGGGGGATCGCTCCTCCAAACTTGCACACCGGTTTGTAAAACAAGCGTCTATTTATGATGAAAAGCATACATATTCATTCAGGTGGGCTGGGTTATTATAATTGATTCTAAGAAAAGGCGTTACTATTCTAATTATTTCTAGGAACTCATTATCATAAGTCTCCTCCCCTTGCCGCATGCATACTGTCGCCTGGTGGTCGTGGGCCGGGGTCTTCTGCAGGAAGGCTCGCAGTCTTCTTCACCGTGTACCTTTACCTTTGTCCTAGAATGCTGGGTTGGCTGACCCCCAAACCGCAAAACTGGTCCCGACCAGATGGACACTTTACCCAGACAGTTAGGTTCCTCTTTAGCATGCAGGCTGTTCCCGCTATCTTATACACAAGGCCATTTCTTTATCTTGGAATGCTGGGCTCCGAGCTCTGTTCTTTGCCAGGCTGTACTAAATCCACACTAACAACCTTTAACCATTCATTCTGAATCAGTGGATACTATCAATGTTCTCCCAGAGGTCAATTTCCTGCTTTCCTCCACCAGTAAGGCTGTTGCCGCCCTCATGACACTGGATCTAATGCTTTGGATAAATAGGCTACTGGTTGTTTCTGCCCTCCCCAGGCTTGAGCTAAAGCTCCGTAGGCTATCCCGCCCTCCACATTTACATAGAGGTGAAATGGCTTTTCTAGGGAGGGAAGAGACAATACAGGTGCCTGTATTAGTTTTTGCTTCAATTCTTCAAACCGCTGTTGCTCCTCTGGTGTCCACTCAGGATTTTCTGTCTCTTCTTGCAATTTTTCATATAAGAATTTAATATGTTGGCTAAAATTATCAATCCATAGTCTGCAGTATCTAAGAAGGCCCAGAAACTTTCTTATTTCTTTTTGCTTCTTGGAGTTGGGGTTGCCACAATGCTAGAAATTCATTCTGGGTTTATTCTCCTTTTCCCTTCGCTGATCAAATGCCCTCTTTTGTACACTTCCCTCTGTACAAATTGCAACTTAGCTTCTGAGACTCAGAGTCCTTTTTCTGCCAAGAAGTTTAGTAATTTTATGGTGGCAGATCGAACTTCCACCTCCTCTTCCCCAGATATTAATAAGTATGGGTTTATGAAAGGGAGGTCCTGTTTAACCAACTTGATCTCTTTCTATGACCATGGGACCCGCCTTCTCCATGCAGGGAAGGCTGTGGACGTTGTCTACCTGGACTTTGGTAAGGCCTTTGACACCGTCCCCCACAGCGTTCTCCTGGAGAAGCTGGCGAATCATGGCATAGACAAGTGTCCTCTTCACTGGGTAAAAACCTGGCTGGATGGCCGTGACCAGAGAGTTGTGATTAATGGGGTGAAATCCAGTTGGCAGCCGGTCACCAGTGTTGTCCCTCAGGGCTCAGTTTTGGGGCCAGTCTTGTTTAATATCTTTATTGATAATCTGGATAAGGGGATTGAGTGCATCCTCAGTAACCAGGTGGGAGTGTTGATCTGCTTGAGGGTCGGCAGGCTCTACAGAGGGACCTGGACAGGTTGGATCAATGGGCCAAGGCCAATGGGATGAGGTTTAATAAGGCCAAGTGCCGGGTCCTGCATTTTGGTCACAACAACCCCAGGCAACGCTACAAGCTCAGGGAAGAGTGGCTGGAAAGCTGCCCAGCAGAAAAGGGCCTGGGGGTGTTGGTGGACAGCCGGCTTAACATGAGCCAGCAGTGTGCCCAGGTGGCCAAGAAGGCCAACGGCATCCTGGCCTGTATCAGGAACAGCGTGGCCAGCAGGAGCAGGGCAGTGATGTTGCCTCTGTACTGGGCCCTGGTGAGGCCTCACCTCGAGGGCTGTGTTCAGTTCTGGGCCCCTCACTCCAGGAAGGACATTGAGCTGCTGGAGCGTGTCCAGAGGAGAGCCACCAAGCTGGTGAGGGGTCTGGAGAACAAGTCATACAAGGAGAGGCTGAGGGAACTGGGCATGTTTAGTGTGGAGAAGAGGAGGCTGAGGGGAGACCTCATTGCCTTCTACAACTCCCTGAAAGGAGGGTGTAGAGAGGTGGCTGTTGGCCTCTTCTCCCAAGGGAATAAAGACAGGACCAGAGGGAATGGTCTGAAGTTGGGGCAGGGGAGGTTTAGATTAGATATTAGGAAGAAATACTTTACTGAGAGAGTGGTCAGGCCCTGGAACGGCCTGCCCAGGGAGGTGGTGGAGTCACCATCCCTGGAGGAATTTAAGGAACGTGTAGACATGGCACTTCAGGGCATGCTCTAGTGCTCGAGATTGTTGGTTTCTGTCTGTTTGTGGGTGGTGTGTGGTGTGTGGTTGTGGGTGTTTGTTTTGGTTTGGTTTTGGTGTTTGGTGTTCTGGGATTTTTATTTTTTTTTTTTTGTTGTTGGTTGGACTCGATGATCTCAAAGGTCCCATCCAACCAAAAATGTTCTGTGATTCTGTGAAATCATCTACATTCTGAAGCAGCTTGATCTCTGGAGAAAAGGAAATTTCCTCAAGAATTTGTTCCAATACCCGCCCAAAAAGGTTGGGTGATTCAGTAAACCCCTGTGGTAATACAGTCCACCGAAATTGCTGCTTCCTCCCTGTTACTAGGTCCTCCCATTCAAAGGCAAACATGTCTTGACTTTCTGCTGCCAGAGGGCAGGTCCGAAAAGCATCTTTAAGGTCTACTACACTGAACCACTTGTGTTCACGAGGTATTTTGCTTAACAATGTATAAGGGTTGGGTAAAACTGGATAATGCATCTGAACAATTGTGTTTAGTTCCCTCAAATCTTGCACTAGTCTCCAACCCCCATCTGACTTCCGGACCGGTAAAATAGGTGTATTATAAGAAGAGATGCGTGGCTCCAAAAGACCATCTTTCAACAATCCCTCAATCACAGGTTGAAGCCCCTTCCTCCCCTCCAGGGATATAGAGTATTGCTTCACACGCACAGGTTGACTCTGCTTCTTTAATTCTACTTTTAGAGGGGGTATGTCCAATCCTCCCCGATTTCCTTCCGCCACCCAGACTACTGGATTAATCGCTTGCCTCTGTGATGCTCCCCTTACAGCGCTCCCCTCATGAAGAGCATTTTAAAAGATACCTTGCGGAGTCTGAGTGCTTTTCTTACTGGGATCATCACAGACCAGCACCTCCTGGTTATAACCACTCTTTCAACAACCTTGGATGCCAACACTCAGGTCCCATGGACTGGTAAGGGTGTAGTTTGCTCAGGTAGCCCCTGGCTTGGTCCCCGTCCACTGCTCGTTCTTCTCCTCCAGAGTCCTGCCTCAAAGCAGAAAGGGCTGGGAGACCTCGCTGGTGGCAACTCGGGGAAAGAGGACATAGAGTATCTCAGATCTATCTACACCGTCTCCTACTAAATTCAGCAGTGGCCCCATGTTATCTCTTCTTCTGCTTTAACGGTTCCTGAATTACCAAAAGCTCATCTTGGTACCCTGGAATTCCTTTTCAAGTTTCAACTGAGTTTTGATAAGGGCCATTGCTGAGCCAGGAGAATGCTGTCCTTGAGGACAAGACGTATCCAGGCACACAGTGAAAACTGGTCTTTTCATTGATTGTATCATCAAGGGAGTGAGTACAGATCCCTGTGTGACGTGTTTCACGTCCATGAAGAAGAGAGAGGGGACAGACCTTGCCTCTCTGATGCCACCTGATGACTGGCGCCTCTGACAGAAGGCATCAGTCGAGGGAACGGGCGCCCAATCGCACTCTCTGCGATGCCGTCTGGGGCATCTGTGACACATCCACCCTGAATGGGAACTGCTTCCCTGCAGGTCCCGTGTGCTCCAGGCCAGCCTTGGAATCTCATGTTACTCTGTGGCCCTGGATTTGAACATTGCATTGAGTAGCTGCCCTGAATTCTGTCCAGCCACGGGGAGCTGAACCTGGGACAAATGCCCCTGTAGTCACTTGAGCTCTGGTAAATTCAGCTGATGGAAAAGAGAGAGGCCTTGCTCTCCCTATGGCACAGGACTGCAGTCGTTCAAATGAATACCTCTAAAAACTGACATGAACATAGTGAGTAGATAAAATATTCTCTTGGCCTTTTTGGGGGGAATCAGTTGCCATTTCAGTTGGCCAAAGGATTTCCCACCAGGCTCATATGTGATCCCTGAGATGTTGCCCTGTCTCTAAGAACTACCCCATTAGAGCTTGCAGTTCCCTGCTCATATCTTTGACCACCCCTGACACCTTCAATGTCGCCAGGCATTGTGTCTGAACAGCCCAATCCTGCCCTCCATCGCCATGGATGAACGTGGGAGCTGGAGACAAGGAGCTCACATGCAGGAGCCTATTTTTGTGCACACCTGAACCCCTGAGGCAAGAGGAATCCCACCTCCAGTGGGTTTGTGGCAAGCATAGGAGGGAGGAGAGTCTCCTTCAAACGCCAGCAACAGAAACACAGGATGAGATGTTCCATGGACTCAGCTGAATCCCTTCCCTCAGCAGGGGTAACGGAGATCCCTGCCTGTCACTGTCTGGATGTCCTGTCTTACTATATAATAATACCAAAAATAGTGACATTTAGAAGTAACTTTGAGAGGAGAATTTTCAGTTCTGGAAAGAAGTGTGTCTATCCAGCTGAGGGAGGGAACACCAGGGATGACTTCAGCCTGTTTCACAGCAGGTTCCCCTGGAGCCCCAGGGACACCTCCAGGGAGCCCAGAGGGGCCAGAGAAAGTGCTGCCTTGGGCTGTTGCTCTGCTGCTGAGCTGGGCCGGGCTCCTGGGATGGAGGGAGCTCCTGGCCATGGGGCAGCGCGGCAGAGAGACAGCTCTGCCCAGGAGCAGCTCCTCTGCCAAGTGCAGCAGGGCTGGGGGCTCTCCCAGGATATCTCAAGGAGATGAGACAGGCAGAGAGAGAGCTTAAAGGTGGTCAGGACTGGGAGGATGACTGAGAGCGCACTGGAGGAGAAATCTTCACAGCCCTTGACAGGGTAAGTCTCTGGCTGCAGGGCAATGCAGCTGCGGTTCCTGGAATCATCTCCTAAAGCTGGCACATCCCACAGCCTATGGCATCTATGAGGAGGTCTCTCACAGTTTCTTCAGAGTAGAGAAAAGGACTTGCTTTGGAGCCCAGCTTACCTAAGGCTCTTTCAAAGGGACAGGGCACATCAGCTGCCTTCTCCCAGGGATGGCTTCACACCCGGAGCGTGAAGCCAGGTGTTCACCAGGGGTGCCCAGGGCTGTCCTTCAGAACAGGGTCCCTGTGTCCCAGGGAACTGTGTGCTGGGGCAGGGACTCTGCCGCCAGCCAGGGTCAGCTCTCAGCCTGCCCGGGGAGCAGGATAAATGTTTAAGGAGTTCTCAAGTTGGAAGAAGTCACTGGGACTCCTGAGCTGTAACTGAAAGATCAGTAGGTCTGCCTTGAAGCTCTTAGGGTGCCTTCAGCCACTCCTCTGCCCATGGAGAGCACCAGCATCACCTCTGCTGGACCATCAGGGTTGCTCTGACCTGCCCTTTTGCACCTGTGAACAGGAACATGAACCCAGCCCCTGCCCTGCAAACAGGCAGGTGTCTGTAGGGCCAAGGTGAGTGCACAGAGGTTGGGATGGGCTCTGTGAGTGCTGACAGGATAAGACACGGCACAGGGAAACACTTCCCAGGAGGAAAATGTCCAGGCAGCAGAGACATGATCAGGGAATGAGAGGAAACTAAAACCAGTAATGCTGTGGGAAGGAGGGCAATGTTGATGTCCGGGAGGTGGCATGAACGGCTGGGTGAGGGTAGCATTTTCCTGAGTGCCTGGTTGTCTCTCCACTTGCCTCCCTCAACCAGAACCTCACTGCATTCTTCCTTGTTTCTCTACTTGTCTGTGATATTGTTGTTGTCTTGTTCTCTCAGTCAGGCTCTCTGGGGATGGGAGCTGCAGCAGCCAAGTCAGGCACGGCTCTTGTCATTCCTCCCAGGCAGGTGTGTCCATGGGAATGAAGTGCCCAAGCTCTCCTCTGACCTGTGGGGCTGTGGGCAAAGGAGTCTGTGTGGCTGGGGAATGAGCTGAGCCTCCCTTACTGAGATATCTTCAACAGGACACGTGGGTATCTCCTTGGCGTGTCCTTCCAAGCTCTGAGCTGCCCTCCAGGATGCAAATCTTTCCTACAGCATCTTTGTGTTCTCTCAGTGCCCCACGGAGAAGCACAGAGATGCTACAATGGAGGAAATGCTGCTGGGTTTGTGAAATCAACTCTGTGCGTCCTTGGTGAGAAGTGGGGTGCCGAGCCCTTGCTCAGATACCTTAAGAAAGGGTAAGACATTTAGTGATCGCTCTGCTCTCAGCAGAAAAGAAGCCAATTTTCAAGGGAGGAGAGCGTGATTGCCCTCTAAAACCCAAAGGTGCAAGTGCAGGAGAGTTGGGAACAAGCCCGTCCAGCCCCCCCTGAGCTTGCCCTAAGCCACAGCGAATCCTTTTGCCTCTTAGGTCTTACAGTTGCTAACTCTGAGCGCAGGAGAAATGTGGGGGATTTCTGGCTTTGGAGAACCAGTCATGGTGTGTGGGTAGGAAGAAAATTCCCTGAACTCAGTTCTACCACCCACGTTGTTTCAAACTGGAAGTGCAGATGCTAACAAGCCCTTCTGCATTAGGAATGGTTTAGTCTCACAAATTCCAAATATCCTCCCAAGCCCCTCTGCCACATTCCAACGTACCCACTGCAGCAGGGCAGGGATGACTCCTGAAGCGGCCAAATGCAGAGGCCTGGCTGTTCACAGCACTGGCAGCCAGCACAAAATGAAGCTCAAGTCAGGGATCTGAAAGAAGGTTGCAGAGGGACAGTCTACAGGAAATGGCGTAGCTGTTCCTGAAACAAGCCTGTCCTAACTTGTTGCTTTCTTTTCCTCCAAGAACAGTGCCCCATGCCCAGAGGAAGCAGATGCCCAACAGCAGCTCCATCACCCAGTTCCTCCTCCTGGCATTCACAGACACACGGGAGCTGCAGCTCTTGCACTTCGGGCTCTTCCTGGGCATCTACCTGGCTGCCCTCCTGGGAAACTCACTCATCATCACCGCCATCGCCTGTGACCACCACCTCCACACCCCCATGTACTTCTTCCTCCTCAACCTCTCTGTCATTGACCTGGGATCCATCTCTACCACTGTCCCCAAAGCCATGGCCAATTCCCTGTTTGACACCAGGGCCATCACCTACTGGGGATGTGCTTCACAAGTCTTCTCTTTGGTCTTCTTCACTGGTGCAGAGTACTCCCTTCTCACAGTCATGTCCTATGACCGCTACGTTGCCATCTGCCAACCCCTGCACTACGGGACCCTCCTGGGCAGCAGAGCTTGTGTCCACATGGCAGCAGCTGCCTGGGGCAGTGGGTTTCTCACTGCTCTCCTGCACACGGCCAATACATTTTCCCTACCCCTCTGCCAGGGCAATGTCCTGGACCAGTTCTTCTGTGAAATCCCCCAGATCCTCAAGCTCTCCTGCTCACACTCCTACCTCAGGGAAGTTGGGCTTCTTGTGGTCAGTGTCTGTTTAGGCTTTGGGTGTTTTGTGTTCATTGTGGTGTCCTATGTGCAGATCTTCAGGGCCGTGCTGAGGATCCCCTCTGAGCAGGGGCGGCACAAAGCCTTTTCCACGTGCCTCCCTCACCTGGCCGTGGTCTCCCTGTTTCTCAGCACTGCAGTGTTTGCCCACCTGAAGCCCCCCTCCATCTCCTCCCCATCCCTGAACCTGTGTGTGTCATTTCAGTACTCAGTGGTGGCTCCAGTACTGAACCCCCTCATCTACAGCATGAGGAACCAGGAGCTCAAGGATGCCATCAAAAAAGTGATTCCATGGACATTTTTGAACAATGAAAAAATTATTCCCTCCCTCCACACTTGAGTCCCAAGTAATCTGATTCCACTGGTTTTGGCTTTCTCTTGTATTGTGTTTTTGTGTCTGGTCTTGTGGGATTCTTGATTTTTTTTTTTAATTTTTTTTTTGAGTAGGGGTGTGTCTTGTCTTTTTTGGGGTTTGTTTTTGTTTTTTTATTATTATTATTTTATTTGTTTGTTTCTTTGCTTTTTCCTTGTATTTTTGTTTTTTTTTTTTTTTAAGATATCATTATTGTTTTCATTTTTGCTGTTGTTATTTATGGTTCTTATGTTCCTTGACAAGTGTTTGGTTTTCTTTCACTTCATCCAAGGCATGTGCCTATTTTGTGTCACTCCTGCCCTTATAAAAGTGTGTTAACACTTGCTCAGAGCTGGCCTCTTCATCGCATCTCTGTAATAAAACGGGATCCCTCCAGCGCAGCGCTTTCAGGCTGGGCTCCTTCTCCAGAAAGGCCTGAGGAACCACACCCCTGAAGTTCCTCTTCCTCTGTGTCGTAGGGAGTAAAAAGCTCAGTGTCTTTTTGTGACCTTTTAGAGACATAGGACTGGATTTATGAGCCAGCGCCTGGTGACAGGGAAGACGGGGAGTGTAACTGAGGGAAGTTCCCAGGACTTTCCCCCAGGTGACATTAAAGACTCCAGTCCTCTAGGAGGGGAATCTGGAGCTGTCTGGAGAGCACGGTGGTTCTCCAGGGACAGCATGTATCTGGGGTTTTTGTAGATGGATGGAAGAGGTCTGCAAAGATGGGGTTTGGGGCCGAAAGTACAGGCCACGCGCCAACCTCCTTTGGCCCTCTCCGGTTCCTCCCCACCTCTCCCGAGCAGGAATTCCCACAGAGGGACACCTGGACTGAAGCTCCATTGTGTCGGCTGTTAATGTTTGCCTACAGACGGCTCACCCGGCTTGTCGTGGTCCATCACCACACGATCACAGCATGGGAAGTCACAGGGCAGTGCAGACAGGAACAGGAGTTACTAGTTTTATACTGACCAACATTGGAATCTGCACAACAACCATCTCAGAAACACTGTATGGGGTCACAAAGCCAGAAAGCCAGAGCTGGTGGGAAAGAGGAGAATTGGGCTCTTTGTAGAGGAACGTAGGAGAACGATGAAAGGGAAAATGCTGGGAGTGGGAACGAGGGAAAAGGACAAGCAAAGATTCAGCTCAGGATATGAGGAGGCCCGTTTGGGGTTACCAGCCCAGCAGCCTTGGGTCAATGAGTTTTGTGGGCCAAAAAAGCCACAGCTGAGTGGACCAGACTTAGGCCTGCTGACTTCTCTGGTCATGGGGAACCTGCATGCTCTCCCTATCACCATCAAGGGAAGAGCTGTGGTGGAAGGAAAAGCACAATCACTCATCCTGGAAGGGACCTCAGGTCTCCAGGCCAAGCAAACTACTGTCAGTGGAGAAAGGGAAATGGGGGTTGGGCTGTTTGCGTGCTGGGCTGTGTCAGCTTTAGATGTGTATCTCTATAGACCCAGAGACAGTATGGATCCCCCCAGGAGCTGCTCTTAGACCCTCCATGTACCTGCGAGCTGGCATCTCACATTGTATACTGATTTATCCTCCTTGAGGAAGCAAAGGAAAGGACACCAGCTCACCACAAGGAGCAGAAGAGCAGCCCTGCCCTGGAAATAAGGACTGTGCCTCCCAGAATCTTAGAGTTAGTTGTCCATGAAGGACAAAGGATACTGCTGGAGAACCAAGGGAACACCAGCTTCCTGGCCCCTCTCACACAGCTTTGAAACACTCCCAGCATCTGCCATCGCAGATAAATAACTATCGCAGGACCAACTCCAGGGGCATCTGTTATAGACAGACCCACAGGGAGAATGCTGATGGACGTTAACACTGCAGAAATATAGTTGCTCTCTGAAGTTTCACTATGATTAGTAATCGGCAGTGTGTCCCTTAAATAGTCATTAGTCAAATCCTGTTGTACCTGAATGCTTGAAATAAGAAGAAAAGAAATAGCAAAGAAATAAAAGCAGGATTAATGCAACTTATCCAAACTTCATGACTCCCAGCTCCACTGAGATATGAAATGGAGATGTGAAATGTCCTGATAGAAACATGTTCTCGATGTAACGTGTCTGTTAAGTAGTCATTAATCAAATTCTGTTGTACCTGAATGCTTGAATGGTGTAAGAACCCCATGTGAAACCACATTTGGGGTACCCCAATTTAGCTGGGACATCTCAAGCGCATGAATAAATATTTCTGCTTTGTAATTCTGTACTCGGTGTCTCAGCCTCTCTCCTCGGTCAGCGCAGGCCAGTTGCAAATTTTCCTAACGGCAATGACTGATTGCCACCTCTGCAGCAAGGAAAGCTCTGTCCCTTCTCTACGCAGTAGATGTCCAGGAACACAAGGCACATCACACCGGGGCCTCCACTCACATCCCCATATGAAATATGAAATGGAGATGTGAAATGTCCTGAGAGAAACATGTCCTCAAAACAGAGTTTGTCCATTCAGTGTGTTGGGAGGAAATGTGTTTATGCAAATGGCTGCATAAATCTATATGTACATAGGGGCAGAGAAAGTGTCATCACCTTGCTGGTCCATGTCCCATGAAAAACAATCATGAGAATTTGCAGACCAGTGTCAAAGACTTCTTACGCTCCTGTTACACCAAGGCCTTTTCGGCATATGTTGCAACTTCTGCCTGACATCTTCCATCAGGGGTTGATTCGATTGCCCACACCGGGAGGTGGCTTCTTCCTCCAGGATGCATGGGAGACGCTGAAGCTTCCACTTGGGACTGGGAAATGTAAGCCAGGAGCTACAGGAACCTCTCTGGAGCAGGCGCTGGGTGATTGGCAGGGTAGGTCAAGGCGTCTCGGTTGAGACAACTGATTTCTCTCCTTTGGCTCGAAAGGGAAGCCTGGGCAATTGCACCCCAGGTGTCCAATGTTAAAGGAGATCACTCTCATCCCTGCCTTCACCTACACCGGAGGCACATGTAACTCACCCTGCAGGGAATGCAAAATGAGTGGGTGTAGATGCTGCAGAGTCTGCCTGATGGTGCTCCAGTAACCAGAGGCACAGGGCTTAGTGCAGATTTGGCTGTTCAAAGGAGAGCATTTAATTCACCTTGTCTCTTTGCTGCCCTCTGTGAATCGAGGGAGCTCGTGACTTCAGTCTGTGTCTCACTGTGTGCAAAGAACGGAAATGGACAATCAAACAAAGTGCGGGGCAGGGAGTGTTTTGGGAGATGCTGGGATCTCTGCTTGACACAAAAATGTGTTTCCTCTTGGTCTAAGTCTATCCAGTGTCGGAAGTGGGTCTGAGTGGAGGTAAAGTGGACTTAATGTACGGCTGAAGAATGTCCTTTGTCGTTTACTGAACTCTGCCTTCCTTTGTTTTTCTTTGTGAACAATCAAAAACATCCCTCTGTGTCTGGGTGCAGCTTGCTCTCCAAGTAAAGCAGGTGGGAATTGGTGCCAATGAGCTGAAACGTGCAGCTACAGACCTTACTGAGAAAACGAGTGCCCGTTGAGAGTCTGACATAAAGGGTCTTGACTTGCATATTCAAACTGCATCGGGAGACATTCAGGATCAATATTGACTGGAGATTGCTGATATCACCCCAGGTGTAAGAAAAAAAATAGATAAAATATTAAAGAGAAGAAATAGTTTCTTATTTTTTAGTATTGTGATACTGGCACTTCTGAAATCCCGATCACTAACTGCGTAAGAACCGAGGGATTCCTGAAAACTGCCCAGAGGCTTGGCTTGTTAGGGCGTTTTGCATGTTAATGAGCCAAGTTCCTGAACTGCAGATCCTGAAAGACTGAACAAGCATCTGGAGAAGTAACAGTGGGCAGCAAACCTCCAAGTTCCTGAGGGTGTCAGCAGGCCCCACCGAGGGCCATCACCAGAGAGACCCTGGAGGGAAGGAGCAGGCAAATTGCCATCCCTGGGGACTGGTGAAGCAGAAAGGCAGAAGCACTGGTTACAGGTAGAAAACCACACGTGGGGATGGCTCTGAAAACCTTGGATGCATTTAGTTGATCAAGAGAGCAAAGCCCTGACCCCTGTCCCCTGGGAAAGGGGATTCTTCCCTCATGGGAGTCTCAGGGCTTTTCCTGGGGCAGGGAGAGGTGGGGCTGTGCAAAGCAGGGTGCAGGACAGCAGTGGGACACCTCTCAGCCTCTGTGGAGGTGAGGAGGTAAGGACGCACTGGGGACTTAAGGAACTGCTGTCCTCTTGTGGGCCTCAGGGGCAGAGACAGCAGCCATAGCCAAGAGGACAAGGATTTCAGTTCTGTTGATGATGTTGTTCTTTGTTCTGACCCCACCAAGGCCCTTGGTTGTCCCCACCACAGGCTGTCCTCCACTGTCCTGCGACTGTGCCTGCTTCCTTGCAGACTTCAACTCCCCCCCTGGTTCCTCACATCACTCTGACCCAGGATCTCCCACGCTTTACTGGTGTCTCCCTGTCCTCACTGGCTGTGTCTTCAAACACAAAGATTTCTGAGTAATTGCCGGTGTCTGTGAGGTTTCCACAACTGATCCAGCTTCTTCCAAGGCCCTGCTAATGCTCCCCCAGCTCCCAAGATGTCCTGGCCTCCAGACTTGCTTGAATCCTCTCTCCATATCCCAGCACGGAACGGCACACGTACCTTCTGCTGCCGCCTCAAATTGAAGAATCAACCTGCTTCAATTCAACATGACCCCACCTCACCCATGGTATTTCAGATCTTTTCCTACCTCTAACACACCTATACATCGCTCTCTCTGCACTCCCCTGTGGTGCACAAACCCTTCCCTCTTCCCCAGCAGTGCTGGGCAGTCTTCAGGAACCACCTTTTCGAAGCAGAGGAGCCAGCAATTCCACTCTGCCGTAACTCCAGCAAGCTGGGCAGGAGACCAGCTTGGCTGAAGAGGGAACGCCTCGTGAAGTTCAGGAGGAAAAGAAATGCTTCAGTCTCTGGAAGCAAGGTCAGGCTTCGCAGGAAGATTACAGAGCTGTGGTTCGTATATGCAGGGAGAAGGCAGGAAAGGTCAAAGCTCAATTAGAGTTGAAACTGGCCAGTGTTGTCTCAGAAAACAAGAAGGGCTTTTTAAAGTATGCTAATAGCAAGGGGAGGTCAAAAGAAAGCATTGGACCAATACTTGTTGAAGATGGTCATCTGACTAATAGGGATGAAGAGAAAGCAGAGGCATGCCATGCTTTTTTGGCCTCAGGCTTTAATAATGCAGCTAGAGCTTGGGCTGCCCGCTCCCCTGAGTCGGAGGAGCTCGGCTGTGGGAACAGAGACTGTCCATTTGTGAACACTGAAATCATGAGGCACCAACTGGATCAGATTAATGTTCACAAGTCCACGGGGCCTGATGGGATTCACCCCAGAGCACTGAAGGAGCTGGTGAATGTGATGGCAGGACCCCTGTCGATCACCTACCAAATGTTTTGGGAGTCAGGAGAGGTCCCCCCTGACTGGGACGTAGCCATTGCTATTCCAATTTACCCAGAGGGTGTGAGGGAAGACCCAGGGAACTACAGACCTGTTAGCCTAAGCTCAGTTCCTGGAAAAATTTATGGAGAAGGTTATACTGGGTCCTATTGAAAGGCACTTAAAGAACAGTCAATATGGGTTCACAAAGGGAAAGTCCTGCCTAACTAATTTGATATCCTTCTATGATAAGGTCACCCGCCCACTGGATGAAGGGAAAGCAGTGGATGTAGATTTTCTGGATTTTAGTAAGGCTTTTGATACTGTCCCTCACAGCATCCTTCTGGACGAGCTTCTGGGTTCACGGTGCACTGGGTGAAGAAGCGGCTGAAGGGCAGAGCTCAAAGGGTTGCAGTGAATAGGGCTACCAGTGGTGCTCCTCAGGGTTCAATTCTAGGGCCGGTTCTATCCAATAAGTTTATCAGCGATCTGGACGCAGGAGTTGAATGCACCGTGAGCAAGTCTGCTGATGATCCCAAACTGGGCGTTGCTATTGACCCTCTTGTGGGACAAGATGCCTTGCAGAGAGATCTAGAGAGATTGGAGCACTGGCCGATGATTGATGTGATGAAATTTAACACATCCAAATGCCAGATCCTTCACCTAGGACGGAGTATTGCCGGGCACAAGTATAAATTGGGAGAGGAGTGGCTGGAGAGCTGGCCTGCAGAAGGGGATCTGGGGTGCTGGTTGGCAGCAGGAGTCCCAGCAGGAGTCCCTGGGAGTCAGCAGGGAGCCCTGGCAGCCAAGAGGGCAAACCACACGCTGGCGGGCATCAAAGACAGTAGAACCAGCCGGTCGAGAGAGGGGATTATCCCACTGCATTCAGTGTTGATGTGGCCTCACCTTGAATAGCGTGTGCTGTTCAAGGCCCCACCATTTAAGAAGGGTGTGAAGGTCTTTGAAAGCGTCCAGAGGAGGGCATTAAAGCTGGTGAAAGGGCTGGAAGGCATGATGAGGATCGGCTGAGGACTTTGGGCTTGTCTAGTTTGGGCAAAAGGAGGCAGAAGGATGACCTCCTTGTTCTCTACAGTCCCCTGAGGTGGGGAAGTGGAGAGGGAGGTGCTGGTCTCTTCTCCCTGGGAACCAGGGATAGGACGCGTGGGAATGGTTCAAAGCTGGAGCAGGGGAGGTTTAGAGTGGACATCCAGAAGCTTTCCTTTACCGAGAGGGTGGTCAAACACTGGAACAGGCTTCCCAGAGAGGTGGTTGATGCCCCAAGCCTGGCAGTGATTAAGAGGCATTTGGAAATGCCTTTAAATACACGCTTTAACTTTTGACCAGCCCTGAATTGGCCGGGCAGTTGGACTAGATGATTGATGTAGGTCCTTCCAATTGAAATTATTCTATTCTATTCTATTCTATTCTATTCTATTCTATTCTATTCTATTTGATTCCCAAGTTGTCAGAACCCTTCGATCCTGCCCCACCACTTCATGTCTGAGGTTGCTCAAGTAACCCCTGACTTGCCCCACATCCACTGCTGGTTGTTCTCCTCCAGAGTCCTGCTTCAAGGAACACAGGCCTGGGAGACCTTATGGCTGAAGACAAAGAGGACAAAGAGGACCTCAGATGTGGGAGCAGCACTGCCAGCATCTACTGGATGGAGAAGGGACAGGACTTGACCCCCTGCGGTTGCTTTAATGTGACGATGTGGCTGCTCTGAATGGGGACGGTGTTCCTGCAAGTCCTGTGCTGTCCCTGCTGGCTGCGTGCTGCTGTGCTGGAGAGCCCTGGCACCTCAGGCAGCACCACAGGATGGAGTCAACCTCCAAATTGAGCAGCTGCCCTGAGTTAGGTGAGGCCTTGGAGGGGTGTCTCTGAGAAACCTGCCCTCACTGCCCCTGGAGAGCTGGTAAATGCAGCTGGTGGAGAAGAGAGAGACTTAGCTCTCCTGATGGCAATGACTCCGTTCTCTCAGAGGAATAGCTCTATGGGCTGCCCTGGACACAATAAGCAGGATCAGCTTCATGGCCCTAAATGGGGACATCTGCTGTCACTTCAGCTGGCCAAAGGCATGCTCCACCAGCCTCCGAGGGAGGAGGTGGTGAGGAGGAGGAGATGAGCCCAGGTGCTGCCCAGTCCTTCTGAATGTTTCCATCAGTTATCTGCAAGTGTCTTGGACCACCTCTGGCACCTCAAATGCCACCTGTGGTTTGCATGGGTACAGGAGGTAGAGGAGATTCCTCCCTTTCACTGCCTGGGTGTCCTGTCTCACAGTGACCTCAAGAAGAGGTCATTCTTGGACCTAACTCTGTCTCTGAGAGGGGAAATGCCACTGCTGGAAAGAAGTGTCTCTCCCCAGCGGAAGGAACAAACATCATTAATGACTTCAGTTGGTTTCCGAGTCAGTTGCCCTGGAGCCCCAGGGACATCTGTGAGGGAGCCCAGAGGGGCCAGAGGAAGCGATGCCTTGGGCTGTTGCTCTGCTGCTGAGCTGGGCCGGGCTCCTGGGATGGAGGGAGCTCCTGGCCATGGG
The DNA here is from genome assembly GCF_964106895.1 of Numenius arquata. NCBI lineage: Eukaryota > Metazoa > Chordata > Aves > Charadriiformes > Scolopacidae > Numenius > Numenius arquata. The sequence continues at coordinate 349,766 of NW_027415198.1, forward strand.
GCAGCGCGGCAGAGAGACAGCTCTGCCCAGGAGCAGCTCCTCTGCCAAGCGCAGCAGGGCTGAGGGCACTGCCTGCAGGCACCGAGGGGAGACAAGAGATGTGAGAGAGAGGTAAAGGCAGTCTGGGGTGGTGAGTGAGAGCTCACCAGGGGGAGAAATCTTCCCAGGCTTTGACACGGTAAGTCTCTGGCTGCAGGGCAATGCAGCTGAGTTCCTGGAAGTGTCTCCTAGACCTGGCACATGCCACGACCGATAGGACCTGTCAGGAAGGTTCTGCTGGGTTTTCTGGCGTGGAGGAGGAGGACCCTACACCCCAGGGTACTGTGTGCTGGGAAGGGATTCTGCTGCTGCCAGGGTCAGCTGTAGCCTGCCCGGGGAGTGTGGGGAGAAGCTGTGGGTGGAAGGAGTGACCACCACAACGGTAGGGTAGGGACGAGCAGGTGAGGGCACGGTGCCTCTGCTGTCAAGAGAGTGCTGCACGGGTCAGAGCTTCTCACAGGTTAAGCTCTTCCTCGTGCCATTTCTAAGGGGACTTCTCAGGAAGCACATTCACTCAGCAGCATCTTCCCCTTTGCAGCCGCATCAGGTTTTGTGTGATCTGCTCTTTAGCCCCTGCACACGCAGAGATGCCCCTGGGAGGTGTTTGCAGGCAGAGGTGGGCGCCCAGCGGGTGGGATGGGGTTTGTGAGCACTGGCAGGAGTTGAGCTGGGGACAGGGAGACAGCTCCTGGCAGCAGAGACATGGGCAGGGAGTGAGAGGGAGCTGCTGCCAGAAAGGCTGGGGAAGGGGATGTGGGCACCTCCCTGCTGTCCCTGCAGCACAGACACCTTCCCCTGAGCAGCTCCTCCCTGGTCTCCTTTCCCAGCCCAGGCAGAGCCTCTGTCCTCAGGCCCATGGGGTCTTGGCTGCGCATCACCCCTGCAGCAGCCAGAGCCCAGGAAAGGGCAAACCCCTGATTTCCATCTTGTTTGTGTGTCCCTCCTCCCTTGGCCAGGAGCATTGTGGCATTTCACTGCCGTCCCCTCCTGCCTGCGCTGCCCTGGTTCTCACCATTGGCTTTCCTGAGTCAGTGCCTGGGGTGGGGGTCGGGGGCGGCAGATTCAGCTCCTGTTCAGACTCCCATCCTTTGGGTCCTGCTCTACAGACGTGTCTAGGGGAGAAACGTGCCCAAGTCTCCTCCAGGCCAGCTCAGGACATTCAGCTTTTTCCCTGGGGTGTCCTGTGGGGCTGCAGGGTGCCCTCCAGAAGGGCACAGCTCTCCCAGAGTATCTCTGTGCTGCCCAGGATGCCCATGGAGAAGACATCTGGGTGCTGAGGCCATGGAAATGCTGCTGGGCAGTGTTAGATGGGCCACTGCAGTGATCCCTCTGTGTCCCAGTCTGGGAGGGGAGAGATAAGAAAAGGCGAGGAGTCTGTGAATCTGCTCTTTGAACCTGGATTCCTCTGCTCCCTGCAGCGTCCTCTTTCTTTTTAGGGGGACATCGGAGTGTGACCCTCCTCCAGGTCCAACACAGGGCAGCTGAGAACAGGACCGATGGGCAGAGCAGCTCTCCTCTCTCTGCACTAAGGGACAGTCCCTTTGCTGCTCAGGACCCACAGGATTTCACTTGGAGTGCATTAGAAATGTGAAGGATTTCAAGCATCCAAACCCACTCCTAAACGTGGCAGGTGAATCTAGAACACATTAAACAAAACAAAATCCCCTCAGCTCAGTTCTGCAGCTGGGAAAATTGCAGAGAACAGAGACAAAAAGTTCTTTGATGTATCACAAGTACATTTAATTTGAGATCACCCTGCGGCACAGCCAGAAGGACTCCTCAGTTTCCCATTCCAGAGTCCCTGCTCCCAATGGCACCCTCATCCAGCAAAAGCCAGGGCTCAAGTGAGGGAGCTGCAGAGAGGTCTTCCTGAAAAGAGAGAGCCTGAGTGGGGGGTTGCAATGAGACATGCAATCAGTTTTGCTCAGAGAAGTCAGACTGAACTTTGTACTGCCTTTTCCTTCTCAACAGATAACCACAGCCAGTGGTAGCAAATGCCCAACAGCAGCTCCATCACCCAGTTCCTCCTCCTGGCATTCGCAGACACACGGGAGCTGCAGCTCTTGAACTTCGGGCTCTTCCTGGGCATCTACCTGGCTGCCCTCCTGGGAAACGCACTCATCATCACCGCCATCGCCTGTGACCACCGCCTCCACACCCCCATGTACTTCTTCCTCCTCAACCTCTCCGTTCTTGACCTGGGATCCATCTCCACCACTGTCCCTAAATCCATGGCCAATTCCCTGTGGGATACCAGGGCCATCTCCTACTGGGGATGTGCTGCCCAGATATTTCTTTTTCTCTTTTTGATATCATCAGAATATTTTCTTCTCACTGTCATGTCCTACGACCGCTACGTTGCCATCTGCCAACCCCTGCACTACAGGACCCTCCTGGGCAGCAGAGCTTGTGTCCACATGGCAGCAGCTGCCTGGGGCAGTGGGTTTCTCAATGCTCTCCTGCACACGGCCAATACATTTTCCCTACCCCTCTGCCAGGGCAATGTCCTGGACCAGTTCTTCTGTGAAATCCCCCAGATCCTCAAGCTCTCCTGCTCACACTCCTACCTCAGGGAAGTTGGGCTTCTTGTGGTCAGTGTCTGTTTAGGCTTTGGGTGTTTTGTGTTCATTGTGGTGTCCTATGTGCAGATCTTCAGGGCCGTGCTGAGGATCCCCTCTGAGCAGGGACGGCACAAAGCCTTTTCCACGTGCCTCCCTCACCTGGCCGTGGTCTCCCTGTTTCTCAGCACTGCAGTGTTTGCCCACCTGAAGCCCCCCTCCATCTCCTCCCAAGTTCTAGACCTGGTGGTGGCTGTTCTGTACTCGGTGGTGCCTCCAGCAGTGAACCCCCTCATCTACAGCATGAGGAACCAGGAGCTCAAAGGTGCAGTGTGGAAACTGATGACCAGATGATTTTCTGAAACAATAAGCTGTTTTCTTCTACAAATCACTGTTAATGTAACTCATTATATGTCAAGCTCATGTACTGTAGTTTATGTTAGTTTTAATTCTGTGTTTAGGCCTTTGTTTGGCTTTTGTTCTTTTTTTTTTTGCTTTACTTTGTATAATGTTTTCTACCAAAAAAACCAACTTGTTTTGCTGTTTCGAATTATGTATTTTTCTAAATTTGTGAAATCTACATACTGTATAAATGAGGACCTGCTCTCTCTTTGTATTAAAATAAAATATAGAACCATCCAGCGACCTGTTGCCCAAAATCCTTCCTCTCAGGCTTTCTCTGGAGCTGCAGGGCAATGCCTGTGAGCAGAGGTGGAGGCGAAAGAGTCTGAGCACAGCAGCTCTGTCAGCGAGCACCAACCTTGGTCTTTTCCAGCTTGTGCTCTTTCCACTCCCATGCTCTCCTTCTGAGCCCTTGCCTTGCTATGGAGCCCGAGTGCTCTGGCAGCTCATCCTCCTGCTGTGGGGCAGCCCGGGACCACAGGTCAGGACAGGCACTGGGCAATTCCCTTCCAGAGCTGAACTCCCTAACAGCACCACCCACACAAACCAAAAAACAAAGAAACCAAACACCAAAACCGAAACCGAAACCACACAAAACAAACACCCACAACCACACAGCACACCCACCCACAAACAGACACAACCCAAGAATCTCAGGCACTAGAGCATGCCCTGAAGTGCCATGTCTACACATTCCTTAAATCCCTCCAGGGATGGTGACTCCACCACCTCCCTGGGCAGGCTGTTCCAGTGCCTGACCACTCTCTCAGTAAAGTCATTCTTCCTAATATCTAATCTAAACCTCCCCTGCCCCAACTTCAGACCATTCCCCCTGGTCCTGTCATTATTCCCTTGGGAGAAGAGGCCAACACCCACCTCTCTACACCCTCCTTTCAGGGAGTTGTAGAGGGCAATGAGGTCTCCCCTCAGCCTCCTCTTCTCCAAACTAAACATGCCCAGTTCCCTCAGCCTCTCCTCGTATGACTTGTTCTCCAGACCCCTCACCAGCTTGGTGGCTCTCCTCTGGACATGCTCAATGCTCAACATGCTCAATGTCCTTCCTGTAGTGAGGGGCCCAGAACTGAACACAGCCCTCGAGGTGAGGCCTCACCAGTGCCCAGTACAGAGGCACCATCACTGCCCTGCTCCTGCTGGCCACGCTGTTCCTGATACAGGCCAGGATGCCGTTGGCCTTCTTGGCCACCTGGGCACACTGCTGGCTCATGTTAAGCCGGCTGTCCACCAGCATCCCCATGTCCTTTTCTGCTGGGCAGCTTTCCAGCCACTCTTCCCTGAGCTTGTAGCGTTGCCTGGGGTTGTTGTGACCAAAATGCAGGACCCAGCACTTGGCCTTATTCAACCTCATTCCATTGGCCTTGACCCAATGATCCAACCTGTCCAGGGCCCTCTGTAGAGCCTGCCGACCCTCAAGCAGATCAACACTCCCAGCAGGTTTGATGTCATCTGCAAACTTACTGAGGGTGCACTCAATCCCCTTATCCAGATCATCCATAAAGATATTAAACAAGACTGGCCCCAAAACTGAGCCCTGAGGGACACCACTGGTGACCGGCTGCCAACTGGATTTCACCCCATTAATCACAACTCTCTGGGCATGGCCATCCAGCTAGGTTTTACCCAGTAAAAAGTACACTTGTCTATGCCATGATTCGCCAGCTTCTCCCTGAGAACGCTGTGGGGGACTCACCAAAGTCCAGGTAGACAACGTCCACAGCCTTCCCTGCATGGAGAAGGTGGGTCCCATGGTCATAGAAAGAGATCAAGTTGGTTAAGCAGGACCTCCCTTTCATAAGCCCATGCTGGCTGGCCCTGGTCCCTCGGCTGCCCTGCACTTGCCGTGAGAGCTCACTCAAGATGATCCACTCCATGATCTTTCCCGGTACCGAGGTCAGGCTGACAGGCCTAGAGTTTCCTGGATCCTCCTTCTGGCCCTTCTTGTAGATGGGCGTCACATTGGCCACCCTCCAGTCATCTGGTACCTCTCCTGTTGACCAGAATTGTTGATAGATAATGGAGAGAGGCTTGGTGAGCTCTCCCGCCAGCTTCCTGAGTACCCTTGGGTGAATCCCATCCGGCCCCATAGACTTACACGTGTCCAGGTGCATAGGCAAATCATTAACTACTTCCTCCTGGATTACGGGGGGGTTGTTCAGCTCTCCATCCTTATCTTCCAGCCCAGGAGGCTGAACACCCTGGGGGTAGCTGGTCCGACTATTGAAGACAGAGGCAAAGAAGGCATTAATTATCTCAGCCTTCTCCTCGTCCTTGTTTGGGATGTTCCCCCCCCCCCCCCCCATCCAGGAAGGGATGGAGATTCTCCCTGACTCTCTTTTTGTTGACATATTTATAAAAACTTTTTTTGTTTTTTTTTTTTTTGTTTTTTTGTTTTGTTTCTGGAGAACAAGACTTGTTCTCCAGACCCCTCACCAGCTTTGTTGATCTTTGGGAATGCTCCAGGACCTCCATGTCTTTCTCGTAGTGAGGAGCCCAAACCTGGACATAGCACTCAAGATGGGGCCTCACCAGTTCTGAGCACAGGAGAGACAATCACTTCCCTAGTCCTGCTGGCCACACTGTTCCTGATACAGGCAGGGATGCTGTTGGCCTCCTTGGCCACCTTGGCACACTGCTGGCTCATATCCAGCCGGCTGTCGACAGACACCCTCAGGTCCTTTTCCGCGGGGCAGTTCCAGCCACTCTTCCTGCCTCTTGTGGCGTCCATGGGGTTGGTGTGACCCAAGTGCAGGACTTGGGACTTGGCCTTGTTGAACCTCATACCATTGGCCTCAGCCCATAGATCCAGCCTGTCCAGATCCTGCTGTAGAGACAGCCTAGCCTCCAGCAGATCAACACTTCCACCCAACTTGGTGTCATCTGCAACCTTACTGAGGGTGCAGTTGATCCTTTTATCCACATCATTGATAAGGATATTAAAGTGAACTGGCCCCAGTACCAAGCCCTGGGGAACACCACTCGTGACCAGCCACCAACTGGATTGAACTCCATTCACCACCACTCTCTGGGCCACACCCTCCAGCCAGGTTTTTTCCTAGCAAAGCATACACCCATGCAAGCCATAAGCAGCAGTTCCTTCAGGAGAATGCTGTGGGAGATGGTGTCAAAGGCCTTACTAAAATCCAGGTAGACAACATCCACAGCCTTTCCCTCATCCACCAAGCGGGTTTCCTTGTCATAGAAGGAGATCAGGTTTGTCAAGCAGGACCTGCCTTTCACAAACCCATGCTGCCTGGGCCTGGTTGTCCTTTCCATGCAGCTTGGTGGCACTCAGGATGGTCTTCTCCATAACATTCCCAGGCACTGAGGTCAGACTGACAGGCCTGGAGTTCCCCGGATCTTCCTTGTTGCTCTTCTTGTAGGTGGGCACCACATTTGCTTACCTCTGGTCAACTGGGACCTCCCTGTTCAGCCAGGACTGCTGATACATGATGGACAGTGACTCAGTGAGCACTTCCACCAGCTCCCACACTACCCTTGGGTGGATCCCATCCAGAGCCATACACTCGTGTGCCTCTAAGGGCTGTAGCTGGTCACTAACTGTTTCCCCTTGGATTATGGGGGCTTCACTCTGCTCCCCTTACCTGCCTTGCAGCCCAGGGGTCTGGGTACCTGGAGGACAACTGGTCTTACCAAGGCCAAGAAGGCATTAAGTTCCTCAGCCTTTTCTCATCCTTGGGCACCATGTTTCCCCCTGCATCCAATAAAGGATGGAGATTGTCCTTAGCCCTCCTTTAGTTCCTAATGTATTTATAGAAAATTTTTAATTGTCTTTTAAGGCAATATCCAGGTTAAGTTCCAGTTGGGTTTTGGCCATTCTACTTTTCGCCCTGCATAACCTTACGACATCCTTGTTGTCCTCTGGAGTTGCTCGCCCCTTCTTCCAAAGGTCATAAATTCTGTTTTTTTTCCTGAGTTCCAGACAAAGCTCTCTGTTTGGCGAGCCCAGTCTTCTTCCCTGCCGGTTCATCTTTTGGCACATGGTGATGGCCTGCTCCTGTGCCTTTAAGATTTCCTTTCTGAAGAATTGCCATCCTTCCTGGGCCTCTTTTGCACGTCAGGAGAGCCTTCCAAGGACAACCAGGTCTTTAAACATACCAAATCTGCCCTCCAGAAGTCAAAGGGAGAGGTTTTTCTAAACCCCCTCCTTATTTCTCCCAGAAATAAAAACTCTATCATTTCATGATTGCTGCCTCCAAGACGGCTGCCAACCACCAGGTCACCCTCAAGTCCTTCTCTACTGGAAAACAACAGGTCCAGTGGGGCGCCTTTCCTACCTAGTTGGATCACTCATCAAGTGTGTCAGGAAGGCCTCTTCCACACACTCCAGGAACCTGCAAGACTGTTTTCTCTCCGCTCTATTGTCTTTACAGCCAACATTTGGCACGTTGAAGTCATCCACGAGAACAAGGGCCAGCGATTGTGAGACTTCTCCCAGCTGCTGACAGACTATTTAGTCTGCCTCTCGATCCTGGTTGGGTGGTCTATAACAGACTCCCACCATGGTACCTGCCTTGTTGGCCTTTCCCCTCATTCTTACCCATAAACACTCGACCTTTTCATCACCATCGTCAAGCTCTAGACAGTTAAAACACTCCCTAACATCCAGGGACACCCCACCGCCTCTCCTTCCTTGCCTGTCCCTTCTGTAGGGTTTATAGCCATCCCTTGCAGAACCCTAGTCGTGTGAGTCATCCCACCACGTTTCCGTTATGGCGACTATGTCGTAGTTTTCCATCTGCATAACAGCTTCCAACTCCTGTTTGTTGCCCCGATGCTGTGGGCATTAGTGTGGCCCTGGGGCAGCCCCCACCTCCCTCCTCTCCTCAGGGAGAGCCCCCAGAACCCCCAGCCCGGCCCTCAGCCGCCTCCTGCCAGGCTGGGAGCAGCACTTCCATCAGGGAGAGCCCCCAGATTGCCCCAATCCCATCTCTGGTGTGGCTCCGCAGCCTCCTGCCAGGCCAGAGCAGCCTTTCCCTTAGGGATGGAAGCTCCCTCACCCCCAAAACCGGCCCTGGGGTGTCCCTGCAGTCTCCTGCAAGGCTGGGAGTTTATAGCCATCCCTTGCAGCACCCCAGTCGTGTGAGTCATCCCACCACGTTTCCGTTATGGCGACTGTGTTGTAGTCTTCCATCTGCATAAGAGCTTCCAATTCCTGTTTGTTGCCCCGATGCTGTGGGCATTAGTGTAGATGCCCTTCAGTTGGGCTATTGATCCTGATACTTTTCTTGGAGGGAGAAGCCCTAATTCCCGCGAGAGAGTTCTCAAGCACTTCCGTGATTTCTAACAATTCAACAACCCTGTGGAGCCATGGGCTTGCTTTTCTTTCATAATAAACAACCCCAGGCAGTGCTACAGGCTTGGGGAAGAGTGGCTGGAAAGCTGCCCAGCAGAAAAGGACCTGGGGATGTTGGTGGACAGCCAGCTTAACATGAGCCAGCAGTGTGCCCAGGTGGCCAAGAAGGCCAACGGCCTGTATCAGGAATAGCGTGGCCAGCAGGAGGAGGGCAGTGATGGTGCCTCTGTACTGGGCACTGGTGAGGCCTCACCTCGAGGGCTGTGTTCAGTTCTGGGCCCCTCACTCCAGGAAGGACATTGAGCTGCTGGAGCGTGTCCAGAGGAGAGCCACCAAGCTGGTGAGGGGTCTGGAGAACAAGTCATACAAGGAGAGGCTGAGGGAACTGGGCATGTTTAGTGTGGAGAAGAGGAGGCTGAGGGGAGACCTCATTGCCCTCTACATCTGCCTGAAAGCAGGTTGTAGAGAGGTGGGTGTTGGCCTCTTCTCCCAAGGGAATAATGACAGGAACAGAGGGAATGGTCTGAAGTTGCAGCAGGGAGGTTTAGGTTAGATATTAGGAAGAATTACTTTACTGAGAGAGTGGTCAGGCCCTGGAACGGCCTGCCCAGGGAGGTGGTGGAGTCACCATCCCTGGAGGGATTTAAGGAACGTGTAGACATGGCACTTCAGGGCATGCTCTAGTGCCCGAGATTGTTGGGTTGTGTCTGTTTGTGGATGGGTGTGCTGTGTGGTTGTGGGTGTTTGTTTTGTGTGGTTTTTGTTTTTGTTTTGGTGTTTGTTTTTTTCTGTTTGTTTGTTTGTTTTTTATTTTGTTTTGTTGTGGGTTTTGTTGTTGTTGGTTTTTTTGTTGTGGTTTTTTTTTATTTTTTTGATGATCTCAAAGGTCCCTTCCAACCAAGAAGATTCTGTGATTCTGTAATTGTTTTCCCAACGAAATAGCATATTTTTCTAAATAGTAATTTCCCAACTGGTTGAAATCTTCTCCTTTATATTCTGTCTGGTACAATCTCCCACATAATATTTCAAAACAGCTTAGGTTCTCTTTAGCTCTTGGCTTTACATGTAGTCTGAGCAGAGCTATGGGTAATGCCTGATACCAATACAAATTCGCTTCCTGACATATTTTGGCTATCTGCTGTTTTATCGCGTGATTCATTTTTTTCTACTTGCCCGCTGGCCTGCAGCCTATATGGGGTGTGTCATTGACAACCAATTCCCAATCGTTTACTAACTTGTTGCACTACTTGTGCACAGAAGTGAGTACCTCTATCTGATGAGACAACTGTAGCTACCCCGAATCGAGGTATTACCTCGTTCAATAGCACTTTAGTCACTTCTCTCGCCTTGCTTGTTCTACAGGGAAAAGCCTCTGGCCATCCAGAAAAGGTGTCTGTAAGTACCAATAAGTGCTTGTACCCCCCTTTTCTCGGGAGTTTGGAAAAATCGATTTGCCAATGGCCTCCTGGTGTGTTTCCTTTCCCAATAGTTCCTCACTGTACTCAATTACCTGTGTTGGGGTTGTTTCTTGAACACATTTCACACTGCTGAGTCACTTGTCGAACAGTGGTATATAAATTCTGTCCTATCCATTTCTGACTCAAAAATTTATATAACGAATCTGCTCCCCAATGTGTCTTATCGTGTTCTTCTCTAACAAGTCCCCACACTAGTTTGGCAGGTATGATAATCCTACCGTCACTCAAGTGAGCCCATCCCCTGGAGGGAACTTCTCCTCCTAGTTCTTGGATGAGCTCCTGGTCTGGTCTAGAATATTCAATGCCCTCCTGGTCGTCCAGCTCTTTATTTCTACTGTCTGGAATTAAAGCTGAAATGGGTTCTTTCTGGGTTCTTTTTGCTGCCTGTTTAGCCTCATAGTCAGCCAAGCTCTTACCTCTTTCTTGGTCAGTGTTCCCCCTCAGATGTCCTCGGCAATGCATGATGGCCACTCTAGCTGGTAACCGTACTGCCTCCAATAGGCGAAGTATTTCTTCTGCGTGTTTGATCTGTTTTCCTTGCGCGGTAAGCAATCCTTGTTCCTTCCAGACTGCTCCATGGGCATGAACAACACCAAAGGCATATTTAGAGTCTGCCCATGTATCTATCTTTTTCCCTTTTACCAATTCCAAAGCCCTGCTCAAGGCAATAATCTCGGCCTTTGGAGCCGACGTCCCGGAGGGAATGGTTGGGATTCAATTACCTTATTTGTTGTGGTCACTGCATATCCAGCTTTACGGATACCTTGTCGGATAAAGCTGCTTCCATCCGTAAGCCAGGAGTCCTGTGCGTCCTCCAGGGGTTCTTCTTTCAGATCTGCTCTGCTGGAGTACACAGTCTCTATTGTTTCCAAACAGTCATGTGTCAGTGGTTCAGTTGTTGCCTCACTAAGGAAAGACGCTGGGTTCACAACGCTAGTTACCTCAATTTTAACGTCATCCGATTCAACCAGGATGGGCTGGTATTTCACAAACCTGGATGGGGAAAGCCAGTGATCCCCTCTCTGTTCCAATACAGCGGATACCGAATGTGAAACCAATACCGTCATCTTCTGGCCCAAACCACATTTCTGGGCTTCCTCAATATTTAGTATTATGGCCGCTACTGCTCGGAAACATCCTGGCCATCCTTCACTTACTTCATCTAATTGTTTAGAGAAGTAAGCTATGGCTCTTTTGTAGGCTCCCAGCCGTTGAGCTAGAAGTCCTAGAGCTATTCCTTGTTTCTCGTGAGAAAAGAGCCAAAAAGGTTTGGTTACATCAGGCAAGCCCAAAGCCGGGGCTCTCACGAGCTCTTTCTTGAGTATTTCAAATGCATTCTGGGCTTCTTTGGACCATATCCATTGAGTGGGATTATTTTTCAAAAGTTCATATAAAGGTTTTACTATCATCCCATAGTTGTAAATCCCTAATCAACACCGACCCGTCATTCCCGAAAAAGTTCTGAGTTCTTTTACCGCCCGAGGGAGAGGGGTTCTGCAGGTGGCTTCTTTTCATTCCGTTCCCAATTCCCATTGTCCTCCAGACAGCTCATATCCCTAGTAGGTTACTTGCCTCTACACCATCGGAGCTTTCTGTTGAGAAACCCGATATCCATTTAATCCCAAAAAGTTTAACAAGCTAACAGTCCACCGGGTACAGTCATGTTTTGTTTCGGTTGCTATCAATAGATCATCCACATATTGTAAAAGGGTTCCGTTTTTGGAAGGAGGCTTCCGTACCTCAAGCTCTTGTGCTAACTGATTTCCAAACATTGTCGGACTGTTTTTGAAACCTTGGGATAACACTGTCCGGGTAAGCTGTGTTTTCCTACTAGTGGTAGGGTTCTCCCACTCGAATGCAAACAACTTTTGACTTTCTTTGGCCAAAGGCAGACAAAAGAATGCATCTTTTAAGTCTAGTACTGTAAACCATACCCGACTGGTTTTCAATGCGGTAAGTAAGATATAGGGACTGGCCACTACAGGGTGCAAATCTTTAACCATCTTATTTATTGCTCTCAGATCTTTTACTACTCGATAAGTCCCATAGTGTTTCTTTACCAGTAGTATGGGGGTGTTATATTCTGATTCACATTCCACTAACAATGCATGCTGTAGAAAATTATTAACTGGGTTTTGTATTCCTTTACGATCTTCTAATCTCAAAGGATACTGTCTTTGGCGTATTGGGTTTGCCCCTTCTTTAAGCTCTCTTATTACGGGGGTGGCGTTTTTCGCCCTCCTTGGAGTCCCTGCAGCCCAAACTCCTGGATATGCTTGATTGGTGATTTCTTCAATTTCGGGTGCTGGTGTAATGGACCTTTCAGAGTGTATTAGGGCTAGACTCAAAATTTCAATTAATGTATCTTCTTTTACCTTTAATTCCATGGCTCCTCGCTTAAAAACTATCACTGCCCATAATTGTTCCAGTAAGTCTCGACCTAATAGTGATTTGGGGGAATTTGGCAAGTGTAGCAATCGCTGTATCCTAATCTGCTTTCCTAACATAAATTTGAGGGGTTTTGAAAAGAATGCCTTTTTCTCTTGGCCAGTAGCTCCTATGACATTCACAAAGTCTCTACTTATAGATATCAGTTCTTGATTTAAAACAGACAAAGAGGCACCCGTATTTATTAAAAATTCAACCTCTTTACCCTTGTTCCCTAGCTTTATCTTAACCAGTGGATCCGCTAGGGTAGATGCCCCAGGTCCCCGTCAATCGGTCTCTGTTTCAGCTATCAGGGCTGGTGGGGTACCTTTAAGCTCAGGGCATTCATTTTTCCAGCAATATGTGCATTGATTCCTTTCCAATACATTCCCAACATTAACACCTCTACCTCTTGTCGAATCCCCTAGTCCTCCTTTGTTCCCAAAAGGCCTTCCTCTTCCACCTCCTCTAAATCCCCTACCGTTCATTACTCCCCTCTGTTCTAATGCCACCACGGTGGCTGTGGCCATCACTTCTGTCAGCTTTCCTCTATCTACATCTTCTCCCCTTCTTCCTCACCGCTACTGCCACCCTCTGTCTCAGTGAGCGGCGATCCCTGTGGAGAAGGCGGATCTAGCAACGGAGGAGGAGGCATTCCCAAATCCTCAAGCTGTTTCCTCTCTCCTCTTTCTGGATTTGGTTACTTTCAAACACCTTTGTCCAATACTACATGCCGAGCAACACCTATTCATTTTCTCCTGCCCCTTTCTTTTATCTTTCTGCTCTTTCTCTAGGGACAAAACTAGAGGGTCTTGTGGTGGTATATTAAATCTGCAATCCTTTTGCCATTCCGGATGGTTTTGCAAAGTGAAAAACATATCCGCATACATAACCTCATCCCATTTTCCTTCTCTTGGTAAGAATAACATCAACTGTAATATAGTATTATAGTTTAGAGTCCCACTGAAGGGGCACTTTTCTCCATCTTCTAATTTGGATAGGGACCACCATTGATTGCAATATTTTATTAGAGTTTTCTTGTCCACATTCCCACCCAGTGGTCCCCCTATACCTTTCCAATGTGCTAAAATACATCCTAAGGGGCTCTCTTTCAACACGTCTCTACCTTGGCTTCCTCCCACTTTACTGATTCTCAAGCTGACTTCTACTTCATCCACAATATACATGTACTGCGTAAACAAACCCTTCTACCTCATCCCAATCCGCCCACACGTCACAGTTACGACAATAGATGTCCCAACCAAATCTTACCCTCAGCATCTTATCACACCTCACACGCTCAAACACAAAAACTGGTACACATGAGTTATCGAGATGTAACAAACAATGCCATCCAGGACTATCCACTCAAATACACTTAACACATTGGCAAATATACTTATTATACACACAGGATGACACACTCACACAAATTTTCCTGACAACACTAAGTATACAGACATCTAACAATTACAATAAACAGACATACAGTTATAATAATAATTACTGTGGTTATACCTGTCATTTAAATGTCTAAGATTCTATACTCGTTTCCTCCCTCTCCGGCCGCACCCTTCGCGGGGTTACGGAACCGCAGATCAGAACTCCGCGCTCGCTTTGCAGCTGTGCCACGTCTCAGTCACTCAAATCATACACACATGAGCTAGCTCAATTCATTTGCACGCTTTTTGTCAAATCTAAATCAGCCTTCAATAAACAATTCTTTTAAACAGTTCTGATTTCAATACCAATAAGTTACTACCGCCACAAAGTACCTTATTGCAAAAGTACGGAGCTTTATCCGCGCCCATACCTGACGCACCCAAACCAAACGTAGACCAGACGTCTCCTACGGCTGATGGGAACCCCAAATGACTGGTCCCCAAAACCCAAACAACTTTCTAAAGAATACCTTATTCAGTAGATGGTCCTTGTCTGCCCCCGCAGTGATCCGTATGAGGCGAGGAGTCCCTCTGGGAAAATCCCGGGGGTACCCTGGGGAGTCCTACTCTCAGCAGGTCCTGCAGCCCAGCAGAGAGGGTCCCACCTGGGTCGCCAGAACTGATGCCGTGAAAAGCCGAAATCAGGACTCAAGAATGGGGATGCCTATTAAGCAGGTATTCTTTATTGCAGTGCTGGACACACAGGGGATCGCTCCTCCAACTGTGCGCCCCAGGCAGAGTTAGTTTAACAACATATATACACGCTATACATACATGTTCATGCCATTTCTGAGAACTAATTAACATATTCATTATTTTTCCAAGAATTCTTTGTCATAGAGGGTGGGTTTGGTTGGCTCTGCATGTCTCATGGGTCTTGGGGCCCCCTGTTCTCAGAGATAAGTTCCTCTTGAAAGATAACAAGGTGCTGACCTACACAATTGCCATTTGCATACGTGGGCTCAAGGGCTGGGTTTTGGGGTGAGGGAGCCTCCATCCCTGAGGTAAGCTCTGCTCCTGGCCTGGCAGGAGGCTGTGGGGCCACCCTGGGGATGGGTCTGGAGTGGTTTGGGGGCTCCATACCAGAGGGAAAGGCTGCTCTGGACTCACAGGAGGCTGTGGGGCCGCCCTAGAGATGCGTTTGGGGGCTCTCCATAAAGGAAAGGCTGTTCCAGGCCTCACAGGAGGTTGTGGGGCCACCCTGGGGATGGGTCTGGGGGAGTCTTGGGGATCCATACCTGAGGGAAACACCACTCCCAGCCTTGCAGGAGACTGCAGGGTCACCCCAGGGCCGGTTTTGGGGGTGAGGGAGCTTCCATCCCTAAGGGAAAGGCTGCTCTGGCCTGGCAGGAGGCTGCGGAGCCACACCAGAGATGGGATTGGGGCAATCTGGGGGCTCTCCCTGATGGAAGCGCTGCTCCCAGCCTGGCAGGAGGCGGCCGAGGGCCGGGCTGGGGGTTCTGGGGGCTCTCCCTGAGGAGAGGAGGGAGGTGGGGGCTGCCCCAGGGCCACACTAATGCCCACAGCATCGGGGCAACAAACAGGAGTTGGAAGCTGTTATGCAGATGGAAAACTACGACATAGTCGCCATAACGGAAACGTGGTGGGATGACTCACACGACTGGGGTGCTGCAAGGGATGGCTATAAACCCTACAGAAGGGACAGGCAAGGAAGGAGAGGCGGTGGGGTGTCCCTGGATGTTAGGGAGTGTTTTAACTGTCTAGAGCTTGACGATGGTGATGAAAAGGTCGAGTGTTTATGGGTAAGAATGAGGGGAAAGGCCAACAAGGCAGGTACCATGGTGGGAGTCTGTTATAGACCACCCAACCAGGATCGAGAGGCAGACTAAATAGTCTGTCAGCAGCTGGGAGAAGTCTCACAATCGCTGGCCCTTGTTCTCGTGGATGACTTCAATGTGCCAAATGTTGGCTGTAAAGACAATAGAGCGGAGAGAAAACAGTCTTGCAGGTTCCTGGAGTGTGTGGAAGAGGCCTTCCTGACACACCTGATGAGTGATCCAACTAGGTAGGAAAGGCGCCCCACTGGACCTGTTGTTTTCCAGTAGAGAAGGACTTGTGGGTGACCTGGTGGTTGGCAGCCGTCTTGGAGGCAGCAATCATGAAATGATAGAGTTTTTATTTCTGGGAGAAATAAGGAGGGGGTTTAGAAAAACCTCTCCCTTTGACTTCTGGAGGGCAGATTTGGTATGTTTAAAGACCTGGTTGTCCTTGGAAGGCTCTCCTGACGTGCAAAAGAGGCCCAGGAAGGATGGCAATTCTTCAGAAAGGAAATCTTAAAGGCACAGGAGCAGGCCATCACCATGTGCCAAAAGATGAACCGGCAGGGAAGAAGACTGGGCTCGCCAAACAGAGAGCTTTGTCTGGAACTCAGGAAAAAAAACAGAATTTATGACCTTTGGAAGAAGGGGCGAGCAACTCCAGAGGACTACAAGGATGTCGTAAGGTTATGCAGGGCGAAAAGTAGAATGGCCAAAACCCAACTGGAACTTAACCTGGATATTGCCTTAAAAGACAATTAAAAATTTTCTATAAATACATTAGGAACTAAAGGAGGGCTAATGACAATCTCCATCCTTTATTGGATGCAGGGGGAAACATGGTGCCCAAGGATGAGAAAAGGCTGAGGTACTTAATGCCTTCTTGGCCTCGGTAAGACCAGTTGTCCTCCAGGTACCCAGACCCCTGGGCTGCAAGGCAGGTAAGGGGAGCAGAATGAAGCCCCCAGAATCCAAGGGGAAACAGTTAGTGACCAGCTACAGCCCTTAGAGGCACGCGAGTGTATGGCTCCGGATGGGATCCACCCAAGGGTAGTGTGGGAGCTGGTGGAAGTGCTCACTGAGTCACTGTCCATCATGTATCAGCAGTCCTGGCTGAATGGGGAGGTCCCAGTTGACCAGAGGTAAGCAAATGTGGTGCCCATCTACAAGAAGAGCAACAAGGAAGATCCGGGGAACTCCAGGCCTGTCAGTCTGACCTCAGTGCCTGGGAATGTTATGGAGAAGACCATCCTGAGTGCCATCAAGCTGCATGGAAAGGACAACCAGGCCCAGGCAGCATGGGTTTGTGAAAGGCAGGTCCTGCTTGACAAACCTGATCTCCTTCTATGACAAGGAAACCCGCTTGGTGGATGAGGGAAAGGCTGTGGATGTTGTCTACCTGGATTTTAGTAAGGCCTTTGACACCATCTCCCACAGCATTCTCCTGAAGGAACTGCTGCTTATGGCTTGCATGGGTGTATGCTTTGCTAGGAAAAAACCTGGCTGGAGGGTGTGGCCCAGAGAGTGGTGGTGAATGGAGTTCAATCCAGTTGGTGGCTGGTCACGAGTGGTGTTCCCCAGGGCTTGGTACTGGGGCCAGTTCACTTTAACATCCTTATCAATGATGTGGATAAAAGGATCATTTGCACCCTCAGTAAGGTTGCAGATGACACCAAGTTGGGTGGAATCCAACTAACCAGATCTGCTGGAGGTTAGGCTGTCTCTACAGCAGGATCTGGACAGGCTGGATCTATGGGCTGAGGCCAATGGCATGAGGTTCAACAAGGCCAAGTCCCAAGTCCTGCACTTGGGTCACAGCAACCCCATGGACGCCACAAGAGGCAGGAAGAGTGGCTGGAGCTGCCCCGTGGAAAAGGACCTGGGGGTGTCTGTCGACAGCTGGCTGGATACGAGCCAGCAGTGTGCCAAGGTGGCCAAGGAGGCCAACAGCATCCCTGCCTGTATCAGGAACAGTGTGGCCAGCAGGACTAGGGAAGTGATTGTCTCTCCTGTGCTCAGAACTGGTGAGGCCCCATCTTGAGTGCTATGTCCACTTTTGGAATCCTCACTACGAGAAAATCATGGAAGCCCTGGACCATTCCCAAAGATCAACAAAGCTGGTGAGGGGTCTGGAGAACAAGTCTTGTGAGGAGCGGCTGATGGAACTGGGGTTGTTCAGCCTGGAGAAAAGGAGGCTGAGCACCTTGTCACTCTCTACAACTACTGAAAGGAGGTGATAGCGGGGTTGGTGTTAGTCTCCCTTCCCAAGTAAGTAGTGTTAGGACACGAGGAAATGGCTGCAAGTTACACGAGGGGAGATATAGATTGCATATTAGAAAAAATGTCTTCACTGAAGAGTTTGTCAAGCGCTGGAACAGGCTGCCCAGGGAAGTGGCTGAGACACCATCCCTGGAGGTGTTTATAAGATGTGTAGATGGGGCACATAGGGATGTGGTTTAGGTGTGGACATGGGAGTGTGAGGGACTCAATGACCGTAAAGGTCCTTTCCATCCTAAATGATTCTATGAGTCTATGATTCTTTTGAATCTTGGGACTTGGTTTCATCCTCGCCCCTTCTCTGGGAGGCCAGGAGGTGTCACAGAATTTTCCTGCCCTGGGCACTGCTCACCCCCACATCCCACTGCCCCCAGGAAGAGCCCTGAGCCACAAGTGAGGGGCAGGATCTGCCTTGCCAGGGCCTGGGGGTGAGGGCTTGGCCTTTCTGCTTCCTCAGACAAAGCCAGGCTTTCCTCAGCATTACAGCCACCTGCACTCTGCCTTTGCCTACCTGCAATCACAGCCTCCAATTATCTGCTCTAACGAGTCCCCAGGGAGCCTTTGTCAGTAACTGCCCTCAGTGGGGCTCCTTAAGGCTTCCAGGAAGTTTGGGTTGTGCTTCTCATTTCTTGAGCACTTTCTTCAATCTTCTCTCAGTATCTGAGGTTCATGGACTCAGCAGCAAATACCCCATGGGGCTCCTTGAAAACAGAAAGCCTTAACAAGGAATTTATCTCTTTGCAATTTCCTTCAAGCCTTAAACCCTTGTACAGCTACTTGGGGAGCTTTTGTGGTGTAGTTAATGACAATTTTTTCAAAGTGCATCTAATGAAAATGCTTTCTTGATTGTAAAGGATGTATTTTATGAGTGTTCAGTTTACAGAGGAGGTGATGGAAGCATTCTCCAAGGGATACTGAGGCCGAGTGTCTCCTCAGGAGGTCTGGCCAGGTCAGGAAAAGCAGTCCCGTGATGTCCATCCCTGTATGGACAGCTTTGCTCCTCAGCTCCCCAACCCCACCAGGTCTGACCTCGCCCACCTGGGACTGACATCACTGTTCCTTGCATCAGACTTCTCCACTCCAGTCTGGATGTGACAGCTCCATTGCACCATCTCCCACCTGCTCTCCTCAGAGACCTGGCTGCTCACAGCCACAGGGGAATTCTGCCTGTTCTTCAGAAAAGAAAAGTAAAGCACAGTCAGTTTTCATAAACAAGAAAACACTGTGTAATCATACGCAAAGTACAAACTGCCTCTAATGAGGTTGCCTTTCTACAAGGGATAATCTTAGGAGAAATAGTTGAGGTAGGTAGATACACAAAGATAGATATAAACATAATGAAAGAGCTGGCTGAGGAGACAATGAGATTACTGAGAGACAGGCAAGGTTTTACTCCCTGAGGGTGAAAGAGCAGCAGAGGTGAGAGGTACCTGGATGAACAAAGAGTAAAGGGAGGAGAAAACTGGAGAATGATGGAGAGGGCCTTTTCCTAGACAGTCTGCATCTGAAAAGATGACTTTGCAAATGACCATTGTATCAGGACAAGTGTAGAGTATAGGAAAGATTAGAGAAACAAAATACGCCATATAACAGACAAAATAGTTGTAGTGAAGTCACAAGGGAAGACTGAGATTTCTTTGGAATATCACCCCTGGAAGGTGACAGGCTTGGCAGAGCTCTCTTGTGAGTGAGGACAAGCCAATGTTGCCCCCACCTTTGAAAGAGGCCCAGCCCAGGGCCCCACAGTCTGTACAAGCTCCCTGGGGTGATTAGTGTGCCATCAATGAGAGTCCTCTTGGGTGACATTTCTGGGCACCAGAAAGAGAACAATGTGTCCAAAAGCAGTCAGCATGGACTTTCCAAGGGTAAATCAAGCCTCAGTGAGGAAGTGGTGACAGCGGGGAAAGCTCTTGGGTTTCCTGTGTCCATGGAAGTCAGTCAGATGTTGGTACAGTCAGACCAGCTGCAGCTTTCTTGTCCTGCTCCAGGCAGGGTTGCTCAGATGCAGGGCTACTTGACAGGTATCTCCAAACAGCCCAGATCATTTCCTTTGCTTAACCGTTCATTCCCATTGCATTATTTTCCCACGTCTCAAGTCCCACTCTTTAACCAACTTCATCCTCTCCCTTGCAAAAAGTCAACCCCTTTTCACCATTTCCCCACTGGCGCTGCGTGTCCTCACTTTGCTCCCACCTTTGGTGTTTCTGAGATGGTATCCCAGTGCTTTCTACCCTGATTAGCAACTCCATTACACCAGTACTGTCTTCTTATCTGTAGCGTCCTGCAGCTTCTACAATGATGCTCTTGCTAGAGGCACCCTGACTCAGGATGAACATCAGCACGTGTACTTCCAATGCTTGACTGCTGGAGCTTATGTCCAGAGGGACCTTGACCCACCTGGGGATTTGGCCATCAGAAACCTGAAGGTTTAGAAGAAAGAGGTGCACAACAACTCCATGCAGCAGCATGGGCAGTGACCACACCAGCTAAGGAGTGCCCTGAGGAGAAGGGCTTTTGAGTCATGATGGCTGCCATGATGAGCCAGTGGGCTTTGCATTTCAAAAGGCAAATGGAGAGACTGGAGAGGGTCCAGAGGAGGTCTGACGAGATGGTGAAGACCCTAAAGCTTGAGCTTTGAGGAGAGTCTGAGGGAACTGGGCGTCTCTACCCTGCAGAAGGGGAGGCATGGGGTAACCTGTGAAAGAGCCTACCTGGAGAGGTGACAGACCCAAGGTCTCTTCTGCAGTGTCCATGGATATGACAGAGGCAACAGCCACAAACTGCCTCTTGGGAGCTTTAGACAGAGCATTAAGAGACCTTGCAAAGTGGAGCCAGGTCACTGGAGGGACACCAACGTTGACAGAGCTTGTACTGTGAGAAGAGGCTTACAGAGCTGGGCTTGTTCAGCTTGGAGGAGAGGAGCGCTTGGGGGGAACATGGAGCAGCGTTGCACAGTTACCAGGAAGACTGAGCCTGAGTCAAATCCATGGTAGAAGATACAAGGACAAGAGGCAATGGGCTGAGAAAAGGGACGGTCAAGCCAGATAAGGAGGAACTTTTTCCAGCATGAGGATAGTCAAGCACTGGAAGCTGTTTCCCAGAGAGCGTGCAACAGCTCTGTCCTGGAAAGGGATCCAGACATCTTTGAACAAAGCCCTGACTCTTCAGGTCTGACCCTGTTTTCAATGGGAAGTTGGTCAAGACACCCTCCAATTCCCTTTGAGCCTGAATGATGCTGTCCTCCTCCTGTCCTTCCATCTGCAGGCTGAGATATTTCCCCTCTTGGAGCAGACATTCTGAAAAACCACTCCAAATCTGGAAAGACTCTTCAATGCTCCAAGTACAGTTGGGTTGGGAAAAAAATAAACAACACAAAACTATGCTGGATTATTTTTTCACAGAGACAGTTTTAAAGGGTCAAAGTAGATTCAATGCATGAATTCTGACAGTCAAGTTACAAAGAGGGAGGAAAAAAAGGCAACAAAATCTTTGTCAGTAAAGAAAAACTCCCCCAGCCTGTGGGATGTCCTCATTAGTTGGCCCTCTAGGAACTGGGATCCTTGGGCTTCTTGGTCTTAAGTGGGAGCTCAAATCCTGAACTGGAAGGACAACATTGGCTGCAGGTACACACCGTTTTCTTGACACGACTGTGAGATCAGACCCAGTGGATTGAGTTTCTCACACAGGTCACGGAGGAGGGCAGGATGTCGGGGAGAGGGGCACACACTTCAGTTTCCCAAATCCCATGAGTTTTCCCAAACCATCCTTCTCTTGACCTCTGGCATCCTATTTCTTGAGATGCAAAGCTGGCGGGTCTTCTGTTGATAAAGCATCAGTGATCCTTCCAGTGATTCTGTGATTTCCTTTAGAGTGGCAAAAAATAATAATAATGATGAAAAGAAATGTTAAAGTAACAGTCTACTTCCACAATAGCAAATCTGGACAACGGCAATTAAATTAGTATTTGCCATATAAGGTATGATATCCCATCCTGAAGTACATATTGAAAGTGGTTCAGATGAAGGGTGGTCTTGCAAAAGTCACCCCTTGTGTCCCCGTGTGGCACAGACGCTGCTGGTTTCCCTCTCCAGAGAGTGGCAGAGGCTGGATCACCTTCTCAGAAGAGGCTCCTTGCCAGGGAGCCACAGCCATGGGGGGAGCTCACCTGGTTCTTATTGACACTTCACTCAACAGCTATTTGGATACTTTTGGTGCTTTTCTGGGATGACTATTCCTGCACAGAGGATCATAAAAAGACGACTGTTTCTTAAGAGATGGTGAAAAAGGCCCTGTTTGGCCAAGAAGGCCCACCATGTGCTCTGCAGGGAGCGAGGAAGATTATAAAAAGCACTCGGAAAGTCCAAAATGCTCTTCCAAAGGGCGAGTGGCCCTGAGCAGTGGTGATTGGCCACGTGTAAGTCTGTTAGAGAGCATCAAGCAATGTCAGCGAGAAGCAAGGGGATGGCTGATGGCTTTAGCCAATCCTTACAGCCATGTCTGAAGCCAGCCGTGGGAAGCAGTGGATGTTTGTGGGTAGAGGCTGAGGAAGAGGCTTCTTCTGGGACAATGGCAGGAAGGAAGACCCTTCCTCTGCAAACCAGGGGTGATACAGACATTCATCTCTTGTGTGCCTGCCTCAGCCTGGCGGATGGGGAATGCCCACTGCTGGGGGTGGCTGTTCTTAGGAATGCCCCATGGGCTGACAACTTGCTCCTTTCCCCTCCTTCACTGCCCACACTTGGATGGACTTCAGGAAACATCCATGAGCCTGGAGGATGCACAAACCTCCTGGGCTGAGGTCTCAGCACTGCAGGGGCAGAGGAAGGGTTTGTGAGACACATGGGCGTGCAGGGAGAGAGCAGTGTGGGGGGAGCAGTGAGTGTGCTAAAGGCAGGAAGAAGAAATGAAATATTGGGGGTTGGCTGTTCAGTGCTGGGATGTGGAGCTACAGAGAGGATTCTGGCACGGATTCTCCAGGATTCTGGAGCTTGGAAATCTTGGGGATAAATGAGCAGTAGCAAGGCTTTGGAGGAAACCACGTGAGATGTGGGGAACTCACTGGCAGTGGCAAATCCTCAGACACCCACATTTTGGTGTTGGAAACAAGGAAGCAGGCACAGGCACAGGACAGCGTAGCTGTGGTGGGGATGGCCAAGGGCCTTGGTGGGGCGTTGACACCCCAACAGATCTGAGACCCTTGTTCTCTTGCCTGTGGCTTCTGTCTCTTCCACTGAGACCCAGGAGAGAACACAAGGTCCTTACAGCTCCTGTGCCTCGTTGCCTCCTCAGCCACCCCCCATAAATCCTGGGAGGTGCCCTACTGCTGACCTGCACCTGGCAACACACACTCCCAATCACATTGCCCCCAGGAAGAGCCCCAAACATGCCAAGAGGGAAAGGAGCCCCATCTGTAGGGGATGTGGGTAAGGACGTGGCCTTCCTGCTTGGAAGAGCACATCAAGGGCTTCCACAGTGATCTCTACATTTAAATTTTCCGTTGTACCAAGTGTCTCCAACTTCCTGCTTCACCAGCCCCCAGGGACAGGACCCTTGTCTGCTCATTCCCTCCATGGTTTCTTCAGTGATGGGCTTCAGCAGGGCCTGCAAACACTCTCAGAAACCTGGAGGTTTGCTGCTGGCTCTTAGTTCTCTAGAGACTTGGTCAGCCTTTAGAGATCTGCAGTTCAGGAACTCGGCACCAGAGGGTTCATTAACATGCAAAACGCCCTGAGGAGCCAAGCCAGGCCATAATTTTCCCTTCATCTTCAATTCTTCTGTGGTTAATTAGAGAGCTTTAGGGAGTGGAGTCAAAGCGAAAAGATGTCAAGGCAAAGAGGCCAAGTGCATGAAATGCTTGATTTCAACTTGCCAATTCTGCATTAACGCCAAGGAATTTGGGTTACAGGAATGTCTCCAAGTAGAGTCTGCACCATCCAGACCCATGTGGATGGGCTGGCAGAGCCACCCCCAGCAGGGGGATCCCCATCGCCCACGCTGAGGCAGTCCAGATGCAAATATCTGCAGTGCCCACTTGTCACAGGCCTCCAGGCAGAGGGTGACTCATTCCCATGACCCTCAAAGCCTGGATCGGCTCGTTGTGCTTTTGCTGTCCTTCCCTTCATCTGTCAAGCCCATGGGAGCTTTGGCTTTGTCATCATCCCTACGTCCTGGGACAAGGTTTCTCAATTCCTCCTCTGCAGCTTCCCTGCTTCCACCTCCTTTGTGCTGCCTCTTTGTCCTGGAGCTCAGTCAGTTCCAACAAGCAGCCTCCTGAGACGGTTGCTTCTTTTCAGGGGGAGTTGGAGAGATCATTTTTGTGCCTGGAGGAGGCTGTCCTGTAAGGCCTATCAGATTTTCCATGATCCTTCAGCCTTCAGAGCTGCTTCCCACGGCACCACTCGCATCAGTCTCCCAAGTACATCAAAGTCTTCTTCTCTGGAGTCCACCCGTTTTTGCTCTGCTGCTGGCCTTCCTCACTCCTCTTCGGCACCTGGGACCCCACTATTTCCTGGTGACAGCAGCCAAGGCTGACACTGGTTTTCACCTCCCTGACCACTCTTTTTGTTTTTTATTTGTTTTTTGCCAGGACCGGGTCCAGGTGAGCATCACCCTTGTTTGCCCATCTGGCAGCTGTGTTAAGAAGTTGTCCCAAGGTCCTACAGGCTGCTGGCACCCTGTGTCTTTGCCTGGCCAGTGAATGCCAGGGCAACTACTGTTCCCCATAGGAACCTGCTCATTGACTCGGAGACTTCTTCAGGTTGCTGTTAGAAGACTTATTCTGCCTACTGTGCCCGATCAAGTGGGTTATAATGGCCAAGACATTTTCACCCTTATTGGCTTCTCCTCTCATCCTCACTCACACAAGCTCACTTAACCCTTGACCCATCTCACACAGGAGCTCCATAGATCCGAGCTTCTCCTTCACTCAGGGGGCATTCTGCTGGTCGTCCTCTTCCCTGCTACTCCCTCCAGCAGAGCCTGTAGCCTTCCATTGCAGCACCACAGCTCAGCAAGATGTCCCACCACATCTCATTCAATCCCAAACCATCCCAGTTCTGTGAGTAGACATGGGACTCCTCCTGGCAGTGCATATTTGGGCCACAGCACCTCAGCTGACTTCTCACGGGGAAACCTGAGCTGTGATCCTGCCCAGAAGAACCATTGTACATCGAGCAGTTCGTGCTGGGCTGGGCTGTACGTACAGAGTGGCCTTCACCCCTGGGCTGTGCTGCACAGATGCCTTGGCCACAGGACAACCTCAGCAGCACATTGTCACACAGGAGCCTGCAGAAAGGTCCCAGTCTGTACCAGACATTTTGCCTTCCGCGTGGCCCTCCCTGTACCCGGCACTGCTGCAGGAAGTTCTCATGGAAACGTCCTGTCTGTTTGACTGTCGAGATGATGAATAGTGTTGTTTCCTTGTAAGAAAATCCTGGAGTGGTTTGAATGACCAAAAGAGGAGACTGTCTCCTATGGAGGGGGTCTGCATGGTTGTCTGCATGGTTTGCTGCATTTGGGTCGAAGGCCCATTCAATGCTACACCTCCTGGGGTTCTCACCATCGAAACAGACATGAGATTTGTGAGAAACACCGGCTCACGATTAGAATTTGATAGAGAACAAAGTCGCCGAAGCAAAGATAAAAAAATTACAAATTTATTATACGAAACAGTGCTGAATGTGGTGCATCTCAAAGCAGAGGCACACCTCATCTTTCAGCTTTTAGGTATTTATACCCTATCCCGGCCGCCGGAGTTTCTGTCTCTCTTCTCGTTGGTTGAGAAGTTGGAGCTCACATTCTTCCCAACCGCCTGACCCGTTACAAGTTCAGTTCACACCTTTTCACCTTACAGGGCATACACACACCTCCCCTACGAAATCATTATCCTAAACACGCCTTTGATTAGTTGATTACGCTACAAGTTATTTCACAGTCTTTGCTGCCATCTACTACCCAGTGTTAGTAATTACAAGCACTCTGGTGGTCGTTTACTTCCTCAGGTGGTCGTATCCTCCTCTTCATCAGCTGCTCTCTAGATGACCTTAGTCCACTCAGCGGTCTTCACAGCCCCCTCAGCAGTTTTACTGTCCAGGCCTGGTTTCTTTGGCCTTATCGATACTCCCCTATCTTCTGGGTTCCTGTATTGAAGGCCACATTCCAGTCTGTTTCTCTTTACCTGGATAACGTTCTGTAAACAAGGATCCCTTGACAGACCCAGGGCAGTTCTAAGGATTAGTTGGGTGCCATTGATTAGATTCTACTATCACTAAGCCTCCTTTGTTAGTGCAGACACACTAACAAACATATATCCATTTGCTGAAGCAAAACTTAACCCGTTTCTCACAGTTCACCTCCTTTTCATTCATTACATTTTTGCTGAAGCTCATAACCTTCTTCCCATTTATTTAATAATAACTGTAACCTCTCATTTTGTTCTTCCTTCTGGTGGTCCCTTTTCCTTAGGACCATAATTCTCTGTGGTGTAACATCTTGATTCGAGGCCTTTGCATCTGGTAGACTGGTCACTTGCATTCCTTCTACCACACTAGAAATCCATCTCACTGCACAAGGAATAAAGCAAGGTATGAACAGCAGTCCAGTAGTAGCACATAACGAAATGAAGCCCACCTTTTTCTACCAAGATACTCCAAAAAAGTTATCCCACCAGTTGGCCTCTATCATAGACTTCCATTTTGCATTTTTGCACCGGGACACGTGCTAGTAATCTGATGTTCGTTGCTATATCTCTCACAGCTTGCCCGTTATCATCAATTTGAAGACAACATTCTGAAGTGTTAAACTTGCCGCATACCCCCCCTTCTTCTACTAGTAGGTAGCCTAAAGCCAATCTATTCTGGTACATTGCAGTTGGCATCTGTGTTTGTTGGGCCGCTATTAATTCTAATGCTGAGGCGGTCTGATTGGTAATTACTTCGAGTACAGCTTGCAACGTAATTATTCTATCGAGCATATAACCATGTGTTTGATATCCCCAGCTACCATCTTGTAGAGTCTGACATAAAGGGTCTTGACTTGCATATTCAAACTGCATCGGGAGACATTCAGGATCAATATTGACTGGAGATTGCTGATATCACCCCACGTGTAAGAAAAAAAATAGATAAAATATTAAAGAGAAGAAATAGTTTCTTATTTTTTAGTATTGTGATACTGGCACTTCTGAAATCCCGATCACTAACTGCGTAAGAACCGAGGGATTCCTGAAAACTGCCCAGAGGCTTGGCTTGTTAGGGCGTTTTGCATGTTAATGAGCCAAGTTCCTGAACTGCAGATCCTGAAAGACTGAACAAGCATCTGGAGAAGTAACAGTGGGCAGCAAACCTCCAAGTTCCTGAGGGTGTCAGCAGGCCCCACCGAGGGCCATCACCAGAGAGACCCTGGAGGGAAGGAGCAGGCAAATTGCCATCCCTGGGGACTGGTGAAGCAGAAAGGCAGAAGCACTGGTTACAGGTAGAAAACCACACGTGGGGATGGCTCTGAAAACCTTGGATGCATTTAGTTGATCAAGAGAGCAAAGCCCTGACCCCTGTCCCTTGGGAAAGGGGATTCTTCCCTCATGGGAGTCTCAGGGCTTTTCCTGGGGCAGGGAGAGGTGGGGCTGTGCAAAGCAGGGTGCAGGACAGCAGTGGGACACCTCTCAGCCTCTGTGGAGGTGAGGAGGTAAGGACGCACTGGGGACTTAAGGAACTGCTGTCCTCTTGTGGGCCTCAGGGGCAGAGACAGCAGCCATAGCCAAGAGGACAAGGATTTCAGTTCTGTTGATGATGTTGTTCTTTGTTCTGACCCCACCAAGGCCCTTGGTTGTCCCCACCACAGGCTGTCCTCCACTGTCCTGCGACTGTGCCTGCTTCCTTGCAGACTTCAACTCCCCCCCTGGTTCCTCACATCACTCTGACCCAGGGTCTCCCACGCTTTACTGGTGTCTCCCTGTCCTCACTGGCTGTGTCTTCAAACACAAAGATTTCTGAGTAATTGCCGGTGCCTGTGAGGTTTCCACAACTGATCCAGCTTCTTCCAAGGCCCTGCTAATGCTCCCCCAGCTCCCAAGATGTCCTGGCCTCCAGACTTGCTTGAATCCTCTCTCCATATCCCAGCACGGAACGGCACACGTACCTTCTGCTGCCGCCTCAAATTGAAGAATCAACCTGCTTCAATTCAACATGACCCCACCTCACCCATGGTATTTCAGATCTTTTCCTACCTCTAACACACCTATACATCGCTCTCTCTGCACTCCCCTGTGGTGCACAAACCCTTCCCTCTTCCCCAGCAGTGCTGGGCAGTCTTCAGGAACCACCTTTTCGAAGCAGAGGAGCCAGCAATTCCACTCTGCCGTAACTCCAGCAAGCTGGGCAGGAGACCAGCTTGGCTGAAGAGGGAACGCCTCGTGAAGTTCAGGAGGAAAAGAAATGCTTCAGTCTCTGGCAGCAGGGTCAGGCTTCGCAGGAAGATTACAGAGCTGTGGTTTGTATATGCAGGGAGAAGGCAGGAAAGGTCAAAGCTCAATTAGAGTTGAAACTGGCCAGTGTTGTCTCAGAAAACAAGAAGGGCTTTTTAAAGTATGCTAATAGCAAGGGGAGGTCAAAAGAAAGCATTGGACCAATACTTGTTGAAGAT
The DNA here is from genome assembly GCF_964106895.1 of Numenius arquata. Classification (NCBI taxonomy): domain Eukaryota; kingdom Metazoa; phylum Chordata; class Aves; order Charadriiformes; family Scolopacidae; genus Numenius; species Numenius arquata. Next base: position 378,137 of record NW_027415198.1, read on the forward strand.
GGTCATCTGACTAATAGGGATGAAGAGAAAGCAGAGGCATGCCATGCTTTTTTGGCCTCAGGCTTTAATAATGCAGCTAGAGCTTGGGCTGCCCGCTCCCCTGAGTCGGAGGAGCTCGGCTGTGGGAACAGAGACTGTCCATTTGTGAACACTGAAATCATGAGGCACCAACTGGATCAGATTAATGTTCACAAGTCCACGGGGCCTGATGGGATTCACCCCAGAGCACTGAAGGAGCTGGTGAATGTGATGGCAGGACCCCTGTCGATCACCTACCAAATGTTTTGGGAGTCAGGAGAGGTCCCCCCTGACTGAGACGTAGCCATTGCTATTCCAATTTACCCAGAGGGTTTGAGGGAAGACCCAGGGAACTACAGACCCGTTAGTCTAAGCTCAGTTCCTGGAAAAATTTATGGAGAAGGTTATACTGGGTCCTATTGAAAGGCACTTAAAGAACAGTCAATATGGGTTCACAAAGGGAAAGTCCTGCCTAACTGATTTGATATCCTTCTATGATAAGGTCACCCGCCCACTGGATGAAGGGAAAGCAGTGGATGTAGATTTTCTGGATTTTAGTAAGGCTTTTGATACTGTCCCTCACAGCATCCTTCTAGACGAGCTTCTGGGTTCACGGTGCACTGGGTGAAGAAGCGGCTGAAGGGCAGAGCTCAAAGGGTTGCAGTGAATAGGGCTACCAGTGGTGCTCCTCAGGGTTCAATTCTAGGGCTGGTTCTATCCAATACGTTTATCAGCGATCTGGACGCAGGAGTTGAATGCACCGTGAGCAAGTCTGCTGATGATCCCAAACTGGGCGTTGCTATTGACCCTCTTGTGGGACAAGATGCCTTGCAGAGAGATCTAGAGAGATTGGAGCACTGGCCGATGATTGATGTGATGAAATTTAACACATCCAAATGCCAGATCCTTCACCTAGGATGGAGTATTGCCGGGCACAAGTATAAATTGGGAGAGGAGTGGCTGGAGAGCTGCCCTGCAGAAGGGGATCTGGGGTGCTGGTTGGCAGCAGGAGTCCCAGCAGGAGTCCCTGGGAGTCAGCAGGGAGCCCTGGCAGCCAAGAGGGCAAACCACACGCTGGGGGGACATCAAAGACAGTAGAACCAGCCGGTCAAGAGAGGTGATTATCCCACTGCATTCAGTGTTGGTGTGGCCTCACCTTGAATAGCGTGTGCTGTTCAAGGCCCCACCATTTAAGAAGGATGTGAAGGTCTTTGAAAGCGTCCAGAGGAGGGCATTAAAGCTGGTGAAAGGGCTGGAAGGCATGATGAGGATCGGCTGAGGACTTTGGGCTTGTCTAGTTTGGGCAAAAGGAGGCAGAAGGATGACCTCCTTGTTCTCTACAGTCCCCTGAGGTGGGGAAGTGGAGAGGGAGGTGCTGGTCTCTTCTCCCTGGGAACCAGGGATAGGACGCGTGGGAATGGTTCAAAGCTGGAGCAGGGGAGGTTTAGAGTGGACATCCAGAAGCTTTCCTTTACCGAGAGGGTGGTCAAACACTGGAACAGGCTTCCCAGAGAGGTGGTTGATGCCCCAAGCCTGGCAGTGATTAAGAGGCATTTGGAAATGCCTTTAAATACACGCTTTAACTTTTGACCAGCCCTGAATTGGCCGGGCAGTTGGACTAGATGATTGATGTAGGTCCTTCCAATTGAAATTATTCTATTCTATTCTATTCTATTCTATTCTATTCTATTCTATTTGATTCCCAAGTTGTCAGAACCCCTCGATCCTGCCCCACCACTTCATGTCTGAGCTTGCTCAAGTAACCCCTGACTTGCCCCACATCCACTGCTGGTTGTTCTCCTCCAGAGTCCTGCTTCAAGGAACACAGGCCTGGGAGACCTTATGGCTGAAGACAAAGAGGACAAAGAGGACCTCAGACACATCTGCACCTTCTCTGACAAAATTCAGCAGTAGCCACACCTGTAAAGAGGAAATGAAATGTCCCTGAGGAGAGCAAACCCTTCGGACCAGAGAGACGCAGGGCTGGACTGCGCGGCCCTGGCAGGAGAGGGCTTTGCTGCCTGTGGTGTCTCTGAAGCCCTGGAGGGCCTGTGGTGAAGCTGATCTCCAGGAAGGACAAGGTGCTCTTGAAAATGTCCTTGGCTACGGACAACCTGTGATCCAACACTGTGAAAACCATTGCTCTGTTCCTTGATTGCATCATCAAAAGGATGACTAAAGGATGCGGGAGCAGCACTGCCAGCATCTACCGGATGGAGAAGGGACAGGACTTGACCCCCTGTGGTTGCTTTAATGAAACCCTTGAACGTGCCTGAAGGTCTCCTGGGGTCTGTGACGATGTGGCTGCTCTGAATGGGGACGGTGTTCCTGCAAGTCCTGTGCTGTCCCTTCTGGCTGCGTGCTGCTGTGCTGGAGAGCCCTGGCACCTCAGGCAGCACCACAGGATGGAGTCAACCTCTAAACTGAGCAGCTGCCCTGAGTTAGGTGAGGCCTTGGAGGGGTGTCTCTGAGAAACCTGCCCTCACTGCCCCTGGAGAGCTGGTAAATGCAGCTGGTGGAGAAGAGAGAGACTTAGCTCTCCTGATGGCAATGACTCCGTTCTCTCAGAGGAATAGCTCTATGGGCTGCCCTGGACACAATGAGCAGGATCAGCTTCATGGCCCTAAATGGGGACATCTGCTGTCACTTCAGCTGGCCAAAGGCATGCTCCACCAGCCTCCGAGGGAGGAGGTGGTGAGGAGGAGGAGATGAGCCCAGGTGCTGCCCAGTCCTTCTGAATGTTTCCATCAGTTATCTGCAAGTGTCTTGGACCACCTCTGGCACCTCAAATGCCACCTGTGGTTTGCATGGGTACAGGAGGTAGAGGAGATTCCTCCCTTTCACTGCCTGGGTGTCCTGTCTCACAGTGACCTCAAGAAGAGGTCATTCTTGGACCTAACTCTGTCTCTGAGAGGGGAAATGCCACTGCTGGAAAGAAGTGTCTCTCCCCAGCGGAAGGAACAAACATCATTAATGACTTCAGTTGGTTTCCGAGTCAGTTGCCCTGGAGCCCCAGGGACATCTGTGAGGGAGCCCAGAGGGGCCAGAGGAAGCGATGCCTTGGGCTGTTGCTCTGCTGCTGAGCTGGGCCGGGCTCCTGGGATGGAGGGAGCTCCTGGCCATGGGGCAGCGCGGCAGAGAGACAGCTCTGCCCAGGAGCAGCTCCTCTGCCAAGCGCAGCAGGGCTGAGGGCACTGCCTGCAGGCACCGAGGGGAGACAAGAGATGTGAGAGAGAGGTAAAGGCAGTCTGGGGTGGTGAGTGAGAGCTCACTAGGGGGAGAAATCTTCCCAGGCTTTGACACGGTAAGTCTCTGGCTGCAGGGCAATGCAGCTGAGTTCCTGGAAGCGTCTCCTAGACCTGGCACATGCCACGACCGATAGGACCTGTCAGGAAGGTTCTGCTGGGTTTTCTGGTGTGGAGGAGGAGGACCCTACACCCCAGGGTACTGTGTGCTGGGAAGGGATTCTGCTGCTGCCAGGGTCAGCTGTAGCCTGCCCGGGGAGTGTGGGGAGAAGCTGTGGGTGGAAGGAGTGACCACCACAACGGTAGGGTAGGGACGAGCAGGTGAGGGCACGGTGCCTCTGCTGTCAAGAGAGTGCTGCATGGGTCAGGGCTTCTCACAGGTTAAGCTCTTCCTCGTGCCATTTCTAAGGGGACTTCTCAGGAAGCACATTCACTCAGCAGCATCTTCCCCTTTGCAGCCGCATCAGGTTTTGTGTGATCTGCTCTTTAGCCCCTGCACACGCAGAGATGCCCCTGGGAGGTGTTTGCAGGCAGAGGTGGGCGCCCAGCGGGTGGGATGGGGTTTGTGAGCACTGGCAGGAGTTGAGCTGGGGACAGGGAGACAGCTCCTGGCAGCAGAGACATGGGCAGGGAGTGAGAGGGAGCTGCTGCCAGAAAGGCTGGGGAAGGGGATGTGGGCACCTCCCTGCTGTCCCTGCAGCACAGACACCTTCCCCTGAGCAGCTCCTCCCTGGTCTCCTTTCCCAGCCCAGGCAGAGCCTCTGTCCTCAGGCCCATGGGGTCTTGGCTGCGCATCACCCCTGCAGCAGCCAGAGCCCAGGAAAGGGCAAACCCCTGATTTCCATCTTGTTTGTGTGTCCCTCCTCCCTTGGCCAGGAGCATTGTGGCATTTCACTGCCGTCCCCTCCTGCCTGTGCTGCCCTGGTTCTCACCATTGGCTTTCCTGAGTCAGTGCCGGGGGTGGGGGTCGGGGGCGGCAGATTCAGCTCCTGTTCAGACTCCCATCCTTTGGGTCCTGCTCTACAGACGTGTCTAGGGGAGAAACGTGCCCAAGTCTCCTCCAGGCCAGCTCAAGACATTCAGCTTTTTCCCTGGGGTGTCCTGTGGGGCTGCAGGGTGCCCTCCAGAAGGGCACAGCTCTCCCAGAGTATCTCTGTGCTGCCCAGGATGCCCATGGAGAAGACATCTGGGTGCTGAGGCCATGGAAATGCTGCTGGGCAGCGTTAGATGGGCTACTGCAGTGATCCCTCTGTGTCCCAGTCTGGGAGGGGAGAGATGAGAAAGGGCGAGGAGTCTGTGAATCTGCTCTTTGAACCTGGATTCCTCTGCTCCCTGCAGCGTCCTCTTTCTTTTTAGGGGGACATCGGAGTGTGACCCTCCTCCAGGTCCAAGCTGCCAACGCAGGGCAGCTGAGAACAGGACCGATGGGCAGAGCAGCTCTCCTCTCTCTGCACTAAGGGACAGTCCCTTTGCTGCTCAGGACCCACGGGATTTCACTTGGAAATTTCATTAGAAATGTGAGGGATTTCAAGCATCCAAACCCACTCCTAAACGTGGCAGGTGAATTTAGAACACATTAAACAAAACAAAATCCCCTCAGCTCAGTTCTGCAGCTGGGAAAATTGCAGAGAACAGAGACAAAAAGTTCTTTGATGTATCACAAGTACATTTAATTTGAGATCACCCTGCGGCACAGCCAGAAGGACTCCTCAGTTTCCCATTCTAGAGTCCCTGCTCCCAATGGCACCCTCATCCAGCAAAAGCCAGGGCTCAAGTGAGGGAGCTGCAGAGAGTTCTTCCTGAAAAGAGAGAGCCTGAGTGGGGGGTTGCAATGAGACATGCAATCAGTTTTGCTCAGAGAAGTCAGGCTGAACTTTGTACTGCCTTTTCCTTCTCAACAGATAACCACAGCCAGTGGTAGCAAATGCCCAACAGCAGCTCCATCACCCAGTTCCTCCTCCTGGCATTCGCACACACACGGGAGCTGCAGCTCTTGCACTTCGGGCTCTTCCTGGGCATCTACCTGGCTGCCCTCCTGGGAAACGCACTCATCATCACCGCCATCGCCTGTGACCACCACCTCCACACCCCCATGTACTTCTTCCTCCTCAACCTCTCCGTTCTTGACCTGGGATCCATCTCCACCACTGTCCCTAAATCCATGGCCAATTCCCTGTGGGATACCAGGGCCATCTCCTACTGGGGATGTACTGCACAGCTATTTCTGTTTGTCTTCTTGATGTCAGCAGAGTTTTATCTTCTCACTGTAATGGCCTACGACCGCTACATTGCCATCTGCCAACCCCTGCACTACGGGACCCTCCTGGGCAGCAGAGCTTGTGTCCACATGGCAGCAGCTGCCTGGGGCAGTGGGTTTCTCAATGCTCTCCTGCACACGGCCAATACATTTTCCCTACCCCTCTGCCAGGGCAATGTCCTGGACCAGTTCTTCTGTGAAGTTCCCCAGATCCTCAAGCTCTCCTGCTCACACTCCTGCATCAGGGAACTTGGGGTCCTTGTGGTCAGTGCCTGTTTATTCTTTGGGTGTTTCATTTTCATCATGTTGTCCTATGTGCAGATCTTCAGGGCCGTGCTGAGGATCCCCTCTGAGCAGGGACGGCACAAAGCCTTTTCCACATGCCTCCCTCACCTGGCCGTGGTCTCCCTGTTTGTCAGCACTGGCTTCTTTGCCTACCTGAAGCCCCCCTCCATCTCCTCCTCACCCCTGGATCTGGTGGTGTCATTTCTGTACTCGGTGGTGCCTCCAGCTGTGAACCCTCTCATCTACAGCATGAGGAACCAGGAGCTCAAAGAAGCTTTGAAGAAACTCATTCAATGGGTTCACCTCCAGCAGCAGTAGAGCTGCCCATCTCTCCTCACAGACTCTTCTTAGCTTTTCTCAGGGTGGTTTGTGCTTCATTTCTTTTTCATCTGTGGTCATCGTGTTCATACAGGAATGTCTGTATTTGCTCCACATCTCCAGAAGCATGATCCTACTGTGCTGAACAATACAGAGGCCTTTGGTAAATGTGCCATCACGGTGTCAGAGCTGGCTTCCTGAGGAGCATCTCTGTAATCAGAGGGCATCTCTCCCAAGGGCAGCTCCTGAAGCCTGGGCTCTTCTTCCTGCTGAAGGCAGGAGCAGGCTCCAGGAACTGCACTCGCCATGGCTGTTGCTGAGCTTGGTTCTCGGAGGGTTTATGGGGAGAGGGCACTGGGAGACATTCTGGACCCAGGTCTCACTAATTTTAAGTGTCTGTCCTGGGTTGGGTGTCAGAGGGCTAACTTGTCTTACAGTGCTGGGGAAAACTGCACTTTTAGAAGTCTCTAGTGTCTGAATTCATGAAAATATTTACTTTATAGCCAGCCAGAGTCTGTGGGATTCAAGGTCTCGGTGTTTTTGAGCCTTGCCAGGTGCAGGCACAAGGAGGAGCAAGGCCTGGGCATTTGGCCTGGGCTGGCCAACAGGATTATTTCATACCATGATCGTCACATTCAATATAAATTAGAAAAGTTTGCTGTGTAGTTTCTCTCTCCCTTGATGGTGATGATCCAGAGAACTCCTCACCCCGGTTCTGAACCCCTGAGCCCTTCCCTTCCCCCCAAAGCCTCAGCCCTTGCAGTGTCCAACCTTTGCTGTTCCTGCTGGGAGCGCACAGCTTCCTGCTGATGGAATGGGCTGAGAATAGTTCTTGTATATCTTAGATTAGTATCGGGATTGATACTGGTTCTTTAGTATTATTGTCAATTATTTAGTCTTATTCTATTAAATCTATTCCCTTTTAAATTATTAAATTTATTTAATCGATTAAATCAATTCCCCTTATTAAATCGAGTCCCCTTTCCCAGTGGGGAGGGGTCATTGGGTGAGAGAATAATTGTCTAAATGACCATAAATTGTTATGGGTTTTCTCAAACCGTAACAGTATCCACAAGCAAACAAGGGCTCTGCCATCCCAGGGGAGGCCGGTGGGACCCTCCAAAAGGAGACTGGAGAGTGATTCGTGTGTCCTTCAGTAAAAGCCCATGGATGGGTCAATGTGCACATGGGAAAACATCCTGAGTCATGAAAAAAGCTCTGAGCCCATTCCACAGCTGTAGACCCCTGGGAAGGAGCTCAGTGGCAGTGCGGCCCCTCCAACTGATTCTGCTTCCCTCCCTGACCAGCACAGCCAGTGTGGAGTCACTCCAAGGGCCCACAGCCCACTTGCTCTGTGGAGCATCATTGCCAGCGTGGGGCCCTGTGAGGAGCACAGCGCCACCAGGCTGGACCAGAGGAGGGGTGGCGAGAGATCAGAGGAGCCCACCACGGCTAGAAATAGCCTTGGAGAGAAAAATGAATGTGTTCAGCCGCTCCAAGACAATACCCAGAGTTTGGGTACCCTAAAGGACGCTCACGGTGCAGAGTCCTTGCTGTGCTGGTGCTCCACCAGGCCTGGGAAGTGGCTGGAGAAGGATTGGTGTCCACCACTTGCCATCTCTTGGTGCCATCATCCCTCCTGAAGGGTGGCATGGAAAGGAAGGCTGGGGCCCTGTATCAGGGCTTGCACTGAAGGAAGCCACATCACTTTGCTGCCATCCTTCAGTCCTTGTGCCCAGAACATGTTCTTCAGGCAACCTTCCCCACCCTGGGTGTCAGCACTTACCTCAAAAGTCACCCCTGGACAAGGCTCCTCAGCAGGGGCTGATCTGGAGGACTGGGGTCCAGCTGTGACCACAGGAAGACCTCTCCTGGGTCCTCTGCAAGGCTGGCAGCCTCTGTGGTCCCCCAGCAGAAAAGGCAGCATACAGAGACTTGGGAAACTGTAGACCATCCCCATGCCCATGGGAGCCCTCAGGAAGAGTCCCTCACTCCAAAGATCCAGCCTGGCTTGTTGCAGGACCAGCCCATGGCTTTGTGTTTCAAAGAACATCTGGTGAGGAAGGAGAGACACCGGTACAGATAGGGACATGCTGGCGTGAGAACAAGACGGGGAAGTACATTGGGTGTCTGCAGCCTGCAGGGAAACAGGCACAGGCATGGGACAGTGTTGGACAGCCTGTGGTGCAGATGGCCAGGGGCGCTGTCAGGGCTGAAAGGCCCTGGCAGAACCCAGGTCTTTGCCCCCTTGGCTATGGCCGATGGCCTGGCCACAAAGGCCTAAGAAGACACACATCATCCTCATGGCAATGGGGCATCGTTGCCTCCTTGCAACCCTCCCAGGGAGGCCGGGAGGTGTCGTACCATTGTCCTGTCTTTGGCATTGCACTCCCCACGCCCCCAGGAAGAACCTTAACCCACACAAAAGGGTCAGGATCTGCCTTCCCAGGGCCTGGGGGTCAGGGCTTGGCCTTTCTGCTTCATCAAACAAAGCCAGGGGTTTCTCAGCACCTGAGCTGCCTTGCACAGCACCTTTGCCTTCCTGCCATCATGGCCTCCTGTGATCTGCTCTAACGAGTCCCTGGGGAGGCTTTGTCAGGAATGGCCCTCACAGGGGCCTGTTTATACTTCAAGGTACTTTGGGGTTTGCTTCTGACTTTGATTTCTTGAGAGGTTTCTTCAATCTCCTCTTGGCATCTGAGGTTCATGGACCCAGCACCAAATATGCCATGGGGCTCATTAAGACACAGAAAGCCCTAATGAGATATGTCTCTGTTCGTAATTTTCTTTAAGGCCTTAGGACTTGTACAACTAATTGGAGAGGTTTCAGTTGGGTACCTAATATGAAGCTTTACGTGAAGATCTCATAAAGGAGGATTCTTTCTTTCAAGGGTATTTTCTATCTTGTTCTACTTTATAGAAGTGAGAACAGCATTCTCCAATGGGTATTGATCCAGCGGGTCTCCTGGAGACACCTGTACAGGCAGGAGAAGCAGTCCCTTTAGGTCCAACACTTTATGGACAACCTCACTCCTCACCTCCTCAAGCCCACCAGTTCCCTCCTCGGCCACTTCGCACTTGCATCCCTTTTCCTCGCATCAGACTTCTCCACCGCACTCTGCAGCTGGATGGTACAGCTCCTTTCCACCAGCTCCCACCTGCTTTCCTTAGAGACCGGGCTGCACAACGGCACAGAAAGGTTTCTCTTCATTGCCGACAAAGAAAAGTTAAACGTGATGTAATTTAATAAACTATAGAACCCTCTCCTCACATGTAGGCAAAGTCTAAGCAGCATCTCCTGTCGTCCAGCTTTCACAAGGGGTGTCCAGACAAGAACATTTTTAGACAGAGAGGTAAGAAAGGATAGATATAAACACAAGGAAGGTGTTGACTAAAGAGTTAAAGAGACTTCTGAACGATGGGGCAGGTTTCTAACTCCCTGAACCTCAAAGCAGAAGCAGAGAGTGGAGAGGCATCTGACTGGCCAAAGAGCAAGCGGAGGAGAAACCCGAGAGCAATGGGAAGGGCAGGCGTCCAGGTAGTCTGCTGAAAAGATGTCCTTAGACATGGCCATTGAACCAGGAGAGGTGGAAACACCTGAGTAACGAGGTCGATGAAGTAATTAACAGAGTAGTGGTAATACAAATACAGGGGAAGATCAGTATTTCTTCTGCCATTAGTACACTCCCAGGAAATTCTGTCATGGTGGGAAACCCGGCCATTTCTTAAACGTGCTCCGATGATTCAGATGATGAAAATGTGCTGGTATATTTTTTTCAAATGTAAAAAATAAATAAAAAATATAAAATAACACCGTGCACCTTTCTGGTCAGAAATCAGTCATGTGAGCATAAACAACCAGGACTGTTTGGATGTTAAGCACAATAAAAAGAGTTTTTACAAATACATTAGCAAGAAAAGGAGGACTAAGGAGACTCTCCATCCTTTATTAGATGGGGGCGGTAAGATAGTGACCAAGGATGAGGAAAAGGCTGAGGTACTTAATGCCTTAATTACCTCAGCCTATAGTAGTAGGACCAGTTGTTCCCTGAGTACCCAGACCCCTGTGATAGTAGATAGGGGTGGGGAGAAGAATGAAGCCCCCATAATCCAAGGGGAAATGCTGAGGGACTGATGATGCTGACACAGGCCAGGATGCTGTTGGCCTTCTTGGCCACCTGGGCACACTGCTGGCTCGTGTTCAGCCGACAGTCGACCAACATCCCCAGGTCCTTTTCTGCCGGGCAGCTCCAGCCACTCTTCTCCCAGCCTGTAGAGCTCATGGGGTTGGTGTGACCCAAGTGCAGGGCCCAGCAGTCGGCCTTGTTGATCCCGTTGGCCTCAGCCCATCGATCCAGCGCATCCAGATCTCTCTGGGGACCTATCCTACCCTCCAGCAGATCAACACTCCCACCCAAATGGGTGTCCTCTGTGAACTTACTGAGGGTGCACTCAATCACCTCGTCCAGATCATTGATGAAGATGTTAAAGAGAACAGGCCCCAGTACTGAGCCCTGGGGAGCTCCACTCATGGCCAGCCACCAATTGGATTGAACTCCATTCGTCACCACTCTTTGGGCAAGGCCTCCAGGCAGATTTTTTGCCCGGTAAAAGCCATGTAAACCATGGGCAGCCAGTTTCTCCAGGAGAATGCTGTGGGAAATGTTGTCAAAGGCTTCACTAGAGTCCAGGGACACAACATCCACAGCCTTTCCCTCATCCACCAAGTGGGTCACCTCGTTATAGAAGGAGATCAGGTTTGTCAAGCAGGACCTGCCTTTCACAAGCCCATGCTGACTGGGCCTGATCGCCTGGTTGTCCTGTTCGTGCCTGTCATGTCAAAAGGAATGTAGTTTTAGTTTTGTCTGTCAGAGTCCCAGGACTTTCACTGATTTGTCTGTCAGAGTCCCAGCAAAGGACTTGCAGTGAGTCAGATTCACAAAAAAATGAAAATTATTTTCTTTATTGAGAACCTCAGAACAGATTTGAGATTGGCGTTGATAAATTCACTAACTACAATAGCGCTACTAATTAAGGTTAATATTGCTGGTAGGAGTACCTCCACCCAAGTAGGAGGTGGCCCTGGTGTCAAACAGGGATTGGCCATGGCTTTGGGGACAGTGGTGGAGATGGATCCCAGGTCAAGAACGGAGAGGTTGAGGAGGAAGAAGTACATGGGGGTGTGGAGGCAGTGGTCACAGGCGATGGCGGTGATGATGAGTGCGTTTCCCAGGAGGGCAGCCAGGTAGATGCCCAGGAAGAGCCACAAGTGCAAGAGCTGCAGCTCCCGTGTGTCTGCAAATGCCAGGAGGAGGAACTGGGTGATGGAGCTGCTGTTGGACATTTGTTCACCCTTCACATGGGGGACTGTTGAAAGAGGAGAAGACATTGACAAGTTATGACCGACTTCTTTGACCCTGTCCTGTGCTGTTTTCCAAAGAAAATCCTGCCAAATTGACTGTGAGCTCAGGTGTGTGCTGCTGAGTGAGGGCACTTCCTTTGCAGGGGTAGAAATCCCTCTCCTTCCCATTGCCTTTAGCCTGGACGCTGCTGATCCCTGGGGGACAAAAGGGCTCTCTGTGCCCTGGGGCAGAGCCAGGAGAGCTGCTCTGCACACCAGTACCTGCTGGTCACCACCCAGGTGTCCTGTGCTTACACCTCTCTCCGTGGGAGAATGGTCTCCCTGACACCGTCCTTGAGGAAGAAAATGGCCTTTTGTGAGTGTGGGAGAGTCCAGGTTCCAAGTCCATTTCTCCCGTCTGTTGTCCCTTTCCCTGTGCAGCTGAGCAGAGAGGGATGCAGAGGGGTGGCCTGGCTCTCTGCCGCCTGGGGCTGTCCCTGCTGGGAGCTGTCTCTCTGTCCCCAGGTCTCTCCCTGTCACTGCTCCCAGAGCCCCCCCACCCACCCTGTGCTCAGCTCTGCCCTGCAGACCCCTCCTGGCAGCAGAGCACTGCCCAGGGACATCTCCCTGTTTGTGGGTCCTGAGCAGTAGATGAGGTAAAGCCTGATGCTGCAGGCAAAGGTGATGCTGCTGCTGTCTGTAGGGAGAGGAGTGGGGGAAGGCACGATATGAGGTTTCTGGCAGATCTACTGATCCATCACTGTAAAGGTTCAGGGAGGGCTTTTTCCCTATTCCCTGAGGAGAAATCTGTAGCACACAAAAATGAAACATTTTCATCTCTAAGGAAGCACCTGTGTTGAGCTTTCTCTTGAAATGCTGCTTCTGCCAATGTTCTGGGGATGATCTGGAGCTGCCAGCAGCCTTGACCCTTGCAGTACCCTCTTGAATGCCATAGGATCCTTCCCTGACAGCAGTCGCACCTTCCACCCACAGCTTTTCCCCACGCTGCCGTGGGGAGCTCCCCGGGCAGGATGAGAGCTGACCCTGGCAGGCAGCAAAGTCCCTGTCCTGGCACACAGATCCCTGGGGTGCAGGGACCCTGCTCTGCAGGACAGCCGTGGGCACCCCTGGACGCACTCCCAGCTTCACACCCTCTTAGCTGTCCACGGCAGAAGGCAGCCTTCAATCCTTGTCCCTGCGATGGTGCAGAAGGGAAACACTGCTCTGCAGCACGTCCTCCTTCTCCGCACCAGAGAAGCCAGGAGAGCCGTCCTGAGAGGTCCTAGCAGTCATACAATGTGTCAGCTCTAGAAGATCCATCTAGGATTCTTATCGTAATTTGCCGGTTGCCAGAGACTTTCTGTGTCAAGAGATGTGAAGATCTCCCCATGAGCAAGCTCAGAACCGTCCCCCGACTCCCAGCTGCCTCTATCCTCTCTGTACCTCACTCCCCTCGGTGCCTGCAGGCAGTGCCCTCAGCCCTTGGCAGAGGAGCTGCTCCTGGGCAGAGCTGTCTCTCTGCCGCGCTGCCCCATGGCCAGGAGCTCCCTCCATCCCAGGAGCCCGGCCCAGCTCAGCAGCAGAGCAACAGCCCAAGGCAGCACTTTTTCTGCCCCTCTGGAATCCCTTGAGGTGTCCCTGGGGCTCCAGGGGAAACTGTTGTGAAGTAGGCTGAAATCACCACTGATTTTGCCTCTCTTAGCTCTGGAGAGACACTTCTTTCCAGCAGTAGCATTTCTTAATCACAGACAGATTGAGGTCCAAGAATACCTGTTCTGTTGTGGTTTCAGACAGGACACCCAGACAATGCCAGAGAGGAATCTCCTTCAATCTCTTCTCAGGGAAGGGATTCCGCTGAGTCAATGGAGGCTTCTCATCCTGGGTTTGTAGTCCCTAGAGCTAAGAGAGGAGTCGGCTCCATCCCTGGCACACCACAAACCCCCACGAGGTGGGATTCCTCTTGCCTCCATTCAGATGTGCACAAAATCAGGTCCTGCCTGTGAGCTCCTTGTCTCAGGTCCCCTGGTACTGAATGGAGATGGAGGGCAGGAGTCAGATGTTCAGACACAGACACCTGGGGACATATTTGGTGCCAGCGGTGACCAAGATGCAGCTGGGAACTGCAAGCTCTAGTGGAGCAATTCTTAGAGACGGGGCAGCATCTGGGGGCATCTTCTTGGAGGTTAGTGGGAAATCCCTTGGGCGACATTTAAACAACAAAAGGTGCCCACATGTAGGAGAAGTGAACCTGTGACTGTCCTTATGTTCGGGGCAGCGCAGAGAGGGATTCGGCTGACCTCGTGGTATCAGGCCTGTGGTGCTGTGGGAGGTGCCAGGGCTCTGCAGCACAACTGCCTGCACCTGCCATGGACAGCACAGGAACCCCATCCCCGTTCAGACCAGCTGTGTGGCGGCCATCACCCAGGGCATCTCAGACAGAGTCGGGGCCTTTGGGCCAGCGACTGAATCCCGCCACTGCAGTGACGCAAGGGCTGTCCCTTCTCTATCCAGTAGGTGCTGGGCAGGGCATGAACACCCAGCACATCACACCAGGGTCTCCACTCATGTTCCTTCACCCTCAAACTCTTCCAGTTCTTCTCTCCTCCAGCGTTCAAGCATCCCCTTGATGATACAACCCTGGGTCAGGCCAATGATTTCTACAGTGGGTCTGAATCACACGGTGTCCACACCAAGGACGTTTTCAACATCATCCCTTCCTTCCTGAGATAAGATTCACCTCCCGCACAGGCCCTCGGGGCTGCAGAGACACAACAGACAGCAAAGCCCTCTCCTGCTCCAAGGGCACACACCAGCTCTTTCTCTTTGGCCTTGGGGCGAGCAGGGTTTGCTCTCTTTGTGGGCATGTGATTTCTGCTTCACACTGCCATCTGCCCTCCGCTCCAGCATGTCTCTGCTCTGAAGCAGAGCCTTTGCACATTTGAGGTCTTATGGGCTGGAAGCAGGTTTTCCCTCTGCAAGTCTGCTCTCAGCCCAGCTGAGGTGCTGCTGCTCAGACGTGCCCCAATGCCCTCAGCCTGGGGCACAGAGAGGAGGAGCTGGAGCTGTGTGTGCAACCTCTTCCTTCCACTTGGAGGGAATAACAGCTGGAGGGGTGTTGGGACAGCTCACATGCCTGGGGCTGTGATGGGGGGTTCAGGATGATCAGGAGGCCAGCAAGGTCAGGAGGGAGGTGCCCTCAGTGTGAAGGAGCTGCTCAGATGTGTGGAGCTCCTCTATGGGACGAACAAGTTGAGTGAACCTTTGTGGCTGATGGTCAGAGGAGAGGCTGGTAAGGGTGACATTGCCGTGGGTGGTGAAGAGTCTATTAAACTCCCTTTGCTGGCTGTAATGACCCTGGCATTCACTGGAAGGGGACCACAGCAGCATGCAAACTGTCCTGGAGTTTCTTGGAGGATCTTGGTCAAGGCACAGCTTGGGACACAGGTGCCAGATTGGCCAAAAATGGTGATGCTCATCTGCATCTGTTACTCTCAAAGAAGGAAGAGGTGGACACCGGTGTGACCTTGAAGTGTTTTGACCGTGAAATTGTGGGGGTCTCACCTCCCAAGGGGAAGGAGAAGAGCGCAGATGCCAGACCTGAGAGGAGCAGACTTTGGCCACGTCTTGCGACTTTGAGTAGGGCAGCCCATGTGAGCAGCAGTGAGGGGCAGCAGAGCTCAGTAGAGCTGGTCTGCAAGGGCAGAGTCTTTCAAGTACGAGAGTGTGGTCACACCAATACTCAGGACAACAAGCAGAGGTATCAGGAGAGAAGCTTCGGGAAACAAGAAACTCAAAGGGAAGTTCCATAGAAAATAGGAACCATGCGAGATGTGGATTCAATGATCAAAAACAAAGGGGGAATTCAGAAATGCAGTTGGATTTGTGAACACCAGAGCTCCCACAGAGTAAGAACACTTGAGAGGTGTGGGGGACTGCGGCGGGTCCGTGGAACCCTTGATTGTGGGAATGGAGTCAGGAGTTGACCTTGCAGAGATTAAAGTATATCCTTGAGAAAGAAGGGAGTAGAAAACATCCTGAGAAGTAAAACAACTTTTAGGTACCAGCTGGGGACTGACAAGATAAGGAGTAGTTTTGATGTTTTGCAAGAGACAACCAATGATATATTGTTATAACAATATGTAACCAATAGTAAAAGAACACATGTGTTAAGAAAGAATATATAAGAATATACGTGTGCTAATAAAGGGGGACTGTTACTGCTTGAACTGCTGAAGATTGCTGTCCGTGTCGTTTGTCCGTCTCAACAACAACGACAACTGGTGACCCCGACGTGATTCTGCATAGGAAAAAAGACGGCTGGAGATAGCCGTGGAGACGGAGCCCAGTATAGCTGAGAGCGGCGGGGAGAGCTGCTGATTGATCCGGATCGTGAATAAGACACCTGGAGAGGTGAGCTACTGGGAACATGGGAGGGAACTTGTCCAAAGAAGAGGGTATCATACTCTCTATGTGGCAGTTGCTTTTGAAACGGCGAGGCGTGGACCTCCCCGAGTTGACTTTACGGAAAATGCTGCTCTGGGGCAAAAGACAAGGCATTGAAGTTACCACTGTCACAGCGTTTAGTGTATCACAGTGGAAAGACTTGGGTGATAAATTGTTCGATGGTGCTACGAGAGGCTCCAAAGAAGCGACTGAACTACTAACAACGTGGCGTTTGCTACTAGAGACTTTGAAAGGGTTTAAAGAGCAGAGGGAACAAGCGGAGACTGCGGGAAAAAATGAGTCGCCTGATCCTTTCAGGCCGGACTTAAAAGGAGGGGCGGAGCCATCTGCGGTCCCAAAACCCCCGGTCCTAAAACCCCCTGTTACCAAGAAAGAAGACGGGGGGGGTACTGATGGGGGGGGGGGGCTGCGGCTTTCCGAAGGAAAAAAGTATAAGTATGTGCTGCCCCGAGAACAGATAGAAGCGGCAAGAGACTCGCATAAACAAGCGGCAGATTCGGGATATGTGTGGCCGCAGGAGGGACTCCCTGTATTTAAGTCAGGAGAGTGTGTGCAACCCTCTGCTCCGCCAGTGCCGATTGCGGAAGAGCAAAAAGCGCGGCCGTCACTTAACCCCTTTTTGTATCCACCTCTGCCAGAGGATTCGGACGTTAATGTTGATCAGGATGATCCTATGACAGGGCAAAATGAGCTTGAGGAGGTAGTCCCTGAGAATCCGGGTCCCCCTTTGCACACCCCTGCGCCAGTAAAACCTTCCGAGCAAGGGGGGGCAGAGTGTAGACCAAAATACCCTCGTACTTGGGATTTACCTCCAGCCTCGATTACGGTTAGACCGCGAAATCCTGTGCGATTCTGGAAAAAGGTCAAAGCTAAAGCTATGGAGTTGGGCGACTGGGATTTATCAGAGAATATATCCGTTCCCCTCACCACTGATGAACCTTTGAATGTTGAGACTGCTGGGCCTGCAGCATTTCCCGTGGTGTATCATGACCCAGCTGCAGGGGAGCCTCATGAGCATGCTACTTATTCCTGGAAGGTGATTCAGGATTTACAAAAGGCCACTGCCCAGTATGGCCCCAACTCCCCTGCAGTAATGCAACTGATACGATTATTGTCAATGGAAGCTATGACCCCTTATGATATTACTCATATTGCTCAGATCATTTTTCAACCTGTGCAGCTTGCAGTGTTTCGAAATATTTGGCAGCAAAGGGCTGAGGCTCAGGCCGTAGCAAATCTGCAGTTTCCACAGGGTGATCCTCGCTATGGCAATGGTGCTGATGTTTTAATGGGTGCTGGGCAATTCAATAACCCACAGCATCAAGCGCAGTGGCCCCCCTTGGTGCTTGAACAAGTAAAAAGTATAGGCATCGAGGCAATAATTCGCACTGCAGAATTGGCAGAACCAAAACAAAAATATACCACCATTAAACAAGGCACTCGAGAACCATTTCTCTCCTTTGTTGAAAAGTTACAAGCTGCTGTTGAACGTCAAGTGTTTGATGCGCGCCTCCGTGAAATGTTAGTGAAACAATTGGCTCGCGACAATGCTAATGCGGACTGTCAAAAAATAATTGAGGCATTACCAGGAGACCCAACCTTAGAGGCAATGATTACTGCTTGTGCCAAGGTTGGATCTGTGGAGCATAAAATGACTGCACTCGCTGCCGCAATGGCAGCCATGCGAGTACAGGGCCAAAAATGCTATGGCTGTGGTCAAACAGGTCATGTAAAAGCTGAATGCCCCAAGAAAAAAATGGGAGGAACTGGCTCGGGAAAAGTCAATACGGCAGGGGACACAGCAGAAATGAATTGCTATAGGTGTGGAAGGGTTGGACATGTTGCTAAGCAATGTCACTCTAAATATCACCTTAATGGCCAACCATTACAGCCGGGAAACGGCAAGAAGAGCGCGAAGGGGCGCGTGCAGACACAAATGCCCCGTACGCAAATGCCCTACAATCCTGGCAACCCATTTCTAGGGTCAGTGCAGACGCAACCCTCTGTGACAAGCTATCAGGAAAAACCAGTGGATCAGCCGGGATGGATGTATCCACCGCCCACACAGTGACTATAACAACTCAAGGGGTGCACAAAGTGCCTTTAGATGCCTGGGGACCAATTGGTAGGGGACTGAGTGCTTTACTAATAGGAAGATCAAGTACCACCCTACAAGGACTCATGGTGCATGTTGGAGTTATTGACGCCGATTTTACAGGACAAATTGTGCTATGGTATCTACAGCAACCCCACCGGTAACAATAGAAAAAGGAACACGTTTAGCTCAACTTGTGCCATTTATGAGTTGTGTCCCCAGGACTGAACAGGTTGTTCGCGGTGATGGCGGATTTGGATCAACAGGAAAACCACTTGTTTTCTGGACTCAGACAGTGTCGGAGAAACGGCCGCAAATGATCTGTACACTCATGATGAACAGTGTTACCCCCGATCAGGTGAAACTGACTGGGTTACTCGATACAGGGGCGGATGTGACTATCATCTCACTGCGCGAATGGCCGAATACTTGGCCTTTGGCCTCAAACACCTTGGGGGTGGCAGGACTTGGAGGAGTTGCAAATAGCTTAATATCAGCCAAACCGATTACGATTGTTAATTCTGAAGGTCAAAGGGCTACGGTGAGACCTTATGTGACCTCGGCCCCATTAAATTTGTGGGGAAGGGATTGTTTAGGACAATGGGGAGTACGGATAACAACGGATTTTCAGTAGGGGTCACTGTATTGCAGGGCATTTCTCGACCCACTCTGGCATTAAGATGGTTAACTGAAAGACCAGTGTGGGTCGATCAGTGGCCCCTCAGTCAAGAAAAACTCACTGCCCTGCAGTCTCTCGTAGCAGAACAACTAGCTGCAGGACACATAGAGGTCTCACACAGCCCTTGGAATACCCCTGTGTTTGTTATAAAGAAAAAATCTGGAAAATGGAGATTGTTACATGATCTGAGGAAGATTAATGAGGTTATAGCAACCATGGGAGCTTTACAACCTGGATTACCCTCTCCCACCATGATTCCGATGCAATGGGAAATTGTTGTAATGGACTTGAAAGATTGTTTCTTTACAATTCCTTTAGCAGATCAAGATATGGAGAAATTTGCCTTTACTGTACCATCCATAAACAATATGGAACCTGCAAAAAGATATCATTGGAAGGTGTTACCGCAAGGTATGAAAAACTCACCCACAATTTGCCAGTGGTTCGTGGCAAAGGCATTGAGTCCAGTACGTGCTTTGTTCCCATCAGGTTATTGCTATCATTATATGGATGACATTCTCTTAGCTGCAGCAACTCCACAGGAGTTAATTGAGATGGAGAACAAAACACGGGAATCTCTGTGCCGATATGGACTAATTGTTGCGCCTGAAAAGGTGCAACGGCAGCAACCATGGCTCTATTTAGGTATGAAAGTCTTAACTCAAATGGTGATGCCACAACCCATACAATTGCAAGTGGAAGTGAAAACATTAAATGACGTGCAAAAATTAGCAGGGATGATTAATTGGATTCGACCCTACGTGGGGATTCCTTCTTCTAAATTGCAACCGTTATTTGAACTACTGCAAGGAGACACAGATATTTCTGCCCCACGCACCTTGACGGTAGGTGCACAAAAAACAATTGCAGACATTGAGCGAGCAATTAGTAGCAAACACGTATGGAGAATTGAATTGACAGTGCCTGTCCAGGCAATCATTTTGATTGATCAGTTGGTACCCTTTGCCATGATTGCACAATGGCATGAGAAGTGGGATGATTCTCTACATGTTTTGGAATGGGTTTTCTTGCCAAATAAAACAAAAAAGACAGCCCCTGGCCTTTTTGAGCTGGTGGCTCAAGTAATTATAAAAATCAGGACACGCTGTATGGAATTAATGGCGAGAGACCCGGAAAAAATTGTACTCCCAGTGCAGAGTGATTATTTTGAATGGTGCATGGCCAACAGCTCTGCTTTACAAGCAGCCATGATGAACTATACAGGGCAAATAAGTTATCATTTGCCCTCACATCCATTGGTCAAACTAGGAAGTCAGGTGAGATTTGGTCAGAAACAATTGAGTCAATTGGATCCAGTAGAGGGACCCACGGTGTTTACGGATGGATCAGGGAAAACCGGAAAAGCAGCCATCGTTTGGAAAGATGGACCACAATGGCAGCATAAAATCGAACATCAAGAAGGCTCACCACAAGTGGTTGAACTTAGGGCGATGGCCATGGTGTTTCAAAACTTCCCTGGCCCAGTAAACATCATAACGGATTCTGCTTATGTGGCTGGACTGGTACAACGATTGGATAAAGCTGTGTTAGGGCATGTGTCTAATGAAACGCTGTTTGGGGTTCTGAAGCTATTATGGTTAGAAATTCAGAAACGTCACTATGAATATTATGTCATGCATATTAAAAGTCACACTACGTTACCGGGTTTTATAGTGGAAGGAAATGCAAAAGCAGATGCTTTGGTGTCCGCAGTGGCATTAGGACCTGTTCCCGACATTAAACAACAGGCAATAGCTTCACATCGCTTTTACCATCAGGGCTATCGGGCCCTGAAACGTCAATTTCATATTTCCAATTCTGAGGCACGTGCCATTGTTGCTGCATGCCCTGATTGTCAGGGCCATCATGTCCCTATTTACTATGGCACCAACCCTCGTGGCCTCCGTGCCTTGCAGATCTGGCAGACTGATGTTACGCACGTACCCGAATTTGGGCGTCTGAAATACGTGCATGTCTCTATAGATACTTTTTCATCAGCTCTTGTTGCCACTGCTCATACTGGGGAATCTGCACGTGATGTCATCCGCCATTGGCAACGTGCATTTTCCATTTTAGGTGTTCCCCAACAAGTTAAGACAGACAATGGCCCGGCTTACGTGTCTCAGAAAGTTGCATTATTTTTGCAGCTTTGGGGGATATCCCATGTTACTGGAATTCCCCATTCTCCCACAGGACAAAGCATTGTAGAACGAGCCCACGGTACACTCAAGCGCTTCCTCCAAAAACAAAAAGGGGGAATGCTGGGTGAACCACCTGATGCACGATTGGCTAAAGCTACATATGTTTTAAATTTTTTACAGGTTTCTGATGATTCTCCGACCCCAACACCGCCCATCCTTCGCCATTTCAATTCCCTGGTAACTCAGGAGGGGGTGGGGCCAGGGGCAAAGGTGTTAGTGCGGGATCTACATACGGGTCAATGGATGGGTCCGTATGATCTATTAACCTGGGGAAGAGGTTATGCTTGTGTTTCCACAGATCACGGGCCGCAATGGATGCCGGCACGGAATGTGAAGCCTGTGTTATCTTCCTCATGATGTGTGCTGTGGTTAACGCATTTTGGATGCCAACGCAGACAAGGACCAATGTATGGATCACTCTAGCCAACATGACTGGCCAAGATTCCATATGTCTGGCCACTACATCACCAGAGAATCCATTTGTTACGTGTCTCGTTGGTGTTCCAGTGGACAAGTGGCCGGTACCGCATGAAGCACGGGCAACTTTTCAGAACGAGTCG
This sequence comes from Numenius arquata, assembly GCF_964106895.1. NCBI lineage: Eukaryota > Metazoa > Chordata > Aves > Charadriiformes > Scolopacidae > Numenius > Numenius arquata. Next base: position 399,600 of record NW_027415198.1, read on the forward strand.
TTGGTTAATACATGGGACGCATGGGTGCCTTATTTGCCTAAAGTGCCTTTGGAACCTCAAGAGCTTGAACTTTTGGGATCTATAAAAATGGACTATTGTCTGTATTTCAATTATACAGGAAAGAATCAATCCCTGGCATGGGTGGTAAATTCAAGTATGACAATTTACAGAAATTCAAGTGTATGGTGTAACTTTACCTCCCCAAATATTTCTTGATCCTCAAATGTCCTTTTGGCGCTACCCCCGGGGATATTCCTGATATGTGGAGATCGAGCCTGGGGAGCCATACCTTCTCACATAACAGGAGGACCATGCAGTTTGGGACGCTTAACATTGTTAACTCCTAATACGTCCATGATTTATCAACATCGCTATTATAAAAAAAAAAAAGCTAAGAGGAGCCTCCATGCTTACAATGAAGACTGTGATGACCAAGTCACTTTTTGGAATAAGGGTGAAATATGGGCAGCCTCCATGTTTGTACCAGGAGCAGCTGCTGCCAAAGCATTAAGTACCTTGAATAAGTTAGGATGCTGGCTAGCAAAGCAAATGAATGCAACCTCTGCGGCATTAAGCAATTTACTATTAGATGTAGACTCAGTTAGGCATGCTATGTTATAAAATAGAGTGGCAATAGATTTTTTGTTATTAGCTCAAGGACATGGATGTGAGGATATTGATGGAATGTATTGCATGAACTTGTCAGATCACTCTGAATCAATTCATAAAAGCATACAGTTGTTAAAGGAAGGAGTACAAAAGCTGCAAGTTGACAATGGATGGGATTGGTTGAACAGATTGTTTAGTGAATGGGGACTGTCGGGATGGTTGTTGTCAGTAGTAAGAACGGGATTAGTTATTTTATTGATTGTTGTAATTGTGCTATTAATGTTGCCATGTGTCATCTCCTTGCTGCAAAGGGCCCTGCAGTGGACGATGAGGGCGATATTTTTGGCACAAATACAAAAAGGGGGAATTGTGGGGGACTGCGGCGGGTCCGTGGAACCCTTGATTGTGGGAATGGAGTCAGGAGTTGACCTTGCAGAGATTAAAGTATATCCTTGAGAAAGAAGGGAGTAGAAAACATCCTGAGAAGTAAAACAACTTTTAGGTACCAGCTGGGGACTGACAAGATAAGGAGTAGTTTTGATGTTTTGCAAGAGACAACCAATGATATATTGTTATAACAATATGTAACCAATAGTAAAAGAACACATGTGTTAAGAAAGAATATATAAGAATATACGTGTGCTAATAAAGGGGGACTGTTACTGCTTGAACTGCTGAAGATTGCTGTCCGTGTCGTTTGTCCGTCTCAACAACAACGACAGAGAGGGAGTTCAAGGGCACAAGGATGAGCTGTTCCTACTCCAGAAACAGTTAAAGAAGAAACAGACTGTGTGGCCACTGCTGAATTTGCTAAAAGTAGGTGTGGGTAGGGCTGAGGTACTCTTGGCCTTTTTCTTCACCGGCAAGGCCTCCCAGTTCCATGTGCCTAAGAGGTAGAACACCATGTGAAATCCAGCAGTGCATGGTCATCCCTTAATAGGCCGTTGGACCAGAGAGGATGAATCCCAGGATGCTGAGAGACCAGGCTGATGTCAGAGCAGGGCTGCTCTGATCCATTTGGGAAGGTCATCACGACGGGAGAAAGCAAAAAGCAAACCTGGCACACATCTTCTAAAAAGGCCTCAGGACTGAGCAGGGGAATTACAGGCTGCAGTGACAGAGGCCAGGGGCTGCGTGGCTGGGCAGCAGCTCAATGGAAATGGCCCTGGAGATCCTTGAGCTTCATCAGACAAAACATGAGCCATCAGCAAAGGCGGCCAAGAGTGTCCGGGGCTGCGTGAGCAGGAGCACAGCCAGAAGAAGTGATTGTCCTCCTCTGCTCAGCACCTTTTACACCACACCCTGCCCAGTGACAGTGAGACAATGGCAAACAGGAACCAGCTCACAGGAGGGCCGCTGAGGTGGTAATCCTTCCATTATCCTTCAAGAGTTGCTGTGATTTCCCTAAGAATATCAGCATCTACAAGAACAAAAAACATTAAATCAACAAAAGCATTCGCCTGCCTAAATACAAATATCTGCAGCGGAGCAACCTGCGTCTGAGGTAGCCCCTCTGGGCAATGCCAATGGCATCAGTATTTCAATATACAGCATGACAGCCAGTCCACAAGGACGAATCTGAAGTGTTTCAGATGAAGGCTGGTCTCGCAAAAGTCTCTCTTTGTGTCCCCTGGTGCCATGGACATTGCTCATTAGACACCCTCTCCAGAGAGTGGCAGAGCCTGGATCCCCTTCTCAGGACAGTCTCTGTGCCAGGAAGCCACAGGCATGGGGAGAGCTCACCTGGTTCTTACTGGAACTGCTCTTTCTGCACAGACAATCATAAAACCTCAACCATTTCCTGAGAGAGGGTAAAAAAGTCCTGTTATGGCCAGTACTGCTCACCGTGAGCTCTGGAGATGGCAAGGAAGATGCTAAGGCACATGGAAAATAAGGGCGTGACTGGTGACAGCCAACACGGCTTCACAAAACGCAAGTCATGCCTGACAAATTTGGTGGCCTTCTGTGATGGCGCTACAGCATTGGTAGATAAGGGGAGAGCAACAGACGTCATCTACCTGGACTTGTGCAAAGTGTTTGACACTGTCCCTCATGACATCCTGGTCTCTAAATTGGGGAGACACGGATCTGATGAATGGACCACTCGGTGGTTAAGGAATTGGCTGGATGGTCACACGCAAAGGGTTGTGGTCAATGGCTCAATGTCCAAGTAGTGGACAAGTGGTGTTCCTCAGGGGTCAGTACTGGGACCGGCATTGTTCAACATCTTTGTTGGAGACATGGACAGTGGGATAGAGTGGACCCTCAGCACCACACCACACGACACCAAGCTGGGTGGCGCAGTCAACAGGCTGTTGGCGCAGTCAACAGGCTGGAGGGAAGGAATGCCATCCAGAGGGACCTGGGTAGCCTGGAGAGGTGGGAACCGTGTGAACCTCATGAAGTTCACCTAGACCAAGTGCAAGGTCCTGCATCTGGGACATGGCAATCCCAGGCACAAATACAGGTTGGACAGAGAATGGATTGAGAGCAGCCCTGAGGAGAAGGACCTGGGGGTGCTGGTGGACAAGAAGCTCAACATGAGCCGTCAACATGCACTGGCAGCCCAGAAAGCCAACCACATCCTGGGCTACATCCCCAGCAGCCTGGCCAGCGGGGAAAGGGGGGGGGATTCTGCCCCTCTGCTCCGCTCTGGTGAGACCCCACCTGGAGTACTGCATCCATCTCTAGAGTCCTCAGCAGAGGATGGACGTGGACCTGTTGGAACGGGTCCAGCAGAGGGCCACGGAGATGATCAGAGGGCTGGAGCACCTCTGCTGTGAGGACACGCTGAGAGAGCTGGAGTTGTTCAGCCTGGAGAAGAGAAGGTCTCTGGGGAGACTTGAGCAACCTGGTCTGCGGGAGGTGTCCCTGCCCAATGCAGGGGGCTGGAACTTGATGATCTTTAAGGATCTTTCCAAGCCGAACCATTCAATGATTCTGTGATTCTATAATGCAGTCTGGGGCATCTGTGACACACCCGCCCTAATGGGAATGGCTTTCCTGTAGGTCCTGTGCAGTCCCTGCCCGTCCTGGCATCTCCTAGAGCTCTGTGGGCCTGGACTGGAACATTGAGTAGCTGCCCTGAATTCTGTTAGGCAATGAGGGGCTGAACTTGGGACAAATGCCATTGTAGTCACTGGAGATTGAGTAAATTCAGCTGGTGGAAAAGAGAGAGACCTTGCTCTCCCTACAGGACATGACTGCAGTCCATTCATATGAACACCTCTGTGAACTGCCATGAACATCAGGAGTAGGAAAAGGTTCCTTTTATTTGGGCATCAGCTGTCATTTCACTTGGCTAAAGGATTTCCCACCAGGCTCATGTACGATCCCCGAGATGTTTCCCCGTCTCTATCACCGTCCCCATTAGAGCTTGCAGTTTCCTGCGTGTACCTTGCACCACCTCTGGCAACTGGAATGTTCCCAGGCATTTGCATCTGAACATTTCACTCCCGCCCTCCATCTCCATTACTTAGCGTGGGAGTGGAGAAAAGAGGCTCACATGCAGGTGCCTATTTTGTGCACAGCTCAACACCTGAGGAAAGAGGAATCCCATCTCCTGTGGGCTTCTAGCAGGCATGGGAGGGAGCTGAGTCTCCATCAAATGCTAGGAATAGAAACGCAGGATGAGATGCCTCGATTCCCTCAGCTGAATCCCTTCCCTCAGCAGGGGTAAAGGAGATGCCTGTCTGTCCCCGTCTGGCTGTCCTGTCTAATGATGGGCCAAGGAAAGTTGATATTTAGAGCTAACTCTCCCTCTCAGCAGGGAAATGACACTTGTGGAAAGGAGTGTCTCTATCCAGCTGAGGGAGAGAACATCAGGGATTGCATCAGCAGGTTCCCCTGCAGCCCCAGGGACACCTCAAGGGATTCCAGAGGGGGCAGAAAAGGTACTGCCTTGGGCTGTTGCTCTGCTGCTGAGCTGGGCCGGGCTCCTGGGATGAAGGGAGCTCCTGGCCATGGGGCAGCGCGGCAGAGAGACAGCTCTGCCCAGGAGCAGCTCCTCTGCCAAGGGCTGAGGGCACTGCCTGCAGGCACCGAGGGGAGAGGAGCAAGGCAGAGAGAGCTTGAAGGCAGTGTGGGCTGTGAAGAAAGTTGAGAGCTCACTGGGGGAGAAATCTTCACATCTTTCTACGTGGTAAGTACCTGCATGAAGGGCAATGTATCTGCAGTTTGTGGAAAGATCTCCAAAAGCTGTCACATCCCACAGTCGAGGGGACTGTCACAGTTTCTCTAGTGTAGAGGAGAAGGACATGCTGCTCAGCAAAGCCTCTCTGCCTTCTCCCAGGGAGGGCTGCAGGGTGTGCGTGGGAGTCTGCTGCCAGGGGTGCCCAGGGCTGTCCTTCGGAGCAGGGTCCCATCACCCCTGGGGGCTGTGTGCTGGGGCAGGGACTCTGCCACTTGCAAGGGTCAGTTCTCAGCCTCCTGCGGGGGCTCCCCATGGTGCTGCAGATAGAAGCTGTGTGTGCAAGGAAATACTTCTGGCAGGGCAGGGTCCTTCTGCTGTTGAGAGGGTACTGTGCGCGTCAGGGCTGCTCGCAGATCCAGATCATCGCTAGGAAATTTCCAAGGGGATGTTTCAAGCGGAAGGTCAAGGCAGAGTTTACTATAAGGAGATTTTCTGAACCTCTGTTTTCAGTTTCCTACTCTGAGCGCAGGGGACAGGAGCGAGGGTGGGAGTGGGAAACAAAAATAGAAAAGGACCCATCTAGTTTGAACAAGTCATTGAGACTCCTGAGCCGTAAGTTCAAGTGATCAGCAGGTCTGCTAATAGCCTCCTAAAGTGCCTTCAGCCACTCCTGTGCCTACACCCAGCACCAGCATCACCTTTGCTGTACCCATCAGGTTGTTCTGAGCTCTTGAACCTCCAAAACGGAACATGAACCCAGCCCCTGCCCTGCAAACAGGCAGGTGTCTGTAGGGTCGAGTTGAGTGCACAGAGTGTCCTGGGTTGAGAGACACAGGACTAACTTTTCTTCTAATGCTGGGAAAATTGCACTTTTAGAAGACTCTAGTGTTTGAATTTGTGAAAATATTTACTTTATAGCCAGCCAGGCTCTGTGGGATTCAAGGTCTCGGTGTTTTCGAGCCTTGCCAGGGGCAGGGACAAGGAGGAGCAAGGCCTGCATTGACCAGCAAGGTCAAGCATTTGACCCAGGCTGGCCAACAGGATTATTTCATACCATGATCGTCACATTCAATATAAATTAGAAAAGTTTGCTGCGTAGGGGGCTCTCTCCCTGATGGCGGAGGTCCAGACAATTCCTTCCCCGGTGCCAGAACCCTGAGACCTTCCCTTCCTCCCGAAGCCATTGTGCTTGCAGTGTCCCATGTTTGCTGTCCCTGCTGGGAGTGCACAGCTTCCTACTGATATAATTGGCTGAGTATAATTCCTGAATATCTTATATCAGTATCGGGATTAATACTGGTTCTTCAGTGTTATTGTAAATTATTTAGTCTTATTCTATTAAATTTATTTATATTTCAACCCTTGTGTTTCTTTGTGTTCCCCGATTCCCCTTTTCGGGGTGGGGAGGGGTCATCAGGTGATAGAATAATTGTCTAACGACAATAGATTGTTGTGGGTTCTCTCAAACCATAATACAGAGGTTGGGATGGGCTCTGTGAGTGCTGACAGGATAAGACACGGCACAGGGAAACACTTCCCAGGAGGAAAATCTCCTGGCAGCAGGGATATGACATGGGAACGAGAGGAAACTTAAACCAGAAATGTTGTGGGAGGGAGAATTCCGCAAACTCCGTACGATCCCCTCCAATGCAGACCCCTTCCCCTGAGCAAGCCCCCCCGTGCCTCCTCTCCCACCAAAGCCTCTGCCCTCAGGGCTGTGGGGTCCAAGGCATGAACCACCTCCTCTGCAGCCGGAGCTCCAGCAGAGCCGTGGTGCAGCTCTCCAGCCACCTGCCCCGTTCTCCCTGCAGAGCAGCGGGGCTGAGAGCGACTGCCCGGCAGTGTCGGTGTCTGGGAGGTGACAGGCACGGCTGGGTACGGGTGATGCTGTCCCGAGCGCCCGGCTGCCTCTGCCCAGGCCTCCTTCAGCCAGACCCTCGCTGCAGTTTCCCTTGTTTCTCCACTTGTCTGTGTTATTGCTGCTCTTTTCTTGTTCTCACTCTCGGGCTCTCTGGGGATGGGAGTTTCAGCTGCAGAGTCACACTTTGATCTTGTGCGTCCTCCCATGCAGGTGTGTCCATGGGAACAAGGGTCCCAGCTTTCCTCTCGCCTGTGCGGCTGTGGACAATGCAGCCTGTGGGGCTGGGGAATCAGCTGGTTTTCCCTTCGTGAGATAACATCGTGAAAAAACTGATGTATCTCCTTGAGGTGTCCTTCCAAGCTGTGAGCTGCCCTCCAGGATGCAAATCTGTCCCATAGCATCTTTGTGTTACCTGAAAGCCCCATGGAGAAGCGCAGAGACGCTATGACCAAGGAAATGCTGTTGGGTTGGTGAAATGAGCCCTGTGTGTCCTGGGCTGGAAGTGGTTGCCGAGATATTGAGAAAGGGTGAGACATTTAGTTGTCTGCAGTGGATCCCTCTGCTCTCAGCAGGTTCTGCTGACTTCTCAGGGAAACATTGAGGGCGTGTGATCGCCCTCCATCTCAGAAAGGCGCAAGCCCAGTGTGTCAGGGGCTGAGGGACAGCCCAGCTCCCCTTGCTCTGTACTAAGCCACAGGCAATCCTCTTGCCTTGCAGGATTCACTCTGCTCTCCCTGAGTGCAGCAGGAATACTGAGGGTTTCTGACATCCCACAATGGGACGGAGGGAATTTTTTTTTCAAAAAAGCTCTCAGCTGGCCTCTGCCTCCCTCACTCCTTCGAAGAGGGAGTGCAGGTACTGGCACACCCTTGTGCATTGGGCATGGTTTTATCTGACAAAGTCAAACACCAGGACTGGCCCCTGCTTCCAGCGTTCCCATGAACCCTCTGCTGCAGAGCAGGGCTGACTCCTCGGCACCAGTGGGCAGAGGCCCAGCTCCTCATGGCACGTTCAACCAGCACGGTAGCAGAGCTTCAGCCATGGAGCTGAGGGGAGGTCTCCTAGAAAAGGAATACAGGGGGTAAGGCGTGTAGCAGGGAAGGGTCTGTAGGAAAAGGCTTTGGTTTTGCTGCTAAAAGTCTCCCATAACTTGTCAATGACTTTTCCTCCTTGCAGGGGTCTCCATGCCCAGAGGCAGCAAATGTCCAACAGCAACTCCATCGCACAGCTCCATGGGGTTCTATGAGAACTGGAGTACGTTTTGCTCTGAGACGTCCACCGTAACTTGTCACTGCCTTTTCTTCCTTGGACAGGTTCCAATGCACAGAGGAAGCAAATGCCCAACAGCAGCTCCATCACCCAGTTCCTCCTCCTGGCATTTGCACACACACGGGAGCTGCAGCTCTTGCACTTCTGGCTCTTCCTGGGCATCTACCTGGCTGCCCTCCTGGGAAACGCGCTCATCATCACCGCCATCACCTGTGACCACCGCCTCCACACCCCCATGTACTTCTTCCTCCTCAACCTCTCCGTTCTTGACCTGGCGTCCATCTCCACCACTGTCCCCAAAGCCATGGCCAATTCCCTGTTTGACACCAGGGCCATCTCCTACTGGGGATGTGCTGCACAGCTATTTCTGTTTGTCCTCTTGATTGCAGCAGAGTATTCTCTTCTCACAGTCATGGCTTACGACCGCTACGTTGCCATCTGCCAACCCCTGCACTACGGGACCCTCCTGGGCAGCAGAGCTTGTGTCCACATGGCAGCAGCTGCCTGGGGCAGTGGGTTTCTCAATGCTCTCCTGCACACGGCCAATACATTTTCCCTACCCCTCTGCCAGGGCAATGTTCTGGACCAGTTCTTCTGTGAAATCCCCCAGATCCTCAAGCTCTCCTGCTCACACTCCTACCTCAGGGAAGTTGGGCTTCTTGTGGTCAGTGTCTGTTTATCATTTGGTTGTTTTGTTTTCATTGTGGTGTCCTATGTGCAGATCTTCAGGGCCGTGCTGAGGATCCCCTCTAAGCAGGGACGGCACAAAGCCTTTTCCACGTGCCTCCCTCACTTGGCCGTGGTCTCCCTTGTTATCACCACTGGCATGTTTGCCTATCTGAAGCCCCCCTCCATCTCCTCCTCACCCCTGGACTTGGTGATGTCATTTCTGTACTCGGTGGTGCCTCCAGCTGTGAACCCCCTCATTTACAGCATGAGGAACCAGGAGCTGAAAGACACATCGAAGAAGCTGATTCTGTCGCTAATCTCTCAGCAGCATTAACCTGCCCGTGTCTCTTCAGAAGTGATTTCAGATTCATCTGGGGAACTTCCTGGGCTTTGGGCCTTTTCTCTGTGATAACCATGTGTGTCCAGGTACGTTCCACTTCTCCAGAGGCATGAACCCAGCTCTTCTGACCCTGAGGCCTGTTCACGTGTGCCTGGCACAGGGGTACAGCTGACCTCCCATCTCATGTCTCTTTAATAAAATGGGATTTCTTCAGTGCCGGTGTCTGGAGGTTTGGCTCTTCTTCCAAAGCTGAGCTCAGGCTGAGGAAGTTGTCCTCACAAGGCCATGCTGCTTTGTTTGGGTTCTCCATGGGATGAGGGAAGAGTGTTAGGCAATGGGACAATGTGGGGCAATGTATTAGGGAATGGGCCCAGGCTGAGCCTTCACCCATGGGTGCCCAGTTCCCCTGGAAATGGTGAATGATCCACAGGGATCTGCCTGGGACTGTCCCTCCATGGCTTTCAGTCATCACAGCCAACTCGCTCTGCGGAGCAGAAACAACAGTGCAGGACCCTGTGGAGATCATGAGGAGGGGGAAGGAGTGGCAAATGAGGCCAGATCAGACAAAGTTCCCTGGTGAAATGTTCTCTGGGGACAGGGACGCCCTTGGAGAAGAGCAAAGGAGCATCTCTGTGCATCCAAGGTGGAAAAAAAGACGACAAAGAGAAATCAATCTCTGCATGCACCAGCTCAGGGCAGGCTTCTCTAGGGATGGAGCAGTCTGAGGAGCTCTGGGGCCCGGAGTCTTCTCCTGGAAGAGGGGCTGACACAGAGGGGCTTTCTGTCAGTGGTCAGGATGTCTTGGAGACAGGCGCAGGGGACACGGGGGAGACACTGGTCTCTGCCATCTCGTGCCATGTCCGGCCCTCAGCCCTGGGGCCAATGTGGGGCTGAGACATCTCTCTGCCCCCCAGGAGCTACTGTGACCATCAGATGGGCTGAGGCTGTGGGGTTGAGTCTGCAGAGCTTTGCAGAACCCATCAATGGGCACTGCCACGGGGTCAGCCCAGAATGGGCTGCTTTTCTGGGCTGGACAGGGGAGAGATGGGGTAGAGGGACAAGAAGCAAGAGGGAGAACCAGAGAGAGACTGGGATGGGCTTGAAAGTGCTTGGAAGAGGAACACACTAAAGTTAGCTGAGCGCCCTGCCCATGCAGGGTGAGGAGTCACACAAGAGGGTTGGTGTTGCAGAGCCAGGGCTTGTAGAAGGCATCTGAGACTTGCAGACACGGGAGAGAGGAGGCTGGTCTGTGCCTTTGGTGGCATGGGCAGTTGAGGAAGGTGGCACAGAGCACTTGTAGCACCCCAAATCTGTTGCACTGGCCACTTCCAGCACTGGCAGCACACCCCAAGTTTATGAGTGAATTTTCCTGTTTGGCCATCTCTGTCCTCCTGCCAGGCTCAGTGCCTGAATCAATTTTCTTGAAGCAAAGGACGATCAAGATGGTCAGGGACTGGAGCGCCTTTCCCATGAGGAGACGCTGAGGGAGATGAGCTAGTCCAGCCTGGAGAAAGGAAGGCTGAGAGGGATCTCATTGCAGCCTGCCAGTACCTAGGAGGACTTTATGGAGAACAGAGAGCCAAGCTCTTCACCAGGGTGCATGGTGGGAGGACAAAAGACGGTGGGTGGAAGGTGAAAGAGAAGAGGCTCAGCCTGCAGATAGGAAAGCGCTTTTCCCCATGAGCTGAGCCAAGCATTGGAGCAGGTCGCCCAGAGATGCTGAGCAGACTCCAGCCCTGGACGTTGTCAAACTTTCTTCAAACTGGTCCAAGCCTTGAACAACGTGGCCTGACCATGTTTCTGGCAGGCTGGAATGGAGACCTCCCAAGGCCCCTTCCAACTTGAGCTGATACTATGAACCTACGACCTCAGGCCCTTTTTCTGATAACAACAGAGCAAATGCTTATGGGGCACGAATCTCCCTCTGCTGTATGTGACCCCCTAAAACAAAACCTCAGCCAGTGACGAGAGGTCGGTATCACGGTGTGACTCTCTGTGCAAAGACTGAGGGGTGTCATTGACACATTGACAGTCCTGGGCAGGAACTGCTTTGGGGACACGGGGCTCTATGCAAGGCACAAAATGACCGTTTTTTTTTTTTTTTTCAATGCTGCGAGCCTGATTATAATAGAAGTGTTTAGAAAAATGTCAATAAAAATATGAATCAAAGAAGAACTAAAGAAAAGATGCAAAGAAAAGAAAATGTACTTTTCAGCTTTTAAAATTATTTGTGGATTTTTTTCCTTTTGCTTTAATATAATAGTCAAAGGGGGGAATTTGTATCCTTGCTCTTCTTTTTATTTTTTTTTTAAAAAAAAAGAAAGTGTGTTCCAGAACTGGGATTGGATGTAGGACACAAATACCTTCAGCTACAGAGGCACAGATACCTCCTGCCAGCATAGATGCCCTGGACAAGTGCCAGCGCACTCCTGACTTCTCCCGTCACTCAATCAGCCAGAGCTTTTTGAAACATTCCATCAGGTACCAACTGTCGTGGTTTGGCCTCAGAGGACAACAAAGAACCAGGGGGCAGCCGTGCTCTCTCAAGCCCCCCCCCACAGCCATGAGGGGAGAATCGGAAGGAAAAGGCAAAACTCGTGGGTTGGGACAAAGGCAGTTTAACAGAACAACAAAGGGAACAAGAAAACAATAACAGTAACACGGATAGTGATGCCGTGAAAGTCGAAATCAGGACTCAAGAGTGGGGATGACTATTAAGCAGGTATTCTTTATTGCAGCGCTGGACGCACAGGGGATCGCTCCTCCAAATGTGCGCACCAAAAGCCATGAGTTACACAGCTTATACACAAGTTAAACATACATATTCATTATTCTTCCCAGAACTCATTGTCATACGTTGCCCCCCACTCCCGCATGCGTCTTTCAGTCTCTTGCTGGTCTTCAAAGACCTCTGGTGGTCGTTTACTTCATCCCTTCCTCTTCATCACTGCGTCCTTTTGGTGAACTGCAGTCATCTACTTCTCTATTCTTGCTGGCAAAGCTGCAAGGCTGGTTTAGGCTGGCTCTGCATGCCTTGGTGGTCTCGACACATCCTGTTCTCAGAGATAAGTTCCTCTTGGAAGATAACAAGGTGCTGACCTGTACAATTGCTAGTTGCATACGTGCTTAGGCCCCTGTTTGCATTTAGCCAAGTTAGAAAAACAAAGACTCACAGTATTTGCTAACTCATTCTTTATGCTAAGAGCGGCTTAGTTGTGTCAAGCAAACCTTCAAGCCATACTCAGCCCTATTCCTTCATTCAACTCCCGCTTTTCTGTAAGCTATAGAAAATTCTTTTGCAAAATCTTGTTTACAGTCCACAATACATGTACTGGTTGAGCAAGAGTCCGTACTTTCCACCACATCCAAAGGTTGAGAGCAGTCAACAGTAGGGCTACAAGGATCAGCACTAGTACAGGATGCACTGGGAAGTTGAAAAACTGTGCCGCGGTTGGAGATTTAATGAGGTATTTAGAAAAATGTCCCACCAGTGGTGTTCCCCGGTTTCCTCGATGGTTGTAATGATGTTCCTTATTTCGAGAGTATCGTGCTGGACTTGCCATAATGTTCGTTTAGAAGTTTCTTTCACTTTCTCTAGCAGTGAGTATACTTGCTTCACATCAAATTTACATGCTATATCAACTGAGCTGTTTTCTCTTATTTTATAGGATGGTATTTGTCCTTAATCTCCCCAGTCTCTCCTAATTTGGCCATCAGTTTTTAAAACTGTGTATACCTTAGTTTCTTCATCTGTGATATTCAGACCTACATTAACCAAGTATCCATTCCTGATCCAGTCTTCAGGGTCGGGGACATCATCTAGATCTTGACGGGTGATGCAGTTCTCTGTCCAGCTGTGATGCAGAAGATCATGATAATGATTTCTGGAATCGCAGTTTTGCTGGTCCAGTACATTCGGAGGTCCATTTCTGCTCAAGTGGGGGATCTTCCTCACACTTTGGAGCCTTCCATTGTTTACGTCTTTGTAATCTTAGTTTTAAAGGTCCTAAAGGTTCCGAAGTCCACTGCTTGTCTGGAGCCTTTTTCACTCGGGAGCAGTGAATCCAGGCCGGCTGTTCTTTTCACTTTGATTGCAGTGAAGGTGGTCAGTAGCACTTGGAATGCTCCGTTCCACTTTTCTTCTAGTGGATCACCTGAAAAATTCTTAATATAAACCCAATTTCCAGGACTAAAGGGATGGATAGTATGGTCCAGTCCTTTAACTCTGGTTCCTAAGTCATTCTTATTGATTTTCTCTAATCAAGGGAGCAGGCAGTCTAGGAGGTTCCTTGAGTGTATGGAAGATAACTTCCTGACACAACTGGTAGGAGAGCCTACCAGGAGAGGCACCTCACTAGACCTACTTTTCACAAACAAAGAAGAACTAGTGGGAGATGTGGAGGTCGGAGGCCGACTTGGTCTTAGCGATCATGAAATGGTCAAGTTTTCAATTCTTAGTGAGGTAAGGAAGGGGGTGAGCAAAACCTCCACCTTGGACTTCCAGAGGGTGGACTTTAGCCTGTTCAGAGCCCTGGTTGGGAGGGTCCCTTGGGAGAGAATCCTGCAGGGAAAAGGGGTCCAGGAGGGCTGGATGCTCTTCAAGAAGGAAATCCTAAAGGCCCAGGAGCAGGCTGTCCCCGTGAGGCGCAAAATTAAAGAGCGGGGAAAATGGCCGGCCTGGATGAACAAAGAGCTTTTGATGGGACTTCGGGGAAAAAAGGAGGGTTTACCACATTTGGATGAAGGGACAGGCAACTCAGGAGGAGTACAGAGATCTTGTTAGGTTCCACAGAGAAAAAATTAGGAAGGCAAAAGCCCAGCTGGCCCAGCTGGCCATTAATATAAGGGACAACAAAAAAATTTTTTATAAATATGTCAACAAAAAGAGAGTCAGGGAGAATCTCCATCCCTTCCTGGATGGGGGGGGAACATCCCAAACAAGGATGAGGAGAAGGCTGAGATACTTAATGCCTTCTTTGCCTCTGTCTTCAATAGTTGGACCAGCTACCACCAGGGTGTTCAGCCTCCTGGGCTGGAAGATAAGGATGGAGAGCAGAACGACCCCCCCGTAATCCAGGAGGAAGTAGTTAATGATTTGCTTATGCACCTGGACACGCATAAGTCCATGGGGCCGGATGGGATTCACCCAAGGGTACTCAGGGAGCTGGCGGGAGAGCTCACCAAGCCTCTCTCCATTATCTATCAACAATCCTGGTCAACAGGAGAGGTACCAGATGACTGGAGGGTGGCCAATGTGTCGCCCATCTACAAGAAGGGCCGGAAGGAGGATCTGGGAAACCATAGGCCTGTCAGCCTGACCTCGGTACTGGGAAAGATCATGGAGAGGATCGTGACTGATGACACCAAACTAGGTGGGAGTGTTGATCTGCTTGAGGGTCGGCAGGCTCTACAGAGGGACCTGGACAGGTTGGATCATTGGGCCAAGGCCAATGGGATGAGGTTGAATAAGGCCAAGTGCCGGGTCCTGCATTTTGGTCACAACAACCCCAGGCAACGCTACGGGCTTGGGGAGGAGTGGCTGGAAAGCTGCCCAGCAGAAAAGGACCTGGGGGTGTTGGTGGACAGCCGGCTTAACATGAGCCAGCAGTGTGCCCAGGTGGCCAAGAAAGCCAACGGCATCCTGGCCTGTATCAGGAATAGCGTGGCCAGCAGGAGCAGGGCAGTGATGGTGCCTCTGTACTGGGCACTGGTGAGGCCTCACCTCGAGGGCTGTGTTCAGTTCTGGGCCCCTCACTACAGGAAGGACATTGAGCTGCTGGAGCGTGTCCAGAGGAGAGCCACCAAGCTGGTGAGGGGTCTGGAGAACAAGTCATACGAGGAGAGGCTGAGGGAACTGGGCATGTTTAGTGTGGAGAAGAGGAGGCTGAGGGGGGACCTCATTGCCCTCTACAACTCCCTGAAAGGAGGGTGTAGAGAGGTGGCTGTTGGCCTCTTCTCCCAAGGGAATAATGACAGGACCAGAGGAAATGGTCTGAAGTTGGGGCAGGGGAGGTTTAGGTTAGATATTAGGAAGAATTACTTTCCTGAGAGAGTGGTCAGGTACTGGAACAGCCTGCCCAGGGAGGTGGTGGAGTCACCATCCCTGGAGGGATTTAAGGCACGTGTAGACATGGCACTTCAGGGCACGCTCTAGTGCCCGAGATTGTTGGGTTGTGTCTGTTTGTGGGTGGGTGTGGTGTGTGGTTGTGGGTGTTTGTTTTGTGTGGGTTTTGTTTTTGTTTTGGTGTTTGGGTTTTTTGTTTTGTTTGTTTGTTTTTTATTTTGTTTTGCTGTGGGGTTTTTTGTTTTGTTTTTTTTTTTTTTTGATGATCTCAAAGGTCCCTTCCAACCAAGAAGATTCTGTGATTCTGTAATTGTTTTCCCAAAGAAATAACATATTTTTCTACATAGGAATTTCCCAACTGGTTGAAATCTTCTCCTTTATATTCTGTCTGGTACAATCTCCCACATAATATTTCAAAACAGCTTAGGTTCTCTTTAGCTCTTGGCTTTACATGTAGTCTGAGCAGAGCTATGGGTAATGCCTGATACCAATACAAATTCGCTTCCTGACATATTTTGGCTATCTGCTGTTTTATCGCGTGATTCATTTTTTTCTACTTGCCCGCTGGCCTGCAGCCTATATGGGGTGTGTCATTGCCAATCAATTCCCAATCGTTTACTAACTTGTTGCACTACTTGTGCACAGAAGTGAGTACCTCTATCTGATGAGACGACTGTAGGTACCCCAAATCGAGGTATTACCTCGTTCAATAGCACTTTAGTCACTTCTCTCGCCTTGCTTGCTCTACAGGGAAAAGCCTCTGGCCATCCAGAAAAGGGGTCTGTAAGTACCAATAAGTGCTTGTACCCCCCTTTTCTCGGGAGTTTGGAAAAATCGATTTGCCAATGGCCTCCTGGTGTGTTTCCTTTCCCAATAGTTCCTAACTGTACTCGATTACCTGTGTTGGGGTTGTTTCTTGAACACATTTCACACTGCTGAGTCACTTGTCGAACAGTGGTATATAAATTCTGTCCTATCCATTTCTGACTCAAAAATTTATATAACGAATCTGCTCCCCAATGTGTCTTATCGTGTTCTTCTCTAACAAGTCCCCACACTAGTTTGGCAGGTATGATAATCCTACCGTCACTCAAATGAGCCCATCCCCTGGAGGGAACTTCTCCTCCTAGTTCTTGGATGAGCTCCTGGTCTGGTCTAGAATATTCAATGCCCTCCTGGTCATCCAGGTCTTTATTTCTACTGTCTGGAATTAAAGCTAAAATGGGTTCTTTCTGGGTTCTTTCTGCTGCCTGTTTAGCCTCATAGTCAGCCAAGCTCTTACCTCTTTCTTGGTCAGTGTTCCCCCTCAGATGTCCTCGGCAATGCATGATGGCCACTCTAGCTGGTAACCGGACTGCCTCCAATAGGCGAAGTATTTCTTCTGCGTGTTTGATCTGTTTTCCTTGCGCGGTGAGCAATCCTCGTTCCTTCCAGACTGCTCCATGGGCATGAACAACACCAAAGGCATATTTAGAGTCTGCCCATGTATCTATCTTTTTCCCTTTTACCAATTCCAAAGCCCTGCTCAAGGCAATAATCTCGGCCTTTGGAGCCGACGTCCCGGAGGGAATGGTTGGGATTCAATTACCTTATTTGTTGTGGTCACTGCATATCCAGCTTTATGGATACCTTGTCGGATAAAGCTGCTTCCATCCGTAAGCCAGGAGTCCTGTGCGTCCTCCAGGGGTTCTTCTTTCAGATCTGCTCTGCTGGAGTACACAGTCTCTATTGTTTCCAAACAGTCATGTGTCAGTGGTTCAGTTGTTGCCTCACTAAGGAAAGACGCTGGGTTCACAACGCTAGTCACCTCAATTTTAACACCATCGGATTCAACCAGGATGGGCTGGTATTTCAAAAACCTGGATGGGGAAAGCCAGTGATCCCCTCTCTGTTCTAATACAGCGGATACCGAATGTGAAACCAATACCGTCATCTTCTGGCCCAAACCACATTTCTGGGCTTCCTCAATATTTAGTATTATGGCCGCTACTGCTCAGAAACATCCTGGCCATCCTTCACTTACTTCATCTAATTGTTTAGAGAAGTAAGCTATGGCTCTTTTGTAGGCTCCCAGCTGTTGAGCTAGAAGTCCTAGAGCTATTCCTTGTTTCTCGTGAGAAAAGAGCCAAAAAGGTTTGGTTACATCAGGCAAGCCCAAAGCCGGGGCTCTCACGAGCTCTTTCTTGAGTATTTCAAATGCATTCTGGGCTTCTTTGGACCATATCCATTGAGTGGGATTATTTTTCAAAAGTTCATATAAAGGTTTTACTATCATCCCATAGTTGTAAATCCCTAATCAACACCGACCCGTCATTCCCGAAAAAGTTCTGAGTTCTTTTACCGCCCGAGGGAGAGGGGTTCTGCAGGTGGCTTCTTTTCGTTCCGTTCCCAATTCCCGTTGTCCTCCAGACAGCTCGTATCCCTAGTAGGTTACTTGCCTCTGCACCATCGGAGCTTTCTGTTGAGAAACCCGATATCCATTTAATCCCAAAAAGTTTAACAAGCTAACAGTCCACCGGGTAGAGTCATGTTTTGTTTCAGTTGCTATCAATAGATCATCCACATATTGTAAAAGGGTTCTGTTTTTGGAAGGAGGCTTCTATACCTCAAGCTCTTGTGCTAACTGATTTCCAAACATTGTCGGACTGTTTTTGAAACTTTGGGGTAACACTGTCCGGGTAAGCTGTGTTTTCCTACCAGTGGTAGGGTTCTCCCACTCGAATGCAAACAACTTTTGACTTTCTTTGGCCAAAGGCAGACAAAAGAATGCATCTTTTAAGTCTAGTACTGTAAACCATACCCGACTGGTTTTCAATGCGGTAAGTAAGATACAGGGACTGGCCACTACAGGGTGCAAATCTTTAACCATCTTATTTATTGCTCTCAGATCTTTTACTACTCGATAAGTCCCATAGGGTTTCTTTACCAGTAGTATGGGGGTGTTATATTCTGACTCACATTCCACTAACAATGCATGCTGTAGAAAATTATTAACTGGGTTTTGTATTCCTTTACGATCTTCTAATCTCAAAGGATACTGTCTTTGGCGTATTGGGTTTGCCCCTTCTTTAAGCTCTCTTATTACGGGGGTGGCGTTTTTCGCCCTCCTTGGAGTCCCTGCAGCCCAAACTCCTGGATATGCTTGATTGGTGATTTCTTCAATTTCGGGTGCTGGTGTAATGGACCTTTCAGAGTGTATTAGGGCTAGACTCAAAATTTCAATTAATGTATCTTCTTTTACCTTTAATTCCATGGCTCCTCACTTAAAAACTATCACTGCCCATAATTGTTCCAGTAAGTCTCGACCTAATAGTGGTTTGGGGGAATTTGGCAAGTATAGCAATCGCTGTATCCCAATCTGCTTTCCTAACATAAATTTGAGGGGTTTTGAAAAGAATGCCTTTTTCTCTTGGCCAGTAGCTCCTATGACATTCACAAAGTCTCTACTTATAGATATCAGTTCTTGATTTAAAACAGACAAAGAGGCACCCGCATTTATTAAAAATTCAACCTCTTTACCCTTGTTCCCTAGCTTTATCTTAACCAGTGGATCCACTAGGGTAGATGCCCCAGGTCCCCGTCAATCGGTCTCTGTTTCAGCTATCAGGGCTGGTGGGGTACCTTTAAGCTCAGGGCATTCATTTTTCCAGCAATATGTGCATTGATTCCTTTCCAATACATTCCCAACATTAACACCTCTACCTCTTGTCGAATCCCCTAGTCCTCCTTTGTTCCCAAAAGGCCTTCCTCTTCCACCTCCTCTAAATCCCCTACCGTTCATTACTCCCCTCTGTTCTAATGCCACCACGGTGGCTGTGGCCATCACTTCTGTCAGCTTTCCTCTATCTACATCTTCTCCCCTTCTTCCTCACCGCTACTGCCACCCTCTGTCTCAGTGAGCGGCGATCCCTGTGGAGAAGGCGGATCTAGCAACGGAGGAGGAGGCATTCCCAAATCCTCAAGCTGTTTCCTCTCTCCTCTTTCTGGATTTGGTTACTTTCAAACACCTTTGTCCAATACTACATGCCGAGCAACACCTATTCATTTTCTCCTGCCCCTTTCTTTTATCTTTCTGCTCTTTCTCTAGGGACAAAACTAGAGGGTCTTGTGGTGGTATATTAAATCTGCAATCCTTTTGCCATTCCGGATGGTTTTGCAAAGTGAAAAACATATCCGCATACATAACCTCATCCCATTTTCCTTCTCTTGGTAAGAATAACATCAACTGTAATATAGTATTATAGTTTAGAGTCCCACTGAAGGGGCACTTTTCTCCATCTTCTAATTTGGATAGGGACCACCATTGATTGCAATATTTTATTAGAGTTTTCTTGTCCACATTCCCACCCAGTGGTCCCCCTATACCTTTCCAATGTGCTAAAATACATCCTAAGGGGCTCTCTTTCAACACGTCTCTACCTTGGCTTCCTCCCACTTTACTGATTCTCAAGCTGACTTCTACTTCATCCACAATATACATGTACTGCGTAAACAAACCCTTCTACCTCATCCCAATCCGCCCACACGTCACAGTTACGACAATAGATGTCCCAACCAAATCTTACCCTCAGCATCTTATCACACCTCACACGCTCAAACACAAAAACTGGTACACATGAGTTATCGAGATGTAACAAACAATGCCATCCAGGACTATCCACTCAAATACACTTAACACATTGGCAAATATACTTATTATACACACAGGATGACACACTCACACAAATTTTCCTGACAACACTAAGTATACAGACATCTAACAATTACAATAAACAGACATACAGTTATAATAATAATTACTGTGGTTATACCTGTCATTTAAATGTCTAAGATTCTATACTCGTTTCCTCCCTCTCCGGCCGCACCCTTCGCGGGGTTACGGAACCGCAGATCAGAACTCCGCGCTCGCTTTGCAGCTGTGCCACGTCTCAGTCACTCAAATCATACACACATGAGCTAGCTCAATTCATTTGCACGCTTTTTGTCAAATCTAAATCAGCCTTCAATAAACAATTCTTTTAAACAGTTCTGATTTCAATACCAATAAGTTACTACCGCCACAAAGTACCTTATTGCAAAAGTACGGAGCTTTATCCGCGCCCATACCTGACGCACCCAAACCAAACGTAGACCAGACGTCTCCTACGGCTGATGGGAACCCCAAATGACTGGTCCCCAAAACCCAAACAACTTTCTAAAGAATACCTTATTCAGTAGATGGTCCTTGTCTGCCCCCGCAGTGATCCGTATGAGGCGAGGAGTCCCTCTGGGAAAATCCCGGGGGTACCCTGGGGAGTCCTACTCTCAGCAGGTCCTGCAGCCCAGCAGAGAGGGTCCCACCTGGGTCGCCAGAACTGATGCCGTGAAAAGCCGAAATCAGGACTCAAGAATGGGGATGCCTATTAAGCAGGTATTCTTTATTGCAGTGCTGGACACACAGGGGATCGCTCCTCCAACTGTGCGCCCCAGGCAGAGTTAGTTTAACAACATATATACACGCTATACATACATGTTCATGCCATTTCTGAGAACTAATTAACATATTCATTATTTTTCCAAGAATTCTTTGTCATAGAGGGTGGGTTTGGTTGGCTCTGCATGTCTCATGGGTCTTGGGGCCCCCTGTTCTCAGAGATAAGTTCCTCTTGAAAGATAACAAGGTGCTGACCTACACAATTGCCATTTGCATACGTGGGCTCAAGGGCTGGGTTTTGGGGTGAGGGAGCCTCCATCCCTGAGGTAAGCTCTGCTCCTGGCCTGGCAGGAGGCTGTGGGGCCACCCTGGGGATGGGTCTGGAGTGGTTTGGGGGCTCCATACCAGAGGGAAAGGCTGCTCTGGACTCACAGGAGGCTGTGGGGCCGCCCTAGAGATGCGTTTGGGGGCTCTCCATAAAGGAAAGGCTGTTCCAGGCCTCACAGGAGGTTGTGGGGCCACCCTGGGGATGGGTCTGGGGGAGTCTGGGCGATCCATACCTGAGGGAAACACCACTCCCAGCCTTGCAGGAGACTGCAGGGACACCCCAGGGCCGGTTTTGGGGGTGAGGGAGCTTCCATCCCTAAGGGAAAGGCTGCTCTGGCCTGGCAGGAGGCTGCGGAGCCACACCAGAGATGGGATTGGGGCAATCTGGGGGCTCTCCCTGACGGAAGCGCTGCTCCCAGCCTGGCAGGAGGCGGCCGAGGGCCGGGCTGGGGGTTCTGGGGGCTCTCCCTGAGGAGAGGAGGGAGGTGGGGGCTGCCCCAGGGCCACACTAATGCCCACAGCATCGGGGCAACAAACAGGAGTTGGAAGCTGTTATGCAGATGGAAAACTACGACATAGTTGGCATAACGGAAACGTGGTGGGATGACTCACACGACTGGGGTGCTGCAAGGGATGGCTATAAACCCTACAGAAGGGACAGGCAAGGAAGGAGAGGCGGTGGGGTGTCCCTGGATGTTAGGGAGTGTTTTAACTGTCTAGAGCTTGACGATGGTGATGAAAAGGTCGAGTGTTTATGGGTAAGAATGAGGGGAAAGGCCAACAAGGCAGGTACCATGGTGGGAGTCTGTTATAGACCACCCAACCAGGATCGAGAGGCAGACTAAATAGTCTGTCAGCAGCTGGGAGAAGTCTCACAATCGCTGGCCCTTGTTCTCGTGGATGACTTCAATGTGCCAAATGTTGGCTGTAAAGACAATAGAGCGGAGAGAAAACAGTCTTGCAGGTTCCTGGAGTGTGTGGAAGAGGCCTTCCTGACACACTTGATGAGTGATCCAACTAGGTAGGAAAGGCGCCCCACTGGACCTGTTGTTTTCCAGTAGAGAAGGACTTGTGGGTGACCTGGTGGTTGGCAGCCGTCTTGGAGGCAGCAATCATGAAATGATAGAGTTTTTATTTCTGGGAGAAATAAGGAGGGGGTTTAGAAAAACCTCTCCCTTTGACTTCTGGAGGGCAGATTTGGTATGTTTAAAGACCTGGTTGTCCTTGGAAGGCTCTCCTGACGTGCAAAAGAGGCCCAGGAAGGATGGCAATTCTTCAGAAAGGAAATCTTAAAGGCACAGGAGCAGGCCATCACCATGTGCCAAAAGATGAACCGGCAGGGAAGAAGACTGGGCTCGCCAAACAGAGAGCTTTGTCTGGAACTCAGGAAAAAAAACAGAATTTATGACCTTTGGAAGAAGGGGCGAGCAACTCCAGAGGACTACAAGGATGTCGTAAGGTTATGCAGGGCGAAAAGTAGAATGGCCAAAACCCAACTGGAACTTAACCTGGATATTGCCTTAAAAGACAATTAAAAATTTTCTATAAATACATTAGGAACTAAAGGAGGGCTAATGACAATCTCCATCCTTTATTGGATGCAGGGGGAAACATGGTGCCCAAGGATGAGAAAAGGCTGAGGTACTTAATGCCTTCTTGGCCTCGGTAAGACCAGTTGTCCTCCAGGTACCCAGACCCCTGGGCTGCAAGGCAGGTAAGGGGAGCAGAATGAAGCCCCCAGAATCCAAGGGGAAACAGTTAGTGACCAGCTACAGCCCTTAGAGGCACACGAGTGTATGGCTCCGGATGGGATCCACCCAAGGGTAGTGTGGGAGCTGGTGGAAGTGCTCACTGAGTCACTGTCCATCATGTATCAGCAGTCCTGGCTGAATGGGGAGGTCCCAGTTGACCAGAGGTAAGCAAATGTGGTGCCCATCTACAAGAAGAGCAACAAGGAAGATCCGGGGAACTCCAGGCCTGTCAGTCTGACCTCAGTGCCTGGGAATGTTATGGAGAAGACCATCCTGAGTGCCATCAAGCTGCATGGAAAGGACAACCAGGCCCAGTCAGCATGGGTTTGTGAAAGGCAGGTCCTGCTTGACAAACCTGATCTCCTTCTATGACAAGGAAACCCGCTTGGTGGATGAGGGAAAGGCTGTGGATGTTGTCTACCTGGATTTTAGTAAGGCCTTTGACACCATCTCCCACAGCATTCTCCTGAAGGAACTGCTGCTTATGGCTTGCATGGGTGTATGCTTTGCTGGGAAAAAACCTGGCTGGAGGGTGTGGCCCAGAGAGTGGTGGTGAATGGAGTTCAATCCAGTTGGTGGCTGGTCACGAGTGGTGTTCCCTAGGGCTTGGTACTGGGGCCAGTTCACTTTAACATCCTTATCAATGATGTGGATAAAAGGATCAATTGCACCCTCAGTAAGGTTGCAGATGACACCAAGTTGGGTGGAATCCAACTAACCAGATCTGCTGGAGGTTAGGCTGTCTCTACAGCAGGATCTGGACAGGCTGGATCTATGGGCTGAGGCCAATGGCATGAGGTTCAACAAGGCCAAGTCCCAAGTCCTGCACTTGGGTCACAGCAACCCCATGGACGCCACAAGAGGCAGGAAGAGTGGCTGGAGCTGCCCCGTGGAAAAGGACCTGGGGGTGTCTGTCGACAGCTGGCTGGATACGAGCCAGCAGTGTGCCAAGGTGGCCAAGGAGGCCAACAGCATCCCTGCCTGTATCAGGAACAGTGTGGCCAGCAGGACTAGGGAAGTGATTGTCTCTCCTGTGCTCAGAACTGGTGAGGCCCCATCTTGAGTGCTATGTCCACTTTTGGAATCCTCACTACGAGAAAATCATGGAAGCCCTGGACCATTCCCAAAGATCAACAAAGCTGGTGAGGGGTCTGGAGAACAAGTCTTGTGAGGAGCGGCTGATGGAACTGGGGTTGTTCAGCCTGGAGAAAAGGAGGCTGAGCACCTTGTCACTCTCTACAACTACTGAAAGGAGGTGATAGCGGGGTTGGTGTTAGTCTCCCTTCCCAAGTAAGTAGTGTTAGGACACGAGGAAATGGCTGCAAGTTACACGAGGGGAGATATAGATTGCATATTAGAAAAAATGTCTTCACTGAAGAGTTTGTCAAGCGCTGGAACAGGCTGCCCAGGGAAGTGGCTGAGACACCATCCCTGGAGGTGTTTATAAGATGTGTAGATGGGGCACATAGGGATGTGGTTTAGGTGTGGACATGGGAGTGTGAGGGACTCAATGACCGTAAAGGTCCTTTCCATCCTAAATGATTCTATGAGTCTATGATTCTTTTGAATCTTGGGACTTGGTTTCATCCTCGCCCCTTCTCTGGGAGGCCAGGAGGTGTCACAGAATTTTCCTGCCCTGGGCACTGCTCACCCCCACATCCCACTGCCCCCAGGAAGAGCCCTGAGCCACAAGTGAGGGGCAGGATCTGCCTTGCCAGGGCCTGGGGGTGAGGGCTTGGCCTTTCTGCTTCCTCAGACAAAGCCAGGCTTTCCTCAGCATTACAGCCACCTGCACTCTGCCTTTGCCTACCTGCAATCACAGCCTCCAATTATCTGCTCTAACGAGTCCCCAGGGAGCCTTTGTCAGTAACTGCCCTCAGTGGGGCTCCTTAAGGCTTCCAGGAAGTTTGGGTTGTGCTTCTCATTTCTTGAGCACTTTCTTCAATCTTCTCTCAGTATCTGAGGTTCATGGACTCAGCAGCAAATACCCCATGGGGCTCCTTGAAAACAGAAAGCCTTAACAAGGAATTTATCTCTTTGCAATTTCCTTCAAGCCTTAAACCCTTGTACAGCTACTTGGGGAGCTTTTGTGGTGTAGTTAAGGAGGAAGATTATAATGTGCATCTAATGAAAATGGTTTCTTGATTGTAAAGGATGTATTTTATGAGTGTTCAGTTTCCAGAGGAGGTGATGGAAGCATTCTCCAAGGGATACTGAGGCCGAGTGTCTCCTCAGGAGGTCTGGCCAGGTCAGGAAAAGCAGTCCCGTGATGTCCATCCCTGTATGGACAGCTTTGCTCCTCACCTCCCCAACCCCACCAGGTCTGACCTCACCCACCTGGGACTGACATCACTGTTCCTTGCATCAGACTTCTCCACTCCAGTCTGGATGTGACAGCTCCATTGCACCATCTCCCACCTGCTCTCCTCAGAGACCTGGCTGCTCACAGCCACAGGGGAATTCTGCCTGTTCTTCAGAAAAGAAAAGTAAAGCACAGTCAGTTTTCATAAACAAGAAAACACTGTGTAATCATACGCAAAGTACAAACTGCCTCTAATGAGGTTGCCTTTCTACAAGGGATAATCTTAGGAGAAATAGGTGAGGTAGGTAGATACACAAAGATAGATATAAACATAATGAAAGAGCTGGCTGAGGAGACAATGAGATTACTGAGAGACAGGCAAGGTTTTACTCCCTGAGGGTGAAAGAGCAGCAGAGGTGAGAGGTACCTGGATGAACAAAGAGTAAAGGGAGGAGAAAACCGGAGAATGATGGAGAGGGCCTTTTCCTAGACAGTCTGCATCTGAAAAGATGACTTTGCAAATGACCATTGTATCAGGACAAGTGTGAGTATAGGAAAGATTAGAGAAACAAAATACGCCATATAACAGACAAAAGAGTTGTAGTGAAGTCACAAGGGAAGACTGAGATTTCTTTGGAATATCACCCCTGGAAGGTGACAGGCTTGGCAGAGCTCTCTTGTGAGTGAGGACAAGCCAATGTTGCCCCCACCTTTGAAAGAGGCGCAGCCCAGGGACCCACAGGCTGTACAAGCTCCCTGGGGTGATTAGTGTGCCATCAATGAGAGTCCTCTTGGGTGACATTTCTGGGCCCCTGAAAGAGAAAAAAAGTGTCAAAAGCAGTCAGCATGGACTTTCCAAGGGTAAATCAAGCCTCAGTGAGGAAGTGGTGACAGCAGGGAAAGCTCTCGGGTTTCCCGTGTCCATGGAAGTCAGTCAGATGTTGGTACAGTCAGACCAGCTGCAGCTTTCTTGTCCTGCTCCAGGCAGGGTTGCTCAGATGCAGGGCTACTTGACAGGTATCTCCAAACAGCCCAGATCATTTCCTTTGCTTAACCGTTCATTCCCATTGCACTATTTTCCCACGTCTCAAGTCCCACTCTTTAACCAACTTCATCCTCTCCCTTGCAAAAAGTCAACCCCTTTTCACCATTTCCCCACTGGCGCTGCGTGTCCTCACTTTGCTCCCACCTTTGGTGTTTCTGAGATGGTATCCCAGTGCTTTCTACCCTGATTAGCAACTCCATTACACCAGTACTGTCTTCTTATCTGTAGCGTCCTGCAGCTTCTACAATGATGCTCTTGCTAGAGGCACCCTGACTCAGGATGAACATCAGCACGTGTACTTCCAATGCTTGACTGCTGGAGCTTATGTCCAGAGGGACCTTGACCCACCTGGGGATTTGGCCATCGGGAACCTGAAGGTTTAGAAGAAAGAGGTGCACAACAACTCCATGCAGGAGCACAGGCAATGACCAAACCAGCTAAGGAGTGCCCTGAGGAGAAGGGCCTTTGGGTCACGATGGCTGCCATGATGAGCCAGTGGGCTTTGCATTTCAAAAGGAAAATGGAGAGACTGGAGAGGGTCCAGAGGAGGTCTGACGAGATGGTGAAGACCCTAAAGCTTGAGCTTTGAGGAGAGTCTGAGGGAACTGGGCGTCTCTACCCTGCAGAAGGAGAGGATTGAGGTGACCTGTGTAAGAGCCTACACCTACCTGGAGAGGTGACAGACCCAAGGTCTCTTCTGCAGTGTCCATGGATATGACAGAGGCAACAGCCACAAACTGCCTCTTGGGAGCTTTAGACAGAGCATTAAGAGACCTTGCAAAGTGGAGCCAGGTCACTGGAGGGACACCAACGTTGACAGAGCTTGTACTGTGAGAAGAGGCTTAGAGAGATGGGCTTGTTCAGCTTGGAGGAGAGGAGCTCTTGGGGGGAACATGGAGCAGCATTGCACAGTTACCAGGAAGACTGAGCCTGAGTCAAATCCATGGTAGAAGATACAAGGACAAGAGGCAATGGGCTGAGAAAAGGGACGGTCAAGCCACATAAGGAGGAACTTTTTCCAGCATGAGGATAGTCAAGCACTGGAAGCTGTTTCCCAGAGAGCGTGCAACAGCTCTGTCCTGGAAAGGGATCCAGACATCTTTGAACAAAGCCCTGACTCTTCAGGTCTGACCCTGTTTTCAACGGGAGGTTGGTCAAGACACCCTCCAATTCCCTTTGAGCCTGAATGATGCTGTCCTCCTCCTGTCCTTCCATCTGCAGGCTGAGATATTTCCCCTCTTGGAGCAGACATTCTGAAAAAACACTCCAAATCTGGAAAGACTCTTCAATGCTCCAAGTACAGTTGGGTTAGGAAAAAAAAAAACCACAAAACTATGCTGGATTAGTTTTTCACAGAGACAGTTTTAAAGGGTCAAAGTAGATTCAATCCATGAATTCTGACAGTCAAGTTACAAAGAGGGAGGAAAAAAAGGCAACAAAATCTTTGTCAGTAAAGAAAAACTCCCCCAGCCTGTGGGATGTCCTCATTAGTTGGCCCTCTAGGAACTGGGATCCTTGGGCTTCTTGGTCTTAAGTGGGAGCTCAAATCCTGAACTGGAAGGACAACAGTTACACACCGTTTGGTGGCTGCAAGTTACACACCGTTTTCTTGACATGACTGTGAGCTCAGACCCGGTGGATGGAGTTTCTCACACAGGTCACGGAGGAGGGCAGGATGTCGGGGAGAGGGGCACACGCTTCAGTTTCCCAAATCTCATGAGTTTTCCCAAACCATCCTTCTCTTGACCTCTGGCATCCTATTTCTTGAGATGCAAAGCTGGCGGGTCTTCTGTTGATAAAGCATCAGTGATCCTTCCAGTGATTCTGTGATTTCCTTTAGAGTGGCAAAAAATAATAATAATGATGAAAAGAAATGTTAAAGTAACAGTCTACTTCCACAATAGCAAATCTGGACAACGGCAATTAAATTAGTATTTGCCATATAAGGTATGATATCCCATCCTGAAGTACATATTGAAAGTGGTTCAGATGAAGGGTGGTCTTGCAAAAGTCACCCCTTGTGTCCCCGTGTGGCACAGACGCTGCTGGTTTCCCTCTCCAGAGAGTGGCAGAGGCTGGATCACCTTCTCAGAAGAGGCTCCTTGCCAGGGAGCCACAGCCATGGGGGGAGCTCACCTGGTTCTTATTGACACTTCACTCAACAGCTATTTGGATACTTTTGGTGCTTTTCTGGGATGACTATTCCTGCACAGAGGATCATAAAAAGACGACTGTTTCTTAAGAGATGGTGAAAAAGGCCCTGTTTGGCCAAGAAAGCCCACCATGTGCTCTGGAGGCAGCGAGGAAGATTATAAAAAGCACTAGGAAAGTCCAAAATGCTCTTCCAAAGGGCGAGTGGCCCTGAGCAGTGGTGATTGGCCACGTGTAAGTCTGTTAGAGAGCATCAAGCAATGTCAGCGAGAAGCAAGGGGATGGCTGATGGCTTTAGCCAATCCTTACAGCCATGTCTGAAGCCAGCCGTGGGAAGCAGTGGATGTTTGTGGGTAGAGGCTGAGGAAGAGGCTTCTCCTGGGACAATGGCAGGAAGGAAGACCCTTCCTCTGCAAACCAGGGGTGATACAGACATTCATCTCTTGTGTGCCTGCCTCAGCCTGGCGGATGGGGAATGCCCACTGCTGGGGGTGGCTGTTCTTAGGAATGCCCCATGGGCTGACAACTTGCTCCTTTCCCCTCCTTCACTGCCCACACTTGGATGGACTTCAGGAAACATCCATGAGCCTGGAGGATGCACAAACCTCCTGGGCTGAGGTCTCAGCACTGCAGGGGCAGAGGAAGGGTTTGTGAGACACATGGGCGTGCAGGGAGAGAGCAGTGTGGGGGGAGCAGTGAGTGTGCTAAAGGCAGGAAGAAGAAATGAAATATTGGGGGTTGGCTGTTCAGTGCTGGGATGTGGAGCTACAGAGAGGATTCTGGCACGGATTCTCCAGGATTCTGGAGCTTGGAAATCTTGGGGATAAATGAGCAGTAGCAAGGCTTTGGAGGAAACCACGTGAGATGTGGGGAACTCACTGGCAGTGGCAAATCCTCAGACACCCACATTTTGGTGTTGGAAACAAGGAAGCAGGCACAGGCACAGGACAGCGTAGCTGTGGTGGGGATGGCCAAGGGCCTTGGTGGGGCGTTGACACCCCAACAGATCTGAGACCCTTGTTCTCTTGCCTGTGGCTTCTGTCTCTTCCACTGAGACCCAGGAGAGAACACAAGGTCCTTACAGCTCCAGTGCCTCGTTGCCTCCTCAGCCACCCCCCATAAATCCTGGGAGGTGCCCTACTGCTGACCTGCACCTGGCAACACACACTCCCAATCACATTGCCCCCAGGAAGAGCCCCGAACATGCCAAGAGGGAAAGGAGCCCCATCTGTAGGGGATGTGGGTAAGGACGTGGCCTTCCTGCTTGGAAGAGCACATCAAGGGCTTCCACAGTGATCTCTACATGTAAATTTTCCGTTGTACCAAGTGTCTCCAACTTCCTGCTTCACCAGCCCCCAGGGACAGGACCCTTGTCTGCTCATTCCCTCCATGGTTTCTTCAGTGATGGGCTTCAGCAGGGCCTGCAAACACTCTCAGAAACCTGGAGGTTTGCTGCTGGCTCTTAGTTCTCTAGAGACTTGGTCAGCCTTTAGAGATCTGCAGTTCAGGAACTCGGCACCAGAGGGTTCATTAACATGCAAAACGCCCTGAGGAGCCAAGCCAGGCCATAATTTTCCCTTCATCTTCAATTCTTCTGTGGTTAATTAGAGAGCTTTCGGGAGTGGAGTCAAAGCGAAAAGATGTCAAGGCAAAGAGGCCAAGTGCATGAAATGCTTGATTTCAACTTGCCAATTCTGCATTAACGCCAAGGAATTTGGGTTACAGGAATGTCTCCAAGTAGAGTCTGCACCATCCAGACCCATGTGGATGGGCTGGCAGAGCCACCCCCAGCAGGGGGATCCCCATCGCCCACGCTGAGGCAGTCCAGATGCAAATATCTGCAGTGCCCACTTGTCACAAGCCTCCAGGCAGAGGGTGACTCATTCCCATGACCCTCGAAGCCTGGATCAGCTCGTCGTGCTTTTGCTGTCCTTCCCTTCATCTGTCAAGCCCATGGGAGCTTTGGCTTTGACATCATCCCTACGGCCTGGGACAAGGTTTCTCAACTCCTCCTCTGCAGCTTCCCTGCTTCCACCTCCTTTGTGCTGCCTCTTTGTCCTGGAGCTCAGTCAGTTCCAACAAGCAGCCTCCTGAGACGGTTGCTTGTTTTCAAGGGGAGTTGGAGAGATCATTTTTGTGCCTGGAGGAGGCTGTCCTGTAAGGCCTATCAGATTTTCCATCATCCTTCAGCCTTCAGAGCTGCTTCCCACGGCACCACTCGCATCAGTCTCCCAAGTACATCAAAGTCTTCTTCTCTGGAGTCCACCCGTTTTTGCTCTGCTGCTGGCCTTCCTCACTCCTCTTCGGCACCTGGGACCCCACTATTTCCTGGTGACAGCAGCCAAGGCTGACACTGGTTTTCACCTCCCTGACCACTCTTTTTGTTTTTTATTTGTTTTTTGCCAGGACCGGGTCCAGGTGAGCATCACCCTTGTTTGCCCACCTGGCAGCTGTGTTAAGAAGTTGTCCCAAGGTCCTCCAGGCTGCTGGCACCCTGTGTCTTTGCCTGGCCAGTGAACGCCAGGGCAACTACTGTTCCCCATAGGAACCTGCTCATTGACTTGGAGACTTCTTCAGGTTGCTGTTAGAAGACTTATTCTGCCTACTGTGCCCGATCAAGTGGGTTATAATGGCCAAGACATTTTCACCCTTACTGGCTTCTCCTCTCATCCTCACTCACACAAGCTCACTCAACCCTTGACCCATCTCATACAGGAGCTCCATAGATCCGAGCTGCTCCTTCACTCAGGGGGCATTCTGCTGGTCGTCCTCTTCCCTGCTACTCCCTCCAGCAGAGCCTGTACCCTTCCATTGCAGCACCACAGCTCAGCAAGATGTCCCACCACATCTCATTCAATCCCAAACCATCCCAGTTCTGTGAGTAGACATGGGACTCCTCCTGGCAGTGCATATTTGGGCCACAGCACCTCAGCTGACTTCTCACAGGGAAACCTGAGCTGTGATCCTGCCCAGAAGAACCATTGTACATCGAGCAGTTCGTGCTGGGCTGGGCTGTACGTACAGAGTGGCCTTCACCCCTGGGCTGTGCTGCACAGATGCCTTGGCCACAGGACAACCTCAGCAGCACATTGTCACACAGGAGCCTGCAGAAAGGTCCCAGTCTGTACCAGACATTTTGCCTCCCGCGTGGCCCTCCCTGTACCCGGCACTGCTGCAGGAAGTTCTCATGGAAACGTCCTGTCTGTTTGACTGTCGAGATGACGAATAGTGTTGTTTCCTTGTAAGAAAATCCTGGAGTGGTTTGAATGACCAAAAGAGGAGACTGTCTCCTATGGAGGGGGTCTGCATGGTTTGCTGCATTTGGGTCGAAGGCCCATTCAATGCTACACCTCCTGGGGTTCTCACTATCGAAACAGACATGAGATTTGTGAGAAACACCGGCTCACGATTAGAATTTGATAGAGAACAAAGGGATTCCTGAAAGCAAAGATAAAAAAATTACAAATTTATTATACGAAACAGTGCTGAATGTGGTGCATCTCAAAGCAGAGGCACACCTCATCTTTCAGCTTTTAGGTATTTATACCCTATCCCGGCCGCCGGAGTTTCTGTCTCTCTTCTCGTTGGTTGAGAAGTTGGAGCTCACATTCTTCCCAACCGCCTGACCCGTTACAAGTTCAGTTCACACCTTTTCACCTTACAGGGCATACACACACCTCCCCTACGAAATCATTATCCTAAACACGCCTTTGATTACGCTACAAGTTATTTCACAGTCTTTGCTACCATCTACTACCCAGTGTTAGTAATTACAAGCACTCTGGTGGTCGTTTACTTCCTCAGGTGGTCGTATCCTCCTCTTCATCAGCTGCCCTCTAGATGACCTTAGTCCACTCAGCGGTCTTCACAGCCCCCTCAGCAGTTTTACTGTCCAGGCCTGGTTTCTTTGGCCTTATCGATACTCCCCTATCTTCTGGGTTCCTGTATTGAAGGCCACATTCCAGTCTGTTTCTCTTTACCTGGATAACGTTCTGTAAACAAGGATCCCTTGACAGACCCAGGGCAGTTCTAAGGATTAGTTGGGTGCCATTGATTAGATTCTACTATCACTAAGCCTCCTTTGTTAGTGCAGGCACACTAACAAACATATATCCATTTGCTGAAGCAAAACTTAACCCGTTTCTCACAGTTCACCTCCTTTTCATTCATTACATTTTTGCTGAAGCTCATAACCTTCTTCCCATTTATTTAATAATAACTGTAACCTCTCATTTTGTTCTTCCTTCTGGTGGTCCCTTTTCCTTAGGACCATAATTCTCTGTGGTGTAACATCTTGATTCGAGGCCTTTGCATCTGGTAGACTGGTCACTTGCATTCCTTCTACCACACTAGAAATCCATCTCACTGCACAAGGAATAAAGCAAGGTATGAACAGCAGTCCAGTAGTAGCACATAACGAAATGAAGCCCACCTTTTTCTACCAAGATACTCCAAAAAAGTTATCCCACCAGTTGGCCTCTATCATAGACTTCCATTTTG
The DNA here is from genome assembly GCF_964106895.1 of Numenius arquata. Lineage (NCBI taxonomy): Eukaryota > Metazoa > Chordata > Aves > Charadriiformes > Scolopacidae > Numenius > Numenius arquata. Next base: position 432,033 of record NW_027415198.1, read on the forward strand.
CATTTTTGCACCGGGACACGTGCTAGTAATCTGATGTTCGTTGCTATATCTCTCACAGCTTGCCCGTTATCATCAATTTGAAGACAACATTCTGAAGTGTTAAACTTGCCGCATACCCCCCCTTCTTCTGCTAGTAGGTAGCCTAATGCCAATCTATTCTGGTACATTGCAGTTGGCATCTGTGTTTGTTGGGCCGCTATTAATTCTAATGCTGAGGCGGTCTGATTGGTAATTACTTTGAGTACGGCTTGCAACCTAATTATTCTATCGAGCATATAACCATGTGTTTGATATCCCCAGCTACCATCTTGTAGAGTCTGACATAAAGGGTCTTGACTTGCATATTCAAACTGCATCGGGAGACAATCAGGATCAATATTGACTGGAGATTGCTGATATCACCCCAGGTGTAAGAAAAAAAATAGATAAAATATTAAAGAGAAGAAATAGTTTCTTATTTTTTAGTATTGTGATACTGGCACTTCTGAAATCCCGATCACTTACTGCATAAGAACCGAGGGATTCCTGAAAACTGCCCAGAGGCTTGGCTTGTTAGGGCGTTTTGCATGTTAATGAGCCAAGTTCCTGAACTGCAGATCCTGAAAGACTGAACAAGCATCTGGAGAAGTAACAGTGGGCAGCAAACCTCCAAGTTCCTGAGGGTGTCAGCAGGCCCCACCGAGGGCCATCACCAGAGAGACCCTGGAGGGAAGGAGCAGGCAAATTGCCATCCCTGGGGACTGGTGAAGCAGAAAGGCAGAAGCACTGGTTACAGGTAGAAAACCACACGTGGGGATGGCTCTGAAAACCTTGGATGCGTTTAGTTGATCAAGAGAGCAAAGCCCTGACCCCTGTCCCTTGGGAAAGGGGATTCTTCCCTCATGGGAGTCTCAGGGCTTTTCCTGGGGCAGGGAGAGGTGGGGCTGTGCAAAGCGGGGTGCAGGACAGCAGTGGGACACCTCTCAGCCTCTGTGGAGGTGAGGAGGTAAGGACGCACTGGGGACTTAAGGAACTGCTGTCCTCTTGTGGGCCTCAGGGGCAGAGACAGCAGCCATAGCCAAGAGGACAAGGATTTCAGTTCTGTTGATGATGTTGCTCTTGGTTCTGACCCCACCAAGGCCCTTGGTTGTCCCCACCACAGGCTGTCCTCCACTGTCCTGCAACTGTGCCTGCTTCCTTGCAGACTTCAGCTCCCCCCCTGGTTCCTCACATCACTCTGACCCAGGGTCTCCCACGCTTTACTGGTGTCTCCCTGTCCTCACTGGCTGTGTCTTCAAACACAAAGATTTCTGAGTAATTGCCGGTGTCTGTGAGGTTTCCACAACTGATCCAGCTTCTTCCAAGGCCCTGCTAATGCTCCCCCAGCTCCCAAGATGTCCTGGCCTCCAGACTTGCTTGAATCCTCTCTCCATATCCCAGCACGGAACGGCACACGTACCTTCTGCTGCCGCCTCAAATTGAAGAATCAACCTGCTTCAATTCAACATGACCCCACCTCACCCATGGTATTTCAGATCTTTTCCTACCTCTAACACACCTATTGCTACCCATACATCGCTCTCTCTGCACTCCCCTGTGGTGCACAAACCCTTCCCTCTTCCCCAGCAGTGCTGGGCAGTCTTCAGGAACCACCTTTTCGAAGCAGAGGAGCCAGCAATTCCACTCTGCCGTAACTCCAGCAAGCTGGGCAGGAGACCAGCTTGGCTGAAGAGGGAACGCCTCGTGAAGTTCAGGAGGAAAAGAAATGCTTCAGTCTCTGGAAGCAAGGTCAGGCTTCGCAGGAAGATTACAGAGATGTGGTTCGTATATGCAGGGAGAAGGCAGGAAAGGTCAAAGCTCAATTAGAGTTGAAACTGGCCAGTGTTGTCTCAGAAAACAAGAAGGGCTTTTTAAAGTATGCTAATAGCAAGGGGAGGTCAAAAGAAAGCATTGGACCAATACTTGTTGAAGATGGTCATCTGACTAATAGGGATGAAGAGAAAGCAGAGGCATGCCATGCTTTTTTGGCCTCAGGCTTTAATAATGCAGCTAGAGCTTGGGCTGCCCGCTCCCCTGAGTCGGAGGAGCTCGGCTGTGGGAACAGAGACTGTCCATTTGTGGACACTGAAATCATGAGGCACCAACTGGATCAGATTAATGTTCACAAGTCCACGGGGCCTGATGGGATTCACCCCAGAGCACTGAAGGAGCTGGTGAATGTGATGGCAGGACCCCTGTCGATCACCTACCAAATGTTTTGGGAGTCAGGAGAGGTCCCCCCTGACTGAGACGTAGCCATTGCTATTCCAATTTACCCAGAGGGTGTGAGGGAAGACCCAGGGAACTACAGACCTGTTAGCCTAAGCTCAGTTCCTGGAAAAATTTATGGAGAAGGTTATACTGGGTCCTATTGAAAGGCACTTAAAGAACAGTCAATATGGGTTCACAAAGGGAAAGTCCTGCCTAACTGATTTGATATCCTTCTATGATAAGGTCACCCGCCCACTGGATGAAGGGAAAGCAGTGGATGTAGATTTTCTGGATTTTAGTAAGGCTTTTGATACTGTCCCTCACAGCATCCTTCTAGACGAGCTTCTGGGTTCACGGTGCACTGGGTGAAGAAGCGGCTGAAGGGCAGAGCTCAAAGGGTTGCAGTGAGTAGGGCTACCAGTGGTGCTCCTCAGGGTTCAATTCTAGGGCCGGTTCTATCCAATACGTTTATCAGCGATCTGGACGCAGGAGTTGAATGCACCGTGAGCAAGTCTGCTGATGATCCCAAACTGGGCGTTGCTATTGACCCTCTTGTGGGACAAGATGCCTTGCAGAGAGATCTAGAGAGACTGGAGCACTGGCCGATGATTGATGTGATGAAATTTAACACGTCCAAATGCCAGATCCTTCACCTAGGACGGAGTATTGCCGGGCACAAGTATAAATTGGGAGAGGAGTGGCTGGAGAGCTGCCCTGCAGAAAGGGATCAGGGGTGCTGGTTGGCAGCAGGAGTCCCAGCAGGAGTCCCTGGGAGTCAGCAGGGAGCCCTGGCAGCCAAGAGGGCAAACAGCATGCTGGGGGGCATCAAAGACAGTAGAACCAGCCGGTCGAGAGAGGGGATTATCCCACTGCATTCAGTGTTGGTGTGGCCTCACCTTGAATAGTGTGTGCTGTTCAAGGCCCCACCATTTAAGAAGGGTGTGAAGGTCTTTGAAAGCGTCCAGAGGAGGGCATTAAAGCTGGTGAAAGGGCTGGAAGGCACGATGAGGATCGGCTGAGGACTTTGGGCTTGTCTAGTTTGGGCAAAAGGAGGCAGAAGGATGACCTCCTTGTTCTCTACAGTCCCCTGAGGTGGGGAAGTGGAGAGGGAGGTGCTGGTCTCTTCTCCCTGGGAACCAGGGATAGGATGCGTGGGAATGGTTCAAAGCTGGAGCAGGGGAGGTTTAGAGCGGACATCCAGAAGCTTTCCTTTACCGAGAGGGTGGTCAAACACTGGAACAGGCTTCCCAGAGAGGTGGTTGATGCCCCAAGCCTGGCAGTGATTAAGAGGCATTTGGAAATGCCTTTAAATACACGCTTTAACTTTTGACCAGCCCTGAATTGGCCGGGCAGTTGGAATAGATGATTGATGTAGGTCCTTCCAATTGAAATTATTCTATTCTATTCTATTCTATTCTATTCTATTCTATTCTATTCTATTCTATTCTATTCTATTCTATTCTATTTGATTCCCAAGTTGTCAGAACCCCTCGATCCTGCCCCACCACTTCATGTCTGAGCTTGCTCAAGTAACCCCTGACTTGCCCCACATCCACTGCTGGTTGTTCTCCTCCAGAGTCCTGCTTCAAGGAACACAGGCCTGGGAGACCTTATGGCTGAAGACAAAGAGGACAAAGAGGACCTCAGACACATCTGCACCTTCTCTGACAAAATTCAGCAGTAGCCACACCTGTAAAGAGGAAATGAAATGTCCCTGAGGAGAGCAAACCCTTCGGACCAGAGAGACGCAGGGCTGGACTGCGCGGCCCTGGCAGGAGAGGGCTTTGCTGCCTGTGGTGTCTCTGAAGCCCTGGAGGGCCTGTGGTGCAGGTGAAGCTGATCTCCAGGAAGGACAAGGTGCTCTTGAAAATGTCCTTGGCTATGGACAACCTGTGATCCAACACTGTGAAAACCATTGCTCTGTTCCTTGATTGCATCATCAAAGGAATGACTAAAGGATGCGGGAGCAGCACTGCCAGCATCTACTGGATGGAGAAGGGACAGGACTTGACCCCCTGCGGTTGCTTTAATGAAAACCTTGAACGTGTCTGAGGTTCTCCTGGGGTCTGTGACGATGTGGCTGCTCTGAATGGGGACGGTGTTCCTGCAAGTCCTGTGCTGTCCCTGCTGGCTGCGTGCTGCTGTGCTGGAGAGCCCTGGCACCTCAGGCAGCACCACAGGATGGAGTCAACCTCCAAATTGAGCAGCTGCCCTGAGTTAGGTGAGGCCTTGGAGGGGTGTCTCTGAGAAACCTGCCCTCACTGCCCCTGGAGAGCTGGTAAATGCAGCTGGTGGAGAAGAGGGAGACTTAGCTCTCCTGATGGCAATGACTCCGTTCTCTCAGAGGAATAGCTCTATGGGCTGCCCTGGACACAATGAGCAGGATCAGCTTCATGGCCCTAAATGGGGACGTCTGCTGTCACTTCAGCTGGCCAAAGGCATGCTCCACCAGCCTCCAAGGGAGGAGGTGGTGAGGAGGAGGAGATGAGCCCAGGTGCTGCCCAGTCCTTCTGAGTGTTTCCATCAGTTATCTGCAAGTGTCTTGGACCACCTCTGGCACCTCAAATGCCACCTGTGGTTTGCATGGGTACAGGAGGTAGAGGAGATTCCTCCCTTTCACTGCCTGGGTGTCCTGTCTCACAGTGACCTCAAGAAGAGGTCATTCTTGGACCTAACTCTGTCTCTGAGAGGGGAAATGCCACTGCTGGAAAGAAGTGTCTCTCCCCAGCGGAAGGAACAAACATCATTAATGACTTCAGTTGGTTTCCGAGTCAGTTGCCCTGGAGCCCCAGGGACATCTGTGAGGGAGCCCAGAGGGGCCAGAGGAAGCGATGCCTTGGGCTGTTGCTCTGCTGCTGAGCTGGGCCAGGCTCCTGGGATGGAGGGAGCTCCTGGCCATGGGGCAGCGTGGCAGAGAGACAGCTCTGCCCAGGAGCAGCTCCTCTGCCAAGCGCAGCAGGGCTGAGGGCACTGCCTGCAGGCACCGAGGGGAGACAAGAGATGTGAGAGAGAGGTAAAGGCAGTCTGGGGTGGTGAGTGAGAGCTCACCAGGGGGAGAAATCTTCCCAGGCTTTGACACGGTAAGTCTCTGGCTGCAGGGCAATGCAGCTGAGTTCCTGGAAGCGTCTCCTAGACCTGGCACATGCCACGACCGATAGGACCTGTCAGGAAGGTTCTGCTGGGTTTTCTGGTGTGGAGGAGGAGGACATGCTTCAGAGAAGGCCTTGGGCATCAGAGGCGTGAAGCCGGGTGTGCAAACAGGGCTGCCCAGGGCTGTCCATCAGAGCAGGGACCCTACACCCCAGGGCACTGTGTGCTGGGAAGGGATTCTGCTGCTGCCAGGGTCAGCTGTAGCCTGCCCGGGGAGTGTGGGGAGAAGCTGTGGGTGGAAGGAGTGACCACCAAAACGGTAGGGTAGGGACGAGCAGGTGAGGGCACGGTGCCTCTGCTGTCAAGAGAGTGCTGCATGGGTCAGGGCTTCTCACAGGTTAGGCTCTTCCTCGTGCCATTTCTAAGGGGACTTCTCAGGAAGCACATTCACTCAGCAGCATCTTCCCCTTTGCAGCCGCATCAGGTTTTGTGTGATCTGCTCTTTAGCCCCTGCACACGCAGAGATGCCCCTGGGAGGTGTTTGCAGGCAGAGGTGGGCGCCCAGCGGGTGGGATGGGGTTTGTGAGCACTGGCAGGAGTTGAGCTGGGGACAGGGAGACGGCTCCTGGCAGCAGAGACATGGGCAGGGAGTGAGAGGGAGCTGCTGCCAGAAAGGCTGGGGAAGGGGATGTGGGCACCTCCCTGCTGTCCCTGCAGCACAGACACCTTCCCCTGAGCAGCTCCTCCCTGGTCTCCTTTCCCAGCCCAGGCAGAGCCTCTGTCCTCAGGCCCATGGGGTCTTGGCTGCGCATCACCCCTGCAGCAGCCAGAGCCCAGGAAAGGGCAAACCCCTGATTTCCATCTTGTTTGTGTGTCCCTCCTCCCTTGGCCAGGAGCATTGTGGCATTTCACTGCCGTCCCCTCCTGCCTGTGCTGCCCTGGTTCTCACCATTGGCTTTCCTGAGTCAGTGCCGGGATGGGGGTCGGGGGTGGCAGATTCAGCTCCTGTTCAGACTCCCATCCTTTGGGTCCTGCTCTACAGATGTGTCTAGGGGAGAAACGTGCCCAAGTCTCCTCCAGGCCAGCTCAGGACATTCAGCTTTTTCCCTGGGGTGTCCTGTGGGGCTGCAGGGTGCCCTCCAGAAGGGCACAGCTCTCCCAGAGTATCTCTGTGCTGCCCAGGATGCCCATGGAGAAGACATCTGGGTGCTGAGGCCATGGAAATGCTGCTGGGCAGCGTTAGATGGGCTACTGCAGTGATCCCTCTGTGTCCCAGTCTGGGAGGGGAGAGATGAGAAAGGGCGAGGAGTCTGTGAATCTGCTCTTTGAACCTGGATTCCTCTGCTCCCTGCAGCGTCCTCTTTCTTTTTAGGGGGACATCGGAGTGTGACCCTCCTCCAGGTCCAAGCTGCCAACGCAGGGCAGCTGAGAACAGGACCGATGGGCAGAGCAGCTCTCCTCTCTCTGCACTAAGGGACAGTCCCTTTGCTGCTCGGGACTCACAGGATTTCACTTGGAGTGCATTAGAAATGTGAGGGATTTCAAGCATCCAAACCCACTCCTAAACGTGGCAAGTGAATCTAGAACACATTAAACAAAACAAAATCCCCTCAGCTCAGTTCTGCAGCTGGGAAAATTGCAGAGAACAGAGACAAAAAGTTCTTTGATGTATCACAAGTACATTTAATTTGAGATCACCCTGCGGCACAGCCAGAAGGACTCCTCAGTTTCCCATTCTAGAGTCCCTGCTCCCAATGGCACCCTCATCCAGCAAAAGCCAGGGCTCAAGTGAGGGAGCTGCAGAGAGGTCTTCCTGAAAAGAGAGAGCCTGAGTGGGGTGTTGCAATGAGACACACAAGAAGTTTTGCTCAGAGAAGTCAGGGTGAACTTTGTACTGCCTTTTCCTTCTCAACAGATAACCACAGCCAGTGGTAGCAAATGTCCAACAGCAGCTCCATCACCCAGTTCCTCCTGCTGGCATTCGCAGACACACGGGAGCTGCAGCTCTTGCACTTCGGGCTCTTCCTGGGCATCTACCTGGCTGCCCTCCTGGGAAACGCACTCATCATCACCGCCATCACCTGTGACCACCGCCTCCACACCCCCATGTACTTCTTCCTCCTCAACCTCTCCGTTCTTGACCTGGGATCCATCTCTACCACTGTCCCCAAATCCATGGCCAGTTCTCTCTGGGACACTAGGGCCATGTCCTACTGGGGGTGTACTGCCCAGATATTTCTTTTTCTCTTTTTGATGTCATCAGAATATTTTCTTCTCACAGTCATGTCCTATGACCGCTATGTTGCCATCTGCCAACCCCTGCACTACGGGACCCTCCTGGGCAGCAGAGCTTGTGTTCACATGGCAGCAGCTGCCTGGGGCAGTGGGTTTCTCAATGCTCTCCTGCACACGGCCAATACATTTTCCCTACCCCTCTGCCAGGGCAATGTCCTGGACCAGTTCTTCTGTGAAATCCCCCAGATCCTCAAGCTCTCCTGCTCACACTCCTACCTCAGGGAAGTTGGGCTTCTTGTGGTCAGTGCCTGTTTATCATTTGGTTGTTTTGTGTCCATTGTGGTGTCCTATGTGCAGATCTTCAGGGCCGTGCTGAGGATCCCCTCTGAGCAGGGACGGCACAAAGCCTTTTCCACGTGCCTCCCTCACCTGGCCGTGGTCTCCCTGTTTGTCAGCTCTGGCTTCTTTGCCTACCTGAAGCCCCCCTCCATCTTCTCCCCATCCCTGGACTTGGTGGTGTCATTTCTGTACTCGGTGGTGCCTCCAGCTGTGAACCCCCTCATCTACAGCATGAGGAACCAGGAGCTCAAAGAAGCATTGAAGAAACTCATTCAATGGGTTCACCTCCAGCAGCAGTAGAGCTGCCCATCTCTCCTCACAGGCTGTTCTTAGCTTTGCTCAGGATGGTTTGTGCTTTATTTCTTTTTCATCTGTGGTCATCGTGTTCATACAGGAATGTCTGTATTTGCTCCACATCTCCAGAAGCATGATCCTACTGTGCTGAACAATACAGAGGCCTTTGGTAAATGTGCCATCACGGTGTCAGAGCTGGCTTCCTGAGGAGCATCTCTGTAATCAAAGGGCATCTCTCCCAAGGGCAGCTCCTGAAGCCTGGGCTCTTCTTCCTGCTGAAGGCAGGAGCAGGCTCCAGGAACTGCACTCGCCATGGCTGCTGCTGAGCTTGGTTCTCGGAGGGTTTATGGGGAGAGGGCACTGGGAGACATTCTGAGGAGAGAGGGCTGGACACAGGTCTCACTAATTTTAAGTATCTGTCCTGGGTTGGGTGTCACAGGACTAACTTCTCTTACAGTGCTGGGGAAAACTGCACTTTTAGAAGTCTCTAGTGTCTGAATTCATGAAAATATTTACTTTATAGCCAGCCAGAGTCTGTGGGATTCAAGGTCTCGGTGTTTTTGAGCCTTGCCAGGTACAGGCACAAGGAGGAGCAAGGCCTGGGCATTTGGCCTGGGCTGGCCAACAGGATTATTTCATACCATGATCGTCACATTCAATATAAATTGGAAAAGTTTGCTGTGTAGTTTCTCTCTCCCTTGATGGTGATGATCCAGAGAACTCCTCGCCCCGGTTCTGAACCCCTGAGCCCTTCCCTTCCCCCCAAAGCCTCAGCCCTTGCAGTGTCCAACCTTTGCTGTTCCTCCTGGGATCGCACAGCTTCCTGCTGATGGAATGGGCTGAGAATAATTCTTGTCTATCTTAGATTAGTATCGTGATTAATACTTGTTCTTTTGTATTATTGTTAATTATTTAGTCTTATCCTATTAAATCTATTTATATTTCAACCCTCGTGTTTCTTTGTGTTCCCCGATTCCCCTTTCTGGGTGGGGAGGGGTCATTGGGTGAGAGAATAATTGTCTAAATGACCATAAATTGTTATGGGTTTTCTCAAACTGTAACAGTATCCACAAGCAAACAAGGGCTCTGCCATCCCAGGGGAGGCCGGTGGGACCCTCCAAAAGGAGACTGGAGAGTGATTCGTGTGTCCTTCAGTAAAAGCCCATGGATGGGTCAATGTGCACGTGGGAAAACATCCTGAGTCATGAAAAAAGCTCTGAGCCCATTCCACAGCTGTAGACCCCTGGGAAGGAGCTCAGTGGCAGTGCGGCCCCTCCAGCTGATTCTGCTTCCCTCCCTGACCAGCACAGCCAGTGTGGAGTCACTCCAAGGGCCCACAGCCCACTTGCTCTGTGGAGCATCACTGCCAGCGTGGGGCCCTGTGAGGAGCACAGCGCCACCAGGCTGGACCGGAGGAGGGGTGGGGAGAGATCAGAGGAGCCCACCACGGCTAGAAATAGCCTTGGAGAGAAAAATGAATGTGTTCAGCCGCTCCAAGACAATACCTGGAGTTTGGGTACCCTAAAGGACGCTCACGGTGCAGAGTCCTTGCTGTGCTGGTGCTCCACCAGGCCTGGGAGGTGGCTGGAGAAGGATTGGTGTCCACCACTTGCCATCTCTTGGTGCCATCATCCCTCCTGAAGGGTGTCATGGAAAGGAAGGCTGGGACCCTGTATCAGGGCTTGCACTGAAGGAAGCCACATCACTTTGCTGCCATCCTTCAGTCCTTGTGCCCAGAACATGTTCTTCAGGCAACCTTCCCCACCCTGGGTGTCAGCACTTACCTCAAAAGTCACCCCTAGACAAGGCTCCTCAGCAGGGGCTGAGCTGGAGGACTGGGGTCCAGCTGTGACCACAGGAAGACCTCTCCTGGGTCCTCTGCTGGGCTCACAGCTTCTGTGGTCCCCCAGCAGAAAAGGCAGCATACAGAGGAGAACTTGGGAAACTGTAGACCATCCCTATGCCAATGGGAGCCCTCAAGAAGAGTCCCTCAGTTCCAAAATTCCAGCCTGGCTTGTTGCTGCATGGACAGACAAGGGAAACTGTCCCAAGCCTTTGACACTGTTTCCCACAGAGTTCTCCTGGACATAGTGAATGCTCATAGCTTGAGTGGCCGTGCTCTTCCCTGGGTAAAAAACTGGCTGGAGGGCCGGGCCCAGAGAGTGGTGGTGAATGGAGCTAAATCCAGTTGGCGGCTGGTCATTAGTGGTGTCCCCCAGGGCTCGGTGCTGGGGCCGGTTCCTTTTAATATATTTATCAATGACCTGAATGAGAGGATCGAGTACACCTTCAGTAAGTTTCCAGATGACACGGAGTGGGGTGGAGTTTTGACCTGCTTGAGGTTAGGCTGGCCCTACAGGGGGATCTGGACAGGCTGGATTGATGGGCTGAGGCCAACAGGATGAGATTGAACAAGGCCAAGTGCCAGGTCCTGCCCTTGAATCACAACAACCCCATGCAGCGCTACGGGCTGGGGAGGAGCAGCTGGAGCTGCCCAGCAGAAAAGCACCGGGGATGTCAATTGACAGTGGCTGAATATGAGCCAGCAGAGTGTCCAGGTGGCCACAAAGGTCAACAGCATCCTGACCTGTATCAGGAACAGCGTGGCCAGCAGGAGCAGGGAAGTGATGGTCTCTCCTGCACTTGACACGGCTGAGGTTGCACCTCGAGTGCTGTGTTCAGGTTTTGGCTCCTCACTATAAGAAAGTGCTGAAGCGTGTCCAGAGAAGGGCAAGGAAGCTGGTGAGGGGTCTGGAGAACAAGTGTCATGAGGAGCAGCTGAGGGAACTGGGGTTGTTCAGCCTGGAGAAAAGGAGGCTGAGGGGAGACATTCTTGCTCTCTAGAACAACCTAAAGGAGGTTATAGCAAGGTGGGTGTGTGTCTCTTGTCCCAAGTAACAAGTTTATAGGGTGAGAGGAAATGGCTGGCAGTTTCTCCAGGGCAGATGTAGATTGGATATGAGGAAAAACTTCTTCACTGAAAACGTTCTCAAGCGCTGGAACAGGCTGCCCAGGGAAGTGGCTGAGACACCATCCCTGGAGGTGTTTATAAGATGTGTAGATGGGGCACATAGGGATGTAGTTTAGGTGTGGACATGGGAGTGTGAGGGACTCAATGACCGTAAAGGTCCTTCCCATCCTGAATGATTCTATGAGTCTATGATTCTTTTGAATCTTGGGACTTGGTTTCATCCTCGCCCCTTCTCTGGGAGGCCAGGAGGTGTCACAGAATTTTCCTGCCCTGGGCACTGCTCACCCCCAAATCCCACTGCCCCCAGGAAGAGCCCTGAGCCACAAGTGAGGGGCAGGATCTGCCTTGCCAGGGCCTGGGGGTGAGGGCTTGGCCTTTCTGCTTCCTCAGACAAAGCCAGGCTTTCCTCAGCATTACAGCCACCTGCACTCTGCCTTTGCCTAATTGCAAATTGCAATCACAGCCTCCAATTATCTGCTCTAACGAGTCCCCAGGGAGCCTTTGTCAGTAACTGCCCTCAGTGGGCCTCCTTAAGGCTTCCAGGAAGTTTGGGTTTTGCTTCTGATTTCTTGAGCACTTTCTTCAATCTTCTCTCAGTATCTGAGGTTCATGGACTCAGCAGCAAATACCCCATGGGGCTCCTTGGAAACAGAAAGCCTTAACAAGGAATTTATCTCTTTGCAATTTCCTTCAAGCCTTAAACCCTTGTACAGCTACTTGGGGAGCTTTTGTGGTGTAGTTAAGGAGGAAGATTATAATGTGCATCTAATGAAAATGGTTTCTTGATTGTAAAGGATGTATTTTATGAGTGTTCAGTTTCCAGAGGAGGTGATAGAAGCATTCTCCAAGGGATACTGAGGCCGAGTGTCTCCTCAGGAGGTCTGGCCAGGTCAGGAAAAGCAGTCCCGTGATGTCCATCCCTGTATGGACAGCTTTGCTCCTCAGCTCCCCAACCCCACTAGGTCTGACCTCACCCACCTGGGACTGACATCACTGTTCCTTGCATCAGACTTCTCCACTCCAGTCTGGATGTGACAGCTCCATTGCACCATCTCCCACCTGCTCTCCTCAGAGACCTGGCTGCTCACAGCCACAGGGGAATTCTGCCTGTTCCTCAGAAAAGAAAAGTAAAGCACAGTCAGTTTTCATAAACAAGAAAACACTGTGTAATCATACGCAAAGTACAAACTGCCTCTAATGAGGTTGCCTTTCTACAAGGGATAATCTTAGGAGAAATAGGTGAGGTAGGTAGATACACAAAGATAGATATAAACATAATGAAACAGCTGGCTGAGGAGACAATGAGATTACTGAGAGACAGGCAAGGTTTTACTCCCTGAGGGTGAAAGAGCAGCAGAGGTGAGAGGTACCTGGATGAACAAAGAGTAAAGGGAGGAGAAAACCGGAGAATGATGGAGAGGGCCTTTTCCTAGACAGTCTGCATCTGAAAAGATGACTTTGCAAATGACCATTGTATCAGGACAAGTGTGAGTATAGGAAAGATTAGAGAAACAAAATACGCCATATAACAGACAAAAGAGTTGTAGTGAAGTCACAAGGGAAGACTGAGATTTCTTTGGAATATCACCCCTGGAAGGTGACAGGTTTGGCAGAGCTCTCTTGTGAGTGAGGACAAGCCAATGTTGCCCCCACCTTTGAAAGAGGCGCAGCCCAGGGACCCACAGGCTGTACAAGCTCCCTGGGGTGATTAGTGTGCCATCAATGAGAGTCCTCTTGGGTGACATTTCTGGGCCCCTGAAAGAGAAAAAAGTGTCCAAAAGCAGTCAGCATGGACTTTCCAAGGGTAAATCAAGCCTCAGTGAGGAAGTGGTGACAGCAGGGAAAGCTCTCGGGTTTCCCGTGTCCATGGAAGTCAGTCAGATGTTGGTACAGTCAGACCAGCTGCAGCTTTCTTGTCCTGCTCCAGGCAGGGTTGCTCAGATGCAGGGCTACTTGACAGGTATCTCCAAACAGCCCAGATCATTTCCTTTGCTTAACCGTTCATTCCCATTGCACTATTTTCCCACGTCTCAAGTCCCACTCTTTAACCAACTTCATCCTCTCCCTTGCAAAAAGTCAACTCCTCTTCACCATTTCCCCACTGGCGCTGCGTGTCCTCACTTTGCTCCCACCTTTGGTCTTTCTGAGATGGTATCCCAGTGCTTTCTACTTTGATTAGCAACTCCAGTACACCAGTACTGTCTTCTTATCTGTAGCGTCCTGCAGCTTCTACAATGATGCTCTTGCTAGAGGCACCCTGACTCAGGATGAACATCAGCACGTGTACTTCCAATGCTTGACTGCTGGAGCTTATGTCCAGAGGGACCTTGACCCACCTGGGGATTTGGCCATCAGAAACCTGAAGGTTTAGAAGAAAGAGGTGCACAACAACTCCATGCAGCAGCATGGGCAGTGACCACACCAGCTAAGGAGTGCCCTGAGGAGAAGGGCTTTTGAGTCATGATGGCTGCCATGATGAGCCAGTGGGCTTTGCATTTCAAAAGGAAAATGGAGAGACTGGAGAGGGTCCAGAGGAGGTCTGACGAGATGGTGAAGACCCTAAAGCTTGAGCTTTGAGGAGAGTCTGAGGGAACTGGGCGTCTCTACCCTGCAGAAGGGGAGGCATGGGGTAACCTGTGAAAGAGCCTACCTGGAGAGGTGACAGACCCAAGGTCTCTTCTGCAGTGTCCATGGATATGACAGAGGCAACAGCCACAAACTGCCTCTTGGGAGCTTTAGACAGAGCATTAAGAGACCTTGCAAAGTGGAGCCAGGTCACTGGAGGGACACCAACGTTGACAGAGCTTGTACTGTGAGAAGAGGCTTAGAGAGATGGGCTTGTTCAGCTTGGAGGAGAGGAGCTCTTGGGGGGAACATGGAGCAGCGTTGCACAGTTACCAGGAAGACTGAGCCTGAGTCAAATCCATGGTAGAAGATACAAGGACAAGAGGCAATGGGCTGAGAAAAGGGACGGTCAAGCCAGATAAGGAGGAACTTTTTCCAGCATGAGGATAGTCAAGCACTGGAAGCTGTTTCCCAGAGAGCGTGTAACAGCTCTGTCCTGGAAAGGGATCCAGACATCTTTGAACAAAGCCCTGACTCTTCAGGTCTGACCCTGTTTTCAATGGGAGGTTGGTCAAGACACCCTCCAATTCCCTTTGAGCCTGAATGATGCTGTCCTCCTCCTGTCCTTCCATCTGCAGGCTGAGATATTTCCCCTCTTGGAGCAGACATTCTGAAAAACCACTCCAAATCTGGAAAGACTCTTCAATGCTCCAAGTACAGTTGGGTTAGGAAAAAAAAAAAACCACAAAACTATGCTGGATTAGTTTTTCACAGAGACAGTTTTAAAGGGTCAAAGTAGATTCAATCCATGAATTCTGACAGTCAAGTTACAAAGAGGGAGGAAAAAAAGGCAACAAAATTTTTGTCAGTAAAGAAAAACTCCCCCAGCCTGTGGGATGTCCTCATTAGTTGGCCCTCTAGGAACTGGGATCCTTGGGCTTCTTGGTCTTAAGTGGGAGCTCAAATCCTGAACTGGAAGGACAACATTGGCTGCAGGTACACACCGTTTTCTTGACACGACTGTGAGATCAGACCCAGTGGATGGAGTTTCTCACACAGGTCACGGAGGAGGGCAGGATGTCGGGGAGAGGGGCACACGCTTCAGTTTCCCAAATCCCATGAGTTTTCCCAAACCATCCTTCTCTTGACCTCTGGCATCCTATTTCTTGAGATGCAAAGCTGGCGGGTCTTCTGTTGATAAAGCATCAGTGATCCTTCCAGTGATTCTGTGATTTCCTTTAGAGTGGCAAAAAATAATAATAATGATGAAAAGAAATGTTAAAGTAACAGTCTACTTCCACAATAGCAAATCTGGAAAATGGCAATTAAATTAGTATTTGCCATATAAGGTATGATATCCCATCCTGAAGTACATATTGGAAGTGGTTCAGATGAAGGGTGGTCTTGCAAAAGTCACCCCTTGTGTCCCCGTGTGGCACAGACGCTGCTGGTTTCCCTCTCCAGAGAGTGGCAGAGGCTGGATCACCTTCTCAGAAGAGGCTCCTTGCCAGGGAGCCACGGCCATGGGGGGAGCTCACCTGGTTCTTATTGACACTTCACTCAACAGCTATTTGGATACATTTGGTGCTTTTCTGGGATGACTATTCCTGCACAGAGGATCATAAAAAGACGACTGTTTCTTAAGAGATGGTGAAAAAGGCCCTGTTTGGCCAAGAAAGCCCACCATGTGCTCTGGAGGCAGCGAGGAAGATTATAAAAAGCACTCGGAAAGTCCAAAATGCTCTTCCAAAGGGCGAGTGGCCCTGAGCAGTGGTGATTGGCCACGTGTAAGTCTGTTAGAGAGGGTCAAGCAATGTCAGCGAGAAGCAAGGGGATGGCTGATGGCTTTAGCCAATCCTTACAGCCATGTCTGAAGCCAGCCGTGGGAAGCAGTGGATGTTTGTGGGTAGAGGCTGAGGAAGAGGCTTCTCCTGGGACAATGGCAGGAAGGAAGACCCTTCCTCTGCAAACCAGGGGTGATACAGACATTCATCTCTTGTGTGCCTGCCTCAGCCTGGCGGATGGGGAATGCCCACTGCTGGGGGTGGCTGTTCTTAGGAATGCCCCATGGGCTGACAACTTGCTCCTTTCCCCTCCTTCACTGCCCACACTTGGATGGACTTCAGGAAACATCCATGAGCCTGGAGGATGCACAAACCTCCTGGGCTGAGGTCTCAGCACTGCAGGGGCAGAGGAAGGGTTTGTGAGACACATGGGCGTGCAGGGAGAGAGCAGTGTGGGGGGAGCAGTGAGTGTGCTAAAGGCAGGAAGAAGAAATGTCAAAGCAAAGAGGCCAAGTGCATGAAATGCTTGATTTCAACTTGCCAATTCTGCATTAACGCCAAGGAATTTGGGTTACAGGAATGTCTCCAAGTAGAGTCTGCACCATCCAGACCCATGTGGATGGGCTGGCAGAGCCACCCCCAGCAGGGGGATCCCCATCGCCCACGCTGAGGCAGTCAGGATGCAAA
Organism: Numenius arquata; assembly: GCF_964106895.1. NCBI lineage: Eukaryota > Metazoa > Chordata > Aves > Charadriiformes > Scolopacidae > Numenius > Numenius arquata. The sequence continues at coordinate 448,227 of NW_027415198.1, forward strand.
TATCTGCAGTGCCCACTTGTCACAGGCCTCCAGGCAGAGGGTGACTCATTCCCATGACCCTCGAAGCCTGGATCAGCTCGTTGTGCTTTTGCTGTCCTTCCCTTCATCTGTCAAGCCCATGGGAGCTTTGGCTTTGACATCATCCCTACGGCCTGGGACAAGGTTTCTCAACTCCTCCTCTGCAGCTTCCCTGCTTCCACCTCCTCTGTGCTGCCTCTTTGTCCTGGAGCTCAGTCAGTTCCAACAAGCAGCCTCCTGAGATGGTTGCTTGTTTTCAAGGGGAGTTGGAGAGATCATTTTTGTGCCTGGAGGAGGCTGTCCTGTAAGGCCTATCAGATTTTCCATGATCCTTCAGCCTTCAGAGCTGCTTCCCACGGCACCACTCGCATCAGTCTCCCAAGTACATCAAAGTCTTCTTCTCTGGAGTCCACCTGTTTTTGCTCTGCTGCTGGCCTTCCTCACTCCTCTTCGGCACCTGGGACTCCACTATTTCCTGGTGACAGCAGCCAAGGCTGACACTGATTTTCACCTCCCTGACCACTCTTTTTTTTTTTTTTTTTATTTGTTTTTTGCCAGGACCGGGTCCAGGTGAGCATCACCCTTGTTTGCCCACCTGGCAGCTGTGTTAAGAAGTTGTCCCAAGGTCCTCCAGGCTGCTGGCACCCTGTGTCTTTGCCTGGCCAGTGAATGCCAGGGCAACTACTGTTCCCCATAGGAACCTGCTCATTGACTCGGAGACTTCTTCAGGTTGCTGTTAGAAGACTTATTCTGCCTACTGTGCCCGATCAAGTGGGTTATAATGGCCAAGACATTTTCACCCTTACTGGCTTCTCCTCTCATCCTCACTCACACAAGCTCACTCAACCCTTGCCCCATCTCATACAGGAGCTCCATAGATCTGAGCTTCTCCTTCACTCAGGGGGCATTCTGCTGGTCGTCCTCTTCCCTGCTACTCCCTCCAGCAGAGCCTGTACCCTTCCATTGCAGCACCACAGCTCAGCAAGATGTCCCACCACATCTCATTCAATCCCAAACCATCCCAGTTCTGTGAGTAGACATGGGACTCCTCCTGGCAGTGCATATTTGGGCCACAGCACCTCAGCTGACTTCTCACGGGGAAACCTGAGCTGTGATCCTGCCCAGAAGAACCATTGTACATCGAGCAGTTCGTGCTGGGCTGGGCTGTACGTACAGAGTGGCCTTCACCCCTGGGCTGTGCTGCACAGATGCCTTGGCCACAGGACAACCTCAGCAGCACATTGTCACACAGGAGCCTGCAGAAAGGTCCTAGTCTGTACCAGACATTTTGCCTCCCACGTGGCCCTCCCTGTACCCGGCACTGCTGCAGGAAGTTCTCATGGAAACGTCCTGTCTGTTTGACTGTCGAGATGACGAATAGTGTTGTTTCCTTGTAAGAAAATCCTGGAGTGGTTTGAATGACCAAAAGAGGAGACTGTCTGCTATGGAGGGGGTCTGCATGGTTGTCTGCACGGTTTGCCTCATTTGGGTCGAAGGCCCACTCAATGCTACACCTCCTGGGGTTCTCACCATCGAAAACAGACATGAGATTTGTGAGAAACACCGGCTCATGATTAGAATTTGATAGAGAACAAAGTCGCCGAAGCAAAGATAAAAAAATTACAAATTTATTATACGAAACAGTGCTGAATGTGGTGCGTCTCAAAGCAGAGGCACACCTCATCTTTCAGCTTTTAGGTATTTATACCCTATCCCGGCCGCCGGAGTTTCTGTCTCTCTTCTCGTTGGTTGAGAAGTTGGAGCTCACATTCTTCCCAACCGCCTGACCCGTTACAAGTTCAGTTCACACCTTTTCACCTTACAGGGCATACACACACCTCCCCTACGAAATCATTATCCTAAACATGCCTTTGATTAGTTGATTACGCTACAAGTTATTTCACAGTCTGTCGTGGTTTTGGCTGAATTTACCAAAACCGGACCGGCAGATGGCCCTTCCCCCCCCTTCCCCCCCCTAAAAGAGGAGAGAGGAGGAGAAAGAGATAAGGAGATTCAGAAGTTTAGAATGAACTAAACTACTTTAATGAAAAATTAATATTAAAATAAAAATAAAGAAGAAAATAATGAAATAGATACAATATATACAAAACCGTATCAAGCTCCCAGGATGACAGTCACATCACCGGCAGGCACTGGGGAAGTCCCAGACTGGACTCAGTGACGAATGGGAACTGGATTCCAGCTCTGGAGTCAGGAACACACGGATCGGGATCAAAGGCAGATGAACAGACAGAGTCCTCTCTGGACGTCGGCCATCGCAGGAAGGGGGCTGACCCTTTGATCCCTCAGCTTTTATACTGAGCATGGGGCAGATGGGATGGAATACCCTAGTTGGTCAGGTTTGGGTCACCTGTCCTGTCCACTCCTCCCCACTGATGTGACCCCTCTACGTTTTTTCCGTTTCCGACCCTCTAAGGGGGCAAATAACGAAATTGGCTGACCTTGGTTGTTATAGCAATAAGTATAAGCAAGGGCCTCCCTGCATACCATTCCTTGGCATGGAGCACAAACATTGGTCTTATCACTCTGAGAACGAGCAGTTTTCTCCACAATATGCCGTTAATTTCAGAGAGTTAGAGGAGGCCTAGCTAGGATGTAAAGTTACAAAACAGAAAATTGGTTCGGTTTTACTTCAAACCGGGACATTCCACCCCTTATTCCATACCATTTGCATCATGCTTAGATTACAACTACTATCATCCATAAAATCTATACATACATACATATATAGATAGATATATGTAAATCACTCAGTTATAATTTATCTCTATATACAAAAGCTTAAGTCCATTTCACAGCAGATCAGGTTCTCAGGGTAGGAAAGACAGTGTGAAATTCATTGTGGTTCGTGCCCATGGGTAACATGTCCATCATCAAAGAAGTTTTACTAGACGCCACTTGATCAATCCGGCTAGGTTTCATCCTGAAAAACACTTATAGAACACTGTTAGTATTGTAAACAACTAACATCATACTCAGAATTAAGTATTCTCACCCAGGGTCAAATTCCCTTGAGGTACACATTGAACTTCTCCATTCTTCAGCATCACCCACCAAGTACATCCAGGTCCTTGAGCAAAAACAGTCCCACGAATGGGTTTGCCTTTGCCCGAGGCAGGAAAAACCCATACAGTTTTCCCTAGTATATTCCTTTCATGCACCACAGGGACTTTATCCCCTTCTACAATATGTAAAAGGTCTGATTGAGCAGGACCACCTCGATTGATGGATCCCCTGGTATTAACTAACCAAGTAGCGTGAGCTAAATGCTTGTCCCAATTTTTAAAGGATCCACCACCCATCGCTTTTAGGGTAGTTTTTAACAATCCATTGTATCGTTCAATTTTTCCAGAAGCTGGTGCATGATAGGAAATATGATATATCCACTCAATACCATATTCTTTTGCCCAGCTACTTATAAGATTGTTTTTGAAATGAGTTCCATTGTCAGACTCAATTCTTTCTGGAGTACCATGTCGCCACAAGACTTGCTTTTCAAGGCCCAGGATGGTATTCCGGGCAGTGGCATGGGGCACAGCATAGGTTTCCAACCATCCGGTGCTTCCTTCCACCATTGTAAGCACGTAACGCTTACCCTGGCGGGTTTGAGGGAGTGTGATATAGTCGATTTGCCAAGCCTCCCCATACTTGTATTTCAACCACCGACCTCCATGCCACAAAGGTTTTAACCTTTTAGCTTGCTTGATTTCGGCGCATGTTTCACAATCGTGGATAACCTGCGCAATAGCGTCCATGGTTAAATCCACCCCTCGGTCACGAGCCCATTTGTACGTTGCATCTCTTCCTTGATGACCTGAAGTGTCATGGGCCCATCGAGCTAAGAACAATTCACCTTTATGTTCCCAGTCTAAATCTGTCTGGAAAATCTTAGCTGCTCGGTCCACTTGCTGATTGTTTCGATGTTCCTCAGTGGCTCGACTCATAGGTACGTGGGCATCTACATGGCGTACTTTCACGACTAGTTTCTCTAGCCGGTCAGCGATATCTTGCCATAATTCAGCAGCCCAAACGGGTTTACCCTTGCGCTGCCAGTTGCTCTGCTTCCATTGTTTTAACCATCCCCACAGAGCATTTGCCACCATCCATGAGTCAGTATAAAGATAGAGTATTGGCCACTTTTCTCGCTCAGCAATGTCTAGGGCCAACTGGATAGCTTTTACCTCTGCAAATTGACTTGATTCACCTTCTCCTTCAGTAGCTTCTGCAACTCGTCGTGTAGGACTCCATACAGCAGCTTTCCATCTTCGATGCTTTCCTACAATACGACAAGATCCATCAGTGAACAAAACATACTGTTTCTCATTATCTGAGAGTTCATTATATGGCGGGGCTTCCTCAGCACGTGTTACCACCTCCTTTGGTGGCATTGTGAAATCTCCGCCTTCAGGCCAGTTTGTGATCACTTCTACAATTCCTGGACGATTTGGATTTCCTATTCGAGCTCGCTGTGTGATTAAGGCAATCCACTTACTCCAGGTAGCATCGGTGGCATGATGAGTAGAAGGAACTTTACCTTTGAACATCCAACCTAACACTGGCAATCGAGGCGCCAGGAGGAGCTGTACTTCAGTACCAATTACTTCTGAAGCAGCTCTAACTCCTTCATACGCTGCCAAGATTTCTTTCTCAGTCGGAGTATAGTTGGCCTCGGAGCCTTTATAGCCTCGACTCCAAAATCCCAGGGGTCGACCTCGAGTCTCCCCTGGTCCTTTCTGCCATAGGCTCCAGGTAGGGCCATTATCTCCAGCTGCAGTATACAGCACATTTTTAATGTCCTGTCCTCTTCGGACTGGTCCAAGTGCTACTGCACGCACAATCTCCTGTTTAATTTGTTCAAAGGCTTGTCGTTGCTCAGGACCCCACACAAACTCATTTTTCTTTCGAGTCACTTCATAGAGAGGTTTCACAATCTGACTATAACCTGGAATATGCATTCTCCAGAAACCCACAACGCCTAAGAAGGCTTGTGTTTCCTTTTTGTTAGTAGGTGGGGACATAGCTGTTATTTTGTTAATCACCTCCATTGGGATCTGACGACGACCATCTTGCCATTTAATTCCCAAGAATTGGATGTTTCGTGCAGGTCCCTTGACCTTACCTCTTTTCACAGCAAAACCTGCTTTCAGAAGAATCTCAATTACTTTCTTACCTTTCTTGAAAACTTCTTTTGCTGTATTACCCCACACAATGATGTCATCAATGTATTGCAGGTGTTCTGGAGCTCCACCCTTCTCCAGTACAGTCTGGATCAGTCCATGGCAAATAGTAGGGCTGTGTTTCCACCCCTGGGGCAGTCGATTCCAGGTATACTGGACACCCCTCCAGGTGAAAGCAAACTGTGGCCTGCACTCTGCTGCTAAAGGAATAGAGAAAAAGGCATTAGCAATGTCAATTGTAGCATACCACTTGGCTGCCTTCGACTCTAGTTCATATTGCAGTTCTAGCATGTCTGGCACAGCAGCACTCAGTGGTGGTGTGACTTCATTCAGGCCACGATAGTCTACTGTTAGACGCCAGTCACCATCAGACTTGCGCACTGGCCATATCGGGCTGTTAAAGGGTGAGCGAGTCTTGCTGATCACTCCTTGAGTCTCCAGCCGACGAATCAGGTTCTGAATGGGAATCAAAGAATCACGGTTAGTGCGATACTGTCGTCGATGCACCGTGGAAGTAGCAAGTGGTACCTGCTGTTCTTCAACCTTCAGCAATCCTACCACAGAAGGGTCATCTGAAAGGCCAGGTAAGGTAGACAGCTGTGTAACACCCTCAGTCTCTACAGCTGCTATACCAAAAGCCCACCGATACCCTTTCGGGTCTTTGAAATACCCTCTCTTGAGGTAGTCTATGCCAAGGATGCACGGAGCATCTGGGCCAGTTACAATAGGATGCTTTTCCCATTTATTCTTATTCAAGCTCACTTCGGCCTCCAGTACAGTCAGTTCTTGAGATCCTCCTGTCACTCCTGCAATAGTGACTGATTCTGTCCCTCTATGATTCGATGGCATTAGGGTACACTGTGCACCAGTGTCCATCAGGGCTCTATACTTTCGTGGCTCTAATGTGCCAGGCCATCGAATCCACACAGTCCAATAAACTCGGTTATCCCTCTCCTCCTCCTGGCTGGAGGCAGGGCAACCCTAATGCTGAGGACAGCATCTCCAATTGCAAGGTGAGTTCCTGTCTGGACAGGGGCAGTGCATATTCTGAACTGGAGCAGCCATATTCATGTAACCATCCTTTCTTCTGTTTGCTTTACCTTGCAACTCAAGCACTCGTGCCTGCAGGGCTGAAGTAGGCTTTTTATCCCATCTCCTCATGTCCTCTCCATAATTGCAGAGGCAAAGCCACAGGAAACCTCGAAATGAGTCCTGTTTCCCTTTGGTTGGTCTCATAGGAGGGCGTTTTTTCTTAACAGCTGCAACTCTGGTCTTAACTGCAGCTTGGGTCTGAGCAGGCACCTCAGTCTGAGCTGCAACTTGGGTCTGAGCAGGAACTTGAGCCTGAGCAGGAACTTGAGCCTGAGCTAGAGAAGAGTAAGATTCTCTCCCAATCTCAGCAAGTTTTTCAAGCAGTTTGTGAAAAATTGTCTCGTTTTGCTCAACTATTGCCTTGGTCATTTTCTCTATTGTCTCATTCTGTGCCTTATTCTGTTCAGCCATCTTCTTAGTCAGGTTTTCTATTGCTGCAACACCGATGGGACGAGAGAGACTATCTTCATACTGTCGCACCCTATCAGCGACCTCATTTACAGTTGGTGTATCAGTATCAGATGTTCCCCAGACCATTGTTGACAAAGTGTGGGAATACACTGACGGTGCACTCTGCACAAACTTTTTCAACAAAGGTCGTTGACATGGCATTTCATCAGGATTTATAGTCACTTGCCAATCACCATAAATCACTTCTCGAATAGCCAGTTCTCTCAGGTATGTAATACCTTTCTCCATGCTGGTCCATTGCCTTGGACGGCTTTGGATATCATCCTTAAAGGGATATCTGCTCTTTACAGCTGATAACAGTCGCCTCCAGAGACTGAGAACCTCTGCCTTATTCCCAATCGCTTTATCAATACCTCCCTCTTTGGCCAGATTTCCCAGCTGGCTGGCTTCTCTACCATCTAAGTCTATGGAATTAGCTCCACTGTCCCAGCATCGGAGCAACCAAGAGAGAAGTGGCTCCCCATCATGACGAGTAAAATCCTTCCTCAGATTTCGCAAATCCTTTAAGGACAAAGAGTTAATAATTACATCTACATCTGAGGCATCATCCTGTATTGAGGCTGGTTGAGAAGGACCCTCTCCCCTATCTACCTGAGAAGGGGCTGTTGACTGTGTTGAAAGAGGGTGCTTTCCTTTATCTACACCAGACGGACCCTGTCCTGCATCTTCATCAGAGGAACCCTCTCCCGAGCTCTCTAGCTTGGGCATGTCCTTGTCGTAAGGGGCAGGGGACGGAGCCAACCTCTTTTTCTGCTTCCTGGTCACCGGAGCAACTTGTGCGGGTTCTGCTGGCGCTGGGGGAGCGGCAGTGCTCGGTTTGGGAGCTGGAGCAGTGACAGCGCTGGCTGTCGGGGCCGGAGCAGCTGGTGCAGCTGCGGGCGTGGGAGGGGCTGGCGACGGAGATGTGGGGGGTGCGGGCGGCGGAGCCACTTTTACCGCCGGCTGCGGAGTGACCGGGGCCGGGACGGGCTGGGGCGCGGCTTGTGCCGAAGCCGGAGCCGGAGCCGGTGGGGGGGCGACCGCTGCCGCTGGGGCCGGTGTCGGCGTGGCCTTGGCCGGTGCCGCTGGCTTGGCTTGGGCCGGGGCCGGGGCTTGGGCTGGTTCTGTTTGTGTCTGCACTGAGACTCTCGCTGGGGCAGCAACTGTCTGCGTCCCTGCTGTGACTGTCGCTGGGGCTGGGGAAGTAACTGTTTGCGTCTCTGTTGTTTGAGTAGCGAGGTTGCCTATCACACGATGCTCATTCTGATACTCCTCAAGTCTAATAAGATCTAACGCCTGCACCACATTCAGTGTCATAAGTATCAAAATCAGGCCCACGTGACAGAGACAATCATAACAATCATTCTCTGTCCAGCCCGTAGGTTTTCCACCCCCTAATTCCGTTGGTATCACTTTGGGATAATCACTAAGAGGCAAGGTAAACTTTCCCCAGCGAAAATCGAAAGTGTGATTAGCAACAGAATCCATCACATGATGCCCAAGATATGCAGGTAGCATAGCAATCCAACTGACCACATTATACATCTGGAGGCACATCCACACGAATACAGCACGCTTGACCCACCGCATCCAAACACAAAAAACAAATAAACCTTTCAATATATTCGGCCAGTTTAACACCACTGTGTCAATGAACTTCATACAAAGCTCTCTAAAAATACCATACACAATATTCTGTAAGTACAACACGGTTTTGGCTGAATTTACCAAAACCGGACCGGCAGATGGCCCTTCCCCCCCCTTCCCCCCCCTAAAAGAGGAGAGAGGAGGAGAAAGAGATAAGGAGATTCAGAAGTTTAGAATGAACTAAACTACTTTAATGAAAAATTAATATTAAAATAAAAATAAAGAAGAAAATAATGAAATAGATACAATATATACAAAACCGTATCAAGCTCCCAGGATGACAGTCACATCACCGGCAGGCACTGGGGAAGTCCCAGACTGGACTCAGTGACGAATGGGAACTGGATTCCAGCTCTGGAGTCAGGAACACACGGATCGGGATCAAAGGCAGATGAACAGACAGAGTCCTCTCTGGACGTCGGCCATCGCAGGAAGGGGGCTGACCCTTTGATCCCTCAGCTTTTATACTGAGCATGGGGCAGATGGGATGGAATACCCTAGTTGGTCAGGTTTGGGTCACCTGTCCTGTCCACTCCTCCCCACTGATGTGACCCCTCTACGTTTTTTCCGTTTCCGACCCTCTAAGGGGGCAAATAACGAAATTGGCTGACCTTGGTTGTTATAGCAATAAGTATAAGCAAGGGCCTCCCTGCATACCATTCCTTGGCATGGAGCACAAACATTGGTCTTATCACTCTGAGAACGAGCAGTTTTCTCCACAATATGCCGTTAATTTCAGAGAGTTAGAGGAGGCCTAGCTAGGATGTAAAGTTACAAAACAGAAAATTGGTTCGGTTTTACTTCAAACCGGGACACAGTCTTTGCTGCCATCTACTACCCAGTGTTAGTAATTACAAGCACTCTGGTGGTCGTTTACTTCCTCAGGTGGTCGTATCCTCCTCTTCATCAGCTGCTCTCTAGATGACCTTAGTCCACTCAGCGGTCTTCACAGCCCCCTCAGCAGTTTTACTGTCCAGGCCTGGTTTCTTTGGCCTTATCGATACTCCCCTATCTTCTGGGTTCCTGTATTGAAGGCCACATTCCAGTCTGTTTCTCTTTACCTGGATAACGTTCTGTAAACAAGGATCCCTTGACAGACCCAGGGCAGTTCTAAGGATTAGTTGGGTGCCATTGATTAGATTCTACTATCACTAAGCCTCCTTTGTTAGTGCAGACACACTAACAAACATATATCCATTTGCTGAAGCAAAACTTAACCCGTTTCTCACAGTTCACCCCCTTTTCATTCATTACTTTTTATCCCATCAGTTGGCCTCTATCATAGACTTCCATTTTTGCACCGGGACACGTGCTAGTCTTCTGATGTTTGTTGCTAGATCTCTCACAGCTTGCCCGTTATCATCAATTTGAAGACAACATTCTGAAGTGTTAAACTTGCCGCATACCCCCCCTTCTTCTACTAGTAGGTAGCCTAAAGCCAATCTATTCTGGTATATTGCAGTTCGCATCTGTGTTTGTTGGGCCGCTATTAATTCTAATGCTGAGGCGGTCTGATTGGTAATTACTTTGAGTACGGCTTGCAACCTAATTATTCTATCGAGCATATAACCATGTGTTCGATATCCTCAGCTACCATCTTGTGCCCATGTTGCTGGTCCGTAGGTTTCTATAATGCGTTGAGGGGGCCATTCATCCTGTCCCCATTTTTGAGCCCCTCCTATCTGGATATCTGACCGTTTCTCTCTCCTTAGTTCATCATATCGTTGGACTCCCAGCCCAGCGGCCTGTGCATCAGACAGCAAGAAAAAGAAAGGAAGGCATTATGTATCCAACATAACATATTCCTGACCAATTTGGAGGTAACCTTCAATAAGCACGTTGCCTACAATTCCAATAATGGCCTTCTAAAGCCCAAGCCCCATTAGCAAACGGACCACCCCATGTTTCATCATCTTGTGGTACCTCATAATATAGCGGATCTTCTGAGCCCAACGGTCCTCCTGATATACTTAGATCCCCATGGGAGTCGCAATAATCACATTCAAAGGCCTCTGCATCCGGATGCCATTTACAGTTACATCCTCTCTCTTTTTTTGTTTGATTTGTAGCTGACCAAAACTTTGTGAAATATGTCCTAGTCCCATTTGAATTTTGCCGAGCTCATTGATAAACTCTTATTCCATGGTTTTTGCTAGTAGTATTGTCCCACTGACAAGCCAGGAACAGAGAATCTTTAAACCCCTCTTTTTGGCCAATCTCTCTCCCTGCTGCCCTGCATCCAGCATGCCAAGGTTCGTGGAAGGAACACCTTACCCACGTACCATCTCTAAGCTTAACATGTGTTTGGTTCCATCTTCCTTGGTACCTTTGACAATTATAAGGAGTACACAGTGAACTGTAACAATCCATTCCTGGTGACAATGTCCACTCACATTCACTTTTCCCTAAATATTTCCCTCCCGGTCTGGTTCTATTCAGGCAATAGTTCCCCTTCCCCGGGTACAATATTTTCCACGCAACTCCCTCTTCAGTCCAGAACTTAGTCCCATGACGTACTGTACTTAAGCTACTCACTAACCATTTAGGCTGGACAGGCCGGGCTACCCATGGCCATTCTTCAGATCCCCTCGGGCTTCCGCGTACCCAACAACTACTCAAATTAAAGCTTTTTGCTATTTCCTTCCCTAATGTCACAAATTGGTTATCTTCCATTTGATTGTAACACAGAGGGATGGTCACAAGGTTCATTATTATGATAACATAAAACCTGCCAAGGTCTGGCGCGGCCCTCCCTCCCATTTCTCAACGCCTACTGGGTTGCTGCCAGCAGCGGAGTTCATTCACAGAAGAGGAGTGAAGAGGCCAACCCAGTCTTGCCCTTGGCTTTCGTTTTTACTGTAGAACCTTGGCTGGTAACCCTCCCAGATATTCCACTTTTATTTCATTACCCTCAAATTTACAAATTCTGTTTCTTAAGAGTCAATTTTAATGGGTCACTTCCCTGGGTTACTGTCCACTCCCCAGAAGGTGGAGTTACTGCTCCTTTTACCCCAGCAGCACGTGTCCACCCCTTTTCTTTAGTTCTTATGGCTGCTTCTGTTGTCAGGAGTACCAGGAAAGGTCCTTCCCATGCTGGGGTCAGAGTATCCTCTCACCAGGACTTTACTAGTACCCAGTCTCCAGGCTGTGTCTGGTGTAGTCTGAAGTCCAGTGGAGCTGTCTGAGGCAGCAATCCGCGTTGTCTCAAATCTGTAAGATATTGGGCTATCCCCCCCAGGTAATTTTTAAGATAAACATCATTAATTTCAGGAATGGGTACACCTTCTTCCCTTCCCAAATATGGAAGACCAAATAGCATGACATATGGAGATACTCTCAAATCTTTCCTCGGAGCAGTCCTAATTGTCAGCAAAGCTAAGGGCAGGCATTTAGTCCAGGGTAGCTTAGTCTCTATTACCAACTTGGTGATATGTGTTTTGAGAATTGCATTCATCCTCTCAACCCTGCCAGAGCTCTGGGGATGCCAGGGGGTGTGGAAGTCCCATTGTATCTCCAGGGCTGCACATATCATCTGCAATACTCTGGAAGTGAAATGGGTTCCTCTGTCAGAATCTATTCTTTCGATTATTCCATATCGGGGAATAACTTGCTCTGGTAACATTTTGGCAATGTTGGAAGCCGGTAGTAGTGGGGAAGGCCTCCACCCAGTGCATGAGATGATCTACTATCACTAACAGGTATTCCCACCTTTGCACCTTAGGGAGCTCTGTGTAATCCACTTGGATACTCTGGAATGGTCTGAGGGCTAACTTTCGCCCTCCATTAGGGGCTTTTCTCATCACTTTCTTATTTACTTTCTGGCAAATTAAACAGTGATCTCCTATCTGTTTGGCCACAACATAGACGCCCAGACAACCGTAAGTTCTCAAACATTGGTCTCATAAAGCTTGTGTTAATCCTAGAATCAGTCAGCCACCTTCCGGACTTCTGGCTTAACATTGTTCTTACTATGTGAGGGGTGGTGACGCGCGGAAACAAACCTTACAACTCGCAGAGAGTTATAAAGCAGGTATGTTTATTGCGGCGCCGGGTGCAAGGGGGATCGCTCCTCCAAACTTGCACACCGGTTTGTAAAACAAGCGTCTATTTATGATGAAAAGCATACATATTCATTCAGGTGGGCTGGGTTATTATAATTGATTCTAAGAAAAGGCGTTACTATTCTAATTATTTCTAGGAACTCATTATCATAAGTCTCCTCCCCTTGCCGCATGCATACTGTCGCCTGGTGGTCGTGGGCCGGGGTCTTCTGCAGGAAGGCTCGCAGTCTTCTTCACCGTGTACCTTTACCTTTGTCCTAGAATGCTGGGTTGGCTGACCCCCAAACCGCAAAACTGGTCCCGACCAGATGGACACTTTACCCAGACAGTTAGGTTCCTCTTTAGCATGCAGGCTGTTCCCGCTATCTTATACACAAGGCCATTTCTTTATCTTGGAATGCTGGGCTCCGAGCTCTGTTCTTTGCCAGGCTGTACTAAATCCACACTAACAACCTTTAACCATTCATTCTGAATCAGTGGATACTATCAATGTTCTCCCAGAGGTCAATTTCCTGCTTTCCTCCACCAGTAAGGCTGTTGCCGCCACCGCTTGCACGCAGGTTGGCCGCCCTCATGACACTGGATCTAATGCTTTGGATAAATAGGCTACTGGTTGTTTCTGCCCTCCCCAGGCTTGAGCTAACGCTCCGTAGGCTATCCCACCCTCCACATTTACATAGAGGTGAAATGGCTTTTCTAGGGAGGGAAGAGACAATACAGGTGCCTGTATTAGTTTTTGCTTCAATTCTTCAAACCGCTGTCGCTCCTCTGGTGTCCACTCAGGATTTTCTGTCTCTTCTTGCAATTTTTCATATAAGAATTTAATATGTTGGCTAAAATTATCAATCCATAGTCTGCAGTATCTAAGAAGGCCCAGAAACTTTCTTATTTCTTTTTGCTTCTTGGAGTTGGGGTTGCCACAATGCTAGAAATTCATTCTGGGTTTATTCTCCTTTTCCCTTCGCTGATCAAATGCCCGAAGTGCTACACTTCCCTCTGTACAAATTGCAACTTAGCTTCTGAGACTCAAAGTCCTTTTTCTGCCAAGAAGTTTAGTAATTTTATGGTGGCAGATCGAACTTCCACCTCCTCTTCCCCAGATATTAATAAATATGGGTTTATGAAAGGGAGGTCCTGTTTAACCAACTTGATCTCTTTCTATGACCATGGGACCCGCCTTCTCCATGCAGGGAAGGCTGTGGACGTTGTCTACCTGGACTTTGGTAAGGCCTTTGACACCGTCCCCCACAGCGTTCTCCTGGAGAAGCTGGCGAATCATGGCATAGACAAGTGTCCTCTTCACTGGGTAAAAACCTGGCTGGATGGCCGTGACCAGAGAGTTGTGATTAATGGGGTGAAATCCAGTTGGCAGCCGGTCACCAGTGGTGTCCCTCAGGGCTCAGTTTTGGGGCCAGTCTTGTTTAATATCTTTATTGATAATCTGGATAAGGAGATTGAGTGCATCCTCAGTAACCAGGTGGGAGTGTTGATCTGCTTGAGGGTCGGCAGGCTCTACAGAGGGACCTGGACAGGTTGGATCAATGGGCCAAGGCCAATGGGATGAGGTTTAATAAGGCCAAGTGCCGGGTTCTGCATTTTGGTCACAACAACCCCAGGCAACGCTACAAGCTCAGGGAAGAGTGGCTGGAAAGCTGCCCAGCAGAAAAGGGCCTGGGGGTGTTGGTGGACAGCCGGCTTAACATGAGCCAGCGGTGTGCCCAGGTGGCCAAGAAGACCAACGGCATCCTGGCCTGTATCAGGAACAGCGTGGCCAGCAGGAGCAGGGCAGTGATGGTGCCTCTGTACTGGGCACTGGTGAGGCCTCACCTCGAGGGCTGTGTTCAGTTCTGGGCCCCTCACTCCAGGAAGAACATTGAGCTGCTGGAGCGTGTCCAGAGGAGAGCCACCAAGCTGGTGAGGGGTCTGGAGAACAAGTCATACGAGGAGAGGCTGAGGGAACTGGGCATGTTTAGTTTGGAGAAGAGGAGGCTGAGGGGAGACCTCATTGCCTTCTACAACTCCCTGAAAGGAGGGTGTAGAGAGGTGGCTGTTGGCCTCTTCTCCCAAGGGAATAATGACAGGACCAGAGGGAATGGTCTGAAGTTGGGGCAGGGGAGGTTTAGATTAGATATTAGGAAGAAATACTTTACTGAGAGAGTGGTCAGGCCCTGGAACGGCCTGCCCAGGGAGGTGGTGGAGTCACCATCCCTGGAGGTATTTAAGGAACATGTAGACATGGCACTTCAGGGCATGCTCTAGTGCCCGAGATTGTTGGTTTCTGTCTGTTTGTGGGTGGTGTGTGGTGTGTGGTTGTGGGTGTTTGTTTTGGTTTGGTTTTGGTGTTTGGTGTTCTGGGATTTTTTTTTTTTTTTTTTTGTTGTTGGTTGGACTCGATGATCTCAAAGGTCCCATCCAACCAAAAATATTCTGTGATTCTGTGAAATCATCTACATTCTGAAGCAGCTTGATCTCTGGAGAAAAGGAAATTTCCTCAAGAATTTGTTCCAATACCTGCCCAAAAAGGTTGGGTGATTCAGTAAACCCCTGTGGTAATACAGTCCACCGAAATTGCTGCTTCCTCCCTGTTACTAGGTCCTCCCATTCAAAGGCAAACATGTCTTGACTTTCTGCTGCCAGAGGGCAGGTCCGAAAAGCATCTTTAAGGTCTACTACACTGAACCACTTGTGTTCACGAGGTATTTTGCTTAACAATGTATAAGGGTTGGGTAAAACTGGATAATGCATCTGAACAATTGTGTTTAGTTCCCTCAAATCTTGCACTAGTCTCCAACCCCCATCTGACTTCCGGACGGGTAAAATAGGTGTATTATAAGAAGAGATGCGTGGCTCCAAAAGACCATCTTTCAACAATCCCTCAATCACAGGTTGAAGCCCCTTCCTCCCCTCCAGGGATAAAGAGTATTGCTTCACACGCACAGGTTGACTCTGCTTCTTTAATTCTACTTTTAGAGGGGGTATGTCCAATCCTCCCCGATTTCCTTCCGCCACCCAGACTACTGGATTAATCGCTTGCCTCTGTGATGCTCCCCTTACAGCGCTCCCCTCATGAAGAGCATTTTAAAAGATACCTTGCGGAGTCTGAGTGCTTTTCTTACTGGGATCATCACAGACCAGCACCTCCTGGTTATAACCACTCTTTCAACAACCTTGGATGCCAACACTCAGGTCCCATGGACTGGTAAGGGTGTAGTTTGCTCAGGTAGCCCCTGGCTTGGTCCCCGTCCACTGCTCGTTCTTCTCCTCCAGAGTCCTGCCTCAAAGCAGAAAGGGCTGGGAGACCTCGCTGGTGGCAACTCGGGGAAAGAGGACATAGAGTATCTCAGATCTATCTACACCGTCTCCTACTAAATTCAGCAGTGGCCCCATGTTATCTCTTCTTCTGCTTTAACTGTTCCTGAATTACCAAAAGCTCATCTTGGTGCCCTGGAATTCCTTTTCAAGTTTCAACTGAGTTTTGATAGGGGCCATTGCTGAGCCAGGAGAATGCTGTCCTTGAGGACAAGATGTATCCAGGCACACAGTGAAAACTGGTCTTTTCATTGATTGTATCATCAAGGGAGTGAGTAAAGATCCCTGTGTGACGTGTTTCATGTCCATGAAGAAGAGAGAGGGGACAGACCTTGCCTCTCTGATGCCACCTGATGACTGGCGCCTCTGACAGAAGGCATCAGTCGAGGGAACAGGCGCCCAATCGCACTCTCTGCGATGCCGTCTGGGGCATCTGTGACACATCCACCCTGAATGGGAACTGCTTCCCTGCAGGTCCCGTGTGCTCCAGGCCAGCCTTGGAATCTCATGTTACTCTGTGGCCCTGGATTTGAACATTGCATTGAGTAGCTGCCCTGAATTCTGTCCGGCCACGGGGAGCTGAACCTGGGACAAATGCCCCTGTAGTCACTTGAGCTCTGGTAAATTCAGCTGATGGAAAAGAGAGAGGCCTTGCTCTCCCTATGGCACAGGACTGCAGTCGTTCAAATGAATACCTCTAAAAACTGACATGAACATAGTGAGTAGATAAAATATTCTCTTGGCCTTTTTGGGGGGAATCAGTTGCCATTTCAGTTGGCCAAAGGATTTCCCACCAGGCTCATATGTGATCCCTGAGATGTTGCCCTGTCTCTAAGAACTGCCCCATTAGAGCTTGCAGTTCCCTGCTCATATCTTTGACCACCCCTGACACCTTCAATGTCGCCAGGCGTTGTGTCTGAACAGCCCAATCCTGCCTTCCATCGCCATGGATGAACGTGGGAGCTGGAGACAAGGAGCTCACATGCAGGAGCCTATTGTTGTGCACACCTGAACCCCTGAGGCAAGAGGAATCCCACCTCCAGTGGGTTTGTGGCAAGCATAGGAGGGAGGAGAGTCTCCTTCAAACGCCAGCAACAGAAACACAGGATGAGATGTTCCATGGACTCAGCTGAATCCCTTCCCTCAGCAGGGGTAACGGAGATCCCTGCCTGTCGCTGTCTGGATGTCCTGTCTTACTATATAATAATACCAAAAATAGTGACATTTAGAAGTAACTTTGAGAGGAGAATTTTCAGTTCTGGAAAGAAGTGTCTCTATCCAGCTGAGGGAGGGAACACCAGGGATGACTTCAGCCTGTTTCACAGCAGGTTCCCCTGGAGCCCCAGGGACACCTCCAGGGAGCCCAGAGGGGCCAGAGAAAGTGCTGCCTTGGGCTGTTGCTCTGCTGCTGAGCTGGGCCAGGCTCCTGGGATGGAGGGAGCTCCTGGCCATGGGGCAGCGCGGCAGAGAGACAGCTCTGCCCAGGAGCAGCTCCTCTGCCAAGCGCAGCAGGGCTGGGGGCTCTCCCAGGATATCTCAAGGAGATGAGACAGGCAGAGAGAGAGCTTAAAGGTGGTCAGGACTGGGAGGATGACTGAGAGCGCACTGGAGGAGAAATCTTCACAGCCCTTGACAGGGTAAGTCTCTGGCTGCAGGGCAATGCAGCTGCGGTTCCTGGAATCATCTCCTAAAGCTGGCACATCCCACAGCCTATGGCATCTATGAGGAGGTCTCTCACAGTTTCTTCAGAGTAGAGAAAAGGACTTGCTTTGGAGCCCAGCTTACCTAAGGCTCTTTCAAAGGGACAGGGCACATCAGCTGCCTTCTCCCAGGGATGGCTTCACACCTGGAGCGTGAAGCCAGGTGTTCACCAGGGGTGCCCAGGGCTGTCCTTCAGAACAGGGTCCCTGTGTCCCAGGGAACTGTGTGCTGGGGCAGGGACTCTGCCGCCAGCCAGGGTCAGCTCTCAGCCTGCCCGGGGAGCAGGATAAATGTTTAAGGAGTTCTCAAGTTGGAAGAAGTCACTGGGACTCCTGAGCTGTAACTTTGAAAGATCAGTAGGTCTGCCAGGAAGCTCTTAGGGTGCCTTCAGCCACTCCTCTGCCCATGGAGAGCACCAGCATCACCTCTGCTGGACCATCAGGGTTGCTCTGACCTGCCCTTTTGCACCTGTGAACAGGAACATGAACCCAGTCCCTGCCCTGCAAACAGGCAGGTGTCTGTAGGGCCAAGGTGAGTGCACAGAGGTTGGGATGGGCTGTGTGAGTGCTGACAGGATAAGACACGGCACAGGGAAACACCTCCAAAGAGGAAAATGTCCAGGCAGCAGAGACATGATCAGGGAATGAGAGGAAACTAAAACCAGTAATGCTGTGGGAAGGAGGGCAATGTTGATGTCTGGGAGGTGGCATGAACGGCTGGGCGAGGGTAGCATTTTCCTGAGTGCCCGGCTGTCTCTCCACTTGCCTCCCTCAACCAGAACCTCACTGCATTTTTCCTTGTTTCTCTACTTGTCTGTGATATTGTTGTTGTCTTGTTCTCTCAGTCAGGCTCTCTGGGGATGGGAGCTGCAGCAGCCAAGTCAGGCACGGCTCTTGTCATTCCTCCCAGGCAGGTGTGTCCATGGGAATGAAGTGCCCAAGCTCTCCTCTGACCTGTGGGGCTGTGGGCAAAGGAGTCTGTGTGGCTGGGGAATGAGCTGAGCCTCCCTTACTGAGATATCTTCAACAGGACACGTGGGTATCTCCTTGGCATGTCCTTCCAAGCTCTGAGCTGCCCTCCCGGATGCAAATCTTTCCTACAGCATCTTTGTGTTCTCTCAGTGCCCCACGGAGAAGCACAGAGATGCTACAATGGAGGAAATGCTGCTGGGTTTGTGAAATCAACTCTGTGCGTCCTTGGTGAGAAGTGGGGTGCCGAGCCCTTGCTCAGATACCTTAAGAAAGGGTAAGACATTTAGTGATCGCTCTGCTCTCAGCAGAAAAGAAGCCAATTTTCAAGGGAGGAGAGCGTGATTGCCCTCTAATACCCAAAGGTGCAAGTGCAGGAGAGTTGGGAACAAGCCCGTCCAGCCCCCCCTGAGCTTGCCCTAAGCCACAGCGAATCCTTTTGCCTCTTAGGTCTTACAGTTGCTAACTCTGAGCGCAGGAGAAATGTGGGGGATTTCTGGCTTTGGAGAACCAGTCATGGTGTGTGGGTAGGAAGAAAATTCCCTGAACTCAGTTCTACCACCCACGTTGTTTCAAACTGGAAGTGCAGATGCTAACAAGCCCTTCTGCATTAGGAATGGTTTAGTCTCACAAATTCCAAATATCCTCCCGAGCCCCTCTGCCACATTCCAACGTACCCACTGCAGCAGGGCAGGGATGACTCCTGAAGCGGCCAAATGCAGAGGCCTGGCTGTTCACAGCACTGGCAGCCAGCACAAAATGAAGCTCAAGTCAGGGATCTGAAAGAAGGTTGCAGAGGGACAGTCTACAGGAAATGGCGTAGCTTTTCCTCAAACAAGCCTGTCCTAACTTGTTGCTTTCTTTTCCTCCAAGAACAGTGCCCCATGCCCAGAGGAAGCAGATGCCCAACAGCAGCTCCATCACCCAGTTCCTCCTCCTGGCATTCACAGACACACGGGAGCTGCAGCTCTTGCACTTCGGGCTCTTCCTGGGCATCTACCTGGCTGCCCTCCTGGGAAACTCACTCATCATCACCACCATCGCCTGTGACCACCACCTCCACACCCCCATGTACTTCTTCCTCCTCAACCTCTCTGTCATTGACCTGGGATCCATCTCTACCACTGTCCCCAAAGCCATGGCCAATCCCTGTTTGACACCAGGGCCATCACCTACTGGGGATGTGCTTCACAAGTCTTCTCTTTGGTCTTCTTCACTGGTGCAGAGTACTCCCTTCTCACAGTCATGTCCTATGACCGCTACGTTGCCATCTGCCAACCCCTGCACTACGGGACCCTCCTGGGCAGCAGAGCTTGTGTCCACATGGCAGCAGCTGCCTGGGGCAGTGGGTTTCTCAGTGCTCTCCTGCACACGGCCAATACATTTTCCCTACCCCTCTGCCAGGGCAATGTCCTGGACCAGTTCTTCTGTGAAATGCCCCAGATCCTCAAGCTCTCCTGCTCACACTCCTACCTCAGGGAAGTTGGGCTTCTTGTGGTCAGTGTCTGTTTAGGCTTTGGGTGTTTTGTGTTCATTGTGGTGTCCTATGTGCAGATCTTCAGGGCCGTGCTGAGGATCCCCTCTGAGCAGGGGCGGCACAAAGCCTTTTCCACGTGCCTCCCTCACCTGGCCGTGGTCTCCCTGTTTCTCAGCACTGCAGTGTTTGCCCACCTGAAGCCCCCCTCCATCTCCTCCCCATCCCTGAACCTGTGTGTGTCATTTCAGTACTCAGTGGTGGCTCCAGTACTGAACCCCCTCATCTACAGCATGAGGAACCAGGAGCTCAAGGATGCCATCAAAAAAGTGATTCCATGGACATTTTTGAACAATGAAAAAATTATTCCCTCCCTCCACACTTGAGTCCCAAGTAATCTGATTCCACTGGTTTTGGCTTTCTCTTGTATTGTGTTTTTGTGTCTGGTCTTGTGGGATTCTTGATTTTTTTTTTTAATTTTTTTTTTGAGTAGGGGTGTGTCTTGTCTTTTTTGGGGTTTGTTTTTGTTTTTTTATTATTATTATTTTATTTGTTTGTTTCTTTGCTTTTTCCTTGTATTTTTGTTTTTTTTTTTTTTTTTAAGATATCATTATTGTTTTCATTTTTGCTGTTGTTATTTATGGTTCTTATGTTCCTTGACAAGTGTTTGGTTTTCTTTCACTTCATCCAAGGCATGTGCCTATTTTGTGTCACTCCTGCCCTTATAAAAGTGTGTTAACACTTGCTCAGAGCTGGCCTCTTCATCGCATCTCTGTAATAAAACGGGATCCCTCCAGCGCAGCGCTTTCAGGCTGGGCTCCTTCTCCAGAAAGGCCTGAGGAACCACACCCCTGAAGTTCCTCTTCCTCTGTGTCGTAGGGAGTAAAAAGCTCAGTGTCTTTTTGTGACCTTTTAGAGACATAGGACTGGATTTATGAGCCAGCGCCTGGTGACAGGGAAGACGGGGAGTGTAACTGAGGGAAGTTCCCAGGACTTTCCCCCAGGTGACATTAAAGACTCCAGTCCTCTAGGAGGGGAATCTGGAGCTGTCTGGAGAGCACGGTGGTTCTCCAGGGACAGCATGTATCTGGGGTTTTTGTAGATGGATGGAAGAGGTCTGCAAAGATGGGGTTTGGGGCCGAAAGTACAGGCCACGCGCCAACCTCCTTTGGCCCTCTCCGGTTCCTCCCCACCTCTCCCGAGCAGGAATTCCCACAGAGGGACACCTGGACTGAAGCTCCATTGTGTCGGCTGTTAATGTTTGCCTACAGACGGCTCACCCGGCTTGTCGTGGTTCATCACCACACGATCACAGCATGGGAAGTCACAGGGCAGTGCAGACAGGAACAGGAGTTACTAGTTTTATACTGACCAACATTGGAATCTGCACAACAACCATCTCAGAAACACTGTATGGGGTCACAAAGCCAGAAAGCCAGAGCTGGTGGGAAAGAGGAGAATTGGGCTCTTTGTAGAGGAACGTAGGAGAACGATGAAAGAGAAAATGCTGGGAGTGGGAACGAGGGAAAAGGACAAGCAAAGATTCAGCTCAGGATATGAGGAGGCCCGTTTGGGGTTACCAGCCCAGCAGCCTTGGGTCAATGAGTTTTGCGGGCCAAAAAAGCCACAGCTGAGTGGACCAGACTTAGGCCTGCTGACTTCTCTGTTCATGGGGAACCTGCATGCTCTCCCTGTCACCATCAAGGGAAGAGCTGTGGTGGAAGGAAAAGCACAATCACTCATCTTGGAAGGGACCTCAGGTCTCCAGGCCAAGCAAACTACTGTCAGTGGAGAAAGGGAAATGGGGGTTGGGCTGTTTGCGTGCTGGGCTGTGTCAGCTTTAGATGTGTATCTCTATAGACCCAGAGACAGTATGGATCCCCCCAGGAGCTGCTCTTAGACCCTCCATGTACCTGCGAGCTGGCATCTCACATTGTATACTGATTTATCCTCCTTGAGGAAGCAAAGGAAAGGACACCAGCTCACCACAAGGAGCAGAAGAGCAGCCCTGCCCTGGAAATAAGGACTGTGCCTCCCAGAATCTTAGTTAGTTGTCCATGACGGACAAAGGATACTGCTGGAGAACCAAGGGAACACCAGCTTCCCGGTTCCTCTCACACAGCTTTGAAACACTCCCAGCATCTGCCATCGCAGATAAATAACTATCGCAGGACCAACTCCAGGGACATCTGTTATAGACAGACCCACAGGGAGAATGCTGATGGACGTTAACACTGCAGAAATATAGTTGCTCTCTGAAGTTTCACTATGATTAGTAATCGGCAGTGTGTCCCTTAAATAGTCATTAGTCAAATCCTGTTGTACCTGAATGCTTGAAATAAGAAGAAAAGAAATAGCAAAGAAATAAAAGCAGGATTAATGCAACTTATCCAAACTTCATGACTCCCAGCTCCACTGAGATATGAAATGGAGATGTGAAATGTCCTGATAGAAACATGTTCTCGATGTAACGTGTCTGTTAAGTAGTCATTAATCAAATTCTGTTGTACCTGAATGCTTGAATGGTGTAAGAACCCCATGTGAAACCACATTTGGGGTACCCCAATTTAGCTGGGACACCTCAAGCGCATGAATAAATATTTCTGCTTTGTAATTCTGTACTCGGTGTCTCAGCCTCTCTCCTCGGTCAGCGCAGGCCAGTTGCAAATTTTCCTAACGGCAATGACTGATTGCCACCTCTGCAGCAAGGAAAGCTCTGTCCCTTCTCTACGCAGTAGATGTCCAGGAACACAAGGCACATCACACCGGGGCCTCCACTCACATCCCCATATGAAATATGAAATGGAGATGTGAAATGTCCTGAGAGAAACATGTCCTCAAAACAGAGTTTGTCCATTCAGTGTGTTGGGAGGAAATGTGTTTATGCAAATGGCTGCATAAATCTATATGTACATAGGGGCAGAGAAAGTGTCATCACCTTGCTGGTCCATGTCCCATGAAAAACAATCATGAGAATTTGCAGACCAGTGTCAAAGACTTCTTACGCTCCTGTTACACCAAGGCCTTTTCGGCATATGTTGCAACTTCTGCCTGACATCTTCCATCAGGGGTTGATTCGATTGCCCACACCGGGCGGTGGCTTCTTCCTCCAGGATGCATGGGAGACGCTGAAGCTTCCACTTGGGACTGGGAAATGTAAGCCAGGAGCTACAGGAACCTCTCTGGAGCAGGCGCTGGGTGATTGGCAGGGTAAGTCAAGGCGTCTCGGTTGAGACAACTGATTTCTCTCCTTTGGCTCAAAAGGGAAGCCTGGGCAATTGCACCCCAGGTGTCCAATGTTAAAGGAGATCACTCTCATCCCTGCCTTCACCTACACCGGAGGCACATGTAACTCACCCTGCAGGGAATGAAAAATGAGTGGGTGTAGATGCTGCAGAGTCTGCCTGACGGTGCTCCAGTAACCAGAGGCACAGGGCTTAGTGCAGATTTGGCTGTTCAAAGGAGAGCATTTAATTCACCTTGTCTCTTTGCTGCCCTCTGTGAATCGAGGGAGCTCGTGACTTCAGTCTGTGTCTCACTGTGTGCAAAGAACGGAAATGGACAATCAAACAAAGTGCGGGGCAGGGAGTGTTTTGGGAGATGCTGGGATCTCTGCTTGACACAAAACTGTGTTTCCTCTTGGTCTAAGTCTATCCAGTGTTGGAAGTGGGTCTGAGTGGAGGTAAAGTGGACTTAATGTACGGCTGAAGAATGTCCTTTGTCCTTTACTGAACTCTGCCTTCCTTTGTTTTTCTTTGTGAACAATCAAAAACATCCCTCTGTGTCTGGGTGCAGCTTGCTCTCCAAGTAAAGCAGGTGGGAATTGGTGCCAATGAGCTGAAACGTGCAGCTACAGACCTTACTGAGAAAACGAGTGCCCGTGGAGAGTCTGACATAAAGGGTCTTGACTTGCATATTCAAACTGCATCGGGAGACATTCAGGATCAATATTGACTGGAGATTGCTGATATCACCCCAGGTGTAAGAAAAAAAATAGATAAAATATTAAAGAGAAGAAATAGTTTCTTATTTTTTAGTATTGTGATACTGTCACTTCTGAAATCCCGATCACTAACTGCGTAAGAACCGAGGGATTCCTGAAAACTGCCCAGAGGCTTGGCTTGTTAGGGCGTTTTGCATGTTAATGAGCCAAGTTCCTGAACTGCAGATCCTGAAAGACTGAACAAGCATCTGGAGAAGTAACAGTGGGCAGCAAACCTCCAAGTTCCTGAGGGTGTCAGCAGGCCCCACCGAGGGCCATCACCAGAGAGATCCTGGAGGGAAGGAGCAGGCAAATTGCCATCCCTGGGGACTGGTGAAGCAGAAAGGCAGAAGCACTGGTTACAGGTAGAAAACCACACGTGGGGATGGCTCTGAAAACCTTGGATGCATTTAGTTGATCAAGAGAGCAAAGCCCTGACCCCTGTCCCCTGGGAAAGGGGATTCTTCCCTCATGGGAGTCTCAGGGCTTTTCCTGGGGCAGGGAGAGGTGGGGCTGTGCAAAGCGGGGTGCAGGACAGCAGTGGGACACGCCCCAGCCTCTGTGGAGGTGAGGAGGTAAGGACGCACTGGGGACTTAAGGAACTGCTGTCCTCTTGTGGGCCTCAGGGGCAGAGACAGCAGCCATAGCCAAGAGGACAAGGATTTCAGTTCTGTTGATGATGTTGCTCTTGGTTCTGACCCCACCAAGGCCCTTGGTTGTCCCCACCACAGGCTGTCCTCCACTGTCCTGGGACTGTGCCTGCTTCCTTGCAGACTTCAACTCCCCCCCTGGTTCCTCACATCACTCTGACCCAGGGTCTCCCACGCTTTACTGGTGTCTCCCTGTCCTCACTGGCTGTGTCTTCAAACACAAAGATTTCTGAGTAATTGCCAGTGCCTGTGAGGTTTCCACAACTGATCCAGCTTCTTCCAAGGCCCTGCTAATGCTCCCCCAGCTCCCAAGATGTCCTGGCCTCCAGACTTGCTTGAATCCTCACTCCATATCCCAGCACGGAACGGCACACGTACCTTCTGCTGCCGCCTCAAATTGAAGAATCAACCTGCTTCAATTCAACATGACCCCACCTCACCCATGGTATTTCAGATCTTTTCCTACCTCTAACACACCTATTGCTACCCATACATCGCTCTCTCTGCACTCCCCTGTGGTGCACAAACCCTTCCCTCTTCCCCAGCAGTGCTGGGCAGTCTTCAGGAACCACCTTTTCGAAGCAGAGGAGCCAGCAATTCCACTCTGCCGTAACTCCAGCAAGCTGGGCAGGAGACCAGCTTGGCTGAAGAGGGAACGCCTCGTGAAGTTCAGGAGGAAAAGAAATGCTTCAGTCTCTGGAAGCAAGGTCAGGCTTCGCAGGAAGATTACAGAGATGTGGTTCGTATATGCAGGGAGAAGGCAGGAAAGGTCAAAGCTCAATTAGAGTTGAAACTGGCCAGTGTTGTCTCAGAAAACAAGAAGGGCTTTTTAAAGTATGCTAATAGCAAGGGGAGGTCAAAAGAAAGCATTGGACCAATACTTGTTGAAGATGGTCATCTGACTAATAGGGATGAAGAGAAAGCAGAGGCATGCCATGCTTTTTTGGCCTCAGGCTTTAATAATGCAGCTAGAGCTTGGGCTGCCCGCTCCCCTGAGTCGGAGGAGCTCGGCTGTGGGAACAGAGACTGTCCATTTGTGGACACTGAAATCATGAGGCACCAACTGGATCAGATTAATGTTCACAAGTCCACGGGGCCTGATGGGATTCACCCCAGAGCACTGAAGGAGCTGGTGAATGTGATGGCAGCACTCCTGTCAATCACCTACCAAATGTTTTGGGAGTCAGGAGAGGTCCCCCTGGACTGGGACGTAGCCATTGCTATTCCAATTTACCCAGAGGGTGTGAGGGAAGACCCAGGGAACTACAGACCTGTTAGCCTAAGCTCAGTTCCTGGAAAAATTTATGGAGAAGGTTATACTGGGTCCTATTGAAAGGCACTTAAAGAACAGTCAATATGGGTTCACAAAGGGAAAGTCCTGCCTAACTGATTTGATATCCTTCTATGATAAGGTCACCCGCCCACTGGATGAAGGGAAAGCAGTGGATGTAGATTTTCTGGATTTTAGTAAGGCTTTTGATACTGTCCCTCACAGCATCCTTCTAGACGAGCTTCTGGGTTCACGGTGCACTGGGTGAAGAAGCGGCTGAAGGGCAAAGCTCAAAGGGTTGCAGTGAGTAGGGCTACCAGTGGTGCTCCTCAGGGTTCAATTCTAGGGCCGGTTCTATCCAATACGTTTATCAGCGATCTGGACGCAGGAGTTGAATGCACCGTGAGCAAGTCTGCTGATGATCCCAAACTGGGCGTTGCTATTGACCCTCTTGTGGGACAAGATGCCTTGCAGAGAGATCTAGAGAGATTGGAGCACTGGCCGATGATTGATGTGATGAAATTTAACACGTCCAAATGCCAGATCCTTCACCTAGGACGGAGTATTGCCGGGCACAAGTATAAATTGGGAGAGGAGTGGCTGGAGAGCTGCCCTGCAGAAAGGGATCAGGGGTGCTGGTTGGCAGCAGGAGTCCCTGGGAGTCAGCAGGGAGCCCTGGAAGCCAAGAGGGCAAACCACACGCTGAGGGGCATCAAAGACAGTAGAACCAGCCGGTCGAGAGAGGGGATTATCCCACTGCATTCAGTGTTGGTGTGGCCTCACCTTGAATAGTGTGTGCTGTTCAAGGCCCCACCATTTAAGAAGGGTGTGAAGGTCTTTGAAAGCGTCCAGAGGAGGGCATTAAAGCTGGTGAAAGGGCTGGAAGGCACGATGAGGATCGGCTGAGGACTGTGGGCTTGTCTAGTTTGGGCAAAAGGAGGCAGAAGGATGACCTCCTTGTTCTCTACAGTCCCTTGAGGTGGGGAAGTGGAGAGGGAGGTGCTGGTCTCTTCTCCCTGGGAACCAGGGATAGGATGCGTGGGAATGGTTCAAAGCTGGAGCAGGGGAGGTTTAGAGTGGACATCCAGAAGCTTTCCTTTACCGAGAGGGTGGTCAAACACTGGAACAGGCTTCCCAGAGAGGTGGTTGATGCCCCAAGCCTGGCAGTGATTAAGAGGCATTTGGAAATGCCTTTAAATACACGCTTTAACTTTTGACCAGCCCTGAGTTGGCCGGGCAGTTGGACTAGATGATTGATGTAGGTCCTTCCAATTGAAATTATTCTATTCTATTCTATTCTATTCTATTCTATTCTATTCTATTCTATTCTATTCTATTCTATCTGATTCCCAAGTTGTCAGAACCCTTCGATCCTGCCCCACCACTTCATGTCTGAGCTTGCTCAAGTAACCCCTGACTTGCCCCACATCCACTGCTGGTTGTTCTCCTCCAGAGTCCTGCTTCAAGGAACACAGGCCTGGGAGACCTTATGGCTGAAGACAAAGAGGACAAAGAGGACCTCAGACACATCTGCACCTTCTCTGACAAAATTCAGCAGTAGCCACACCTGTAAAGAGGAAATGAAATGTCCCTGAGGAGAGCAAACCCTTCGGACCAGAGAGACGCAGGGCTGGACTGCACGGCCCTGGCAGGAGAGGGCTTTGCTGCCTGTGGTGTCTCTGAAGCCCTGGAGGGCCTGTGGTGCAGGTGAAGCTGATCTCCAGGAAGGACAAGGTGCTCTTGAAAATGTCCTTGGCTATGGACAACCTGTGATCCAACACTGTGAAAACCATTGCTCTGTTCCTTGATTGCATCATCAAAGGAATGACTAAAGGATGCGGGAGCAGCACTGCCAGCATCTACTGGATGGAGAAGGGACAGGACTTGACCCCCTGCGGTTGCTTTAATGAAAACCTTGAACGTGTCTGAGGTTCTCCTGGGGTCTGTGACGATGTGGCTGCTCTGAATGGGGACGGTGTTCCTGCAAGTCCTGTGCTGTCCCTGCTGGCTGCGTGCTGCTGTGCTGGAGAGCCCTGGCACCTCAGGCAGCACCACAGGATGGAGTCAACCTCCAAATTGAGCAGCTGCCCTGAGTTAGGTGAGGCCTTGGAGGGGTGTCTCTGAGAAACCTGCCCTCACTGCCCCTGGAGAGCTGGTAAATGCAGCTGGTGGAGAAGAGGGAGACTTAGCTCTCCTGATGGCAATGACTCCGTTCTCTCAGAGGAATAGCTCTATGGGCTGCCCTGGACACAATGAGCAGGATCAGCTTCATGGCCCTAAATGGGGACGTCTGCTGTCACTTCAGCTGGCCAAAGGCATGCTCCACCAGCCTCCAAGGGAGGAGGTGGTGAGGAGGAGGAGATGAGCCCAGGTGCTGCCCAGTCCTTCTGAGTGTTTCCATCAGTTATCTGCAAGTGTCTTGGACCACCTCTGGCACCTCAAATGCCACCTGTGGTTTGCATGGGTACAGGAGGTAGAGGAGATTCCTCCCTTTCACTGCCTGGGTGTCCTGTCTCACAGTGACCTCAAGAAGAGGTCATTCTTGGACCTAACTCTGTCTCTGAGAGGGGAAATGCCACTGCTGGAAAGAAGTGTCTCTCCCCAGCGGAAGGAACAAACATCATTAATGACTTCAGTTGGTTTCCGAGTCAGTTGCCCTGGAGCCCCAGGGACATCTGTGAGGGAGCCCAGAGGGGCCAGAGGAAGCGATGCCTTGGGCTGTTGCTCTGCTGCTGAGCTGGGCCGGGCTCCTGGGATGGAGGGAGCTCCTGGCCATGGGGCAGCGTGGCAGAGAGACAGCTCTGCCCAGGAGCAGCTCCTCTGCCAAGCGCAGCAGGGCTGAGGGCACTGCCTGCAGGCACCGAGGGGAGACAAGAGATGTGAGAGAGAGGTAAAGGCAGTCTGGGGTGGTGAGTGAGAGCTCACCAGGGGGAGAAATCTTCCCAGGCTTTGACACGGTAAGTCTCTGGCTGCAGGGCAATGCAGCTGAGTTCCTGGAAGTGTCTCCTAGACCTGGCACATGCCACGACCGATAGGACCTGTCAGGAAGGTTCTGCTGGGTTTTCTGGTGTGGAGGAGGAGGACATGCTTCAGAGAAGGCCTT
Source organism: Numenius arquata (assembly GCF_964106895.1). Taxonomy (NCBI): domain Eukaryota; kingdom Metazoa; phylum Chordata; class Aves; order Charadriiformes; family Scolopacidae; genus Numenius; species Numenius arquata. The sequence goes on from NW_027415198.1 coordinate 477,150, forward strand.
GGGGCATCAGAGGCGTGAAGCCGGGTGCGCAAACAGGGCTGCCCAGGGCTGTCCATCAGAGCGGGGACCCTACACCCCAGGGCACTGTGTGCTGGGAAGGGATTCTGCTGCTGCCAGGGTCAGCTGTAGCCTGCCCGGGGAGTGTGGGGAGAAGCTGTGGGTGGAAGGAGTGACCACCACAACGGTAGGGTAGGGACGAGCAGGTGAGGGCACGGTGCCTCTGCTGTCAAGAGAGTGCTGCATGGGTCAGGGCTTCTCACAGGTTAGGCTCTTCCTCGTGACATTTCTAAGGGGACTTCTCAGGCAGCACATTCACTCAGCAGCATCTTCCCCTTTGCAGCCGCATCAGGTTTTGTGTGATCTGCTCTTTAGCCCCTGCACGCACAGAGATGCCCCTGGGAGGTGTTTGCAGGCAGAGGTGGGCGCCCAGCGGGTGGGATGGGGTTTGTGAGCACTGGCAGGAGTTGAGCTGGGGACAGGGAGACGGCTCCTGGCAGCAGAGACATGGGCAGGGAGTGAGAGGGAGCTGCTGCCAGAAAGGCTGGGGAAGGGGATGTGGGCACCTCCCTGCTGTCCCTGCAGCACAGACACCTTCCCCTGAGCAGCTCCTCCCTGGTCTCCTTTCCCAGCCCAGGCAGAGCCTCTGTCCTCAGGCCCATGGGGTCTTGGCTGCGCATCACCCCTGCAGCAGCCAGAGCCCAGGAAAGGGCAAACCCCTGATTTCCATCTTGTTTGTGTGTCCCTCCTCCCTTGGCCAGGAGCATTGTGGCATTTCACTGCCGTCCCCTCCTGCCTGTGCTGCCCTGGTTCTCACCATTGGCTTTCCTGAGTCAGTGCCGGGGGTGGGGGTCGGGGGCGGCAGATTCAGCTCCTGTTCAGACTCCCATCCTTTGGGTCCTGCTCTACAGACGTGTCTAGGGGAGAAACGTGCCCAAGTCTCCTCCAGGCCAGCTCAGGACATTCAGCTTTTTCCCTGGGGTGTCCTGTGGGGCTGCAGGGTGCCCTCCAGAAGGGCACAGCTCTCCCAGAGTATCTCTGTGCTGCCCAGGATGCCCATGGAGAAGACATCTGGGTGCTGAGGCCATGGAAATGCTGCTGGGCAGCGTTAGATGGGCTACTGCAGTGATCCCTCTGTGTCCCAGTCTGGGAGGGGAGAGATGAGAAAGGGCGAGGAGTCTGTGAATCTGCTCTTTGAACCTGGATTCCTCTGCTCCCTGCAGCGTCCTCTTTCTTTTTAGGGGGACATCGGAGCGTGACCCTCCTCCAGGTCCAAGCTGCCAACACAGGGCAGCTGAGAACAGGACTGATGGGCAGAGCAGCTCTCCTCTCTCTGCACTAAGGGACAGTCCCTTTGCTGCTCGGGACCCACAGGATTTCCCTTGGAGTGCATTAGAAATGTGAGGGATTTCAAGCATCCAAACCCACTCCTAAACGTGGCAGGTGAATCTAGAACACATTAAACAAAACAAAATCCCCTCAGCTCAGTTCTGCAGCTGGGAAAATTGCAGAGAACAGAGACAAAAAGTTCTTTGATGTATCACAAGTACATTTAATTTGAGATCACCCTGCGGCACATCCAGAAGGACTCCTCAGTTTCCCATTCCAGAGTCCCTGCTCCCAATGGCACCCTCATCCAGCAAAAGCCAGGGCTCAAGTGAGGGAGCTGCAGAGAGGTCTTCCTGAAAAGAGAGAGCCTGAGTGGGGGGTTGCAATGAGACATGCAATCAGTTTTGCTCAGAGAAGTCAGGCTGAACTTTGTACTGCCTTTTCCTTCTCAACAGATAACCACAGCCAGTGGTAGCAAATGTCCAACAGCAGCTCCATCACCCAGTTCCTCCTCCTGGCATTCACAGACACACGGGAGCTGCAGCTCTTGCACTTCGGGCTCTTCCTGGGCATCTACCTGGCTGCCCTCCTGGGAAACACACTCATCATCACCGCCATCACCTGTGACCACCGCCTCCACACCCCCATGTACTTCTTCCTCCTCAACCTCTCCGTTCTTGACCTGGCATCCATCTCCACCACTGTCCCTAAATCCATGGCCAATTCCCTGTGGGATACCAGGGCCATCTCCTACTGGGGATGTGCTGCACAGCTATTTCTGTTTGTCTTCATGATTGCAGCAGAGTTTTATCTTCTCACTGTAATGGCCTACGACCGCTACGTTGCCATCTGCCAACCCCTGCACTACGGGACCCTCCTGGGCAGCAGAGCTTGTGTCCACATGGCAGCAGCTGCCTGGGGCAGTGGGTTTCTCAGTGCTCTCCTGCACACGGCCAATACATTTTCCCTACCCCTCTGCCAGGGCAATGTCCTGGACCAGTTCTTCTGTGAAATGCCCCAGATCCTCAAGCTCTCCTGCTCACACTCCTACCTCAGGGAAGTTGGGCTTCTTGTGGTCAGTGTCTGTTTAGGCTTTGGGTGTTTTGTGTTCATTGTGGTGTCCTATGTGCAGATCTTCAGGGCCGTGCTGAGGATCCCCTCTGAGCAGGGGCGGCACAAAGCCTTTTCCACATGCCTCCCTCACCTGGCCGTGGTCTCCCTTGTTATCACCGCTGGCACATTTGCCTACCTGAAGCCCCCCTCCATCTCCTCCTCACCCCTGGATCTGGTGGTGTCATTTCTGTACTCGGTGGTGCCTCCAGCTGTGAACCCCCTCATCTACAGCATGAGGAACCAGGAGCTCAAAGAAGCTTTGAAGAAACTCATTCAATGGGTTCACCTCCAGCAGCAGTAGAGCTGCCCATCTCTCCTCACAGACTCTTCTTAGCTTTTCTCAGGGTGGTTTGTGCTTCATTTGTTTTTCCTCTGTGATGATCATGTTCATACAGGAATGTCTGTATTTGCTCCACATCTCCAGAAGCATGATCCTACTGTGCTGAACAATACAGAGGCCTTTGGTAAATGTGCCATCACGGTGTCAGAGCTGGCTTCCTAAGGAGCATCTCTGTGATCAAAGGGCAGCTCTCCCAAGGGCAGCTCCTGAAGCCTGGGCTCTTCTTCCTGCTGAAGGCAGGAGCAGGCTCCAGGAACTGCACTCGCCATGGCTGCTGCTGAGCTTGGTTCTCGGAGGGTTTATGGGGAGAGGGCACTGGGAGACATTCTGGGGAGAGAGGGCTGGACCCAGGTCTCACTAATTTTAAGTATCTGTCCTGGGTTGGGTGTCAGAGGGCTAACTTGTCTTACAGTGCTGGGGAAAACTGCACTTTTAGAAGTCTCTAGTGTCTGAATTCATGAAAATATTTACTTTATAGCCAGCCAGAGTCTGTGGGATTCAAGGTCTCGGTGTTTTTGAGCCTTGCCAGGTGCAGGCACAAGGAGGAGCAAGGCCTGGGCATTTGGCCTGGGCTGGCCAACAGGATTATTTCATACCATGATCGTCACATTCAATATAAATTAGAAAAGTTTGCTGTGTAGTTTCTCTCTCCCTTGATGGTCATGGTCCAGAGAACTCCTCGCCCCCGTTCTGGACCCCTGAGCCCTTCCCTTCCCCCCAAAGCCTCAGCCCTTGCAGTGTCCAACCTTTGCTGTTCCTGCTGGGAGTGCACAGCTTCCTGCTGATGGAATGGGCTGAGAATAATTATTGTCTATCTTAGATTAGTATCGGGATTGATACTGGTTCTTTAGTATTATTGTTAATTATTTAGTCTTATCCTATTAAATCTATTTATATTTCAACCCTCGTGTTTCTTTTTGTTCCCCGATTCCCCTTTCTGGGTGGGGAGGGGTCATTGGGTGAGAGAATAATTGTCTAAATGACAATAAATTGTTATGGGTTTTCTCAAACTGTAACAGTATCCACAAGCAAACAAGGGCTCTGCCATCCCAGGGAGGCCGGTGGGACCCTCCAAAAGGAGACTGGAGAGTGATTCGTGTGTCCTTCAGTAAAAGCCCATGGATGGGTCAATGTGCACGTGGGAAAACATCCTGAGTCATGAAAAAAGCTCTGAGCCCATTCCACAGCTGTAGACCCCTGGGAAGGAGCTCAGTGGCAGTGCGGCCCCTCCGGCTGATTCTGCTTCCCTCCCTGACCAGCACAGCTAGTGTGGAGTCACTCCAAGGGCCCACAGCCCACTTGCTCTGTGGAGCATCATTGCCAGCGTGGGGCCCTGTGAGGAGCACAGCGCCACCAGGCTGGACCGGAGGAGGGGTGGGGAGAGATCAGAGGAGCCCACCACGGCTAGAAATAGCCTTGGAGAGAAAAATGAATGTGTTCAGCCGCTCCAAGACAATACCTGGAGTTTGGGTACCCTAAAGGACGCTCACGGTGCAGAGTCCTTGCTGTGCTGGTGCTCCACCAGGCCTGGGAGGTGGCTGGAGAAGGATTGGTGTCCACCACTTGCCATCTCTTGGTGCCATCATCCCTCCTGAAGGGTGGCATGGAAAGGAAGGCTGGGGCCCTGTATCAGGGCTTGCACTGAAGGAAGCCACATCACTTTGCTGCCATCCTTCAGTCCTTGTGCCCAGAACATGTTCTTCAGGCAACCTTCCCCACCCTGGGTGTCAGCACTTACCTCAAAAGTCACCCCTAGACAAGGCTCCTCAGCAGGGGCTGAGCTGGAGGACTGGGGTCCAGCTGTGACCACAGGAAGACCTCTCCTGGGTCCTCTGCAAGGCTGGCAGCCTCTGTGGTCCCCACCAGAAAAGGCAGCATACAGAGACTTGGGAAACTGTAGACCATCCCCATGCCCATGGGAGTCCTCAGGAAGAGTCCCTCACACCAAAGATCTAGACTGGCTTGTTGCTGCTTGGACAGACAGGGGAAACTGTCCCAAGAACCTCCTTCCAGACCCCATCACCTTGTACCAGCCCCAGTGCCCAGCCAGACAGGGCTCTCCTCCTGGTCACTGCAATGGTTCCAAGCACCCAAGGCAGTGTGGAGTCACCCCGTGTGTTACCCACCTGGTAACACATCCATGTTGTAGTTTCTGCTGAGCGAAGCTTGCACAGCATCAAGGCCGTTTGGGCTTCTGATGCTGCCCCAGCAAAAATGTAGGCCGGGGGTACACGAGAAGTTCGGAGGGGACATCGCTGGGACAGCTGAGCTAAATGAGCATATTCCATACCATATGACGTCATAAGTGAGTGAGTGGCTGTGTGGGACTGAGCTGTCTACCAAGGTTATACCACAACACCCGTACATCAGGACAAGCTCGGACAGGACTGGTTGAGGAGCAACCTCAAGGAGAAGGGTTTGGGCATCCCAAGGTCAGCCAGAGCAGCCAGTGGGGCTCAACAAGAATATGGCCATGAGCACGTGGGGAGGAGAATGGCCACCAGGCAATGGGGAGTGCTTGTCCGTCCTGACTCAGCAGGAGTGTGGCCACATCAGGAGCGGTGTGCCGCAGGGAGGTTGACTCCCTGTTCTGGAGGAATTGGAAGGAATGGTCACATCTGCCAGGATGGGGCTATGGGCCATGTGTGGAGGGGCTGAGAGACCTGGGCTACTTAGCCCAGTGAAGTGGAGGCTGAGGGAAGAATAGCAGCAGCTCAAGACAGTTTGAACATTTCTTTTCAAGATGATGGCACCATTTTTGACAGTGGGAAGTAGGATGGCAAAGGGAAATCATCAGACACTGCAGCTTTGGATGTCCAAAGTGCACCTGAGGATGAAGAAATGTCATTCTGAGGGTGGTGCTGTGATGCAAAAAGTCCCTGAGAGGGAGTCTGGACCAGCCCATGGCTTTGTGTTTCAAAGAACATCTGGTGAGGAAGGAGAGACACCGGTACAGATAGGGACATGCTGGCGTGAGAACAAGACGGGGAAGTACATTGGGTGTCTGCAGCCTGCAGGGAAACAGGCACAGGCATGGGACAGTGTAGGACAGCCTGTGGTGCAGATGGCCAGGGGCGCTGTCAGGGCTGAAAGGCCCTGGCAGAACCCAGGTCTTTGCCCCCTTGGCTATGGCCGATGGCCCGGCCACAAAGGCCTAAGAAGACACACATCATCCTCATGGCAATGGGGCATCGTTGCCTCCTTGCAACCCTCCCAGGGAGGCCGGGAGGTGTCGTACCATTGTCCTGTCTTTGGCATTGCACTCCCCACGTCCCCAGGAAGAACCTTAACCCACACAAAAGGGTCAGGATCTGCCTTCCCAGGGCCTGGGGGTCAGGGCTTGGCCTTTCTGCTTCATCAAACAAAGCCAGGGGTTTCTCAGCACCTGAGCTGCCTGCACAGCACCTTTGCCTTCCTGCCATCATGGCCTCCTGTGATCTGCTCTAACGAGTCCCTGGGGAGGCTTTGTCAGGAATGGCCCTCACAGGGGCCCGTTTATACTTCAAGGTACTTTGGGGTTTGCTTCTGACTTTGATTTCTTGAGAGGTTTCTTCAATCTCCGCTTGGCATCTGAGGTTCATGGACTCAGCACCAAATATGCCATGGGGCTCATTAAGATACAGAAAGCCCTAATGAGCTGTATCTCTGTTCGTAATTTTCTTTAAGGCCTTAGGACTTGTACAACTAATTGGAGAGGTTTCAGTTGGGTACCTAATATGAAGCTTTACGTGAAGATCTCATAAAGGAGGATTCTTTCTTTCAAGGGTATTTTCTATCTTGTTTTAGTTTATAGAAGAAGTGAGAACAGCATTCTCCAACGGATATTGATCCAGCAGGTCTCCTGGAGACACCTGTACAGGCAGGAGAAGCAGTCCCTTTAGGTCCAACACTGTATGGACAACCTCACTCCTCACCTCCTCAAGCCCACCAGTTCCCTCCTCGGCCACTTCGCACTTGCATCCCTTTTCCTCGCATCAGACTTCTCCACCGCACTCTCAGCTGGATGGTACAGCTCCTTTCCACTAGCTCCCACCTGCTTTCCTTAGAGACCGGGCTGCACAACGGCACAGAAAGGTTTCTCTTCATTGCCGACAAAGAAAAGTTAAACTTGATGTAATTTAATAAACTATAGAACTCTCTCCTCACATGTAGGCAAAGTCTAAGCAGCATCTCCTGTCGTCCAGCTTTCACAAGGGGTGTCCAGACAAGAACATTTTTAGACAGAGAGGTAAGAAAGGATAGATATAAACACAAGGAAGGTGTTGACTAAAGAGTTAAAGAGACTTCTGAATGATGGGGCAGGTTTCTAACTCCCTGAGCCTCAAAGCAGAAAGCAGAGTGGAGAGGCATCTGACTGGCCAAAGAGCAAGCGGAGGAGAAACCCGAGAGCAATGGGAAGGGCAGGCGTCCAGGTAGTCTGCTGAAAAGATGTCCTTAGACATGGCCATTGAACCAGGAGAGGTGGAAACACCTGAGTAACGAGGTCAATGAAGTAATTAACAGAGTAGTGGTAATACAAATACAGGGGAAGATCAATATTTCTTCTGCCATTAGTACACTCCCAGGAAATTCTGTCATGGTGGGAAACTCGGCCATTTCTTAAACGTGCTCCGATGATTCAGATGATGAAAATGTGCTGGTATATTTTTTTCAAATGTAAAAAATAAATAAAAAATATAAAATAACACCGTGCACCTTTCTGGTCAGAAATCAGTCGTGTGAGCATAAACAACCAGGACTGTTTGGACGTTAAGCACAATAAAAAGAGTTTTTACAAAGACGTTAGCAAGAAAAGGAGGACTAAGGAGACGCTCCATCCTTTATTAGATGGGGGCGGTAAGATAGTGACCAAGGATGAGGAAAAGGCTGAGGTACTTAATGCCTTAATTACCTTAGCCTATAGTAGTAGGACCAGTTGTTCCCTGAGTACCCAGACCCCTGTGATAGTAGATAGGGGTGGGGAGAAGAATGAAGCCCCCATAATCCAAGGGGAAATGCTGAGGGACTGATGATGCTGACACAGGCCAGGATGCTGTTGTCCTTCTTGGCCACCTGGGCACACTGCTGGCTCGTGTTCAGCTGACAGTCGACCAACATCCCCAGGTCCTTTTCTGCCGGGCAGCTCCAGCCACTCTTCTCCCAGCCTGTAGAGCTCATGGGGTTGGTGTGACCCAAGCGCAGGGCCCAGCAGTTGGCCTTGTTGATCCCGTTGGCCTCAGCCCATCGATCCAGCGCATCCAGATCTCTCTGGGGACCTATCCTACCCTCCAGCAGATCAACACTCCCACCCAAATGGGTGTCCTCTGTGAACTTACTGAGGGTGCACTCAATCACCTCGTCCAGATCATTGATGAAGATGTTAAAAAGAACAGGCCCCAGTACTGAGCCCTGGGGAGCTCCACTCATGGCCAGCCACCAATTGGATTGAACTCCATTCGTCACCACTCTTTGGGCAAGGCCTCCAGGCAGATTTTTTGCCCGGTAAAAGCCACGTAAACCATGGGCAGCCAGTTTCTCCAGGAGAATGCTGTGGGAAATGTTGTCAAAGGCTTCACTAGAGTCCAGGGACACAACATCCACAGCCTTTCCCTCATCCACCAAGTGGGTCACCTCGTTATAGAAGGAGATCAGGTTTGTCAAGCAGGACCTGCCTTTCACAAGCCCATGCTGACTGGGCCTGATCGCCTGGTTGTCCTGTTCGTGCCTGTCATGTCAAAAGGAATGTAGTTTTAGTTTTGTCTGTCAGAGTCCCAGGACTTTCATTGATTTGTCTGTCAGAGTCCCAGCAAAGGACTTGCAGTGAGTCAGATTCACAAAAAAATGAAAATTATTTTCTTTATTGAGAACCTCAGAACAGATTTGAGATTGGCGTTGATAAATTCACTAACTACAATAGCGCTACTAATTAAGGTTAATATTGCTGGTAGGAGTACCTCCACCCAAGTAGGAGGTGGCCCTGGTGTCAAACAGGGATTGGCCATGGCTTAGGGGACAGTGGTGGAGATGGATCCCAGGTCAAGAACGGAGAGGTTGAGGAGGAAGAAGTACATGGGGGTGTGGAGGCGGTGGTCACAGGCGATGGCGGTGATGATGAGTGCGTTTCCCAGGAGGGCAGCCAGGTAGATGCCCAGGAATAGCCCGAAGTGCAAGAACTGCAGCTCCCGTGTATCTGTGAATGCCAGGAGGAGGAACTGGGTGATGGAGCTGCTGTTGGACATTTGTTCACCCTACACATGGGGGACTGTTGAAAGAGGAGAACACATTGACAAGTTATGACCGACTTCTTTGACCCTGTCTTGTGCTGTTTTCCAAAAAAAATCCTGCCAAATTGACTGTGAGCTCAGGTGTGTGCTGCTGAGTGAGGGCACTTCCTTTGCAGGGGTAGAAATCCCTCTCCTTCCCATTGCCTTTAGCCTGAACACTGCTGATCCCTGGGGGACAAAAGGGCTCTCTGTGCCCTGGGGCAGAGCCAGGAGAGCTGCTCTGCACACCAGTACCTGCTGGTCACCACCCAGGTGTCCTGTGCTTACACCTCTCTCCGTGGGAGAATGGTCTCCCTGACACCGTCCTTGAGGAAGAAAACGGCCTTTTGTGAGTGTGAAAATGGCCTTTTGTGTCCCGTCTGTTGTCCCTTTCCCTGTGCAGCTGAGCAGAGAGGGATGCAGAGGGGTGGCCTGGCTCTCTGCCGCCTGGGGCTGTCCCTGCTGGGAGCTGTCTCTCTGTCCCCAGGTCTCTCCCTGTCACTGCTCCCAGAGCCCCCCCACCCACCCTGTGCTCAGCTCTGCCCTGCAGACCCCTCCTGGCAGCAGAGCACTGCCCAGGGACATCTCCCTGTTTGTGGGTCCTGAGCAGTAGATGAGGTAAAGCCTGATGCTGCAGGCAAAGGTGATGCTGCTGCTGTCTGTAGGGAGAGGAGTGGGGGAAGGCACGGTATGAGGTTTCTGGCAGATCTGCTGATCCATCACTGTAAAGGTTCAGGGAGGGCTTTTTCCCTATTCCCTGAGGAGAAATCTGTAGCATACAAAAATGAAACATTTTCATCTCTAAGGAAGCACCTGTGTTGAGCTTTCTCTTGAAATGCTGCTTCTGCCAATGTTCTGGGGATGATCTGGAGCTGCCAGCAGCCTTGACCCTTGCAGTACCCTCAAACCCCCACGAGGTGGGATTCCTCTTGCCTCCATTCAGATGTGCACAAAATCAGGTCCTGCCTGTGAGCTCCTTGTCTCAGGTCCCCTGGTACTGAATGGAGATGGAGGGCAGGAGTCAGATGTTCAGACACAGACACCTGGGGACATATTTGGTGCCAGCGGTGACCAAGATGCAGCTGGGAACTGCAAGCTCTAGTGGAGCAATTCTTAGAGACGGGGCAGCATCTGGGGGCATCTTCTTGGAGGTTAGTGGGAAATCCCTTGGGCGACATTTAAACAACAAAAGGTGCCCACATGTAGGAGAAGTGAACCTGTGACTGTCCTTATGTTCGGGGCAGCGCAGAGAGGGATTCGGCTGACCTCGTGGTATCAGGCCTGTGGTGCTGTGGGAGGTGCCAGGGCTCTGCAGCACAACTGCCTGCACCTGCCATGGACAGCACAGGAACCCCATCCCCGTTCAGACCAGCTGTGTGGCGGCCATCACCCAGGGCATCTCAGACAGAGTCGGGGCCTTTGGGCCAGCGACTGAATCCCGCCACTGCAGTGACGCAAGGGCTGTCCCTTCTCTATCCAGTAGATGCTGGGCAGGGCATGAACACCCAGCACATCACACCAGGGTCTCCACTCGTCTTCCTTCACCCTCAAACTCTTCCAGTTCTTCTCTCCTCCAGCGTTCAAGCATCCCCTTGATGATACAACCCTGGGTCAGGCCAATGATTTCTACAGTGGGTCTGAATCACACGGTGTCCACACCAAGGACGTTTTCAACATCATCCCTTCCTTCCTGAGATAAGATTCACCTCCCGCACAGGCCCTCGGGGCTGCAGAGACACAACAGACAGCAAAGCCCTCTCCTGCTCCAAGGGCACACACCAGCTCTTTCTCTTTGGCCTTGGGGCGAGCAGGGTTTGCTCTCTTTGTGGGCATGTGATTTCTGCTTCACACTGCCATCTGCCCTCCGCTCCAGCATGTCTCTGCTCTGAAGCAGAGCCTTTGCACATTTGAGGTCTTATGGGCTGGAAGCAGGTTTTCCCTCTGCAAGTCTGCTCTCAGCCCAGCTGAGGTGCTGCTGCCCAGACGTGCCCCAATGCCCTCAGCCTGGGGCACAGAGAGGAGGAGCTGGAGCTGTGTGTGCAACCTCTTCCTTCCACTTGGAGGGAATAACAGCTGGAGGGATGTTGGGACAGCTCACATGCCTGGGGGCTGTGATGGGGGGTTCAGGATGATCAGGAGGCCAGCAAGGTCAGGAGGGAGGTGCCCTCAGTGTGAAGGAGCTGCTCAGATGTGTGGAGCTCCTCTATGGGACGAACAAGTTGAGTGAACCTTTGTGGCTGATGGTCAGAGGAGAGGCTGGTAAGGGTGACATTGCCGTGGGTGGTGAAGAGTCTATTAAACTCCCTTTGCTGGCTGTAATGACCCTGGCATTCACTGGAAGGGGACCACAGCAGCATGCAAACTGTCCTGGAGTTTCTTGGAGGATCTTGGTCAAGGCACGGCTTGGGACACAGGTGCCAGATTGGCCAAAAATGGTGATGCTCATCTGCATCTGTTACTCTCAAAGAAGGAAGAGGTGGACACCGGTGTGACCTTGAAGTGTTTTGACCGTGAAATTGTGGGGTCTCACCTCCCAAGGGGAAGGAGAAGAGCGCAGATGCCAGACCTGAGAGGAGCAGACTTTGGCCACGTCTTGCGACTTTGAGTAGGGCAGCCCATGTGAGCAGCAGTGAGGGGCAGCAGAGCTCAGTAGAGCTGGTCTGCAAGGGCAGAGTCTTTCAAGTACGAGAGTGTGGTCACACCAATACTCAGGACAACAAGCAGAGGTATCAGGAGAGAAGCTTCGGGAAACAAGAAACTCAAAGGGAAGCTCCATAGAAAATAGGAACCATGCGAGATGTGGATGCAATGATCAAAAACAAAGGGGGACTTCAGAAATGCAGTTGGATTTATGAACGCCAGAGCTCCCACAGAGTAAGAACACTTGAGAGGGAGTTCAAGGGCACAAGGATGAGCTGTTCCTACTCCAGAAACAGTTAAAGAAGAAATAAAGAGACTGTGTGGCCACTGCTGAATTTGCTAAAAGTAGGTGTGGGTAGGACTGAGGTACTCTTGGCCTTTTTCTTCACCGGCAAGGCCTCCCAGTTCCATGTGCCTAAGAGGTAGAACACCATGTGAAATCCAGCAGTGCATGGTCATCCCTTAATAGGCCGTTGGACCAGAGAGGATGAATCCCAGCATGCTGAGAGACCAGGCTGATGTCAGAGCAGGGCTGCTCTGACCCATTTGGGAAGGTCATCACGACGGGAGAAAGCAAAAAGCAAACCTGGCACACATCTTCTAAAAAGGCCTCAGGACTGAGCAGGGGAATTACAGGCTGCAGTGACAGAGGCCAGGGGCTGCGTGGCTGGGCAGCAGCTCGGTGGAAATGGCCCTGGAGATCCTTGAACTTCATCAGACAAAACATGAGCCATCAGCAAAGGCGGCCAAGAGTGTCCGGGGCTGCGTGAGCAGGAGCACAGCCAGAAGAAGTGATTGTCCTCCTCTGCTCAGCACCTTTTACACCACACCCTGCCCAGTGACAGTGAGACAATGGCAAACAGGAACCAGCTCACAGGAGGGCCGCTGAGGTGGTAATCCTTCCATTATCCTTCAAGAGTTGCTGTGATTTCCCTAAGAATATCAGCATCTACAAGAACAAAAAACATTAAATCAACAAAAGCATTCGCCTGCCTAAATACAAATATCTGCAGCGGAGCAACCTGCGTCTGAGGTAGCCCCTCTGGGCAATGCCAATGGCATCAGTATTTCAATATACAGCATGACAGCCAGTCCACAAGGACGAATCTGAAGTGTTTCAGATGAAGGCTGGTCTCGCAAAAGTCTCTCTTTGTGTCCCCTGGTGCCATGGACATTGCTCATTAGACACCCTCTCCAGAGAGTGGCAGAGCCTGGATCCCCTTCTCAGGACAGTCTCTGTGCCAGGAAGCCACAGGCATGGGGAGAGCTCACCTGGTTCTTACTGGAACTGCTCTTTCTGCACAGACAATCATAAAACCTCAACCATTTCCTGAGAGAGGGTAAAAAAGTCCTGTTATGGCCAGTACTGCTCACCGTGAGCTCTGGAGATGGCAAGGAAGATGCTAAGGCACATGGAAAATAAGGGCGTGACTGGTGACAGCCAACACGGCTTCACAAAACGCAAGTCATGCCTGACAAATTTGGTGGCCTTCTGTGATGGCACTACAGCATTGGTAGATAAGGGGAGAGCAACAGACGTCATCTACCTGGACTTGTGCAAAGTGTTTGACACCGTCCCTCATGACATCCTGGTCTCTAAATTGGGGAGACACAGATCTGATGGATGGACCACTCGGTGGTTAAGGAATTGGCTGGATGGTCACACGCAAAGGGTTGTGGTCAATGGCTCAATGTCCAAGTAGTGGACAAGTGGTGTTCCTCAGGGATCAGTACTGGGACCAGCACTGTTCAACATCTTTGTTGGAGACATGGACAGTGGGATAGAGTGGACCCTCAGCAAGTTTGCCGACGACACCAAGCTGGGTGGCGCAGTCAACAGGCTGGAGGGAAGGAATGCCATCCAGAGGGACCTGGACAGCCTGGAGAGGTGGGAACCGTGTGAACCTCATGAAGTTCACCTAGACCAAGTGCAAGGTCCTGCATCCGGGACATGGCAATCCCAGGCACAAATACAGGTTGGACAGAGAATGGATTGAGAGCAGCCCTGAGGAGAAGGACCTGGGGGTGTTGGTGGACAAGAAGCTCAACATGAGCCGTCAACGTGCACTGGCAGCCCAGAAAGCCAACCACATCCTGGGCTACATCCCCAGCAGCGTGGCCAGCAGGGAAAGGGGGGGGGGGGGGGGGGGATTCTGCCCCTCTGCTCCGCTCTGGTGAGACCCCACCTGGAGTACTGCATCCATCTCTAGAGTCCTAGCAGAGGATGGACGTGGACCTGTTGGAACGGGTCCAGCAGAGGGCCACGAAGATGATCAGAGGGCTGGAGCACCTCTGCTGTGAGGACACTCTCTCTGCTGAGAGAGTTGGAGTTGTTCAGCCTGGAGAAGTGAAGGTCTCTGGGGAGACTTGAGCAACCTGGTCTGCGGGAGGTGTCCCTGCCCAATGCAGGGGGCTGGAACTTGATGATCTTTAAGGATCTTTCCAAGCCGAACCATTCAATGATTCTGTGATTCTATGATGCAGTCTGGGGCATCTGTGACACACCCGCCCTAATGGGAATGGCTTTCCTGTAGGTCCTGTGCAGTCCCTGCCCGTCCTGGCATCTCCTAGAGCTCTGTGGGCCTGGACTGGAACATTGAGTAGCTGCCCTGAATTCTGTTAGGCAATGAGGGGCTGAACTTGGGACAAATGCCATTGTAGTCACTGGAGATTGAGTAAATTCAGCTGGTGGAAAAGAGAGAGACCTTGCTCTCCCTACAGGACATGACTGCAGTCCATTCATATGAACACCTCTGTGAACTGCCATGAACATCAGGAGTAGGAAAAGGTTCCTTTTATTTGGGCATCAGCTGTCATTTCACTTGGCTAAAGGATTTCCCACCAGGCTCATGTACGATCCCCGAGATGTTTCCCCGTCTCTATCACCGTCCCCATTACAGCTTGCAGTTTCCTGCGTGTACCTTGCACCACCTCTGGCAACTGGAATGTTCCCAGGCATTTGCATCTGAACATTTCACTCCCGCCCTCCATCTCCATTACATAGAATCATAGAATGATAGAATCATAGAATGGCTAGAGTTGGAAAGGACCTTAAAGATCATCTAATTCCAACCCCCCTGCCACGGGCAGGGACACCTCTCACTAGAGCAGGTTGCTCAAAGCCCCATCCAGCCTGGCCTTGAACACTTCCAGGGATGGGGCATCCACAACTTCCCTGGGCAACCTGTTCCAGTGCCTCACCACCCTCACTGTAAAGAATTTCTTCCTTATATCTAATCTAAATCTCTTCTCTTCCAATTTAAAACCATTGCCCCTTGTCCTGTCACCACTCTTCCTGACAAAGAGTCCCTCTTCAGCTCTTCTGTAGGCTCCCTTCAGGTATTGATAGGCTGTTATAAGGTCTCCCCGGAGCCTTCTCTTCTCCAGGCTGAACAACCCCAGCTCTCTCAGTCTGTCTTCATAGGAGAGGTGCTCCATCCCTCTGATCATCCTCGTGGCCCTCCACTGGACCCGTTCCAACAGGTCCATGTCCTTTCTGTGTTGAGGACTCCAAAGCTGGACACAGTACTCCAGGAGGGGTCTCACGAGCGCAGAGTAGAGGGGCAGAATCACCTCGCGAGACCTGCTGGCCACACTTCTCCTGATGCAGCCCAGGACACGGTTGGCTCTCTGGGCTGCCAGTGCACACTGCCTGCTCATGTTGAGCTTCTCATCCATAAGCACTCCCAAGTCCTTCTCCTCGGGGCTGCTCTCCAGCCATTCTCCACCCAACTTGTATTTGTGCCTGGGGTTGCCACGTCCCAGGTGCAGGACCCTGCACTTGGCTTGGTTGAACTTCATGCAATTTGCACAAGCCCACCTCTCCAGCCTGTCTAGGTCCCTCTGGATGGCATCCCTTCCCTCCAGCGTGTCAACTGCGCCACCGAGCTTGGTGTCATCAGCAAACTTGCTGAGGGTGCACTCTATCCCACTGTCCATGTCACCGACAAAGATGTTAAATAGTACTGGTCCCAGTACCGACCCCTGCGGAACACCACTCGTTACTTAGCGTGGGAGTGGAGAAAAGAGGCTCACATGCAGGTGCCTATTTTGTGCACAGCTCAACACCTGAGGAAAGAGGAATCCCATCTCCTGTGGGCTTCTAGCAGGCATGGAAGGGAGCTGAGTCTCCATCAAATGCTAGGAATAGAAACGCAGGATGAGATGCCTCGATTCCCTCAGCTGAATCCCTTCCCTCAGCAGGGGTAAAGGAGATGCCTGTCTGTCCCTGTCTGGCTGTCCTGTCTAATGATGGGCCAAGGAAAGTTGATATTTAGAGGTAACTCTCCCTCTCAGCAGGGAAATGACACTTCTGGAAAGGAGTGTCTCGATCCAGCTGAGAGAGAGAACATCAGGGGTTGCATCAGCAGGTTCCCCTGGAGCCCCAGGGACCCCTCAAGAGATTCCAGAGGGGGCAGGAAAAGTGCTGCCTTGGGCTGTTGCTCTGCTGCTGAGCTGGGCCGGGCTCCTGGGATGGAGGGAGCTCCTGGCCATGGGGCAGCGCGGCAGAGAGACAGCTCTGCCCAGGAGCAGCTCCTCTGCCAAGCGCAGCAGGGCTGAGGGCACTGCCTGCAGGCACCGAGGGGAGAGGAGGGAAGCAAGACAGAGGCTAAAGGCAGCCTGGGGTGGGAGGACAGATGAGAGCTCGCCTGGAGAGAAATCTTCACAGCCCTTGACAGGGTAAGTCTCTGGCTGCAGGGCAACGCAGCTGCGGTTCCTGGAAAGACCTCCTAAAGCTGGCACATCCCACAGCCCATGGGATCTGTCAGGAGGACTCTCAGTTTCCCCCGCGTAGAACAAGGACGTGCTTTGGAGCACGGCTTCCCTGCTGCACCCTCAGCCGGCCAGGGCATGTCGGCTGCCTTCCCCTGGGGGAGGCTGCAGAGTGTGAAGCCGGGTGTGCAGCCAGGAGTACTCAGGGCTGTCCTTCAGAGCAGGGTCTCTGCACCGCAGGGGGCTGTGTGCCAGCGCAGGGACTTTGTCTCTTGCCAGGGTCAACACTCAGTCTGCCCAGGTTGTTCCCACAGCGGTGTGGGGAGAAGCTCTGGGGAGAAGCAGGAGAGGGTCCTTCTGCTGTCAAGACGGTGTTGAGTTGGTCAGGGCTGCTCACAGCTCCAGATCACCCCTACACGCTTCCAAGGGAACTATTTCCTCAGGTTGTGTTTCCAGTTTCTTATCCGGGGGGTGCGGGGAGAGAGGTGGAAAAAGGGATGAATGTGTAAGGATCTCTCGAGTTTGCAGAAGTCACTGTGATTCCTGAGCTGCAACTTTGAGGCATCAGTTGGTCTAAAAGAAGCCTTCTGAGGGGCCTTCAGCCGCTCCTCTGCCCATGGAGAGCACCAGCATCACCTCTGCTGGACCATCAGGGTTGCTCTGACCTGCCCTTTTGCACCTGCGAACAGGAACATGAACCCAGCCCCTGCCCTGCAAACAGGCAGGTGTCTGTAGGGCCAAGGTGAGTGCACAGAGGTTGGGATGGGCTCTGTGAGTGCTGACAGGATAAGACACGGCACAGGGAAACACTTCCCAGGAGGAAAATCTCCTGGCAGCAGGGATATGACATGGGAACGAGAGGAAACTTAAACCAGAAATGTTGTGGGAGGGAGAATTCCGCAGACTCCGTACAATCCCCTCCAATGCAGACCCCTTCCCCTGAGCAAGCCCCCCCGTGCCTCCTCTCCCACCAAAGCCTCTGCCCTCAGGGCTGTGGGGTCCAAGGCATGAACCACCTCCTCTGCAGCCAGAGCTCCAGCAGAGCCGTGGTGCAGCTCTCCAGCCACCTGCCCCGTTCTCCCTGCAGAGCAGCGGGGCTGAGAGCGACTGCCCAGCAGTGTCGGTGTCTGGGAGGTGACAGGCACGGCTGGGTACGGGTGATGCTGTCCCGAGCGCCCGGCTGCCTCTGCCCTGGCTTCCTTCAGCCAGACCCTCGCTGCAGTTTCCCTTGTTTCTCCACTTGTCTGTGTTATTGCTGCTCTTTTCTTGTTCTCACTCTCAGGCTCTCTGGGGATGGGAGTTTCAGCTGCAGAGTCACACGTTGATCTTGTGCGTCCTCCCATGCACGTGTGTCCATGGGAACAAGGGTCCCAGCTTTTGCCTGTGCGGCTGTGGACAATGCAGCCTGTGGGGCTGGGGAATCAGCTGGTTTTCCCTTCGTGAGATAACATCATGAAAAAACTGATGTATCTCCTTGAGGTGTCCTTCCAAGCTGTGAGCTGCCCTCCAGGATGCAAATCTGTCCCATAGCATCTTTGTGTTACCTGAAAGCCCCATGGAGAAGCGCAGAGACGCTATGACCAAGGAAATGCTGTTGGGTTGGTGAAATGAGCCCTGTGTGTCCTGGGCTGGAAGTGGTTGCCGAGATATTGAGAAAGGGTGAGACATTTAGTTGTCTGCAGTGGATCCCTCTGCTCTCAGCAGGTTCTACTGACGTTTCAGGGAAACATTGAGGGCGTGTGATCGCCCTCCATCTCAGAAAGGCGCAAGCCCAGTATGTCAGGGGCTGAGGGACAGCCCAGCTCCCCTCTCTCTGTACTAAGCCACAGGCAATCCTCTTGCCTTGCAGGATTCACTCTGCTCTCCCTGAGTGCAGCAGGAATACTGAGGGTTTCTGACATCCCACAATGGGACGGAGGGAATTTTTTTTTCAAAAAAGCTCTCAGTTGGCCTCTGCCTCCCTCACTCCTTCGAAGAGGGAGTGCAGGTACTGGCACACCCTTGTGCATTGGGCATGGTTTTATCTGACAAAGTCAAACACCAGGACTGGCCCCTGCTTCCAGCGTTCCCGTGAACCCTCTGCTGCAGAGCAGGGCTGACTCCTCGGCACCAGTGGGCAGAGGCCCAGCTCCTCATGGCACGTTCAACCAGCACGGTAGCAGAGCTTCAGCCATGGAGCTGAGGGAAGGTCTCCTAGAAAAGGAATACTGGGGGTAAGGCGTGTAGCAGGGAAGGGTCTGTAGGAAAAGGCTTTGGTTTTGCTGCTAAAAGTCTCCCATAACTTGTCAATGACTTTTTTTCCTTGCAGGGGTCTCCATGCCCAGA
The DNA here is from genome assembly GCF_964106895.1 of Numenius arquata. Classification (NCBI taxonomy): domain Eukaryota; kingdom Metazoa; phylum Chordata; class Aves; order Charadriiformes; family Scolopacidae; genus Numenius; species Numenius arquata. The sequence continues at coordinate 495,849 of NW_027415198.1, forward strand.
GGCAGCAAATGTCCAACAGCAACTCCATCGCACAGCTCCATGGGGTTCCATGAGAACTGGAGTAGGTTTTGCTCTGAGACGTCCACCGTAACTTGTCACTGCCTTTTCTTCCTTGGACAGGTTCCAGTGCGCAGAGGAAGCAAATGTCCAACAGCAGCTCCATCACCCAGTTCCTCCTCCTGGCATTCGCAGACACACGGGAGCTGCAGCTCTTGCACTTCGGGCTCTTCCTGGGCATCTACCTGGCTGCCCTCCTGGGAAACGCACTCATCATCACCGCCATCGCCTGTGACCACCGCCTCCACACCCCCATGTACTTCTTCCTCCTCAACCTCTCCGTTCTTGACCTGGGATCCATCTCCACCACTGTCCCCAAATCTCTTGCAGTTTCCCTCTGGGAATCCAGGGCCATCTCCTACTGGGGATGTGCTGCACAGCTCTTGTTCTTTCTCTTCTTTATCACCGCAGAGTTTTATCTTCTCACTGTCATGTCCTACGACCGCTACGTTGCCATCTGCCAACCCCTGCACTACGGGACCCTCCTGGGCAGCAGAGCTTGTGTCCACATGGCAGCAGCTGCCTGGGGCAGTGGGTTTCTCAATGCTCTCCTGCACACGGCCAATACATTTTCCCTACCCCTCTGCCAGGGCAATGTCCTGGACCAGTTCTTCTGTGAAATCCCCCAGATCCTCAAGCTCTCCTGCTCACACTCCTACCTCAGGGAAGTTGGGCTTCTTGTGGTCAGTGCCTGTTTAGGCTTTGGGTGTTTTGTTTTCATTGTGGTGTCCTATGTGCAGATCTTCAGGGCCGTGCTGAGGATCCCCTCTGAGCAGGGGCGGCACAAAGCCTTTTCCACGTGCCTCCCTCACCTGGCCGTGGTCTCCCTGTTTCTCAGCACTGCAGTGTTTGCCCACCTGAAGCCCCCCTCTATCTCCTCCCAAGTTCTAGACCTTATGGTGGCTGTTCTGTACTCACTGGTGCCTCCAGCTGTGAACCCCCTCATCTACAGCATGAGGAACAAGGAGCTCAAAGGTGCAGTGTGGAAACTGATGACCAGATGATTTTCTGAAACAATAAGCTGTCTTCTTCTACAAATCACTGTTAACATAACTCATTATATGTCAAGCTCATGTACTGTAGTTTATGTTAGTTTTAATTCTGTGTTTAGGCCTTTGTTTGGTTTTTGTTGTTTTTTTCTTTTTTGGTTTACTTTGTATAATGTTTTCTACCAAAAAAACCAACTTGTTTTGCTGTTTCGAATTATGCATTTTTCCAAATCTGTGAAATCTACATACTGTATAAATGAGGACCTGCTCTCTCTTTGTATTAAAATAAAATATAGAACCATCCAGCGACCTGTTGCCCAAAATCCTTCCTCTCAGGCTTTCTCTGGAGCTGCAGGGCAATGCCTGTGAGCAGAGGTGGAGGGGAAAGAGTCCGAGCACAGCAGCTCTGTCAGCGAGCACCAACCTTGGTCTTTTCCAATTCGGTCTCTTTCCACACCCACACTTGCCTTCTGAGCCCTTGCCTTGCTATGGAGCCCGAGTGCTCTGGCAGCTCATCCTCCTGCTGTGTGGCAGCCCTGGACCACAGGTCGGGACAGGCACTGGGCAATTCCCTTCCAGAGCTGAACTCCCTAACAGTACCTCACAGAATCACAGAATCTTCTTGGTTGGAAGGGACCTTTGAGATCATCGAGTCCAACCACAAAAAAAAAAAAAACCCACACCAAAAAACCACCACCAAAACAAACCAAAGAACAAAAAACACCAAAACCAAAACCACACAAAACAAACACCCACAATCACACACCACACCCATCCACAAACAGACACAACCCAACAATCTCGGGCACTAGAGCATGCCCTGAAGTGCCATGTCTACACGTTCCTTAAATCCCTCCAGGGATGGTGACTCCACCACCTCCCTGGGCAGGCTGTTCCAGTGCCTGACCACTCTCTCAGTAAAGTAATTCTTCCCAATATCTAACATAAACCTCCCCTGCCCCAACTTCAGACCATTCCCTCTGGTCCTGTCTTTATTCCCTTGGGAGAAGAGGCCAACACCCACCTCTCTACACCCTCCTTTCAGGGAGTTGTAGAGGGCAATGAGGTCTCCCCTCAGCCTCCTCTTCTCCAAACTAAACATGCCCAGTTCCCTCAGCCTCTCCTCGTATGACTTGTTCTCCAGACCCCTCACCAGCTTGGTGGCTCTCCTCTGGACACGCTCCAGCAGCTCAATGTCCTTCCTGTAGTGAGGGGCCCAGAACTGAACACAGCCCTCGAGGTGAGGCCTCACCAGTGCCCAGTACAGAGGCACCATCACTGCCCTGCTCCTGCTGGCCACGCTGTTCCTGATACAGGCCAGGATGCCATTGGCCTTCTTGGCCACCTGGGCACTCTGCTGGCTCATGTTAAGCCGGCTGTCCACCAACACCCCCAGGTCCTTTTCTGCTGGGCAGCTTTCCAGCCACTCTTCCCTGAGCTTGTAGCGTTGCCTGGGGTTGTTGTGACCGAAATGCAGGACCCGGCACTTGGCCTTATTCAACCTCATCCCACTGGCCTTGGCCCAATGATCCAACCTGTTCAGGTCCCTCTGTAGAGCCTGCCGACCCTCAAGCAGATCAACACTCCCACCTGGTTTGCTGTCATCTGCAAACTTACTGAGGGTGCACTCAATCCCCTTATCCAGATCATCAATAAAGATATTAAACAAGACTGGCCCCAAAACTGAGCCCTGAGGGACACCACTGGTGACCGGCCACCAACTGGATTTCACCCCATTAATCACAACTCTCTGGGCACGGCCATCCAGCCAGGTTTTTACCCAGTGAAGAGGACATTTGTCTGTGCCATGATTTGCCAGCTTCTCCAGGAGAACGCTCTGGGGGACGGTGTCAAAGGCCTCACCAAATCCAGGTAGACAACGTCCACAGCCTTCCCCGCATGGAGAAGGCCGGTCACATGGTCATAAAAAGAGACCAAGTTGGTTAAGCAGGACCTCCCTTTCATAAACCCATGCTGGCTGGCCCTGGTCCCTCGGCTGCCCTGCACTTGTTGTGAGAGCTCACTCAAGATGATCCTCTCCATGATCTTTCCCGGTACCGAGGTCAGGCTGACAGGCCTATAGTTTCCCGGATCCTCCTTCCGGCCCTTCTTGTAGATGGGCATCACATTGGCCACCCTCCAGTCATCTGGTACCTCTCCTGTTGACCAGGATTGTTGATAGATAATGGAGAGAGGCTTGGTGAGCTGTCCTGCCAGCTCCCTGAGTACCCTTGGGTGAATCCCATCCGGCCCCATGGACTTATGCGTGTCCAGGTGCATAAGCAAATCATTAACTACTTCCTCCTGGATTACGGGGGGGTTGTTCTGCTCTCCATCCTTATCTTCCAGCCCAGGAGGCTGAACACGCTGGGGGTAGCTGGTCCGACTATTGAAGACATAGGCAAAGAAGGCATTAAGTATCTCAGCCTTCTCCTCGTCCTTGGTCGCAATGTTTTCCCCGCATCCAGTAAGGGATGGAGATTCTCCCTGACTCTCTTTTTGTCGACATATTTATAAAAACTTTTTTTGTTGTCCCTTATATTAATGGCCAGGTTGAGTTCCAGCTGGGCTTTTGCCTTCCTAATTTTTTCTCTGTATAACCTAACAAGATCTATGTACTCCTCCTGAGTTGCTTGTCCCTTTTTCCAAAGGTGGTAAACCTTCCTTTTTTCCCTAAGTCCCATCAAAAGCTCTTTGCTCATCCAGGCCAGCCATTTTCCCTGCCCTTTAATTTTGTGCCTCATGGGGACAGCCTGCTCCTGGGCCTTTAGGATTTCCTTCTTGAAGAGCGTCCAGCCCTCCTGGACCCCTTTTCCCTGCAGGATTATCTCCCAAGGGACCCTCCCAACCAGTGTTCTGAACAGGCTAAAGTCCACCCTCCAGAAGTCCAAGGTGGAGGTTTTGCTCACCCCCTTCTTTTGGGGGGGTTTGGGGGCTCTCCATAAAGGAAAGGCTGTTCCAGACCTCGCAGGAGGTTGTGGGGCCACCCTGGGGATGGCTTTGGAGGAGTCTGGGCGATCCGTACCTGAGGGAAACACCACTCCCAGCCCTGCAGGAGACTGCAGGGACACCCCAGGGCCGGTTTTGGGGGTGAGGGAGCTTCCATCCCTAAGGGAAAGGCTGCTCTGGCCTGGCAGGAGGCTGCGGAGCCACACCAGAGATGGGACTGGGGCAATCTGGGGGCTCTCCCTGAGGGAAGCGCCACTCCCAGCCTGGCAGGAGGCGGCCGAGGGCCAGGCTAGGGGTTCTGGGGGCTCTCCCTGAGGAGAGGAGGGAGGCGGGGGCTGCCCCAGGGCCGGGGCCACTCCGGAGGGGAAGGGGGGGCTCCGGCCGCCCGCAGCCTGAGGAGATGAGGAGAAGAGCGGGGGTTCCCTGTCCCCCCCCGGCATCTCTCGCCCTGGCCCTTCCCGCCAGGCCGCAGCCTTGGGTCACGTGACGGGGGCGCTGCGGCAGGAACCGGGCGGGCGGGAAGGGAAGGGAGGGGCGGCGCGGGGGGGGGGGGGCTGTGCGCACTGCGCATGCGTGGGAGAGGGGCGGGGGGGGCGGCCCTTGGGAAGAGGGATTTTTGGAACAGGACGGATGGGGCTGAAAGGCGGGAAATGGCGCAAACCCGGCTTTGTGGTGGAGGTAGGCAAAAGGAGTCCTGCTTTGGTATCTTGGGGGCTCTTTGGTGAGGATTCTTCCCTCCTACAGAGCAGCGTGTGGCCGTTTCCTTTAGGGAACGGGCGAAGGAGTCATTTTGGCAAAGCCCACGGCAAGAAGTGTCGTTCTCAGTCAGTCGCGACGTGGGTGAGGTAAAAACAGGCTTTACCCCCCCAAAATGGCCTTTACTGGGCTGAAAACTGGCATTTCCCCCCCGAAAATGGGGTTTACTGGCCAAAAAATGGGATTTCCTCGCCCAAAAATAAGAAGAGCATGGGGTGTCCCCCAAAATCACTGGGACCACCCCAAAGGCACTGGAAATCCCTCAAAATCCTAGAGATGGGGGGGACCCCCTCAAGAAGCTCTGATTAGTCAAGAATAGATGCCAAAACGGCTCATTGTGGCAGCCGCCAACCTCGACTTGGCCATAAATCCCCCCCCGAATGCCTCATCACCCTCCTCCTCGCCCTATAGGTGACGCCCAAGCACGCCCCACAGTGAGGGGAGGCACCTAAAGATCCATAGGACCATCAGGAACCTCTAAACTGGCCATAAATCCATCGAAAAAGCCCCAAATGGCCCAAAATTGGGCTTTGATGAGGTCATCATGGCAGCCATCAACTTCGACTTGGCCATAATTTGGTCAAAATGACCGAAAATTGGGGTTTGATGAGGTCATCATGGTCCCATCAACCTCGACTTGGCCATAAATCGGGCCAAACAATCAAGTAACCCCAAAATGACCCAATTTAGGGGGTGGGTTTGGGTTATCAGGTGTCAAAACAGTCAAAAAAACGCCCAAATGACCCAATTTAGGGGGTGGTTTGGGGGTGTTTGACAACAAAATAAGGAAAAACCACCCAAAACAACGCAATTTGGTGGGTTATTTTGGGCTCTTTGGCATCAAAACTATAAGTTGACCCAGTTTGGGAGGTTATTTGGGGGTGTTGGACACCAAAACTACAGAATAAAATCACAATAACCCTAATTTGGTGGGTAATTTGGGGGTATTTGATGCCAAAACAACGCAACAACCCCAACCCAAGACCCCAAGAACCCAAACATCTCCCATAGCTTCGTCCCACCAACCTGGTGCTCAGTTGGGGGGTGGAGAAGCCCAAGACCCCAAACCTCTCCCCATATCTTTGTCCCACCTGACCCCTCTCTCCTCCCACCAGACCGTGAGAACCAATCCATCCTCATCACGTAATCCCTGCCCCCCCGTCCCTGCCTCGGGGGGGTGGGGGTAGGGCGGGGAAGCCCCTGAGATGTTCTCCACCACCTCACCCCCCACTGCCCCCCAACTTGCCCCCCAAGCAGAGAATCCGGGGCAGGGAAGACAGTTAACACCAAAAGGGTCATCCAATACTTGGCCAGCATCACCGCCATTGGCTACCATAAGAAGGAGGCAGCCAATATCAGCAAGGTGGGGCCTCAGGCCATGCCCACTCCATCATGGCCAACCCCCACTGCTCCCCACCTTGCCCCATTGTCCCCCCACCTCACCAGGGCACCCTGGAGGACCAGATCATCCAGGCCAACCCTTCCCTGGAGGCCTTCGGCAATGCCAAAACCGTTGCCAACAACAACTCCTCCTGCTGCGTGAGTGGGCAGGGCCGGGGGGTGGGGTCTGTGGGGTGGGGTCTATGGGACGAGGTGTATGGGGTGGGGGTCTACTGGGGCACAGGTCTATGGGGTGGGGTCTGTGGGGCGATGTCTATGGGGTGGGGTCTATAAGGCTGGGTCTGTGGGGTGACGTCTATGGAGTAGGTGGTCACCTTCAGCCCTTCTTCGGGGGAGTCCCAGCACCCATCACCCACCATCTCCTCATCCCACCACCCATCAGCTCCTCCTCCCACCACCCAAACATCACCATCTCCTCATCCCACCGTCCATCTGACCCTCCACCTCCATCTCTTGGACCTTCCATCCAACCATCCCTCCATCCAACCATCTCCTCATCCCTCCATCTCCTCATCCCTCCATCCAACCATCTCCTCATCCTTCCATCTCCTCATCCCTCCATCCAACCATCTCCTCATCCTTCCATCTCCTCATCCCTCCATCCAACCATCTCCTCATCCTTCCATCTCCTTATCCCTTCATCTAACCATCTCCTCATCCAACCATCTCCTCATCCCTCCATCTCCTCATTCATCCACCCATCTCCACATCCAACCATCTCCTCATCCCTCCATTTTCTCATCCCTCCATCCAACCATTTCCTCAACTCTCCATCTCTCCACCTCCTCATCCCACCACCCATCTCCCTGTGGCCCCATCCACCCCGACCTCCCCCCACCTTCTCTCCATCCCCACCCCAGACCTTCTGGAGAAGTCCCGCCTCATCTTCCAGCTGAAAACCAAGAGGAACTGCCACATCTTCTACCAGATCCTCTCCAACAAGAAGCTGGAGCTTCTGGGTGATGGGGGGGCGGAAGGTTGTCCCCACGCTCGGATGCTCCTTCTTGGGGCCACCCAGGACAATCTGGGACCAACCACCGAGGACAATTTGGGGACCTTCTGGTGACCCTGTGTCTCCATCCCGGGCCACCACCTGGCAGAGATGCCAACCACTACCAACCCCTGTGACTACCGGTACGTCTCCCAAGGAGAGGTGACTGTGGTCTCCATTGATGATGCCAAGGAGCTCTTGGCCACCGACGTAAGCTGGAGGTGGGTGGGACACGCATCCCAGTGCTGAGGAGAAGGGGAGGTGGCTGGGGAGGGGGAGAGGTGGGGAGGAGATGAGACCATGGGTGGTTGGGGGAGGTTGTGAGTGGATGCAGGAGACCGTGGGTGGTGGGGAGACCATGGGTGGCTGGAGGAGACCATGGATAGGTGGGAGAAACCATGGGTGGGTGGGGGCTATCCCTCGCCGCTTGAGGGTTAGAGTCCCCGCTTGGTCAGGAGGTCTCGGTTGTAAAGGTGGAATTGACCAAGAATTTTAGGAGGTCTCGGTTGTGAGGAGTTATTGTTGGTTTTGTCTTTTCTTGTCTTAGTCCTAAATGTTTGTGGTAAATGGAACGGTGTTGCGTATTACGCTGCTGTGTCAATGAGTGTTATTGTGATATCTTATTTGTTTTGTTGTAGAAATAACTGTGAGTTCTGTCCAGGGTGTATCTGAATGTTTTATTATTTGGAGGACTGTTGTCTGTTACATCCTGACAATCGCTGCCATCCTGTGTGTGTGTGTGAGTGCCGAAGGTGCGCTGAAAAGTTGTGGATAACTGCTGAGTGGCGTCTTCGCTGTTCCGAGTGTGATGATTGGCTTCCGTGGGAGCATCGTTCTGACGTCGGTGGATGAATAAGGGTTCTCTGCGGGTGGACAGAAGACACACAGGACCAGTAGGGATGGAGGACAGCAGAGTGGAGGTATTGATCAAAGGGCTGTGTTTTACATCACTGGAGAAGGATGGGAGTCCCCCCGGGTGGGGCAACTCACAGAGAAACTCTGATGAAATGCTGTAATGAGTGGTGGCCAGTTTATAAACTCCACTATGGGAAGAGGTGGCCGTTTCACGGTACACTAGATTATGACACTCTGTTACAATCGATGTTGTTTTTGAGACGAGAAGGGCAGTGGGATGAGGTGATGTATGCTGAGAGGGTTTTCACGCTACAAAATCATCCGGAGTGGCAGAAAGAATGTGGCATAAAGGTAGCTCCACAAGATCCGTTGGCGTTGGCATTAGAAAAAGAGAAAAAGAGAGAGCAAGGGAAAATGGAGCCTTGTTGTTCAGCATGGAGTATAGGGCAGAGAAGTTTAAAAACACTCGAGAAGAAAGATAAGGGACCTAAAGAAAGAATAGATTCCATGACTGAAACGGAAAACCAGTTAGTGCTAAAAGCAGCCCGGACTCAAGTACAAGCACTAATTACTGCGAGGACCCTCCCAGGAAATGTAGATGATTGTTCCATTGGTTGAACCCGGGTGGGACCCCAACAATAACGGGGACTACCAAGATTTGAAACGCTACCAGGAATGGATGAAGTTTGGGTTAGAAAATGCAATACCAAGGTCAGTTAATTGGTCTGCCCTGTATACTGTAAAGCAAGGAATTTATTTATTTATTTATTCATCATTTACTTATTATTATTAATTTTTTTATTTATTATTATTCCTAACCCTGTCCGGGGTTAGGAAATAATCAATGTGCTTTTTGCAAGTTAGGGCATTGGAAAAGGGAACGTCCAGAGCCAAATCAAAAATCTCCGGAGGCTGTAGCTGAACTCGAATGACAGAGACCTGGGGAATCTACCCTAGCGGATCCAGTGGTTAAAATAAAGCTAGGGAACAAGGGTAAAGAGGTTGAATTTTTGATAGATACGGGGGCCTCTTACTCTGCTTTAAACCAACAATTACTACCCGTAGATAAAGACTTTGTGACTGTGACAGGGGCTACTGGACAAACCGAAAAAGCTTTCTTCTTGCAGCCGATTAAATATCAAATGGGAAAACAAATTGGAACACACAAATTTTTGTATATGCCTAGATCTCCAGAACTTCTGTTGGGTAGAGATTTATTGGAGCAATCGGGAGGAGAAATAATTTTCAGCAAGGGAGGTATAGAATCCAAAATAAAAGAAAATCAACTAATTAAAATGTTGAGTCTGTCTTTAATACAGGTAAACAGAGAGAATGCAATATCGAAAGAAATTCTGGACCAGGTATATCCAGGAGTATGGGCTTCCGAAGGACCGGGTAAGGCCAAAAATGCGGAACCAGTGATGATAAAATTGAAACCAGGAACTACCCCGGTAAGGGATAAACAATATCCCTTATGTTTGGAAGACCGCAAAGGGATAAAAGAGATTATCAATAAATTCCTACAGTATGGCCTGTTAATAGAATGTGAATCAGAGTATAACACCCCAATTTTACCAATAAAGAAACCGGATGGGAAAAATTCTCGATTGGTACAAGATTTGAGAGCCATAAACAAAATTGTGAAGGATTTGCATCCAGTGGTTGCAAACCCTGATACCCTATTGACCAAATTGAAAAACGATCAGGTATGGTTTACTGTACTGGAGTTAAAGGATGCTTTTTCTCTTTGACTTGAGCTAAAGAGAGCCAGAGGCTATTTGCATTTGAATGGGAAAGCCCCCGAAACGGGTAGAAAACCACAATTAACCTGGACAGGTTTTAAGAACAAGGTTTTAAGAACAGCCCAAGCATCTTCGGGAATCAGCTGGCTCGAGAACCAGGGGCCTGGAATCCTCCATCTCCCACGGGAACCCTGTTGCAGTATGTGGACGATCTCCTGATCGCTACGCAGACCAAGGAGGACTGTGTGCAGTGGACTGTAAGTCTGTTACAGTTTGGGGGGTTCAGTGGGTACCGGGTCTCTCAGCAAAAGGCTCAGCTCATACAAGAGCAAGTCACCTTCCTCGGATTTGAGATCTCCGGAGGACAGAGGGAGCTCGGGACGGGCCAGAAGGAAGCCATCTGCCACACAGCCGTGCCAGAAAGAGTAAAGGAGCTCAGGACTTTCCTGGGAATGACAGGTTGGTGCAGACTGTGGATATAGAATTATGACCGTTGTACCAGCTGCTGAAAGAGAACTACTCAAAACTAATTTGGACAGGGGAGGCGAAGAAAGCCTTTGAGCAATTGAAGAAAGAACTGATGAGGGCACCAGCCCTAGGCCTCCCAGGTGTATCCAAGCCCTTTTGGTTATTTTCCTGTGAGAAACAGGGAGTAGCCTTGGGAGTGCTGGCACAACAAGTAGGCCCCTGTAAGAGAGCTGTGGCCTGTTTCTCCAAACAGTCGGATGATGTAAGTAAAGGATGGCCCGGATGCCTACGGGCAGCTGCAGCCGTAGTCCTAAACATACAAGAAGCTCCTAAGTTCACTATGGGCCAGAAAATGACTGTGATGGTGCCACGTACAGTCTCTGCAGTACTGGAGCAGAAGGGAGCCCATTGGCTTGCTCCCTCTGGATTCTTGAAATACCAAGCAATACCGGTAGAGCAGGGTGATGTGGATATTGTCACCACTAACACTGTGAATCCGGCATCTTTTCTCGGTGGGACGGCTCCAGAACCAGTGGAACACGACTGTTTAAAGACAATGGAAGCAGTATATTCCAGCCAGCCGGACCTAAAGAAGAGCCGCAGAGGATTCCTGGTGTACGGATGGAAGCAGTTTCCTAAAGCAAGGCCAGCGTAAGGCTGGATCTGCTGTAACCACCACCAAAAGGGCAACTGAAGCAAAATCATTACCTCCAGGAACATCTGCTCAGAAGGCTGAAATGATTGCCTTATTAACTCCAGCATGAGAGCTGCTAAAGGAAAAAGAGTAAATACCTGGCCAGGTTCGAAATGTGCCTTTGGAGTCTTACACGCTCACGGTGCTATCTGGAAGGAAGGAGGACTCCTTTCTGCCCAGGGAAAACACATTAAACATGCTGAAGAAATCTTAAAATTGCTGGAAGATGTGAAACTCCCAGAGGAAGTGGCTATCGTGTGTTGTAAAGGACACAAAGAGGTAATACTGACCAGGAACTTGGTAACAAATTGGCAGATCTTGAGGCCGGAAAGGCGGCAGAAATGGCAGAAGTAATATCAGCTTTGATTCCAGACGGTAAGCTTCAAATTCCTGATTGTGATTTAAATTTGGAAGAGTACTCAAAAGAGGATAAAATTTTAATTAACGATATGGAGGGAAGTAAGGGAGATGATGGGTGGGTTTATATTCCAGATGGACGAGTAACAGTACCATCAGGAGTACTATGGAAATTGGTCCTGGATGAACATAGAAAACCCATCGGGGCGCAGATGCTTTGTATAAGCCATTAAATAAGAAATTGGTGAGTCGCAATTTATACACTACAGTGAAGCAAGTCACACAAAGATGTGAAATCTGTCTAAAAAAGAATCCAAATACAATGAACAAAACACATGGAGGAGTAATTGGAAAAGGTAACAGTCCAGGGCAAAAACAGCACATAGATTTTTCCGAACTGCCAAGAAAAGGGGGGTACGGGTATTTACCAGTATTGACAGACACTTTTTCAGGTTGGCCAGAAGCTTTTCCTTGCAGAACTAACAAAGCCAGAGAAGTCACAAGAGTATTGTTGAATGAAATCATACCACGATTTGGAGTACCAGCAGCGATATCGTCAGATAGGGCTACACATTTTTGTGCTAATGTGGTCAAAGAAGTCAGTAACATTTTAGGAACGGATTGGCAGTTACATACTCCATACCGCCCACAGGCCAGCGGCCAGGGGGAGAAAACAAACCATCTGATAAAACAACAATTGGCTAAACTTTGCCAGGAGGTTAATTTGCACTGGGATCAGGCCCTTCCTTTGGCCTTGCTAAGGATCCGAACCAAGGCAAGGAAGGAATCAGCCCTTTTGAAATTCTGTATGGAAGACCCTAGCAATTGCAGTATGCCAGAGATCTTACACAATTAGGTGACAATTATTTACAACAATATGTCATTAGTCTGGGGAAACGGTTAAATTCAATTGAGAAAACTGGGTTAGCTGGAGAACTGAAATAAAGACAAATTTCTCGACTGAGCGGGTTGGTTGGATTTTACACAGCGGGTGAAGGGCCCTGATTCAGGGACATCTCCTCCCGCCCCGTTTTTTCCCATTCCCTGCTGCAGCTCCCTTTGGGTGAGCCCTGGCACCGGCTGCTGGAATCTGCTCCCCTGCACCATCCTGGGCCTCCACAATAGACCTGCCTCCCCGCTCCGGACCGAGGGGACCCAAAGGACACGTGGCAGAGCGGTCCCCAGGGGGAGTCGCCACTGTCCCTCCCCGCAGCGGCGAGAGCAAGGGTTGGTGCAGGGCTTCTTGGTCTGAGGAGAAAGAGCCCTGGAGAAAGGATCTCAGCACAGAGACCGCCAAAGCCCAGGCTGAACAGAGCTGGAGCAGCCCCTCCAGCTTTCTCCATGAGACAAAAGCTGGGTCTTTGTTCTGGCTGGTCACCTCCTGACCCGTAAGAGCTGCCGTGTGATGAGACGTAAGGAATGGAGGATGGTGAGGGGTGGGTGGCTCAAAGGCCCGGCAGGTGCTGCCTGGAGACTGGGCTGGCACTTGTCCGTGAGGAGGGGCTGGGTTTTCCCGTGGCATTTCCATACATCCAGACCTCTTTGGGAAGGACGGGCACCACTTGCCCCGGTGTCCCACAGACAGTCTGCAAGGCTCTGGGCAAAACCCACTTGATCAGCGATGGGATGGTTGGGGAGAAGTGCTTAGGACAGGAAGGAAGCGAAATGTGTTGGGATTATTAACTTTGGGGGGGTGTACATATTAAGCTGCCCCCCTGTTAAGGGGGCTCGTCCCCATCCCCGCTGCGCATCCCGTTGCCATGGCCCATGTTCCATCTGCAACTGCCAGTGCCTGGTGACGGGCACGACGCAGCCTTCTGCCCCGTGCCCCACAGCCCTTCTGCCCTGCTCCCGGTGCCTTGGACCAACGACCTAGCCCTTCCCTGCCCGCTCCCAAAACCACCTTCCTCCCTCTCTTTTGCACTCTGGGAATCATGAAGGCCCTCAGGAAGAGGTCGCTTGTGCTGGCAGAGGTACGGCCCCGCTCCACGGAGGTGGGCACCCCCCAGTGCCCAGGCAGGATGGAGAAGGCTCCTCAGGGATGGGGTGGGATGGGGCGGGGACCCCGCTCTGGGGAGCTCGGGGGGCCAGGAGCTGGGCTCGCCCTCTCCCCCCAGCCCTGCAAGGCCAGGGGCTGGCAGAAGCCCTCCTGGGCTGCTCGTGCCCTGCTGGGATGGAGCATCCCTGCGCGGGGGGACACGTCCCCGGGGGAGCCCAGGGCGCCCCGGGCTGGTGCCGCAGGGATGCTCGCCGGGAGCAGCCGGGTGCTGCCCGGAGCCTGAGCCGGTGCCTCCTCTGCCCCTTTCCAGGCTGGAGCCGGGGGAGCCGAGCCCTGCCCCCAGAGCAGTGCCGAGCCCAAAGGGCGGCTGCACAGAGTAAGGAGCTTCTGGGCGCCCAGGCAGGCGCGGGGCCGGGGTCTGCGCCTGCGGGGCCGGGGTCTGTGCCCGGGCCCCACTGGGCAGGGAGCAGGGCCGCTCACCCCTCTCCTCTCTGCTCCGGCAGATCCAGAAGACCTTGACACACCCCAAACTCAGGAAGGAGAAGAAGATGAGGAGCCTGCAGCTGCAAGCAGTGGCCCTCGACTGCTGGTGGGTGCTGGTGGCCAAGGAGTCACCCAGGTCCAGCCAGCTCCTACTGGGGACGTGACCAGGGGTCCCATCACCCCACGGCTCTCCCCGGGTGGCGAGACCCCTCTTCCACGGGTCCTCTTGGCTGGCCAGGGCAGGACCAATGCACTTTTCTGCTTGCCTCTGGGCTTAGGATGTGCCAAGTTGCCCTTGAGTCTGCAGAGGCAGCTGCCCAAAGTGTAAAAGAGTGGATCGAGCTGGAGCTGGCAATGGAGATCGATGAGGATGAGCAGGAGCAGATGGAGGTGGATGAGGAGGAGGAGGCAATGGATGTAGACCCCCCACCAGCAGCACAGGCACGTGCTCCCCACCCACTGCCCGCAGGGAGGGAGGGTCTCCTGCCACCGGGCTGGGGCTGGGGGGTCCCCGCTGCAGGGACACGGCGCCCGGTGCCCTCGTCCTGGTGGCACAACCGCCCCCACCGCGCTGCCCTGAGCCCCCGTCCGCTTTGGGACAGGAGCGAGTTCTTAGGGCCGGGACACCCAAGTCTAAGCCGGAGCCCAGACAGGGCTCAGCGCTGGCGGCAGAGTCCCGCTCTCCCCAGCGTGTCCCAGGGCTGTGGCCATCGAATGCCCGTCAGGGGCAAGCCCCAGCCCAAGCAGCTGCTGCCGCTGAGCCGGCTCAGGAAGCCCCAGCTCTGCTGGGCCAGGCGCTGCTCGTTAGCCAAACGGCCCTGCCACTTGCTTTGCTTCCAGGGCCAGCAGAGCTGTGAGGACCAACGGCAAGGAAGAGGAGTGATGAAGAGGAAGCACTGTAAATAGTTCTAGAGAGTTGGTGTTTTGTTAATAGTTTTACAGGGTTGGTTTTTTTTTTTTGGAAATAGTTTTACAGAGTTGTTGTGTTGTAAACAGTTGTTGAAAGTTGTTTTGTTGTTCATAAAGAGTTGTATATATGTTTTTCAGACCCAAGCTCTCTCTGTGTTTCCTTGGGCACCCGCGGCGTTTGCAGAGCTGTGGTTTCCACTCACTGGGGGTTCCCGGGGCTGGAGGGGGCTGGGGGTGCTGGCACGGCCACCCCGGGGGCAGGGGGTCCCTGTGCACAGAGGGGTCCTGCTGACGCAGGGGATGGCACTGGGCAGCAGCGGGGTTCATGGGCTGCTGGAGAGCGGTGTCCCCAGCAGCAACGGGGTCCCCAGCAGAAGCCTGAGCTCTGAGGTGATCCACCCCTGCCGTGATGCCGTCAAAGCAGCAGGAAACCTTCTGCTCCCCTTCCTGCTGGAGGGAAAGGGAAGGGACTCACGGGGCACGAGCCGGGATCAGGCCACAGAGATGCAAGAGGCAAAATCTTGAACCTTTCAAGTCCCCACACTCAGGGCTTTGCTTCTCCTCCTGCCTGGTTTTCCCCTGGGCCATGAGCAGAGACGAAGCCCCGAGCAAAGCCCTCCTTTCCCTGCTGCCATTCCTGCTGCTGGTAGTGGCCCTGTCCCCGACTCGGGGCGACCCGTGGAGTGCGCAGCACAGGCTGCGGGGGAGGCTGCGGGGGGCTTTGGGGAGAGGGAGCTGGTGAAGGGGTGCCCTGGGGCCCGTGGGTGCAGGCGGGGAGCTGTGAGTGCAAAATCTCAACTAACCCCCTAAAGGCCATGACATCCTTGGGAATGGCTGGTGCCAGGATCAGGGAGAACGTTTTGTAGCTGTAGCTGCTGATGTTTTATGCCACGGTCCATGGGTTGAAGATGTAGACCTCGACGAAGTTGCTGGGTGCCAGCTGCTGAGGTCAGTTCTGATGCCATCACCGCTGCACTTTACTTGATTTTTCATCAGAGTCCATTAGTTTGGGTGATTCTTGCTGTAGTGCAACCAAGAGCAGTTATAGAAATGAGATGTACAGCGGCAGGGTCATTTAGCAATTAACATCATACAGTTTATTCATTGGCTATTCTTGCCCAAAATCAGGTCCCCATGAGGTACATGTTGCACTTCCCCGTCCTTCCGCATCACCTGCCAAGTGCACCCAGGTCCCTGAGCAAAGGGAATCCCACGGATGGGTTTGCCTTTGCCCGAGGCAGGACTAACCCCGACAGCCTTCCCTGACATATTCTTCATGTGCACTACGGGGACTTTATCTCCCTCCACAGCACGTGGAGGTTTTGATTGGGCAGGGCCAGCTCGGTTGGTAGCTCCCCTGGTGTTAACTAGCCAAGTGGCCTTTGCTAAATGTGTATCCCGATGTTTTAAAGTCCCACCACCCATTGCTCTCAGTGTCATTTTTAACAGCCCATTGTACCCTTCGACCTTCCCAGAGGCTGGTGCGTGGTGGGGGATGTGATACACCCATTCAATGCCGTGCTCTTTGGCCCAGGTGTCAATGAGGCTGTTTTGGAAATGAGTCCCGTTGTCCGACTCAATTCTCTCTGGGGTGCCATGTCGCCACAGGACTTGCTTTTCAAGGCCCAGGATGGCGTTCTGGGCGGTGGTGTGGGGCACAGGGTATGTTTCCAGCCATCCGGTGGTTGTTTCCACCATTGTGAGCACATGGCGCTTCCCTTGACGGGTTTGTGGGAGTGTGATAGAATCGATCTGCCAGGCCTCCCCAGATTTGTATTTCAGCCATCGTCCTCCACACCAGAGAGGTTTTAACCGCTTGGCTTGTTTGATTGCAGCACGTCTCACGTTCATGGATGACCTGTGCAATAGTGTCCATGGTCAAATCCACCCCTCAGTCACGAGCCCATCTATATGTAGCGTCTCTTCCTTGATGGCCTGAGGTGTCATGGGCCCATCGAGCTATGAATAATTCACCCTGATGTTGCCAGTCCGGATCCACCTGAGCCACTTCAATCTTAGCAGCTCGATCCACTTGCTGGTTGTTCTGATGTTCCTCAGTGGCCCGGCTCTTGGGTACATGGGCATCTATGTGACGTACTTTCACAACCAGATTCTCTACCCGGGCAGCAATATCTTGCCACAAGTCAGCAGCCCAGATGGGTTTGCCTCTGCGCTGCCGGTTGCTCTGCTTCCACTGCCATAACCACCCCCACAGAGCATTTGCCACCATCCATGAATGGGTGTAGAGACAAAGTACCGGCCATTTCTCTCTTCCGGCAATGGCTAGGGCCAGTTCAATGGCTTTCACCTCTGCAAACCGGCTCCATTCACCTTGTCCTTCAGTGGCTTCTGCAACTTGTTGTGTAGGACTCCACAAGGCCGCCTTCCCCTTTCCACGTTTCCCACAATCTGGCAGGACCCATCAGTGAAGAGGGCACATCTCTTCTCACTTTCTGGTAGTATTTCATAGAGTGGAGCCTCTGCCGCGTGTGTCACCTCCTCCTCTGGTGACATTAGAAATCCTTGCCTTCAGTCCATGATCACTTCCAGAATTCCAGGGTGACTGGGGTTTCCTGTTCGAGTTCCCTGTGATCAGCGCAAACCACTTTCTCCACGTGGCATCAGTTGCACGATGTGTGGCAGGGACCCTTTCTTTGGACATCCAGCACTGGCAGTCGAGGTGCTAAGAGGAGCTCTGCTTCTGTACCAACCACTCCTGGAGCAGCTCGAACCCTTTCATACGCTGCCAATATCTCTTTTTCAGTTTCAACAAAGGGGGCTTTGGATCCTCTGTATCCCTGACTCCAGCATCGTGAGGAGTACCTAGAGCATATAGGAATTTACATAAGACAGCCAGGAGAACAACCAAACAACACGGTGTCCAGCGACTATTGAAATCTTTTGCCTGCCTTTGGCCAAAGAAAGTCAAAAGTTGTTTGCCTTCGAGTGGGAGAGCCCTACCACTGGTAGGAAAACACAGCTTACCCGGACAGTGTTATCCCAAGGTTTCAAAAACAGTCCGACAATGTTTGGAAATCAGTTAGCACAGGAGCTTGAGGTATGGAAGCCTCCTTCCAAAAACGGAACCCTTTTACAGTATGTGGATGATCTATTGATAGCAACCGAAACAAAACATGACTGTACCTGGTGGACTGTTAGCTTGTTAAACTTTTTGGGATTAAATGGATATTGGGTTTCTCAACAGAAAGCTCCGATGGTGCAGAGGCAAGTAACCTACTAGGGATACGAGCTGTCTGGAGGACAACGGGAATTGGGAACGGAACGAAAAGAAGCCACCTGCAGAACCCCTCTCCCTCGGGCGGTAAAAGAACTCAGAACTTTTTCGGGAATGACGGGTTGGTGTTGATTAGGGATTTACAACTATGGGATGATAGTAAAACCTTTATATGAACTTTTGAAAAATAATCCCACTCAATTGATATGGTCCAAAGAAGCCCAGAATGCACTTGAAATACTCAAGAAAGAGCTCGTGAGAGCCCCGGCTTTGGGCTTGCCTGATGTAACCAAACCTTTTTGGCTCTTTTCTCACGAGAAACAAGGAATAGCTCTAGGACTTCTAGCTCAACGGCTGGGAGCCTACAAAAGAGCCATAGCTTACTTCTCTAAACAATTAGATGAAATAAGTAAAGGATGGTGTTCTGGGTCTGGCGGGGATAGGGTTAATTCTCCCCAGGACCTAGCAGGGACACAGGTATTCCATCCCATGTGAGCCATGCCCAGGGGGTAACAGGAGCTAGCCGGGGAAGGGGAGGGGCAGGAAGTCGGGGGGGGGGGGGGGGGGGGGGATGAGGAAGTCATCCCCCAGGGGAGCGGAGTGGTCGGGGGGCGTCCCGGGTGCGGTCGGCAAGTGGTGGTATCGTACTCGTGGTTGTATATTCCCCTGTCGGTGTTATTATTGTTGTTGTTTCTTGCTCCCCTTGCTGTTCTGTTAAATTGCCTTTGTCTCAACCCACGAGTTTTTGCCTTTTTCTTCCGATTCTCCCCTCCCGGCCGCGCTGGCGGGGGGGGGCCGATCTGAGCGAGCGGCTGCCACGTGGTCCTTTGTTGCCGTCTGAGGCCAAA
The DNA here is from genome assembly GCF_964106895.1 of Numenius arquata. Taxonomy (NCBI): domain Eukaryota; kingdom Metazoa; phylum Chordata; class Aves; order Charadriiformes; family Scolopacidae; genus Numenius; species Numenius arquata. The sequence goes on from NW_027415198.1 coordinate 514,582, forward strand.
CCACGACAGTCCTTTTTGGCGCCCAACGTGGGGCACTCGGAGGGTTGAGATAAAGACAGATCTGACCAGAGCGTGCTAAAAGGAATTTGTTATCGGTATTTATTGTATTATTTACTGGGGACAATGTTGCTTTGTTTGTTTTCATGGCTGTGTTATGTAAACTCTTACATGCTCTATGTACTCCCCGTGATGATGTTTATCACTTCTGGGAGAGGGCTCAGGATTATAATTTTGCTGTCCTGTGCGATATCAACTTATGATATGATAGCATCACTGTTCAGATGGTTATGTTGGGTTGTTTATTTGGCACTGCTTTCCTGCCCATATCTCAGGGAATTTATTAATAAACACACTGAGTCTATGGGGGAACCAGGGGGGGATATTTTTCCCAGCTCTTTCACCTCCCTTTTCTCTTTCGTGCTGGATATGCCAGTTTTTGAGAATTTTGAATACTCTTGGGACACGCAGACCAGCTTGGTCCTATTGCTAGGTCTCCTGAATGTTTTTCAGTTTTTGTTTAGGGTTAAGCAACTATTTAAGACTACCACCCCGAGATCTGCCCCAAGGCTGGAGAGTCATGGATGGCATGGCATGTGGGAGAACATGGGCAGGTATCTAGAGAGTTTTTCACCTCCAATGGTCTGGGATTTCACCACCGAACAATTACAGAACCCTGATAAAGTGATAGAATATTTGAAAGGAAAATGCTGTGGCTACTCCAGAGAGGCACAACTCACTGCATTGTGCTGGGCCCTGGCCAGTATCTACCAAGCATTGCTCAATGTTGCGCAGCACCCTCAGGAGGAAGAGATGGAAACCAGGCCGACAGGCACTGCGGCTGCTCCAGCCCCTGCGGCAGGCACTGCAACTGAACCAGAAAACCAACCTGTGCCCGTATCAGTTGCCCCTATCCAGAAGAAGAAATACACCAAGAAATCAGCTCGCTCAGCGAAGGATGACGATGATCCAGGGTTGTCACGAGAACAAGAGGAAGAGGCAGAACCAGAGATAATCACTCGATCCCTGTCCCTGAGTGAGCTGCGGGACATGTGAAAAGATTTCAGTCGACTTCCAGGTGAGCACCTTGTCAACTGGCTGCTCCGGTGCTGGGACAACGGAGCCAGTAGCTTGGAATTGGAGAGTAGGGAAGCCAGGCAGCTGGGATCTCTGTCTAGAGAGGGGGGCATTGACAAGGCAATTGGGAAAAGGACACAAGCTCTCAGCCTCTGGAGGCGACTCCTGTCAGGCGTGAGGGAAAGGTATCCCTTCAGTGAAGATGTTGTATGTCATCCGAGCAAGTGGACCACCATGGAAAGAGGTATTCAGTACCTGAGAGAATTAGCCGTGCGGGAGATGATTTATTATGACCTGGACAATGCCCAGTTTCCCACAGATCCTGATGAGATCCAATGCACAAGGTCCATGTGGCGGAAGTTTGTACGGAGCGCACCATCATCATATGCCAACTCATTAGCAGTGATGGAATGGGAAGGCGAAGAGGGACCAACAGTGGATGAGGTGGCTGCCCGACTTCGGCAATATGAAGAAAATCTCTCTTCTCCCCTCGTCTCAGCTGTGGAGAAACTGTCCCGGAAGGTCCAGCAACTTGAAGAGAATATGTCCTCCCCACCTGTACGAGCCAGTATCTCAGCTGTTAGGAACAGACGTTTTTCCACTCAAGATAGAGAATACAGGGAGTACACCCCACGAAGCACCCTGTGGTTCTGCTTGCGTGACCACGGAGAGGACATGAGGAAGTGGGATGGACAACCTACTTCAATCCTACGGGCACGGGTACAGGAATTGCAAGGAAGAACAACCACAAAAGTGGATCTCCCCAGGAAAAGTGCTGCCCCGGTTTCCAATGTGCAGTTCCCCAGACAGAATAGAAGTCCTGAGCCTACTTCTGATCCCCTTGAAGGAACTTCCAGATCATTTCTGCAAGAGGCGAGTAACGGATACTATGACCAGTATTAGGGGGGCCCTGCCTCCAGCCAGGTGGGGGAAAGGGACAACCGAGTTTATTGGACAGTGTGGATTCGACGGCCTGGCACATCAGAGCCACAGGAGTATAGAGCTTTAGTGGACACAGGTGCACAGTGTACCCTAATACCATCAAGCTATAGAGGGACAGAACCCATTTGTATTTCTGGAGTGACAGGGGGATCCCAAGAATTGACTGTACTGGAGGCTGAAGTGAGCCTAACTGGGAATGACTGGCAAAAGCATCCCATTGTGACTGGTCCAGACGCTCCATGCATCCTTGGTATAGATTATCTCAGGAGAGGGTATTTTAAGGACCCGAAAGGGTACCGGTGGGCTTTTGGCATAGCTGCCTTGGAGGCGGAAGAAGTTAAACAGTTGTCTACCTTGCCTGGTCTCTCAGAGGACCCTTCTGTTGTGGGGTTGTTGAGGGTCGAAGAACAACAGTTGCCAATCGCTACCACAACAGTTCATCAGCGGCAGTATCGAACTAACCAAGATTCTCTGATCCCCATTCATAAGCTGATTCGTCAACTAGAGATTCAAGGAGTGATCAGCAAGACTCGCTCGCCCTTTAACAGTCCCATATGGCCGGTGCAGAAATCTAATGGAGAGTGGAGGCTAACTGTGGACTATCGTGGCCTTAATGAAGTCACTCCACCGCTGACTGCTGCCGTACCGGACATGTTAGAACTTCAATACGAACTGGAGTCCAAGGCAGCCAAGTGGTATGCCACAATTGATATCGCTAATGCATTTTTCTCAATCCCTCTGGCAGCAGAGTGCAGATCACAGTTCGCTTTCACTTGGAGAGGTGTCCAGTACACCTGGAACCAGCTGTCCCAGGGGTGGAAACATAGCCCCACCATTTGCCATGGACTGATCCAGACTGCACTGGAACAGGGTGAAGCTCCGGAACATCTGCAGTACATTGACGACATCATCGTATGGGGCAACACAGCAGAAGAAGTTTTTGAGAAGGGGAATAAAATAATTCAAATCCTTCTGAAAGCTGGTTTTGCCATAAGATGAAGTAAGGTCAAGGGACCTGCACAGGAGATAGAGTTTTTAGGAGTAAAATGGCAAGATGGACGCCGTCAGATCCCAATGGACGTGATCAATAAAATCGCAACTATGTCTCCACCAACTAGTAAAAAGGAAGCACAAGCTTTCCTGGGCATTGTGGGTTTTTGGAGGATGCATATCCCAGATTACAGTCTGATTGTGAGCCCTCTGTATCAAGTAACCCGGAAGAAGAATGATTTTAAATGGGGTCCTGAGCAGCGACAAGCTTTTGAACAAATTAAACAGGAAATAGTCCATGCAGTAGCTCTGGGGCCAGTCCAGGCAGGACAAGATGTTAAAAACGTGCTCTACACCGCAGCTGGGGAGAACGGCCCTACTTGGAGCCTCTGGCAGAAAGCGCCAGGGGAGACACGCGGTTGACCCCTAGGGTTTTGGAGTCGGGCCTACAGAGGATCTGAAGCCCGCTATACTCCAACAGAAAAGGAGATACTGGCAGCATATGAAGGGGTTCGAGCTGCTTTGGAAGTGGTTGGTACGGAAGCACAGCTCCTGTTGGCACCTCGGCTGCCAGTACTGGGTTGGATGTTCAAAGAAAGGGTCCCTGCTACACGTCATGCAACGGATGCTACATGGAGTAAGTGGATTGCATTGATCACGCAGTGAACTCGAATGGGAGACCCCAGTCGCCCAGGAATTCTAGAGGTGATTATGGACTGGCCAGAAGGCAAGGATTTTGGAATGTCACTGGAGGAGGAGGTGATGCGTGCAGAAGAGGCTCCACCGTATAATGAACTACCAGAAAATGAGAAGAGATATGCCCTGTTCACTGATGGGTCCTGCCGGATTGTGGGAAAGCATAGGAAGTGGAAGGCTGCCGTGTGGAGTCCTACAAGACGAGTTGCAGAAGCCACTGAAGGACAAGGTGAATCAAGCCAGTTTGCAGAGGTGAAAGCAATTCAGCTGGCTTTGGACATTGCCGAGCGGGAAAAATGGCCAGTACTTTATCTCTACACTGATTCATGGATGGTGGCAAATGCCTTGTGGGGGTGGTTATGGCAGTGGAAGCAGAGCAATTGGCAGTGCAGAGGCAAAGCTATCTGGGCTGCTGAATTGTGGCAAGATATTGCTGCCCGGGTAGAGAATCTGGTTGTGAAAGTACATCATGTAGATGCCCATGTACCCAAGAGCCGGGCCACTGAGGAACATCGGAACAACCAGCAAGTGGATCAGGCTGCTAAGATTGAAGTGGCCGAGGTGGATCTGGACTGGCAACATAAGGGTGAATTATTCATAGCTCGATGGGCCCTCAGGCCATCCTCAGGATGACTCCTCAGGCCATCAAGGAAGAGACGCTACATATAGATGGGCTCGTGACCAAGGGGTGGATTTGACCATGGACACTGTTGCACAGGTCATCCACGAATGTGAGACGTGCTGCAGTCAAGCAAGCCAAGCGATTAAAGCCTCTTTGGTATGGAGGACGATGGCTGAAATACAAATATGGGGAGGCCTGGCAGATTGATTATATCACACTCCCACAAACCCGTCAAGGGAAGCGCCATGTGCTCACAATGGTGGAAACAACCACCGGATGGCTGGAAACATACCCTGTGCCCCACACCACCGCCCGGAACACCATCCTGGGCCTTGAAAAGCAAGTCCTGTGGCGACATGGCACCCCAGAGAGAATTGAGTCGGACAACGGGACTCATTTCCAAAACAGCCTCATTGACACCTGGGCCAAAGAGCACGGTATTGAATGGGTCTATCACATTCCCCATCATGCACCAGCCTCTGGGAAGATAGAACGGTACAATGGACTGTTAAAAACTGCACTGAGAGCAATGGGTGGTGGAACTTTAAAAAATGGGGATACACATTTAGCAAAGGCTACCTGGCTAGTTAACACCAGGGGAGCTACCAACCGAGCTGGCCCTGCCCAATCAAAACCTCCACGTGCTGTGGAGGGAGATAAAGTCCCCGTAGTGCACATGAAGAATATGTTAGGGAAGACAGTCTGGGTTAGTCCTGCCTCAGGCAAAGGCAAACCCGTCCGTGGGGATTGCCTTTGCTCAAGGACCTGGGTGCACTTGGTGGGTGATGCGGAAGGATGGGGAAGTTCGATGTGTACCACACGGGGACCTGATTTTGGGCGAGAATAGCCAGTGAATGAAACTGTATGATGTTAATTGCTAAATGACCCTGCCACTGTACATCTCATTTCTGTAACTATTGGTTGTACTATAGTAAGAATCACCCAAACTAATGACAAATGGACTCTGATGAAAAACCAAGTAAAGTGCAGCAGCGAAGGGACCAGAACTGACCTCAGTGGCTGGCGTCCAGCAACTTAATTGAGATCAACATCTTCAACCCATGGACCATGGACATGAGCCGCACCGGATACATCAGCCACAAGCCCCAAGAATACAGCATGCAACAGTCCAGCTCCACACACGCCATCTTGCATGCCCTGAGGGACTGTTCTAACAGATGGAGCTCGAAGTCATGGACTAAATGAACTCAACGGACATTTTAGAGTGATGGCCCACAGACTAAGGACATTACGCCTGTATGGAGATATACATATATATATATATATGTATGTCAGGGGAAACTGATAGTATTTAATTGGAAACTGTAAGATCTGGGCATGGCATGAAATGGTATGGAATAAGGGGTGGATGATGTCCTGGGTCTGGTGGGGATAGGGTTAATTCTCCCCAGGACCTAGCAGGGACACAGGTATTCCATCCCATGTGAGCCATGCCCAGGGGGTAACAGGAGCTAGCCGGGGAAGGGGAGGGGCAGGAAGTCGGGGGGGGGGGGGGGGGGGGATGAGGAAGTCATCCCCCAGGGGAGCGGAGTGGTCGGGGGGCGTCCCGGGTGCGGTCGGCAAGTGGTGGTATCGTACTCGTGGTTGTATATTCCCCTGTCGGTGTTATTATTGTTGTTGTTTCTTGCTCCCCTTGCTGTTCTGTTAAATTGCCTTTGTCTCAACCCACGAGTTTTTGCCTTTTTCTTCCGATTCTCCCCTCCCGGCCGCGTTGTTCATGCCCATGGAGCAGTCTGGAAGGAACGAGGATTGCTCACCGCGCAAGGAAAACAGATCAAACACGCAGAAGAAATACTTCGCCTATTGGAGGCAGTACGGTTACCAGCTAGAGTGGCCATCATGCATTGCCGAGGACATCTGAGGGGGAACACTGACCAAGAAAGAGGTAAGAGCTTGGCTGACTAGGAGGCTAAACAGGCAGCAGAAAGGACCCAGAAAGAACCAATTTCAGCTTTAATTCCAGACAGTAGAAATAAAGACCTGGTCAACCAGGAGGGCACTGAATAATCTAGACCAGACCAGGAGCTCATCCAAGAACTAGGAGGAGAAGTTCCCTCCAGGGGATGGGCTCATTTGAGTGACGGTAGGATTATCATACCTGCCAAACTAGTGTGGGGACTTGTTAGAGGAGAACACGATAAGACACGTTGGGGAGCAGATTCGTTATATAAATTTTTGAGTCAGAAATGGATAGGACAGAATTTATATACCACTGTTCGACAAGTGACTCAGCAGTGTGAAATGTGTTCAAGAAACAACCCCAACACAGGTAATCGAGTACAGTTAGGAACTATTGGGAAAGGAAACACACCAGGAGGCCATTGGCAAATCGATTTTTCCAAACTCCCAAGAAAAGGGGGGTACAAGCACTTATTGGTACTTACAGACCCCTTTTCTGGATGGCCAGAGGCTTTTCCCTGTAGAACAAGCAAGGCGAGAGAAGTGACTAAAGTGCTATTGAACGAGGTAATGCCTCGATTTGGGGTACCTACAGTCGTCTCATCAGATAGAGGTACTCACTTCTGTGCACAAGTAGTGCAACAAGTTAGTAAACGATTGGGAATTGATTGGCAATGACACACCCCATATAGGTCGCAGGCCAGCGGGCAAGTAGAAAAAAATGAATCACGCGATAAAACAGCAGATAGCCAAAATATGTCAGGAAGCGAATTTGTATTGGTATCAGGCATTACCCATAGCTCTGCTCAGACTACGTGTAAAGCCAAGAGCTAAAGAGAACCTAAGCTTTTTTTAAATATTATGTGGGAGATTGTACCAGACAGAATATAAAGGAGAAGATTTCAACCAGTTGGGAGATTCCTATTTAGAAAAATATGTTATTTCGTTGGGAAAACAATTACAGAATCACAGAATCTTCTTGGTTGGAAGGGACCTTTGAGATCATAAAAAAAAAAAAAAAAAACAAAAAAAAAAACCCACAACAAAACAAAATAAAAAACAAACAAACAAACAAAACAAAAAACCTAAACACCAAAACAAAAACAAAACCCACACAAAACAAACACCCACAACCACACACCACACCCACCTGCAAACAGACACAACCCAACAATCTCGGGCACTAGAGCGTGCCCTGAAGTGCCATGTCTACACGTTCCTTAAATCCCTCCAGGGATGGTGACTCCACCACCTCCCTGGGCAGGCTGTTCCAGTGCCTGACCACTCTCTCAGTAAAGTAATTCTTCCTAATATCTAACCTAAACCTCCCCTGCCCCAACTTCAGACCATTTCCTCTGGTCCTGCCATTATTCCCTTGGGAGAAGAGGCCAACAGCCACCTCTCTACACCCTCCTTTCAGGGAGTTGTAGAGGGCAATGAGGTCTCCCCTCAGCCTCCTCTTCTCCACACTAAACATGCCCAGTTCCCTCAGCCTCTCCTCGTATGACTTGTTCTCCAGACCCCTCACCAGCTTGGTGGCTCTCCTCTGGACACGCTCCAGCAGCTCAATGTCCTTCCTGTAGTGAGGGGCCCAGAACTGAACACAGCCCTCGAGGTGAGGCCTCACCAGTGCCCAGTACAGAGGCACCATCACTGCCCTACTCCTGCTGGCCACGCTATTCCTGATACAGACCAGGATGCCGTTGGCCTTCTTGGCCACCTGGGCACGCTGCTGGCTCATGTTAAGCCGGCTGTCCACCAACACCCCCAGGTCCTTTTCTGCTGGGCAGCTTTCCAGCCACTCTTCCCCAAGCCCGTAGCGTTGCCTGGGGTTGTTGTGACCGAAATGCAGGACCCGGCACTTGGCCTTATTCAACCTCATCCCATTGGCCTTGGCCCGTTGATCCAACCTGTCCAGGTCCCTCTGTAGAGCCTGCCGACCCTCAAGCAGATCAACACTCCCACCTAGTTTGGTGTCATCACTCACGATCCTCTCCATGATCTTTCCTGGTACCGAGGTCAGGCTGACAGGCCTATGGTTTCCCAGATCCTCCTTCTGGCCCTTCTTGTAGATGGGCGTCACATTGGCCACCCTCCAGTCATCTGGTACCTCTCCTGTTGACCAGGATTGTTGATAGATAATGGAGAGAGGCTTGGTGAGCTGTCCTGCCAGCTCCCTGAGTACCCTTGGGTGAATCCCATCCGGCCCCATGGACTTATGCGTGTCCAGGTGCATAAGCAAATCCTTAACTACTTCCTCCTGGATTATGGGTGGGTTGTTCTGCTCTCCATCCTTATCTTCCAGCCCAGGAGGCTGAACACCCTGGTGGTAGCTGGTCTGACTATTGAAGACAGAGGCAAAGAAGGCATTAAGTAGCTCAGCCTTCTCCTCGTCCTTGTTTGGGATGTCCCCCCCCCCCCCCATCCAGGAAGGGATGGAGATTCTCCCTGACTCTCTTTTTGTTGACATATTTATAAAAAATTTTTTTGTTGTCCCTTATATTAATGGCCAGCTGGGCCAGCTGGGCTTTTGCCTTCCTAATTTTTTCTCTGTATAACCTAACAAGATCTCTGTACTCCTCCTGAGTTGCCTGTCCCTTCATCCAAAGGTGATAAACCCTCCTTTTTTCCCCTAAGTCCCATCAAAAGCTCTTTGTTCATCCAGGCCGGCCATTTTCCCCGCTCTTTAATTTTGCGCCTCACGGGGACAGCCTGCTCCTGGGCCTTTAGGATTTCCTTCTTGAAGAGCATCCAGCCCTCCTGGACCCCTTTTCCCTGCAGGATTCTCTCCCAAGGGACCCTCCCAACCAGGGCTCTGAACAGGCTAAAGTCCACCCTCTGGAAGTCCAAGGTGGAGGTTTTGCTCACCCCCTTCCTTACCTCACTAAGAATTGAAAACTTGACCATTTCATGATCGCTAAGACCAAGTCGGCCTCCGACCTCCACATCTCCCACTTGTCCTTCTTTGATTGTGAAAAGTAGGTCTGGTGAGGTGCCTCTCCTGGTAGGCTCTCCTACCAGTTGTGTCAGGAAGTTATCTTCCATACACTCAAGGAACCTCCTAGACTGCCTGCTCCCTTGATTAGAGAAAATCAATAAGAATGACTTAGGAACCAGAGTTAAAGGACTGGACCATACTATCCATCCCTTTAGTCCTGGAAATTAGGTTTATATTAAGAATTTTTCAGGTGACCCACTAGAAGAAAAGTGGAACGGAGCATTCCAAGTGCTACTGACCACCTTCACTGCAATCAAAGTGAAAAGAACAGCCGGCCTGGATTCACTGCTCCCGAGTGAAAAAGGCTCCAGACAAGCAGTGGACTTCGGAACCTTTAGGACCTTTAAAACTAAGATTACAAAGACGTAAACAATGGAAGGCTCCAAAGTGTGAGGAAGATCCCCCACTTGAGCAGAAATGGACCTCCGAATGTACTGGACCAGCAAAACTGTGATTCCGGAAATCATTATCATGATCTCCTGCATCACAGCTGGACAGACAGAGAACTGCATCACCCGTCAAGGTCTAGATGATGTCCCCGACCCTGAAGACTGGATCAGGAATGGATACTTGGTTAATGTAGGTCTGAATATCACAGATGAAGAAACTAAGGTATACACAGTTTTAAAAACTGATGGCCAAATTAGGAGAGACTGGGGAGATTAAGGACAAATACCATCCTATAAAATAAGAGAAAACAGCTCAGTTGATATAGCATGTAAATTTGATGCTGTGTAACTCATGGCTTTTGGTGCACACATTTGGAGGAGCGATCCCCTGTGCGTCCAGCGCTGCAATAAAGAATACCTGCTATTAAGTCATCCCCACTCTTGAGTCCTGATTTCAACTTTGACCGCATCACTATCCGTGTTACTGTTATTGTTTTCTTGTTCCCTTTGTTGTTCTGTTAAACTGCCTTTGTCCCAACCCACAAGTTTTGCCTTTTCCTTCCGATTCTCCCCTCATGGCCATGGGGGGGGCTTGAGAGAGCACGGCTGCCCCCTGGTTCTTTGTTGTCCTCTGAGGCCAAACCACGACAGTTGGTACCTGATGGAATGTTTCAAAAAGCTCTGGCTGATTGAGTGACGGGAGAAGTCAGGAGTGCGCTGGCACTTGTCCAGGGCATCTATGCTGGCAGAAGGTATCTGTGCCTCTGTAGCTGAAGGTATTTGTGTCCTACATCCAATCCCAGTTCTGGAACACACTTTCTTTTTTTTTAAAAAAAAAATAATAAAAAGAAGAGCAAGAATACAAATTCCCCCCTTTGACTATTATATTAAAGCAAAAGGAAAAAAATCCACAAATAATTTTAAAAGCTGAAAAGTACATTTTCTTTTCTTTGCATCTTTTCTTTAGTTCTTCTTTGATTCATATTTTTATTGACATTTTTCTAAACACTTCTATTATAATCAGGCTTGCAGCATTGAAAAAAAAAAATAAAAATGGTCATTTTGTGCCTTGCATAGAGCCCCGTGTCCCCAAAGCAGTTCCTGCCCAGGACTGTCAATGACATCCCTCAGTCTTTGCACAGAGAGTCACACCGTGATACCGACCTCTCGTCACTGGCTGAGGTTTTGTTTTAGGGGGTCACATACAGCAGAGGAAGATTCGTGCCCCATAAGCATTTGCTCTGTTGTTATCAGAAAAAGGGCCTGAGGTCGTAGGTTCATAGTATCAGCTCAAGTTGGAAGGGGCCTTGGGAGGTCTCCATTCCAGCCTGCCAGAAACATGGTCAGGCCACGTTGTTCAAGGCTTGGACCAGTCAGACTCTGACAACGTCCAGGGCTGGAGTCTGCTCAGCATCTCTGGGCGACCTGCTCCAGTGCTTGGCTCAGCTCATGGGGAAAAGCGCTTTCCTATCTGCAGGCTGAGCCTCTTCTCTTTCACCTTCCACCCACCGTCTTTTGTCCTCCCACCATGCACCCTGGTGAAGAGCTTGGCTCTCTGTTCTCCATAAAGTCCTCCTAGGTACTGGCAGGCTGCAATGAGATCCCTCTCAGCCTTCCTTTCTCCAGGCTGGACTAGCTCATCTCCCTCAGCGTCTCCTCATGGGAAAGGCGCTCCAGTCCCTGACCATCTTGATCGTCCTTTGCTTCAAGAAAATTGATTCAGGCACTGAGCCTGGCAGGAGGACAGAGATGGCCAAACAGGAAAATTCACTCATAAACTTGGGGTGTGCTGCCAGTGCTGGAAGTGGCCAGTGCAACAGATTTGGGGTGCTACAAGTGCTCTGTGCCACCTTCCTCAACTGCCCATGCCACCAAAGGCACAGACCAGCCTCCTCTCTCCCGTGTCTGCAAGTCTCAGATGCCTTCTACAAGCCCTGGCTCTGCAACACCAACCCTCTTGTGTGACTCCTCACCCTGCATGGGCAGGCAGCTCAGCTAACTTTAGTGTGTTCCTCTTCCAAGCACTTTCAAGCCCATCCCAGCCTCTCCCTGGTTCTCCCTCTTGCTTCTTGTCTCTCTACCCCATCTCTCCCCTGTCCAGCCCAGAAAAGCAGCCCATTCTGGGCTGACCCCGTGGCAGTGCCCATTGATGGGTTCTGCAAAGCTCTGCAGACTCAACGCCACAGCCTCAGCCCATCTGATGGTCACAGTAGCTCCTGGGGGGCAGAGAGATGTCTCAGCACCACATTGGCCCCAGGGCTGAGGGCCAGACATGGCACGAGATGGCAGAGACCAGTGTCTCCCCGTGTCCCCTGCGCCTGTCTCCAAGACATCCTGACCACTGACAGAAAGCCCCTCTGTGTCAGCCCCTCTTCCAGGAGAAGACTCCGGGCCCCGGAGCTCCTCAGACTGCTCCATCCCTAGAGAAGCCTGCCCTGAGCTGGTGCATGCAGAGATTGATTTCTCTTTGTCGTCTTTTTTTTCCACCTTGGATGCACAGAGATGCTCCTTTGCTCTTCTCCAAGGGCGTCCCTGTCCCCAGAGAACATTTCACCAGGGAACTTTGTCTGATCTGGCCTCATTTGCCACTCCTGCCCCCTCCCCACGATCTCCACAGGGTCCTGCACTGTTGTTTCTGCTCCGCAGAGCGAGTTGGCTGTGATGACTGAAAGCCATGGAGGGACAGTCCCAGGCAGATCCCTGTGGATCATTCACCGTTTCCGGGGGAACTGGGCAACCACGGGTGAAGGCTCAGCCTGGGCCCATTCCCTAATACATTGCCCCACATTGTCCCATTGCCTAAGACTCTTCCCTCATCCCATGGAGAACCCAAACAAAGCAGCATGGCCTTGTGAGGACAACTTCCTCAGCCTGAGCTCAGCTTTGGAAGAAGAGCCAAACCTCCACACAGCGGCACTGAAGAAATCCCATTTTATTAAAGAGACATGAGATGGGAGGTCAGCTGTACCCCTGTGCCAGGCACACGTGAACAGGCCTCAGGGTCAGAAGGGCTGGGTTCATGCTTGTGGGGAAGTAGAAGGTTCCTGGACACACATGGTTATCACAGAGAAAAGGCCCAAAGCCCAGGAAGTTCCCCAGATGAATCTGAAATCACTTCTGAAGAGACATGGGCAGGTTAATGCTGCTGAGAGATTAGCGACAGAATCAGCTTCTTCGATGTGTCTTTCAGCTCCTGGTTCCTCATGCTGTAGATGAGGGGGTTCACTGCTGGAGGCACCACCGAGTACAGAAATGACACCACCAGATCCAGGGATGGGGAGGAGATGGAGGGGGGCTTCAGGTAGACAAACATGCCAGTGGTGATAACAAGGGAGACCACGGCCAGGTGAGGGAGGCACGTGGAAAAGGCTTTGTGCCGTCCCTGCTCAGAGGGGATCCTCAGCACGGCCCTGAAGATCTGCACATAGGACACCACAATGAAAACAAAACAACCAAATGCTAAACAGGCACTGACCACAAGAAGCCCAACTTCCCTGAGGTAGGAGTGTGAGCAGGAGAGCTTGAGGATCTGGGGAACTTCACAGAAGAACTGGTCCAGGACATTGCCCTGGCAGACGGGTAGGGAAAATGTATTGGCCGTGTGCAGGAGAGCATTGAGAAACCCACTGCCCCAGGCAGCTGCTGCCATGTGGACACAAGCTCTGCTGCCCAGGAGGGTCCCGTAGTGCAGGGGTTGGCAGATGGCAGCGTAGCGGTCATAGGCCATGACTGTGAGAAGATAAAACTCTGCTGCCATCATGAAGACAAACAGAAATAGCTGTGCAACACATCCCCAGTAGGAGATGGCCCTGGTGTCAAACAGGGAATTGGCCATGGCTTTGGGGACAGTGGTGGAGATGGATCCCAGGTCAAGAACGGAGAGGTTGAGGAGGAAGAAGTACATGGGGGTGTGGAGGCGGTGGTCACAGGCGATGGCGGTGATGATGAGTGCGTTTCCCAGGAGGGCAGCCAGGTAGATGCCCAGGAAGAGCCCGAAGTGCAAGAGCTGCAGCTCCCGTGTGTCTGCGAATGCCAGGAGGAGGAACTGGGTGATGGAGCTGCTGTTGGACATTTGCTTCCTCTGCGCACTGGAACCTGTCCAAGGAAGAAAAGGCAGTGACAAGTTACGGTGGACGTCTCAGAGCAAAACGTACTCCAGTTCTCATGGAACCCTATGGAGCTGTGTGATGGAGCTGCTGTTGGACATTTGCTGCCTCTGGGCATGGAGACCCCTGCAAGGAAAAAAAGTCATTGACAAGTTATGGGAGACTTTTAGCAGCAAAACCAAAGCCTTTTCCTACAGACCCTTCCCTGCTACACGCCTTACCCCCTGTATTCCTTTTCTAGGAGAGCTTCCTTCAGCTCCATGGCTGAAGCTCTGCTACCGTGCTGGTTGAACGTGCCATGAGGAGCTGGGCCTCTGCCCACTGGTGCCGAGGAGTCAGCCCTGCTCTGCAGCAGAGAGTTCACAGGAACGCTGGAAGCAGGGGCCAGTCCTGGTGTTTGACTTTGTCAGATAAAACCATGCCCAATGCACAAGGGTGTGCCAGTACCTGCACTCCCTCTTCGAAGGAGTGAGGGAGGCAGAGGCCAACTGAGAGCTTTTTTGAAAAAAAAATTCCCTCCGTCCCATTGTGGGATGTCAGAAACCCTCAGTATTCCTGCTGCACTCAGGGAGAGCAGAGTGAATCCTGCAAGGCAAGAGGATTGCCTGTGGCTTAGTACAGAGCAAGGGGAGCTGGGCTGTCCCTCAGCCCCTGACACACTGGGCTTGCGCCTTTCTGAGATGGAGGGCGATCACACGCCCTCAATGTTTCCCTGAAACGTCAGCAGAACCTGCTGAGAGCAGAGGGATCCACTGCAGACAACTAAATGTCTCACCCTTTCTCAACGTCTCAGCAACCACTTCCAGCCCAGGACACACAGGGCTCATTTCACCAACCCAACAGCATTTCCTTGGTCATAGCGTCTCTGCGCTTCTCCATGGGGCTTTCAGGTAACACAAAGATGCTATGGGACAGATTTGCATCCTGGAGGGCAGCTCACAGCTTGGAAGGACACCTCAAGGAGATACATCAGTTTTTTCACGATGTTATCTCACGAAGGGAAAACCAGCTGATTCCCCAGCCCCACAGGCTGCATTGTCCACAGCCGCACAGGCGAGAGGAAAGCTGGGACCCTTGTTCCCATGGACACACGTGCATGGGAGGACGCACAAGATCAATGTGTGACTCTGCAGCTGAAACTCCCATCCCCAGAGAGCCCGAGAGTGAGAACAAGAAAAGAGCAGCAATAACACAGACAAGTGGAGAAACAAGGGAAACTGCAGCGAGGGTCTGGCTGAAGGAGGCCAGGGCAGAGGCAGCCGGGTGCTCGGGACAGCATCACCCGTACCCAGCTGTGCCTGTCACCTCCCAGACACCGACACTGCCGGGCAGTCGCTCTCAGCCCCGCTGCTCCGCAGGGAGAATGGGGCAGGTGGCTGGAGAGCTGCACCACGGCTCTGCTGGAGCTCCGGCTGCAGAGGAGGTGGTTCATGCCTTGGACCCCACAGCCCTGAGGGCAGAGGCTTTGGTGGGAGGGGAGGCACGGGGGGGCTTGCTCAAGGGAAGGGGTCTGCATTGGAGGGGATCGTACGGAGTTTGCGGAATTCTCCCTCCCACAACATTTCTGGTTTAAGTTTCCTCTCGTTCCCTGGTCATATCCTTGCTGCCTGGACATTTTCCTCCTGGGAAGTGTCTCCCTGTGCCGTGTCTTTCCCTGTCAGCACTCACAGAGCCCATCCCAACCTCTGTGCACTCACCTTGGCCCTACAGACACCTGCCTGTTTGCAGGGCAGGGGCTGGGTTCATGTTCCTGTTTGCAGGTGCAAAAGGGCAGGTCAGAGCAACCCTGATGGTCCAGCAGAGGTGATGCTGGTGCTCTCCATGGGCAGAGGAGCGGCTGAAGGCCCCTTAGGAGGCTTCTTTTAGACCAACTGATGCCTCAAAGTTGCAGCTCAGGAATCACAGTGACTTCTGCAAACTCGAGAGATCCTTACACATTCATCCCTTTTTCCACCTCTCTCCCCGCACCCCCCGGATAAGAAACTGGAAACACAACCTGAGGAAATAGTTCCCTTGGAAGCGTGTAGGGGTGATCTGGAGCTGTGAGCAGCCCTGACCAACTCAACACCGTCTTGACAGCAGAAGGACCCTCTCCTGCTTCTCCCCAGAGCTTCTCCCCACACCGCTGTGGGAACAACCTGGGCAGACTGAGTGTTGACCCTGGCAAGAGACAAAGTCCCTGCGCTGGCACACAGCCCCCTGCGGTGCAGAGACCCTGCTCTGAAGGACAGCCCTGAGTACTCCTGGCTGCACACCCGGCTTCACACTCTGCAGCCTCCCCCAGGGGAAGGCAGCCGACATGCCCTGGCCGGCTGAGGGTGCAGCAGGGAAGCCGTGCTCCAAAGCACGTCCTTGTTCTACGCGGGGGAAACTGAGAGTCCTCCTGACAGATCCCATGGGCTGTGGGATGTGCCAGCTTTAGGAGGTCTTTCCAGGAACTGCAGCTGCATTGCCCTGCAGCCAGAGACTTACCGTGTCAAGGGCTGTGAAGATTTCTCTCCAGGCGAGCTCTCATCTGTCCTCCCACCCCAGGCTGCCTTTAGCCTCTGTCTTGCTTCCCTCCTCTCCCCTCGGTGCCTGCAGGCAGTGCCCTCAGCCCTGCTGCACTTGGCAGAGGAGCTGCTCCTGGGCAGAGCTGTCTCTCTGCCGCGCTGCCCCATGGCCAGGAGCTCCCTCCATCCCAGGAGCCCGGCCCAGCTCAGCAGCAGAGCAACAGCCCAAGGCAGTACCTTTTCTGCCCCCTCTGGAATCCCTTGAGGTGTCCCTGGGGCTGCAGGGGAACCTGCTGATGCAATCCCTGATGTTCTCTCTCTCAGCTGGATAGAGACACTCCTTTCCAGAAGTGTCATTTCCCTGCTGAGAGACAGAGTTAGCTCTAAATATCAACTTTCCTTGGCCCATCATTAGACAGGACAGCCAGACGGGGACAGACAGGCATCTCCTTTACCCCTGCTGAGGGAAGGGATTCAGCTGAGGGAATCGAGGCATCTCATCCTGCGTTTCTATTCCTAGCATTTGATGGAGACTCAGCTCCCTTCCATGCCTGCTAGAAGCCCACAGGAGATGGGATTCCTCTTTCCTCAGGTGTTGAGCTGTGCACAAAATAGGCACCTGCATGGGAGCCTCTTTTCTCCACTCCCACGCTAAGTAATGGAGATGGAGGGCGGGAGTGAAATGTTCAGATGCAAATGCCTGGGAACATTCCAGTTGCCAGAGGTGGTGCAAGGTACACGCAGGAAACTGCAAGCTGTAATGGGGACGGTGATAGAGACGGGGAAACATCTCGGGGATCGTACATGAGCCTGGTGGGAAATCCTTTAGCCAAGTGAAATGACAGCTGATGCCCAAATAAAAGGAACCTTTTCCTACTCCTGATGTTCATGGCAGTTCACAGAGGTGTTCATATGAATGGACTGCAGTCATGTCCTGTAGGGAGAGCAAGGTCTCTCTCTTTTCCACCAGCTGAATTTACTCAATCTCCAGTGACTACAATGGCATTTGTCCCAAGTTCAGCCCCTCATTGCCTAACAGAATTCAGGGCAGCTACTCAATGTTCCAGTCCAGGCCCACAGAGCTCTAGGAGATGCCAGGACGGGCAGGGACTGCACAGGACCTACAGGAAAGCCATTCCCATTAGGGCGGGTGTGTCACAGATGCCCCAGACTGCATCATAGAATCACAGAATCATTGAATGGTTCGGCTTGGAAAGATCCTTAAAGATCATCAAGTTCCAGCCCCCTGCATTGGGCAGGGACACTTCCCGCAGACCAGGTTGCTCAAGTCTCCCCAGAGACCTTCTCCAGGCTGAACAACTCCAGCTCTCTCAGCGTGTCCTCACAGCAGAGGTGCTCCAGCCCTCTGATCATCTCCGTGGCCCTCTGCTGGACCCGTTCCAACAGGTCCACGTCCATCCTCTGCTGAGGACTCTAGAGATGGATGCAGTACTCCAGGTGGGGTCTCACCAGAGCGGAGCAGAGGGGCAGAATCCCCCCTCCTTTCCCCGCTGGCCAGGCTGCTGGGGATGTAGCCCAGGATGTGGTTGGCTTTCTGGGCTGCCAGTGCACATTGACGGCTCATGTTGAGCTTCTTGTCCACCAACACCCCCAGGTCCTTCTCCTCAGGGCTGCTCTCAATCCATTCTCTGTCCAACCTGTATTTGTGCCTGGGATTGCCATGTCCCGGATGCAGGACCTTGCACTTGGTCTAGGTGAACTTCATGAGGTTCACACGGTTCCCACCTCTCCAGGCTGTCCAGGTCCCTCTGGATGGCATTCCTTCCCTCCAGCCTGTTGACTGCGCCACCCAGCTTGGTGTTGTCGGCAAACTTGCTGAGGGTCCACTCTATCCCACTGTCCGTGTCTCCAACAAAGATGTTGAACAGTGCCGGTCCCAGTACTGACCCCTGAGGAACACCACTTGTCCACTACTTGGACATTGAGCCATTGACCACAACCCTTTGCGTGTGACCATCCAGCCAATTCCTTAACCACCGAGTGGTCCATCCATCCGATCCGTGTCTCCCCAATTTAGAGACCAGGATGTCATGCGGGACGGTGTCAAACACTGCACAAGTCCAGGTAGATGACGTCTGTTGCTCTCCCCTTATCTACCAATGCTGTAGCGCCATCACAGAAGGCCACCAAATTTGTCAGGCATGACTTGCGTTTTGTGAAGCCGTGTTGGCTGTCACCAGTCACGCCCTTATTTTCCATGTGCCTTAGCATCTTCCTTGCCATCTCCAGAGCTCATGGTGAGCAATACTGGCCATAACAGGACTTTTTTACCCTCTCTCAGGAAATGGTTGGGTTTTTATGATTGTCTGTGCAGAAAGAGCAGTTCCAGTAAGAACCAGGTGAGCTCCCCCCATGCCTGTGGCTTCCTGGCACAGAGACTGTCCTGAGAAGGGGATCCAGGCTCTGCCACTCTCTGGAGAGGGTGTCTAATGAGCAATGTCCGTGGCACCAGGGGACACAAAGAGAGACTTTTGCGAGACCAGCCTTCATCTGAAACACTTCAGATTCGTCCTTGTGGACTGGCTGTCATGCTGTATATTGAAATACTGATGCCATTGGCATTGCCCAGGGGGGCTACCTCAGACGCAGGTTGCTCTGCTGCAGATATTTGTATTTAGGCAGGGGAATGCTTTTGTTGATTTAATGTTTTTTGTTCTTGTAGATGCTGATATTCTTAGGGAAATCACAGTAACTCTTGAAGGGTAATGGAAGGATTACCACCTCAGCGACCCTCCTGTGAGCTGGTTCCTGTTTGCCATTGTCTCACTGTCACTGGGCAGGGTGTGGTGTAAAAGGTGCTGAGCAGAGGAGGACAATCACTTCTTCTGGCTGTGCTCCTGCTCACGCAGCCCCGGACACTCTTGGCCGCCTTTGCTGATGGCTCATGTTTTGTCTGATGAAGCTCAAGGATCTCCAGGGCCATTTCCACCAAGCTGCTGCCCAGCCACGCAGCCCCTGGCCTCTGTCACTGCGGCCTGTAATTCCCCTGCGCAGTCCTGAGGCCTTTTTAGAAGATGTGTGCCAGGTTTGCTTTTTGCTTTCTCCCGTCGTGATGACCTTCCCAAATGGATCAGAGCAGCCCTGCTCTGACATCAGCCTGGTCTCTCAGCATCCTGGGATTCAACCTCTCTGGTCCAACAGCCTATTAAGGGATGACCATGCACTGCTGGATTTCACATGGTGTTCTACCTCTTAGGCACATGGAACTGGGAGGCCTTACCGGTGAAGAAAAAGGCCAAGAGTACCTCAGCCCTACCCACACCTACTTTTAGCAAATTCAGCAGTGGCCACACAGTCTCTTTGTTTCTTCTTTAACTGTTTCTGGAGTAGGAACAGCTCATCCTTGTGCCCTTGAACTCCCTCTCAAGTGTTCTTACTCTGTGGGAGCTCTGGTGTTCACAAATCCAACTGCATTTCTGAATTCCCCCTTTGTTTTTGATCATTGCATCCACATCTCGCATGGTTCCTATTTTCTATGGAACTTCCCTTTGAGTTTCTTGTTTCCCGAAGCTTCTCTCCTGATACCTCTGCTTGTTGTCCTGAGTATTGGTGTGACCACACTCTCGTACTTGAAAGACTCTGCCCTTGCAGACCAGCTCTACTGAGCTCTGCTGCCCCTCACTGCTGCTCACATGGGCTCCCCTACTCAAAGTCGCAAGACGTGGCCAAAGTCTGCTCCTCTCAGGTCTGGCATCTGCGCTCTTCTCCTTCCCCTTGGGAGGTGAGACCCCCACAATTTCACGGTCAAAACACTTCAAGGTCACACCGGTGTCCACCTCTTCCTTCTTTGAGAGTAACAGATGCAGATGAGCATCACCATTTTTGGCCAATCTGGCACCTGTGTCCCAAGCTGTGCCTTGACCAAGATCCTCCAAGAAACTCCAGGACAGTTTGCATGCTGCTGTGGTCCCCTTCCAGTGAATGCCAGAGTCATTTCAGCCAGCAAAGGGAGTTTAATAGACTCTTCACCACCCACGGCAATGTCACCCTTACCAGCCTCTCCTCTGACCATCAGCCACAAAGGTTCATTCAACTTGTTCGTCCCATAGAGGAGCTCCACACATCTGAGCAGCTCCTTCACACTGAGGGCACCTCCCTCCTGACCTTGCTGGCCTCCTGATCATCCTGAACCCCCCATCACAGCCCCCAGGCATGTGAGCTGTCCCAACACCCCTCCAGCTGTTATTCCCTCCAAGTGGAAGGAAGAGGTTGCACACACAGCTCCAGCTCCTCCTCTCTGTGCCCCAGGCTGAGGGCATTGGGGCACGTCTGGGCAGCAGCACCTCAGCTGGGCTGAGAGCAGACTTGCAGAGGGAAAACCTGCTTCCAGCCCATAAGACCTCAAATGTGCAAAGGCTCTGCTTCAGAGCAGAGACATGCTGGAGCGGAGGGCAGATGGCAGTGTGAAGCAGAAATCACATGCCCACAAAGAGAGCAAACCCTGCTCGCCCCAAGGCCAAAGAGAAAGAGCTGGTGTGTGCCCTTGGAGCAGGAGAGGGCTTTGCTGTCTGTTGTGTCTCTGCAGCCCCGAGGGCCTGTGCGGGAGGTGAATCTTATCTCAGGAAGGAAGGGATGATGTTGAAAACGTCCTTGGTGTGGACACCGTGTGATTCAGACCCACTGTAGAAATCATTGGCCTGACCCAGGGTTGTATCATCAAGGGGATGCTTGAACGCTGGAGGAGAGAAGAACTGGAAGAGTTTGAGGGTGAAGGAAGACGAGTGGAGACCCTGGTGTGATGTGCTGGGTGTTCATGCCCTGCCCAGCATCTACTGGATAGAGAAGGGACAGCCCTTGCGTCACTGCAGTGGCGGGATTCAGTCGCTGGCCCAAAGGCCCCGACTCTGTCTGAGATGCCCTGGGTGATGGCCGCCACACAGCTGGTCTGAACGGGGATGGGGTTCCTGTGCTGTCCATGGCAGGTGCAGGCAGTTGTGCTGCAGAGCCCTGGCACCTCCCACAGCACCACAGGCCTGATACCACGAGGTCAGCCGAATCCCTCTCTGCGCTGCCCCGAACATAAGGACAGTCACAGGTTCACTTCTCCTACATGTGGGCACCTTTTGTTGTTTAAATGTCGCCCAAGGGATTTCCCACTAACCTCCAAGAAGATGCCCCCAGATGCTGCCCCGTCTCTAAGAATTGCTCCACTAGAGCTTGCAGTTCCCAGCTGCATCTTGGTCACCGCTGGCACCAAATATGTCCCCAGGTGTCTGTGTCTGAACATCTGACTCCTGCCCTCCATCTCCATTCAGTACCAGGGGACCTGAGACAAGGAGCTCACAGGCAGGACCTGATTTTGTGCACATCTGAATGGAGGCAAGAGGAATCCCACCTCGTGGGGGTTTGTGGTGTGCCAGGGATGGAGCTGACTCCTCTCTTAGCTCTAGGGACTACAAACCCAGGATGAGAAGCCTCCGTTGACTCAGCGGAATCCCTTCCCTGAGAAGAGATTGAAGGAGATTCCTCTCTGGCATTGTCTGGGTGTCCTGTCTGAAACCACAACAGAACAGGTATTCTTGGACCTCAATCTGTCTGTGATTGAGAAATGCTACTGCTGGAAAGAAGTGTCTCTCCAGAGCTAAGAGAGGCAAAATCAGTGGTGATTTCAGCCTACTTCACAACAGTTTCCCCTGGAGCCCCAGGGACACCTCAAGGAATTCCAGAGGGGCAGAAAAAGTGCTGCCTTGGGCTGTTGCTCTGCTGCTGAGCTGGGCCGGGCTCCTGGGATGGAGGGAGCTCCTGGCCATGGGGCAGCGCGGCAGAGAGACAGCTCTGCCCAGGAGCAGCTCCTCTGCCAAGGGCTGAGGGCACTGCCTGCAGGCACCGAGGGGAGTGAGGTACAGAGAGGATAGAGGCAGCTGGGAGTCGGGGGACGGTTCTGAGCTTGCTCATGGGGAGATCTTCACATCTCTTGACACAGAAAGTCTCTGGCAACCGGCAAATTACGATAAGAATCCTAGATGGATCTTCTAGAGCTGACACATTGTATGACTGCTAGGACCTCTCAGGACGGCTCTCCTGGCTTCTCTGGTGTGGAGAAGGAGGACGTGCTGCAGAGCAGTGTTTCCCTTCTGCACCATCACAGGGACAAGGATTGAAGGCTGCCTTCTGCTGGGGACAGCCGAGAGGGTGTGAAGCTGGGAGTGCGTCCAGGGGTGCCCAGGGCTGTCCTGCAGAGCAGGGTCCCTGCACCCCAGGGGTCTGTGTGCCAGGACAGGGACTTTGCTGCCTGCCAGGGTCAGCTCTCAGCCTACCCAGAGATCTCCCCATGGAGCATCTGTGGGGAGAAGCTGGAGTGGAAGGAGTGACCACTGTCAGTAAAAGATCCTACTGCATTCACGAGGGATATCAGGGATGTCCTACTGCATGGGACAGGGCTGCTGAGAGCTCCAGATCACCCCCAGGACATTGGCAGAGGCAGCGTTTCAAGAGGAAGGGCAAGGCAGGGGCTCCATTAAAGACGAAGACTTTTCATTTTTCTGTGCTGTCAGCTTTCTCCCAAGGGAAAAGGGAAAGGAGCTCTCACTGAACTGAGGGATCAGCAGATCTGCCAGAAACCTCATACCGTGCCTTCCCCCACTCCTCTCCCTACAGACAGCAGCAGCATCACCTTTGCCTGCAGCATCAGGCTTTACCTCATCTACTGCTCAGGACCCACAAACAGGGAGATGTCCCTGGGCAGTGCCCTGCTGCCAGGAGGGGTCTGCAGGGCAGAGCTGAGCACAGGGTGGGTGGGGGGGCTCTGGGAGCAGTGACAGGGAGAGACCTGGGGACAGAGAGACAGCTCCCAGCAGGGACAGCCCCAGGCGGCAGAGAGCCAGGCCACCCCTCTGCATCCCTCTCTGCTCAGCTGCACAGGGAAAGGGACAACAGACGGGAGAAATGGACTTGGAACCTGGACTCTCCCACACTCACAAAAGGCCGTTTTCTTCCTCAAGGATGGTGTCAGGGAGACCATTCTCCCACGGAGAGAGGTGTAAGCACAGGACACCTGGGTGGTGACCAGCAGGTACTGGTGTGCAGAGCAGCTCTCCTGGCTCTGCCCCAGGGCACAGAGAGCCCTTTTGTCCCCCAGGGATCAGCAGTGTTCAGGCTAAAGGAAATGGGAAGGAGAGGGATTTCTACCCCTGCAAAGGACGTTCCCTCATTCAGCAGCAGAAACTTGTTTTCTGAAAAAGGAGCAGAATGAAATTATTCCAAAGAAAGAAAAGTGATTTTGGGGGGATTTTTGGGGAAAGAGCATGGGATGGGATTAAGGAAGTCTTCATTAGTTTTTCAATATTGTCTCCTCTTTCAACGTTGCCCCATGGCCAGAGAAAACAAATGTCCAACAGCAGCTCCATCACCCAGTTCCTCCTCCTGGCATTCGCAGACACACGGGAGCTGCAGCTCTTGCACTTCGGGCTCTTCCTGGGCATCTACCTGGCTGCCCTCCTGGGAAACGCACTCATCATCACCGCCATCGCCTGTGACCACCGCCTCCACACCCCCATGTACTTCTTCCTCCTCAACCTCTCCGTTCTTGACCTGGGATCCATCTCCACCACTGTCCCCAAAGCCATGGCCAATTCTCTCTGGGACACTAGGGCCATCTCCTACCGGGGGTGTGCTGCCCAGATATTTCTTTTTCTCTTTTTGATGTCATCAGAATATTTTCTTCTCACTGTCATGTCCTATGACCGCTACGTTGCCATCTGCCAACCCCTGCACTACGGGACCCTCCTGGGCAGCAGAGCTTGTGTCCACATGGCAGCAGCTGCCTGGGGCAGTGGGTTTCTCAGTGCTCTCCTGCATACGGCCAATACATTTTCCCTACCCCTCTGTCAGGCAATGTCCTGGACCAGTTCTTCTGTGAAATCCCCCAGATCCTCAAGCTCTCCTGCTCACACTCCTACCTCAGGGAAGTTGTTCTTATTGTGGTTAGTTCCTTGTTTGGTTTGGTTTGTTTTGTTTTCATCATGTTGTCCTATGTGCAGATCTTCAGGGCTGTGCTGAGGATCCCCTCTGAGCAGGGACGGCACAAAGCCTTTTCCACGTGCCTCCCTCACCTGGCCGTGGTCTCCCTGTTTATCAGCACTGTCTTCTTTGCCCACCTGAAGCCCCCCTCTATCTCCTCCCCATCCCTGGATCTGGTGGTGTCATTTCTGTACTCGGTGGTGCCTCCAGCAGTGAACCCCCTCATCTACAGCATGAGGAACAAGGAGCTCAAAGGTGCAGTGTGGAAACTGATGACCAGATGATTTTCTGAAACAATAAGCTGTCTTCTTCTACAAATCACTGTTAACGTAACTCATTATATGTCAAGCTCATGTACTGTAATTTATGTTAGTTTTAATTCTGTGTTTAGGCCTTTGTTTGGCTTTTGTTGTTTTTTTCTTTTTTGCTTTACTTTCTATAATGTTTTCTACCAAGAAAACCAACTTGTTTTGCTGTTTCGAATTATGCATTTTTCCAAATTTGTGAAATCTACATACTGTATAAATGAGGACCTGCTCTCTCTGTGTATTAAAATAAAATATAGAACCATCCAGCAACCTGTTGCCCAAAATCCTTCCTCTCAGGCTTTCTCTGGAGCTGCAGGGCAATGCCTGTGAGCAGAGGTGGAGGGGAAAGAGTCCGAGCACAGCAGCTCTGTCAGCGAGCACCAACCTTGGTCTTTTCCAATTTGTTCTCTTTCCACACCCACACTTGCCTTCTGAGCCCTTGCCTTGCTATGGAGCCCGAGTGCTCTGGCAGCTCATCCTCCTGCTGTGGGGCAGCCCTGGACCACAGGTCAGGACAGGCACTGGGCAATTCCCTTCCAGAGCTGAACTCCCTAACAGCACCTCCATCATATCAGAGACTCCTCAGGGCAGGGCATGAAGTCATAGTTCTTTTTATAAAGTTGGCATTTCCTTTTCCCAGGAAAGTGCCCCACATTTGAAAACACAAGTGCAGAGCTTAACCGTGTGAGTGTGCAAGGCGTGGGCACACAACAGAGTCCTTGCACAGCCAGGCATCCTAGGAAAGACAGGAAGGACCAGCAGAGCAGGTTCTTCTCTGGTCCTGTGAGTGCTGGACACCCCAAGGAAGCTTCCCCAGGGTAATTGTCACACACCCTGCCAGTAACAACCACCATTTCTGGCTCTGGCCTCTTATCCCAGCTTGGGGAGGCTGGTTGTCCCTCTAAAGAATCATAGAGTTTTCTAGATTGGATGGGACCTTTCAGATCATCGAGTCCAAGCATAAACCTAACCCTGACAAAAACAACCACTAAACCATGTCATTAAGCACCACGTCTTTTAAATACTTCCAGGGATGACAATTCCACCACTTCCCTGGGCAGCCTGTTCCAGTGCTTGATAACCCTTTCAGTGCAGAAAGTTTTCCTGATATCCAATCTGAACCTCCTCTGGTGTCACTTGAGGCCATTTCCTCTTGTCCTGAAGAAGTCCATGTTTGTATTGGACAGCTGAGATGTCCGCATGTACGTCGTGTGTGTGTGGTGAGATTAACTCCAGTGAGTACAAAGACCATCAGAAGTTCCTGGGAGTTCCTTGAAGGTCTGTGGGACAGACAGTTTCTTGAGATCCGTTCATTTTGAGGGTAACATCCTGGGAAAGCCGCTGGATGCAGCACAGGGATGGACTTCCTTGGACCGAGGTCCCTGTGTCCATTCCTCAGCCGTGGGGCATCTCCGAGAGGTGCAGAGCAGGAGACAGCCTGCAGGGCCGAGGGGCTGCAGCCTCTGGGGGTGGCCACCGGAGGCCAGGGAGTCTGCTGCAGGGCCTCTGCCGGTGCCAGGGAAGGACTCGTGTCTCTGAACAGCCCTGTCAGAGCCCTGACATTGCTGTGTGTGACGCCAGGAACAGCCCCCACCATCCCAAGGAGATTTCTCTCACTTGCCCTCTCTCACCTCTCTCACCAGACCGGCCTGGCTGAACAGAGAGCTCTGGTCACAACTCAGGGAGAAAAGGAGAGTTTGTGGCCTTTGGAAGAAAGGGCAGGGACCTCATGGTGACTACAAAGATCTTGTGAGGCTCTGTGGGGAGAAATTTATAAGGGCCAGAGTCCCACTAGAACTAGAACCCACTAGAAGAAAGGCCCACAAGAGTTTTATCTGGCTTCATATGTTAAGGACAATGAATAGGTTTCTATAAATACATCAGCAGTAAAAGGAGAACTAACGATAATCTCCATCCTTTATTAGACAGGAAGGGGAAACACAGTGACCATGGATGAGGGAAATGCTGAAGTACTTAACGCCTTCTTGGCCTCAGACTTTAGTAGTAGGAGCAGTGGTCTCCTGAGTACCACTCCCCCTGATCTAGTGGACAGGGACGGGGAGCAGAATGAGTCCCCCATAATTCAAGGGGAAAAGGTGAGTGACCTAACACAGCACTTAGACACACATGTCTGGGGGGCCGGATGGGATCCAGCCGAGGGTACTGAGGGAGCTTGTCGGTGTTCTCACCAAGCCACTCTCCATCCTTTACCAGAAGTCCTGGCAAAATGGGGAGCTCCCAGGTGACTGGAGGTTTGCAAATGGGACATCCATCCAGAGGGCAACAAAGAGGGTTCGGGGAACTACAGGCCTGTCATTCTGACCTCGGTACCTGGAAAGGTTACGGAACAGATCATCCTGAGTGCCAGGACACGTCATGGCACTGTGGAATTTGGATAATGAGGGCTCTGTGCTCAAAGAACGATTAAGACTGGCCTTGCCATCTCTTGTGTCCCCTGGAGGAGTGGAGACTCGCCTGGCTCTGAGGGGATGCGGATCAGGAGGGAGCCCTGTGGAGGCAGGACAGCCCTGCTTTTGGTCAGCAAAGACAAGAAGATAACAGGAACCGTTGCAGGTCTTTGCTTCTTCAAAGGGCCGTCATGTCCAATGAGTGACCTTTGCCTCATTGCCTGTGAAATGCATATTAAAGTTGACCCCCCTGCATGCGCTAATGAGGATTATAGACATCATGTGAAACATATATGACCGTAGCACTCATCTCTGCACCCAAATCATACTACACGTCACCTGGTGGAGGGAAACCTCATAATTTTGGAAATAAAAAGACAGAGAAAATGACTGCTAAACTGGGAGAGAAGAACCTCGACACCTGAGGGACCGGTCGAGGGGCTGCATTCTCTCCCTCCACCCCAGGCAGGGACGCCTTCCTGGGTCAGCGCTGCGCCTTTCACCCTCTGGTGAATGTTACCCTGAGCTGTTGTGTTATTACTATTTTTACCAGCAATATTAACCTCCATTAGTAGCGCTATTGTAGTTAGTGAATTTATCAACGCCAATCTCAAATCTGTTCTGAGGTTCTCAATAAAATAAATCATTATGATTGATTGTGAATCTGACTCACTGCAAGTCCTTTGCTGGGACTCTGACAGACAAAACTAAAACTACATTCCTTTTGACACGACAGGCACGAACAGGACAACCAGGCGATCAGGCCCAGTCAGCATGGGCTTGTGAAAGGGAAGTCCTGCTTGACAAACCTGATCTCCTTCTATGACCAGGTGATCCGCTTGGTGGGTGAGGGAAAGGCTGTGGATGTTGTTTCCCTGGACTGTAGTGAAGTCTTTGACAACATTTCCGACAGCATTCTCCTGGAGAAACTGGCTGCCCATGGTTTACATGTCTTTTACTGGCAAAAAATCTGCCTGGAGGCCTTGCCCAAAGAGTGGTGACGAATGGAGTTCAATCCAGTTGGTGGCTGGCCACGAGTGGTGCTCCCCAGGGCTCAGTACTGGGGCCTGTTCTCTTTAACATCTTCATCAATGATCTGGAGAAGGTGATCGAGTGCATCTTCAGTAAGTTCATAGAGGACACCCATTTGGGTGGGAGTGTTGATCTGCTGGAGGGTAGGATAGCTCCCCAGAGGGATCTGGATGGGCTGGATCGATGGGCTGAGGCCAACGGGATCAACAAGGCCAACTGCTGGGCCCTGCCCTTGTGTCACACCAATCCCATGCAGCACTACAGGCTGGGGGAAGAGTGGCTGGAGCTGCCGGGCAGAAAAGGACCTGGGGATGTTGGTCGACTGTCAGCTGAATATGAGCCAGCAGCGTGCCCAGGTGGCCAAGACTCCCTCAGCATTTCCCCTTGGATTATGGGGGCTTCATTCTTCTCCCCACCCCTATCTACTATCGCAGGGGTCTGGGTACTCAGGGAACAACTGGTCCTACTACTATAGGCTGAGGCAATTAAGGTATTAAGTACCTCAGCCTTTTCCTCATCCTTGGTCACTATCTTACCGCCCCATCTAATAAAGGATGGAGAGTCTCCTTAGTCCTCCTTTTCTTGCTAATGTCTTTGTAAAAACTCTCTTTATTGTGCTTAACGTCCAAACAGTCCTGGTTGTTTATGCTCACGTGACTGATTTCTGACCAGAAAGGTGCACGGTGTTATTTTTTATTTTTTATTTATTTTTTACGTTTGAAAAAAATATACAAGCACATTTTCATCATCTGAATCATCGGAGCACGTTTAAGAAATGGCCGAGTTTCCCACCATGACAGAATTTCCTGGGAGTGTACTAATGGCAGAAGAAATACTGATCTTCCCCTGTATTTGTATTACCACTACTCTGTTAATTACTTCATCGACCTCGTTACTCAGGTGTTTCCACCTCTCCTGGTTCAATGGCCATGTCTAAGGACATCTTTTCAGCAGACTACCTGGACGCCTGCCCTTCCCATTGCTCTCGGGTTTCTCCTCTGCTTACTCTTTGGCCAGTCAGATGCCTCTCCACTCTCTGCTTTCTGCTTTGAGGTTCAGGGAGTTAGAAACCTGCCCCATCGTTCAGAAGTCTCTTTAACTCTTTAGTCAACACCTTCCTTGTGTTTATATCTATCCTTTCTTACCTCTCTGTCTAAAAATGTTCTTGTCTGGACACCCCTTGTGAAAGCTGGATGACAGGAGATGCTGCTTAGACTTTGCCTACATGTGAGGAGAGAGTTCTATAGTTTATTAAATTACATCAAGTTTAACTTTTCTTTGTCGGCAATGAAGAGAAACCTTTCTGTGCCGTTGTGCAGACCGGTCTCTAAGGAAAGCAGGTGGGAGCTGGTGGAAAGGAGCTGTACCATCCAGCTGCAGAGTGCGGTGGAGAAGCCTGATGCGAGGAAAAGGGATGCAAGTGCGAAGTGGCCGAGGAGGGAACTGGTGGGCTTGAGGAGGTGAGGAGTGAGGTTGTCCATACAGTGTTGGACCTAAAGGGACTGCTTCTCCTGCCTGTACAGGTGTCTGCAGGAGACCCGCTGGATCAATACCTGTTGGAGAATGCTGTTCTCACTTCTTCTATAAACTAAAACAAGATAGAAAATACCCTTGAAAGAAAGAATCCTCCTTTATGAGATCTTCACGTAAAGCTTCATATTAGGTACCCAACTGAAACCTCTCCAATTAGTTGTACAAGTCCTAAGGCCTTAAAGAAAATTACAGGCAGAGACACAGCTCATTAGGGCTTTCTGTATCTTAATGAGCCCCATGGCATATTTGGTGCTGGGTCCATGAACCTCAGATGCCAAGAGGAGATTGAAGAAACCTCTCAAGAAATCAAAGTCAGAAGCAAACCCCAAAGTACCTTGAAGTATAAACAGGCCCCTGCGAGGGCCATTCCTGACAAAGCCTCCCCAGGGACTCGTTAGAGCAGATCACAGGAGGCCATGATGGCAGGAAGGCAAAGGTGCTGTGCAGGCAGCTCAGGTGCTGAGAAACCCCTGGCTTTGTTTGATGAAGCAGAAAGGCCAAGCCCTGACCCCCAGACCCTGGGAAGGCAGATCCTGACCCTTTTGTGTGGGTTAAGGTTCTTCCTGAGGACGTGGGGAGTGCAATGCCAAAGACAGGACAATGGTACGACACCTCCCGGCCTCCCTGGGAGGGTTGCAAGGAGGCAACGATGCCCCATTGCCATGAGGATGATGTGTGTCTTCTTAGGCCTTTGTGGCCAGGCCATCAGCCATAGCCAAGGGGGCAAAGACCTGGGTCCTGCCAGGGCCTTTCAGCCCTGACAGCGCCCCTGGCCATCTGCACCACAGGCTGTCCTACACTGTCCCATGCCTGTGCCTGTTTCCCTGCAGGCTGCAGACACCCAATGTACTTCCCCGTCTTGTTCTCACGCCAGCATGTCCCTATCTGTACCGGTGTCTCTCCTTCCTCACCAGATGTTCTTTGAAACACAAAGCCATGGGCTGGTCCAGACTCCCTCTCAGGGACTTTTTGCATCACAGCACCACCCTCAGAATGACATTTCTTCATCCTCGGGTGCACTTTGGACGTCCAAAGCTGCAGTGTCTGATGATTTTCCTTTGCCATCCCATTTCCCACTGTCAAAAATGGTGCCATCATCTTGAAAAGAAATGTTCAAACTGTCTTGAGCTACTGCTATTCTTCCCTCAGCCTCCACTTCACTGGGCTAAGTAGCCCAGGTCTCTCAGCCCCTCCACACACGGCCCCTAACCCCATATTGGCAGATGTGACCATTCCTTCCAATTCCTCCAGAACAGGGAGTCAACCTCCCTGTGGCACACCGCTCCTGATGTGGCCGCACTCCTGCTGAGTCAGGACGGACAAGCACTCCCCATTGCCTGGTGGCCATTCTCCTCCCCACGTGCTCATGGCCATATTCCTGTTGAGCCCCATTGGCTGCTCTGGCCGACCTTGGGATGCCCTGGAAGGAGGTTCTTGGGACAGTTTCCCCTGTCTGTCCATGCAGCAACAAGCCAGGCTGGATCTTTGGAGTGAGGGACTCTTCCTGAGGGCTCCCATGGGCATGGGGATGGTCTACAGTTTCCCAAGTCTCTGTATGCTGCCTTTTCTGGTGGGGGACCACAGAGGCTGCCAGCCTTGCAGGGGACCCAGGAGAGGTCTTCCTGTGGTCACAGCTGGACCCCAGTCCTCCAGCTCAGCCCCGCTGAAGAGCCTTGTCTAGGGGTGACTTTTGAGGTAAGTGCTGACACCCAGGGTGGGGAAGGTTGCCTGAAGAACATGTTCTGGGCACAAGGACTGAAGGATGGCAGCAAAGTGATGTGGCTTCCTTCAGTGCAAGCCCTGATACAGGGCCCCAGCCTTCCTTTCCATGACACCCTTCAGGAGGGATGATGGCACCAAGAGATGGCAAGTGGTGGACACCAATCCTTCTCCAGCCACCTCCCAGGCCTGGTGGAGCACCAGCACAGCAAGGACTCTGCACCGTGAGCGTCCTTTAGGGTACCCAAACTCTGGGTATTGTCTTGGAGCGGCTGAACACATTCATTTTTCTCTCCAAGGCTATTTCTAGCCGTGGTGGGCTCCTCTGATCTCTCGCCACCCCTCCTCTGGTCCAGCCTGGTGGCGCTGTGCTCCTCACAGGGCCCCACGCTGGCAGTGATGCTCCACAGAGCAAGTGGGCTGTGGGCCCTTGGAGTGACTCCACACTGGCTGTGCTGGTCAGGGAGGGAAGCAGAATCAGCTGGAGGGGCCGCACTGCCACTGAGCTCCTTCCCAGGGGTCTACAGCTGTGGAATGGGCTCAGAGCTTTCTTCATGACTCAGGATGTTTTCCCACGTGCACATTGACCCATCCATGGGCTTTTACTGAAGGACACACGAATCACTCTCCAGTCTCCTTTTGGAGGGTCCCACCGGCCTCCCCTGGGATGGCAGAGCCCTTGTTTGCTTGTGGATACTGTTACGGTTTGAGAAAACCCATAACAATTTATGGTCATTTAGACAATTATTCTCTCACCCAATGACCCCTCCACACCCAGAAAGGGGAATTGGGGAACAAAAAGAAACACGAGGGTTGAAATATAAATAGATTTAATAGGATAAGACTAAATAATTAACAATAATACTAAAGAACCAGTATCAATCCCGATACTAATCTAAGATATACAAGAATTATTCTCAGCCCATTCCATCAGCAGGAAGCTGTGCACTCCCAGCAGGAACAGCAAGGGTTGGACACTGCAAGGGCTGAGGCTTTGGGGGGAAGGGAAGGGCTCAGGGGTCCAGAACCGGGGCGAGGAGTTCTCTGGACCATGACCATCAAGGGAGAGAGAAACTACACAGCAAACTTTTCTAATTTATATTGAATGTGACGATCATGGTATGAAATAATCCTGTTGGCCAGCCCAGGCCAAATGCCCAGGCCTTGCTCCTCCTTGTGCCTGCACCTGGCAAGGCTCAAAAACACCGAGACCTTGAATCCCACAGACTCTGGCTGGCTATAAAGTAAATATTTTCATGAATTCAGACACTAGAGACTTCTAAAAGTGCAGTTTTCCCCAGCACTGTAAGAGAAGTTAGTCCTGTGACACCCAACCCAGGACAGATACTTAAAATTAGTGAGACCTGGGTCCAGCCCTCTCTCCCCAGAATGTCTCCCAGTGCCCTCTCCCCATAAACCCTCCGAGAACCAAGCTCAGCAGCAGCCATGGCGAGTGCAGTTCCTGGAGCCTGCTCCTGCCTTCAGCAGGAAGAAGAGCCCAGGCTTCAGGAGCTGCCCTTGGGAGAGCTGCCCTCTGATTACAGAGATGCTCCTCAGGAAGCCAGCTCTGACACCGTGATGGCACATTTACCAAAGGCCTCTGTATTGTTCAGCACAGTAGGATCATGCTTCTGGAGATGTGGAGCAAATACAGACATTCCTGTATGAACACGATGACCACAGATGAAAAAGAAATGAAGCACAAACCACCCTGAGAAAAGCTAAGAAGAGTCTGTGAGGAGAGATGGGCAGCTCTACTGCTGCTGGAGGTGAACCCATTGAATGAGTTTCTTCAAAGCTTCTTTGAGCTCCTGGTTCCTCATGCTGTAGATGAGGGGGTTCACAGCTGGAGGCACCACCGAGTACAGAAATGACGCTAAGAGGTCCCGGGATGGGGAAGAGATGGAGGGGGGCTCAGGTATGCAAACATGGCAGTGCTGATAAACAGGGAGACCACGGCCAGGTGAGGGAGGCACGTGGAAAAAGCTTTGTGCCGTCCCTGCTCAGAGGGGATCCTCAGCACGGCCCTGAAGATCTGCACATAGGACACCACAATGAAAACAAAACACCCAAATGCTAAACAGGCACTGACCACAAGAAGCCCAAGTTCCCTGAGGCAGGAGTGTGAGCAGGAGAGCTTGAGGATCTGGGGAACTTCACAGAAGAACTGGTCCAGGACATTGCCCTGGCAGAGGGGTAGGGAAAATGTATTGGCCGTGTGCAGGAGAGCATTGAGAAACCCACTGCCCCAGGCAGCTGCTGCCATGTGGACACAAGCTCTGCTGCCCAGGAGGGTCCTGTAGTGCAGGGGTTGGCAGATGGCAACGTAGTGGTCGTAGGACATGACAGTGAGAAGACAATACTCTGATTTGTGATAAAGAAGAAAAAGAACAAGCGCTGGGCAGCGCATCCCCAGTAGGAGATGGCCCTGGTATCCCACAGGGAATTGGCCATGGCTTTGGGGACAGTGGTGGAGATGGATGCCAGGTCAAGAATGGAGAGGTTGAGGAGGAAGAAGTACATGGGGGTGTGGAGGCGGTGGTCACAGGCGATGGCGGTGATGATGAGTGCGTTTCCCAGGAGGGCAGCCAGGTAGATGCCCAGGAAGAGCCCGAAGTGCAAGAGCTGCAGGTCCCGTGTGTCTGCGAATGCCAGGAGGAGGAACTGGGTGATGGAGCTGCTGTTGGACATTTGCTACCACTGGCTGTGGTTATCTGTTGAGAAGGAAAAAGCAGTACAAAGTTCAGCCTGACTTCTCTGAGCAAAACTGATTGCATGTCTCATTGCAACCCCCCACTCAGGCTCTCTCTTTTCAGGAAGACCTCTCTGCAGCTCCCTCACTTGAGCTCCAGCCTTTGCTGGATGAGGGTGCCTTTGGGAGCAGGGACTCTGGAATGGGAAACTGAGGAGTCCTGGCTGTGCCGCAGGGTGATCTCAAATTAAATGTACTTGTGATACATCGAAGAACTTTTTGTCTCTGTTCCCTGCAATTTTCCCGGCTGCAGAACTGAGCTGAGGGGATTTTGTTTTGTTTAATGTGTTCTAGATTCACCTGCCACGTTTAGGAGTGGGTTTGGATGCTTGAAATCCTTCCCATTTCTAATGCACTCCAAGTGAAATCCTGTGGGTCCCGAGCAGCAAAGGGACTGTCCCTTAGTGCAGAGAGAGGAGAGCTGCTCTGCCCATCGGTCCTGTTCTCAGCTGCCCTGTGTTGGCAGCTTGGACCTGGAGGAGGGTCACGCTCCGATGTCCCCCTAAAAAGAAAGAGGACGCTGCAGAGAGCAGAGGAATCCAGGTTCAAAGAGCAGATTCACAGACTCCTCGCCCTTTCTCATCTCTCCCCTCCCAGACTGGGACACAGAGGGATCACTGCAGTGGCCCATCTAACGCTGCCCAGCAGCATTTCCATGGCCTCAGCACCCAGATGTCTTCTCCATGGGCATCCTGGGCAGCACAGAGATACTCTGGGAGAGCTGTGCCCTTCTGGAGGGCACCCTGCAGCCCCACAGGACACCCCAGGGAAAAAGCTGAATGTCCTGAGCTGGCCTGGAGGAGACTTGGACACGTTTCTCCCCTAGACACGTCTGTAGAGCAGGACCCAAAGGATGGGAGTCTGAACAGGAGCTGAATCTGCCGCCCCCGACCCCCATCCCGGCACTGACTCAGGAAAGCCAATGGTGAGAACCAGGGCAGCACAGGCAGGAGGGGACGGCAGTGAAATGCCACAATGCTCCTGGCCAAGGGAGGAGGGACACACAAACAAGATGGAAATCAGGGGTTTGCCCTTTCCTGGGCTCTGGCTGCTGCAGGGGTGATGCGCAGCCAAGACCCCATGGGCCTGAGGACAGAGGCTCTGCCTGGGCTGGGAAAGGAGACCAGGGAGGAGCTGCTCAGGGGAAGGTGTCTGTGCTGCAGGGACAGCAGGGAGGTGCCCACATCCCCTTCCCCAGCGTTTCTGGCGGCAGCTCCCTCTCACTCCCTGCCCATGTCTCTGCTGCCAGGAGCCGTCTCCCTGTCCCCAGCTCAACTCCTGCCACTGCTCACAAACCCCATCCCACCCGCTGGGCGCCCACCTCTGCCTGCAAACACCTCCCAGGGGCATCTCTGCGTGTGCAGGGGCTAAAGAGCAGATCACGCAAAACCTGATGCGGCTGCAAAGGGGAAGATGCTGCTGAGTGAATGTGCTGCCTGAGAAGTCCCCTTAGAAATGTCACGAGGAAGAGCCTAACCTGTGAGAAGCCCTGACCCATGCAGCACTCTCTTGACAGCAGAGGCACCGTGCCCTCACCTGCTCGTCCCTACCCTACCGTTGTGGTGGTCACTCCTTCCACCCACAGCTTCTCCCCACACTCCCCGGGCAGGCTACAGCTGACCCTGGCAGCAGCAGAATCCCTTCCCAGCACACAGTGCCCTGGGGTGTAGGGTCCCTGCTCTGATGGACAGCCCTGGGCAGCCCTGTTTGCGCACCCGGCTTCACGCCTCTGATGCCCCAAGGCCTTCTCTGAAGCATGTCCTCCTCCTCCACACCAGAAAACCCAGCAGAACCTTCCTGACAGGTCCTATCAGTCGTGGCATGTGCCAGGTCTAGGAGACGCTTCCAGGAACTCAGCTGCATTGCCCTGCAGCCAGAGACTTACCGTGTCAAAGCCTGGGAAGATTTCTCCCCCTGGTGAGCTCTCACTCACCACCCCAGACTGCCTTTACCTCTCTCTCACATCTCTTGTCTCCCCTCGGTGCCTGCAGGCAGTGCCCTCAGCCCTGCTGCGCTTGGCAGAGGAGCTGCTCCTGGGCAGAGCTGTCTCTCTGCCACGCTGCCCCATGGCCAGGAGCTCCCTCCATCCCAGGAGCCCGGCCCAGCTCAGCAGCAGAGCAACAGCCCAAGGCATCGCTTCCTCTGGCCCCTCTGGGCTCCCTCAGAGATGTCCCTGGGGCTCCAGGGCAACTGACTCGGAAACCAACTGAAGTCATTAATGATGTTTATTCCTTCCGCTGGGGAGAGACACTTCTTTCCAGCAGTGGCATTTCCCCTCTCAGAGACAGAGTTAGGTCCAAGAATGACCTCTTCTTGAGGTCACTGTGAGACAGGACACCCAGGCAGTGAAAGGGAGGAATCTCCTCTACCTCCTGTACCCATGCAAACCACAGGTGGCATTTGAGGTGCCAGAGGTGGTCCAAGACACTTGCAGATAACTGATGGAAACACTCAGAAGGACTGGGCAGCACCTGGGCTCATCTCCTCCTCCTCACCACCTCCTCCCTTGGAGGCTGGTGGAGCATGCCTTTGGCCAGCTGAAGTGACAGCAGATGTCCCCATTTAGGGCCATGAAGCTGATCCTGCACATTGTGTCCAGGGCAGCCCATAGAGCTATTCCTCTGAGAGAATGGAGTCATTGCCATCAGGAGAGCTAAGTCTCTCTCTTCTCCACCAGCTGCATTTACCAGCTCTCCAGGGGCAGTGAGGGCAGGTTTCTCAGAGACACCCCTCCAAGGCCTCACCTAACTCAGGGCAGCTGCTCAATTTGGAGGTTGACTCCATCCTGTGCTGCTGCCTGAGGTGCCAGGGCTCTCCAGCACAGCAGCACGCAGCCAGCAGGGACAGCACAGGACTTGCAGGAACACCGTCCCCATTCAGAGCAGCCACATCGTCACATTAAAGCAACCGCAGGGGGTCAAGTCCTGTCCCTTCTCCATCCAGTAGATGCTGGCAGTGCTGCTCCCGCATCCTTTAGTCATCCCTTTGATGATGCAATCAAGGAACAGAGCAATGGTTTTCACAGTGTTGGATCACAGGTTGTCCGTAGCCAAGGACATTTTCAAGAGCACCTTGTCCTTCCTGGAGATCAGCTTCACCTGCACCACAGGCCCTCCAGGGCTGCAGAGACACCACAGGCAGCAAAGCCCTCTCCTGCCAGGGCCGTGCAGTCCAGCCCTGCGTCTCTCTGGTCCGAAGGGTTTGCTCTCCTCAGGGACATTTCATTTCCTCTTTACAGGTGTGGCTACTGCTGAATTTTGTCAGAGAAGGTGCAGATGTGTCTGAGGTCCTCTTTGTCCTCTTTGTCTTCAGCCATAAGGTCTCCCAGGCCTGTGTTCCTTGAAGCAGGACTCTGGAGGAGAACAACCAGCAGTGGATGTGGGGCAAGTCAGGGGTTACTTGAGCAAGCTCAGACATGAAGTGGTGGGGCAGGATCGAAGGGTTCTGACAACTTGGGAATCAGATAGAATAGAATAGAATAGAATAGAATAGAATAGAATAGAATAGAATAGAATAGAATAGAATAGAATAATATTTGAATTGGAAGGACCTACATCAATCATCTAGTCCAACTGCCCAGCCAATTCAGGGTTGGTCAAAAGTTAAAGCATGTATTTAAAGGCATTTCCAAATGCCTCTTAATCACTGCCAATCTTGGGGCATCAACCACTTCTCTGGGAAGCCTGTTCCAGTGTTTGACCACCCTCTCGGTAAAGGAAAGCTTCTGGATGTCCAGTCTAAACCTCCCCTGCTCCAGCTTTGAACCATTCCCACGCGTCCTATCCCTGGTTGCCAGGGAGAAGAGACCAGCACCTCCCTCTCCACTTCCCCACCTCAGGGGACTGTAGAGAAGAAGAGACACACTGCCGATTACTAATCATAGTGAAACTTCAGAGAACAACTATATTTCTGCAGTGTTAACGTCCATCAGCATTCTCCCTGTGGGTCTGTCTATAACAGATGTCCCTGGAGTTGGTCCTGCGATAGTTATTTATCTGCGATGGCAGATGCTGGGAGTGTTTCAAAGCTGTGCGAGAGGAACCGGGAAGCTGGTGTTCCCTTGGTTCTCCAGCAGTATCCTTTGTCCTTCATGGACAACTAACTCTAAGATTCTGGGAGGCACAGTCCTTATTTCCAGGGCAGGGCTGCTCTTCTGCTCCTTGTGGTGAGCTGGTGTCCTTTCCTTTGCTTCCTCAAGGAGGATAAATCAGTATACAATGTGAGATGCCAGCTCGCAGGTACATGGAGGGTCTAAGAGCAGCTCCTGGGGGGATCCATACTGTCTCTGGGTCTATAGAGATACACACCTAAAGCTGACACAGCCCAGCACGCAAACAGCCCAACCTCCATTTCCCTTTCTCCACAGAGTGTGGGTTGTCCTGGCCTGGAGACCTCCCGAGGTCCCTTCCAGGATGAGTGATTGTGCCTTTCCTTCCACCATAGCTCTTCGCTTGATGGTG
This sequence comes from Numenius arquata, assembly GCF_964106895.1. Lineage (NCBI taxonomy): Eukaryota > Metazoa > Chordata > Aves > Charadriiformes > Scolopacidae > Numenius > Numenius arquata. The sequence continues at coordinate 553,003 of NW_027415198.1, forward strand.
ACATGGAGAGCGCACAGGTTCCCCATGACCAGAGAAGTCAGCAGGCCTAAGTCTGGTCCACTCAGCTGTGGCTTTTTTGGCCCACAAAACTCATTGACCCAAGGCTGCTGGGCTGGTAACCCCAAACGGGCCTCCTCATATCCTGAGCTGAATCTTTGCTTGTCCTTTTCCCCCGTTCCCACTCCCAGCTTTTTCTCTTTCATCGTTCTCATACGTTCCTCTACAAAGAACCCAATTCTCCTCTTTCCCACCAGCTCTGGCTTTCTGGCTTTGTGACCCCATTCAGTGTTTCTGAGACGGTTGTTGTGCAGATTCCAATGTTGGTCAGTATAAAACTAGTAACTCCTCTTCCTGTCTGCACTGCCCTGTGACTTCCCATGCTGTGATCGTGTGGTGATGGACCACGACAAGCCGGGTGAGCCGTCTGTAGGCAAACATTAACAGCCGACACAATGGAGCTTCAGTCCAGGTGTCCCTCTGTGGGAATTCCTGCTCGGGAGAGGTGGGGAGGAACCGGAGAGGGCCAAAGGAGGTTGGCGCGTGGCCTGTACTTTCGGCCCCAAACCCCATCTTTGCAGACCTCTTCCATCCATCTCCAAAACCCCAGATACATGCTGTCCCTGGAGAACCACCATGCTCTCCAGACAGCTCCAGATTCCCCTCCTAGAGGATTGGAGTCTTTAATGTCACCTGGGGGAAAGTCCTGGGAACTTCCCTCAGTTACACTCCCCGTCTTCCCTGTCACTAGGCGCTGGCTCATAAATCCAGTCCTATGTCTCTAAAAGGTCACAAAAAGACACTGAGCTTTTTACTCCCTACGACACAGAGGAAGAGGAACTTCAGGGGTGTGGTTCCTCAGGCCTTTCTGGAGAAGGAGCCCAGCCTGAAAGCGCTGCGCTGGAGGGATCCCGTTTTATTACAGAGATGCGATGAAGAGGCCAGCTCTGAGCAAGTGTTAACACACTTTTATAAGGGCAGGAGTAACACAAAATAGGCACATGCCTTGGATGAAGTGACAGAAAACCAAACACTTGTCAAGGAACATAAGAACCATAAATAACAACAGCAAAAATGAAAACAATAATTATATTTAAAACAAACAAACAAACAAACAAACAAGGAAAAAGCAAAGAAACAAACAAATAAAATAATAATAATAAAAAAAACCCCAAACCCCAAAAAAGATAAGAAACACCCCTACTCAAAAAAAATAATTAAAAAAAAAATCAAGAAACCCACAACACAAAACACAAAAACACAATACAAGAGAAAGCCAAAACCAGTGGAATCAGGTTACTTGGGACTCAAGTGTGGAGGGAGGGAATAATTTTTTCATTGTTCAAAAATGTCCATGGAATCACTTTTTTGATGGCATCCTTGAGCTCCTGGTTCCTCATGCTGTAGATGAGGGGGTTCACTGCTGGAGGCACCACCGAGTACAGAAATGACACCACCAGATCCAGAGATGGGAAGGAGATGGAGGGGGGCTTCAGGTAGGCAAACAAGACAGTGCTGACAAAGAGCGAGACCACGGCCAGGTGAGGGAGGCACGTGGAAAAGGCTTTGTGCCGTCCCTGCTCAGAGGGGATTCTCAGCACGGCCCTGAAGATCTGCACATAGGACACCACAATGAACACAAAACAGCCAAATGATAAACAGGCACTGACCACAAGAAGCCCAAGTTCCCTGAGGTAGGAGTGTGAGCAGGAGAGCTTGAGGATCTGGGGAACTTCACAGAAGAACTGGTCCAGGACATTGCCCTGGCAGAGGGGTAGGGAAAATGTATTGGCCGTGTGCAGGAGAGCATTGAGAAACCCACTGCCCCAGGCAGCTGCTGCCATGTGGACACAAGCTCTGCTGCCCAGGAGGGTCCCGTAGTGCAGGGGTTGGCAGATGGCAACGTAGCGGTCGTAGGACATGACAGTGAGAAGACAATACTCTGTTGTGATAAAGAAGAAAAAGAACAAGAGCTGGGCCACACATCCCCAGTAGGAGATGGCCCTGGAATCCCAGAGGTAAACTGTAAGAGATTTGGGGACAGTGGTGGAGATGGATCCCAGGTCAAGAACGGAGAGGTTGAGGAGGAAGAAGTACATGGGGGTGTGGAGGCAGTGGTCACAGGCGATGGCGGTGATGATGAGTGCGTTTCCCAGGAGGGCAGCCAGGTAGATGCCCAGGAAGAGCCAGAAGTGCAAGAGCTGCAGCTCCCGTGTGTCTGCGAATGCCAGGAGGAGGAACTGGGTGATGGAGCTCCTGTTGGGCATCTGCTTCCTCTGGGCATGGGGCACCGTTCTTGGAGGAAAAGAAAGCAACAAGTTAGGAGAGGCTTGTTTGAGGAAAAGCTACGCCATTTCCTGTAGACTGTCCCTCTGCAACCTTCTTTCAGATGCCTGACTTGAACTTCATTTTGTGCTGGCTGCCAGTGCTGTGAACAGCCAGGCCTCTGCATTTGGCCTCTTCAGGGGTCATCCCTGCCCTGCTGCAGTGGGTACGTTGGAATGTGGCAGAGGGGCTCGGGAGGATATTTGGAATTTGTGAGACTAAAGCATTCCTAATGCAGAAGGGCTTGTTAGCATCTGCACTTCCAGTTTGAAACAACATGGGTGGTAGAACTGAGTTCGGGGAATTTTCTTCCTACCCACACATCATGACTGGTTCTCCAAAGCCAGAAATTCCCCCACATTTCTCCTGCGCTCAGAGTTAGCAACTGTAAGACCTAAGAGGCAAAAGGATTCGCTGTGGCTTAGGGCAAGCTCAGGGGGGGCTGGACGGGCTTGTTCCCAACTCTCCTGCACTTGCACCTTTGGGTATTAGAGGGCAATCACGCTCTCCTCCCTTGAAAATTGGCTTCTTTTCTGCTGAGAGCAGAGCGATCACTAAATGTCTTACCCTTTCTTAAGGTATCTGAGCAAGGGCTTGGCACCCCACTTCTCACCAAGGACGCACAGAGTTGATTTCACAAACCCAGCAGCATTTCCTCCATTGTAGCATCTCTGTGCTTCTCCATGGGGCACTGAGAGAACACAAAGATGCTGTAGGAAAGATTTGCATCCGGGAGGGCAGCTCAGAGCTTGGAAGGACACCCCAAGGAGATACCCACGTGTCCTGTTGAAGATATCTCAGTAAGGGAGGCTCAGCTCATTCCCCAGCCACATCGACTCCTTTGCCCACAGCCCCACAGGTCAGAGGAGAGCTTGGGCACTTCACTCCCATGGACACACCTGCCTGGGAGGAATGACAAGAGCCGTGCCTGACTTGGCTGCTGCAGCTCCCATCCCCAGAGAGCCTGACTGAGAGAACAAGACAACAACAATATCACAGACAAGTAGAGAAACAAGGAAAAATGCAGTGAGGTTCTGGTTGAGGGAGGCAAGTGGAGAGACAGTCAGGCACTCAGGAAAATGCTACCCTCGCCCAGCCGTTCATGCCACCTCCCAGACATCAACATTGCCCTCCTTCCCACAGCATTACTGGTTTTAGTTTCCTCTCATTCCCTGATCATGTCTCTGCTGCCTGGACATTTTCCTCTTTGGAGGTGTTTCCCTGTGCCGTGTCTTATCCTGTCAGCACTCACACAGCCCATCCCAACCTCTGTGCACTCACCTTGGCCCTACAGACACCTGCCTGTTTGCAGGGCAGGGGCTGGGTTCATGTTCCTGTTCGCAGGTGCAAAAGGGCAGGTCAGAGCAACCCTGATGGTCCAGCAGAGGTGATGCTGGTGCTCTCCATGGGCAGAGGAGTGGCTGAAGGCACCCTAAGAGCTTCCTGGCAGACCTACTGATCTTTCAAAGTTACAGCTCAGGAGTCCCAGTGACTTCTTCCAACTTGAGACCTCCTTAAACATTTATCCTTTTTTCCACCTCCCCTCCCCCACAAATAGAAAAATAAAATACAAAATCAGGAAAGTTCTTTACCTGAAACTTAATCCCTGCCTTGACCCTGCCTTGACCTTCACCCTCGGAAGTGTCCTGGGGGGGATCTGAAGCTGTGAGCAGCCCTGACCCACACAGCACCCTCTTCACAGCGGGACATTCTCCTGCCCAGTGTTACCTCTTCCACCCATGGCTTCTCCCCACACTGCCGTGGGGAGCTCCCCGGGCAGGCTGAGAGCTGACCCTGGCAGGAGACAGAGTCCCTGCCCCAGCACACAGTTCCCTGGGACACAGGGACCCTGTTCTGAAGGACAGCCCTGGGCACCCCTGGTGAACACCTGGCTTCACGCTCCGGGTGTGAAGCCATCCCTGGGAGAAGGCAGCTGATGTGCCCTGTCCCTTTGAAAGAGCCTTAGGTAAGCTGGGCTCCAAAGCAAGTCCTTTTCTCTACTCTGAAGAAACTGTGAGAGACCTCCTCATAGATGCCATAGCCTGTGGAATGTGCCAGCTTTAGGAGATCATTCCAGGAACCGCAGCTGCGTTGCCCTGCAGCCAGAGACTTACCCTGTCAAGGGCTGTGCAGACTTCTCCTCCAGTGCGCTCTCAGTCATCCTCCCAGTCCTGACCACCTTTAAGCTCTCTCTCTGCCTGTCTCATCTCCTTGAGATATCCTGGGAGAGCCCCCAGCCCTGCTGCGCTTGGCAGAGGAGCTGCTCCTGGGCAGAGCTGTCTCTCTGCCGTGCTGCCCCACGGCCAGGAGCTCCCTCCATCCCAGGAGCCCGGCCCAGCTCAGCAGCAGAGCAACAGCCCAAGGCAGCACTTCTTCTGGCCCCTCTGGGCTCCCTGGAGGTGTCCCTGGGGCTCCAGGGGAACCGGCTGTGAAACAGGCTGAAGTCATCCCTGGTGTTCCCTCCCTCAGCTGGATAGAGACACTTCTTTCCAGAACTGAAAACTCTCCTCTCAAAGTTATGTAGTAACACAGGACATCCAGACAGCGACAGGCAGGGATCTCCGTTACCCCTGCTGAGGGAAGGGATTCAGCTGAGTCCATGGAACATCTCATCCTGTGTTTCTGTTGCTGGCGTTTGAAGGAGACTCTCCTCCCTCCTATGCTTGCCACAAACCCACTGGAGGTGGGATTCCTCTTGCCTCAGGGGTTCAGGTGTGCACAAAAATAGGCTCCTGCATGTGAGCTTGTCTCAGCTCTCATGTTCATCCATGGCGATGGAGGGCAGGATTGGGCTGTTCAGACACAATGCCTGGCCACATTGAAGGTGTCAGGGGTGGTCAAAGATATGAGCAGGGAACTGCAAGCTCTAATGGGGCAGTTCTTAGAGACAGGGCAACATCTCAGGGATCACATATGAGCCTGGTGGGAAATCCTTTGGCCAACTGAAATGGCAACTGATTCCCCCCAAAAAGGCCAAGGGAATGTTTTATCTACTCACTATGTTCATGTCAGTTTTTAGAGGTATTCATTTGAACGACTGCACTCCTGTGCCATAGGGAGAGCAAGGCCTCTCTCTTTTCCATCAGCTGAATTTACCAGAGCTCAAGTGACTACAGGGGCATTTGTCCCAGGTTCAGTTCCCTGTGGCCGGACAGAATTCAGGGCAGCTACTCAATGCAATGTTCAAATCCAGGGCCACAGACTAACATGAGATTCCAAGGCTGGCCTGGAGCACACGGGACCTGCAGGGAAGCAGTTCCCATTCAGGGTGGATGTGTCACAGATGCCCCAGACGGCATCGCAGAGAGTGCGATTGGGCGCCCGTTCCCTCGACTGATGCCTTCTGTCAGAGGCACCAGTCATCAGGTGGCATCAGAGAGGCAAGGTCTGTCCCCTCTCTCTTCTTCATGGACATGAAACACATCACACAGGGATCTTTACTCAATCCCTTGACGATACAATCAATGAAAAGACCAGTTTTCACTGTGTGCCTGGATACATCTTGTCCTCAAGGATAGCATTCTCCTGGCTCAGCAATGGCCCCTATCAAAACTCAATTGAAACTTGAAAAGGAATTCCAGGGCACCAAGATGAGCTTTTGGTAATTCAGGAACAGTTAAAGCAGAAGAAGAGATAACATGGGGCCACTGCTGAATTTAGTAGGAGACGGTGTAGATAGATCTGAGATGCTCTATGTCCTCTTTCCCCGAGTTGCCACCAGCGAGGTCTCCCAGCCCTTTTTGCTTTGAGGCAGGACTCTGGAGGAGAAGAACGAGCAGTGGACGGGGACCAAGCCAGGGGCTACCTGAGCAAACTACACCCTTACCAGTCCATGGGACCTGAGTGTTGGCATCCAAGGTTGTTGAAAGAGTGGTTATAACCAGGAGGTGCTGGTCTGTGATGATCCCAGTAAGAAAAGCACTCAGACTCCGCAAGGTATCTTTTAAAATGCTCTTCATGAGGGGAGCGCTGTAAGGGGAGCATCACAGAGGCAAGCGATTAATCCAATAGTCTGGGTGGCGGAAGGAAATCGGGGAGGATTGGACATACCCCCTCTAAAAGTAGAATTAAAGAAGCAGAGTCAACCTGTGCGTATGAAGCAATACCCTATATCCCTGGAGGGGAGGAAGGGGCTTCAACCTGTGATTGAGGGATTGTTGAAAGATGGTCTTTTGGAGCCACGCATCTCTTCTTATAATACACCTATTTTACCGGTCCGGAAGTCAGATGGGGGTTGGAGACTAGTGCAAGATTTGAGGGAACTAAACAAAATTGTTCAGATGCATTATCCAGTTTTACCCAACCCTTATACATTGTTAAGCAAAATACCTCGTGAACACAAGTGGTTCAGTGTAGTAGCAGAAAGTGGCAGCAGAAAGTCGAGACATGTTTGCCTTTGAATGGGAGGACCTAGTAACAGGGAGGAAGCAGCAATTTTGGTGGACTGTGTTACCACAGGGGTTTACTGAATCACCCAACCTTTTTGGGCGGGTATTGGAACAAATTCTTGAGGAAATTTCCTTTTCTCCAGAGATCAAGCTGCTTCAGAATGTAGATGATTTCACAGAATCACAGAATATTTTTGGTTGGATGGGACCTTTGAGATCATCGAGTCCAACCAACAAAAAAAAAAAAAAAATAATCCCAGAACACCAAACACCAAAACCAAACCAAAACAAACGCCCACAACCACACAGCACCCCACAAACAGACAGAAACCAACAATCTCGGGCACTAGAGCATGCTCTGAAGTGCCATGTCTACACATTCCTTAAATACCTCCAGGGATAGTGACTCCACAACCTCCCTGGGCAGGCTGTTCCAGGGCCTGACCACTCTCTCAGTAAAGTAATTCTTCCTAATATCTAATCTAAACCTCCCCCGCCCCAACTTCAGACCATTCCCTCCGGTCCTGTCTTTATTCCCTTGGGAGAAGAGGCCAACACCCACCTCTCTACACCCTCCTTTCAGGGAGTTGTAGAGGGCAATGAGGTCTCCCCTCAGCCTCCTCTTCTCCAAACTAAACATGCCCAGTTCCCTCAGCCTCTCCTCATATGACTTGTTCTCCAGATCCCTCACCAGCTTGGTGGCTCTCCTCTGGACACGCTCCAGCAGCTCAATGTCCTTCCTGAAGTGAGGGGCCCAGAACTGAACACAGCACTCGAGGTGAGGCCTCACCAGTGCCCAGTACAGAGGCACCATCACTGCCCTGCTCCTGCTGGCCACGCTATTCCTGATGCAGGCCAGGATGCCGTTGGCCTTCTTGGCCACCTGGGCACGCTGCTGGCTCATGTTAAGCCAGCTGTCCACCAGCATCCCCAGGTCCTTTTCTGCTGGGCAGCTTTCCAGCCACTCTTCCCTGAGCTTGTAGCGTTGCCTGGGGTTGTTGTGACCAAAATGCAGGACCCGGCACTTGGTCTTATTAAACCTCATCCCATTGGCCTTGGCCCAATGATCCAACCTGTCCAGGTCCCTCTGTAGAGCCTGCCGACCCTCAAGCAGATCAACACTCCCACCTGGTTTGGTGTCATCTGCAAACTTACTGAGGGTGCACTCAATCCCCTTATCCAGATTATCAATAAAGATATTAAACAAGACTGGCCCCAAAACTGAGCCCTGAGGGACACCACTGGTGACCGGCTGCCAACTGGATTTCACCCCATTAATTACAACTCCCTGGCCACGGCCATCCAGCCAGTTTTTTACCCAGTGAAGAGGACACTTGTCTATGCCATGATTCACCACCTTCTCCAGGAGAACGCTGTGGGGGACGGTGTCAAAGGCCTCACCAAAGTCCAGGTAGACAACGTCCACAGCCTTCCCCGCATGGAGAAGGCGGGTCCCATGGTCATAGAAAGAGATCAAGTTGGTTAAACAGGACCTCCCTTTCATAAACCCATATTTATTAATATCTGGGGAAGAGGAGGTGGAAGTTCGATCTGCCACCATAAAATTACTAAACTTCTTGGCAGAAAAAGGACTCTGAGTCTCAGAAGGTAAGTTGCAATTTGTACAGAGGGAAGTGTAGTACTTAGGGCATTTGATCAGCGAAGGGAAAAGGAGAATAAACCCAGAATGAATTTCTAGTATTGTGGCAACCCCAACTCCAAGAAGCAAAAAGAAATAAGAAGTTTCTGGGCCTTCTTAGATACTGCAGACTATGGATTGATAATTTTAGCCAACATATTAAATTCTTATATGAAAAATTGCAAGAAGAGACAGAAAATCCTGAGTGGACACCAGAGGAGCGACAGCGGTTTGAAGAATTGAAGCAAAAACTAATACAGGCACCTGTATTGTCTCTTCCCTCCCTAGAAAAGCCATTTCACCTCTATGTAAATGTGGAGGGTGGGATAGCCTACAGAGCGTTAGCTCAAGCCTGGGGAGGGCAGAAACAACCAGTAGCCTATTTATCCAAAGCATTAGATCCAGTGTCATGAGGGCGGCCAACGTGTGTGCAAGCGGTGGCGGCAACAGCCTTACTGGTGGAGGAAAGCAGGAAATTGACCTTTGGGAGAACATTGATAGTATCCACCCCTCACATAGTGCACAGGCCGCTTGGCTGGGAGTCCAATGATATGATGAACTAAGGAGAGAGAAACGGTCAGATATCCAGATAGGAGGGGCTCAAATGAATGGGGACAGGATGAATGGCCCCCTCAACGCATTATAGAAGCTCCTGGGCAGAGCTGTCTCTCTGCAGCGCTGCCCCATGGCCAGGAGCTCCCTCCATCCCAGGAGCCCGGCGCAGCTCAGCAGCAGAGGAACAGCCCAAGACATTGTAATGACCTCTCTGGTGGGTTTGGAGCTGATTCCATAAACATCAGACACTGAGAGGAAGTTGAAGAAGCCTCTCAAGAAGTCAAAGTCAGATGCAAACTCTAGTTTCTCTGAGCCTTAATGGGTCCCACTGAGGGACAGCACTGACAAAGCCTCCCTGGGGCTGGTTAGATCAGAAAGCTGGAGGCAGAGATGAGAGGCAAAGGTGGTGTAAACGTGGCTCTGATGCTCAGTAAACCTTAATGTGTCACATCAAGCCAAAAAGGCTGAGCCCTGACCCCATTAACCAACTGACCCTCAGCCCCTGGGAAGGCAGATCCTGTCCCTCACACGTTGCTCAGGGCTTTTGCTGGGGCAGCGGGATGTGGGGATGTGTGATGCCAAGGGCAGGACTATGGTACGACACCTCCCAGGCTCCTGGATATGGACAAGGAGGCAATGAGGCCCCAGTGCTCTAAGGATAAAATGTGTTCTCGTGGACATCAGTGGCAGAGAGAAGAGCCATTGCCAATGGGGGAAAGACCACACCTTTTGGGGGGTCTTTAAGCCTTTCTACATCCCTCTGTCATCTCCGTCATGGGCTGTCCTACAGCATAGCATCACCTGTGCCTCTTTCCCTGCAGGCTGTAGACATCCATGTTGGTACTGCATTTTGTTCTCACCTGAGCATCTTCCTTCCTTTACTGATATCTCTCCATCCTGCCTGGCTCCTTCTTGAAACCCAAAGCCTTGGGTGATCCAGGGTGACGTGTTGCACAACAGCAGTGGCCTTGGAGTGACATTTCTCCATCCTTATGTTCAGTCTCAACCATCCAAGCCACACTTTGTAGCGTTATTTCTTTCTTATGCTGTTTCCCACTGGGAAGAAAATCGCCACCATCTCTGAAACCACCCGTCAAACACTCTCAGGCTACTCCTGTATTGTCTGGAGCCTCCACAATGCTGGGCCAAAGAAGCCCATGTCCCTCAGCCATCCCACACAGGTCATGTGCACCAGGCCCCAAACACCACCTTGGCAGACCTCCTCAGGACACTCTTCAGTTCCTTCCTCCTTCTCCAACATGGGTAACCCCACACTGGGAAATACCTGGGTCTGTGGGGTCACACCAGTGCTGAGACGAGGAAGATGATAACTCAAGTTGTCTTGGTGTCCCATGCTCCTAATGCCGCTCCATATGCAGCTGGCCTTGTTCATGGTGAGCGTGCACCACTGGCTCATGTGGGGTTGCTCTTAGTGCGCAGACCCTTCTCGTCAGGGTCCTTGCTCAGCCAGTCAGGTCCCAGCATACCCTTATCTATGGGGTTATTCTCTCCTCCCTGCAGGACTGGCCACTGCTCATTGGGAAACTTCAAGAGGTTTCTGTTGGCCAAATCCCAGAGTTTCTCAAGGTCCCCCTGGACTGAGGCAGCTGTTAATGTTTGTGAGCAGATGGCTCACCTGTGCTGTGGTGTCTCTCAAAGAGAACAGCACAATGAGGGGCACTACAAATAACACTTCCTGGAGAAACTGTGGAGCCTTAGGGGTCTGGTCCTGACATGGCCATAGATCTGTGGTTGGAGGGGAAGTTGCCCTTTATGGGAGAGGAGCAGGAGTGCAGGGAGCTCTGTCTGGGGATGTGGAGTCAGCTGAGAGCTGAGGGGTCAATATGAGAGGGCAGAACAACATGGGCAGCGTTGTGGTGGGTGGATGTCTGCTGCGGACCCCTTGATCAGGAAGAAGAAGGAGATGAGGCCTTCTTCAGAAAACTGGAAGAAGCCTCATATTTGCAGGCCTTGGTCCTCATGGCAGACCTAAACTACTCCAGCGTTTGCTGAAGGGGCAACATAGGAAGGTGTGAGCCACGCAGGTGGCTTCTGGAGCTTATTGACAACATCTTCCTGACAGGGTGACTGAGGAGGCAGTGAGGTGAGGTGCCCTGTGGCACTTCATACTTACAAACAAGGAAAACCTGGTCGGGGTCATGGGTGAGAAGGTAGAGTTGGGGCTCCTGAAAGAAGGGAACAAGGCCAAGAGCAGGACACCTGGAGAGCAGGCTCTGGCCTGCTGAGGGACCTGATTGGAAGAATCCCATGAGATATGGCACTGCAGAGAAGAGGGGTGCAGAGAGCTGTTAGATGATCAAGGATGACTAGTGCAGCTCCAGAGCAGTCCACCCCAACATACTGGAAGTCAAAGTTGGCAGGAGGCTGGCAGGGATGAGAAAGGAGCTCCTGACTAAAATGAAGCCTGAAGAGGCAGCACAGATGCGGTGCAAGCTGGTGCCTTCCAGCCTCAGTAGTTCTGTGATTCTGTGCTGGAGAGAGCCATTTGAGGGGGGATGGGGGGGGGGCTTGTCTGTGCGGGGGGGGAACATGGAGGATGAGGGGATGCCGAGGCCAGCAGCTGGACAGATGGAGGGTGTAAAACCAGCTCCTGGAGGGAACCAGACCCTGTGTGTCTATGCAGTGTTATAGACGTTTCCCTCCCTATTACGCCAATCAGTCTTTGTAGTATGAAATTATATTAACTTTTTAAAGATATATCAATATTTATATTTCACATTGTATACTGATCAGTCATGCTTGAGGAAGCAAACTAAAGGGCACCAGCTCATCACAAGGACTAGAAGGAGGAGGATCTGGACCTGAAAAATAAAAAGACTTTGCCTCTCAGAATCTTCAGAGCTGTCCATGAAGGATAAACAATACCCCTGGAACTCAAGATAACGCCACCATCCCAGCCCCTCTAACACACCTCTGAAACCCTCCTGCTGCCTGGCATCACAGACAGGGAACTCCAGCAAGACCAACTCCAGAGATGTCTGGATCAACACTCAAGCAGCCAGACTGCTGATGGATGCTGCTGCTGCAGATCTATAGTTGCTTTCCCACGTTTTATTATGACTGGGAATCGGTAGTGTGTGTGTTAACCAGTGATTAATCAAATTGTGTTGTACCTGCACATTTAAAGGATATAAAAACCCCATATAAAACCACATTCGAGGTGCCCCAGGTTTGCTGTGACGCCTCATGAAAATGAATAAATATTTACTCTTGTAATTCTGGACTTTACACATGGGCCTCTTTCCTCAGTCAGCACAGGCCAGTTGTGAATTTTTGTAACAGTTTGGCAACCCAGACGGGACCCAGCTGACTCACTTAATCATAGATAATAGAGTGTAAAGGGACCTTTAAGTTCATTGCGTTCCAATCCCCCTGCCACGGGCAGGGGCACCTTCCACTAGACCGGTTTACCCCATCCAAACTCACCTTGAACATTTCCAAGGATGGGGCACCCACAACTGTCCTGGTCAACCTGTTCCAGTGTCCCACCACCCTCACAGTAAAGAATTGCTTCCTAAGATCTAATCTAAATCTACCCTCAACTGTTACCCCTTGTCCTATCGCTGCACTCTCTGATAAAGAGTCCCTCTCTAGCTTTCTTGTAGCCTCCCTTTAAGTTCTGGAAGGCTGCTATAAGGTCTTCCTGAAGCCTTCTCCTCTCCAGGCTGAACAACTCCAACTCAGCCTTCCTTCGTAGCAGAGGTGCTCCAGCCCCCTGAGCATCTTCGTGGTGCTCTTCTGGACTTCCTCCAACAGGTCAATGTCCTAGTTATGCTCGGGGGGTCCAGAGCTGGACGCAGCACCCCAGGTTGGGTGTCACCAGAGCAGAGCAGAGGGGCACAATTCCCCCCCTTTGCCCTGCTGGTGGGTGGCTTTCTGGGCTGTCAGCACATATTGCCGGCTCATGTTGAGCCTCTCATCCACCAACACCCCCAAGTCCTTCTCCTCAGGGCTGCTCTCAATCCATTCTCTGCCCAACTCATATTTGTGCCTGGGATTGCCATGACCCAGGTGCAGGCCCTTGCACTTGGCTTTTTTGAACTCAATGAGTTTTGTACGGGCCCACCTCTCCAGCCTGTCCAGCTTCCTCTGGATGGCATCCCTTTCCTTCCAGCTTCAACCGCTCCACACAGCTTGGTGTCATTGGCAAACTTGTTGAGGGTGCACTCAATCCCACTGTCCATGTCTCCAACAAAGATGTTAAACAGCACTGGTCCCAGTATTGACCCCTGAGAAACACCACTCATCGCTGCTTTCCCCTTGGACATTGAGCTGTTGACCACAACCCGTTGCGTGTGACCATCCAGCCAATTCCTTATCCACCGAGTGGTCCATCCATCAAATCCTTTTCTCTCCAATTTAGAGACCAGGATGTCGTGCGGGACAGCGTCAAACATTTTGCACAAGTTTAGGTAGATGACATCTGTTGCTCTCCCTTTATCTACCAGTGCCGTAACCCCCTCATAGGGTGTCAGGAGGTTTGTCAGGCATGACTTGCCCTTGGTGAAGCCATGTTGGCTGTCACTGATCACCTCCTATTTTCCATGTCCACACTGCACGCTCTCGCTGAGACTGACCGGCCTGTAGTTCCCTGGGTCTTCCTGTTTTCCCTTTTTGAAAATGGGAGTTATGTTTCTCCTTTTCCGGTCAGTGAATCACAGAACTGTAGGGTTTGGAAGGGACCTTCGGAGATCCTCTAGTCCAACCCCCTGCCAAAACAGGTTCACCTAGTACAGGTTGGACAGGAACAAGCAGGAACACATCCAGGGGGGTTTTGAATATCTCCAGAGAAGGAGACTCCACACCCTCTCTGGGCAGCCTGTGCCGGTCCTCTGGCACCCTCCAAGTAAAGAAGCTTTTTCTCATGTTCAGATGGAATTTCCTGTGCTCCAGCTTGTGCCTGTTGGCCCTTGTGCTCTTGCTGGGCACCACTGAGAAGAGTCTGGCCCCGTGTGATGTCATGCTCAGCAAGGAAAGCTGGGGGAAGAAGGAAGAGGGGGACATTTGAAGTTGTGATGTTGTTTGTCTTCCCGTGTAGCCGCTCCTTGTGATGGAGCTCTGCTTTCCTGGAAATGACTAAGCACCTGACTGCTGATGGGAAGCAGTGAATGAATCCCTTATTTTGCTTTGCTCATGGGCACAGCTTTTTCTTTACCTATTCAGGTCTCCTCATCCTGTCCCACGAGTTTTTCTCACTTGGCCATTCTAATTCTCTCCCCATCCCTCTGCAGAGGAGAGCGAGCGAGTGACTGGGTAGGGTCTTAGTGGCCACATTATGGACTTATTTCTATTCTCACTAAAAACATAAACATCACAATGCTCTACAATTTCTCCTCCTTCCTAATGATGATGCCATTCATCCTTGATGCCTGCCATTCATTCTTAGACAAGACAGGTATAATTTCACAGTACTTAGCCTCTGGCATGTGGTTTTTAGAACAGTGCTTTTTCTCTCACTGCTTGCTCTTTGTTATCATTTCCCCCTGTACTCAGCACTGGTGAGGCCACACCTGGAGTATTGTGTCCAGTTTTGGGCACCTCAAGACAAGAGAGATATCGAGGTGCTGGAGTGGGTACAGAGGAGGGCAACGAAGCTGGTGAAGGGCCTGGAGCATAAATTATACGAAGAACGATTGAGGGAGCTGGGACTGTTTAGTTTGAGGAAGAGGAGGCTGAGGGGTGACCTCATCACTCTCTGTAACTGCTTGAAAGGACACTGTAGAGAGGTTGGTGCTGGTCTCTTCTCACAAGCAAATAGTGATAGAACAAGAGGGAATGGCTTCAAGTTGCAACAAGGTAGGTTTAGACTAGACATTAGGAAGAAATTCTTCACTGTAAGAGTGATCAGACACTGGAACGGGCTGCCCAGGGAGGTGGTTGAGTCACCATCCTTGGATGAGTTTAAGAGTCGTTTAGATGTGGTGTTGGGGGATACAGTGTAGGGAAAAACTTTGTAGAGTAGGGTAGATGGTTGGACTTGATGATCCCAAGGGCCTTTTCCAACCTGAATGATTCTATGATTCTATGATTCTATGGTACCACCTCTCAGACAATATTGCCCCTAATTCATTTCTGCTCTCTATCTTTCATCCTTATTTCAAATGTGTGTGTGTGAGGAATTCAATTTTTTCTTTACCAAAAACTGTCAAGGGACCAACCTGGTGAAAAGCACAAAGCAGGCCAAATTTAGAAATTTTTATATTAGTTGGACACTAATACAAGACCATTACCTTCCTTTTTTGATCTCTGAAGACCTAACCCTTCAGCAGAGTGCCTGGAAGGTCTGAATTCCCTCCATCTGCCCTGTATGTCAGCATTGAAGGTGAAGTTACTCCAGTCAGAGGTGGTGTTCTGATTCTTTTCACAGCCTAAAACACCGCATGGGTCAGGAGATATTCCAGGACACCTCAAGGGACATCACGCTCCTCTGGACTAAAAAATGGAATCTCAGATGTCATGGCATACCAATACTTGTGTTCAGTCAAAATGCCCATCTACTTTCTGTTGAGTTTGCTCAAGTAACCCCTGACTTGATCCCCATCCTCCGCCGATTGTCTTCCTCCAAAGGAAGAGAGAAGAGAACACAGGGGGCACCCCCTCAACACAAGGGGCATCCCCCGTACTCATCCTCCCTGCCCGTCTCTCCAGCAGGGCCGGTATTCCTGTAGAGAAATGTGGGAGTGAGCATGAGGCAACTGCCAATACAGTGAGTGGAGACCTAGGAAATACAGCTGATGGAGAAGAGAAAGAGACTAAGCTCTCCCCGTGGCATGACTCCAGTCCCTCTTATGAATACCTCTGTAGGCCACCCTGAACTTGGACAGGTTCAGTTGTCCTTAATTTGGGCATCAACTGTCATTTTAGTTGGCCAAAGGAAACTCCCAAGGGCCTCCAAGAAGATGCCCACAGATGTTGTCCTGTCTCCTCATCTCTCTGCACATATTTTTGATCTGTCTCTATTATCTGCACATACCTTTGACCATCTCTAGCACCTCAAACGTCACCAGATGTTTCCATCTGAACAGCTCGTTCCCGGCCACCATCATCATGGGAGCTGAGACACCGAGCTCACATGCAATTGCCTATTTGATGACCACCTGAAGAGAGGCAAGAGGAACCCCATCTCCTGTGGTTCTGTGGTGTGCATGGGAGGAGGCTGAGTCGCCTTCCAGTGCCCGGACTACATAGCAAGGAGAGGATGCCTCGACTCACTCAGCTGAATCCCTTCCCTCAGCAGGGGTAAAGGAGATGCCCGCCTGTGCCTCTCTGGCTGTCCTGTCTAATGATGGGCCAAGGAAAGTTGATATTTAGAGCTAACTCTGTCTCTCAGCAGGGAAATGACACTTCTGGAAAGGAGTGTCTCTATCCAGCTGAGGGAGAGAACATCAGGGATTGCATCAGCCTGTTTCACAGCAGGTTCCCCTGGAGACCCAGGGATACCTCAAGAGATTCCAGAGGGGGCAGGAAAGGTACTGCCTTGGGTTGTTGCTCTGCTGCTGAGCTGGGCCGGGCTCCTGGGACATGAACTCCTTACTCATGGCCATGGGGCAGCGCGGCAGAGAGACAGCTCTGCCCAGGAGCAGCTCCTCTGCCAAGCGCAGCAGGGCTGAGGGCACTGCCTGCAGGCACCGAGGGGAGAGGAGCAAGGCAGAGAGAGCTTGAAGGCAGTGTGGGCTGTGAGGAAAGTTGAGAGCTCACTGGGGGAGAAATCTTCACATCTTTCTACATGGTAAGTACCTGCATGAAGGGCAATGTATCTGCAGTTTGTGGAAAGATCTCCAAAAGCTGTCACATCCCACAGTCGAGGGGACTGTCACAGTTTCTCTAGTGTAGAGAAGGACATGCTGCACAGCAAAGCCTCTCTGCCTTCTCCCAGGGAGGGCTGCAGGGTGTGCGTGGGAGTCTGCTGCCAGGGGTGCCCAGGGCTGTCCTTCGGAGCAGGGTCCCATCACCCCTGGGGGCTGTGTGCTGGGGCAGGGACTCTGCCACTTGCAAGGGTCAGTTCTCAGCCTCCTGCGGGGGCTCCCCATGGTGCTGCAGATAGAAGCTGTGTGTGCAAGGAAATACTTCTGGCAGGGCAGGGTCCTTCTGCTGTTGAGAGGGTACTGTGCGCGTCAGGGCTGCTCGCAGATCCAGATCATCGCTAGGAAATTTCCAAGGGGATGTTTCAAGCGGAAGGTCAAGGCAGAGTTTACTATAAGGAGATTTTCTGAACCTCTGTTTTCAGTTTCCTACTCTGAGCGCATGGGACAGGAGCCAGGGTGGGAGTGGGAAACAAAAATAGAAAAGGACCCATCTAGTTTGAACAAGTCATTGAGACTCCTGAGCGGTAAGTTCAAGTGATCAGCAGGTCTGCTAATAGCTTCCTAAAGTGCCTTCAGCCACTTCTGTGCCTACGCCCAGCACCAGCATCACCTTTGCTGTACCCATCAGGTTGTTCTGAGCTCTTGAACCTCCAAAACGGAACATGAACGCAGCCCCTGCCCTGCAAACAGGCAGGTGTCTGTAGGGCCAAGGTGAGTGCACAGAGGTTGGGATGGGCTCTGTGAGTGCTGACAGGGAAAGACACGGCACAGGGAGACACTTCCCAGGAGGAAAATGTCCAGGCAGCAAGGATATGACCAGGGAACGAGAGGAAACTTAAACCAGAAATGTTGTGGGAGGGAGAATTCCGCAAACTCCGTACAATCCCCTCCAATGCAGACCCCTTCCCCTGAGCAAGCCCCCCCGTGCCTCCTCTCCCACCAAAGCCTCTGCCCTCAGGGCTGTGGGGTCCAAGGCATGAACCACCTCCTCTGCAGCCGGAGCTCCAGCAGAGCCGTGGTGCAGCTCTCCAGCCACCTGCCCCGTTCTCCCTGCAGAGCAGCGGGGCTGAGAGCGACTGCCCGGCAGTGTCGGTGTCTGGGAGGTGACAGGCACGGCTGGGTACGGGTGATGCTGTCCCGAGCGCCCGGCTGCCTCTGCCCTGGCCTCCTTCAGCCAGACCCTCGCTGCAGTTTCCCTTGTTTCTCCACTTGTCTGTGTTATTGCTGCTCTTTTCTTGTTCTCACTCTCAGGCTCTCTGGGGATGGGAGTTTCAGCTGCAGAGTCACACTTTGATCTTGTGCGTCCTCCCATGCAGGTGTGTCCATGGGAACAAGGGTCCCAGCTTTCCTCTCGCCTGTGCGGCTGTGGACAATGCAGCCTGTGGGGCTGGGGAATCAGCTGGTTTTCCCTTCGTGAGATAACATCGTGAAAAAACTGATGTATCTCCTTGAGGTGTCCTTCCAAGCTGTGAGCTGCCCTCCAGGATGCAAATCTGTCCCATAGCATCTTTGTGTTACCTGAAAGCCCCATGGAGAAGCGCAGAGACGCTATGACCAAGGAAATGCTGTTGGGTTGGTGAAATGAGCCCTGTGTGTCCTGGGCTGGAAGTGATTGCTGAGACGTTGAGAAAGGGTGAGACATTTAGTTGTCTGCAGTGGATCCCTCTGCTCTCAGCAGATTCTGCTGACCTCTCAGGGAAACATTGAGGGCGTGTGATCGCCCTCCATCTCAGAAAGGCGCAAGCCCAGTGTGTCAGGGGCTGAGGGACAGCCCAGCTCCCCTCGCTCTGTACTAAGCCACAGGCAATCCTCTTGCCTTGCAGGATTCACTCTGCTCTCCCTGAGTGCAGCAGGAATACTGAGGGTTTCTGACATCCCACAATGGGACGGAGGGAATTTTTTTTTCAAAAAAGCTCTCAGTTGGCCTCTGCCTCCCTCACTCCTTCGAAGAGGGAGTGCAGGTACTGGCACACCCTTGTGCATTGGGCATGGTTTTATCTGACAAAGTCAAACACCAGGACTGGCCCCTGCTTCCAGCGTTCCCGTGAACCCTCTGCTGCAGAGCAGGGCTGACTCCTCGGCACCAGTGGGCAGAGGCCCAGCTCCTCATGGCACGTTCAACCAGCACGGTAGCAGAGCTTCAGCCATGGAGCTGAGGGAAGGTCTCCTAGAAAAGGAATACAGGGGGTAAGGCGTGTAGCAGGGAAGGGTCTGTAGGAAAAGGCTTTGGTTTTGCTGCTAAAAGTCTCCCATAACTTGTCAATGACTTTTCCTCCTTGCAGGGGTCTCCATGCCCAGAGGCAGCTAACTGGAGTACGTTTTGCTCTGAGACGTTCACCGTAACTTGTCACTGCCTTTTTTCCTTGGACAGGTTCCAACGCGCAGAGGAAGCAAATGCCCAACAGCAGCTCCATCACCCAGTTCCTCCTCCTGGCATTCACAGACACACGGGAGCTGCAGCTCTTGCACTTTGGGCTCTTCCTGGGCATCTACCTGGCTGCCCTCCTGGGAAACGCACTCATCATCACCGCCATCGCCTGTGACCACCACCTCCACACCCCCATGTACTTCTTCCTCCTCAACCTCTCCGTTCTTGACCTGGGCTCCATCTCCACCACTATCCCCAAAGCCATGGCCAATTCCCTGTTTGACACCGTGGCCATCTCCTACTGGGGATGTGCTGCACAGCTATTTCTGTTTTTCTTCTTTATTGGTGCAGAGTACTCCCTTCTCACTGTCATGTCCTACGACCACTACGTTGCCATCTGCCAACCCCTGCACTACAGGACCCTCCTGGGCAGCAGAGCTTGTGTCCACATGGCAGCAGCTGCCTGGGGCAGTGGGTTTCTCAGTGCTCTCCTGCACACGGCCAATACATTTTCCCTACCCTTCTGCCAGGGCAATGTCCTGGACCAGTTCTTCTGTGAAGTTCCCCAGATCCTCAAGCTCTCCTGCTCACACTCCTACCTCAGGGAACTTGGGCTTCTTGTGGTCAGTGTCGGTTTAGGCTTTGGCTGTTTTGTGTTCATTGTGGTGTCCTATGTGCAGATCTTCAGGGCCGTGCTGAGGATCCCCTCTGAGCAGGGACGGCACAAAGCCTTTTCCACGTGCCTCCCTCACCTGGCCGTGGTCTCCCTTGTTATCACCACTGGCTTCTTTGCCTACCTGAAGCCCCCCTCCATCTCCTCCCCATCCCTGGATCTGGTGGTGTCATTTCTGTACTCGGTGGTGCCTCCAGCTGTGAACCCCCTCATCTACAGCATGAGGAACCAGGAGCTGAAAGACACATCTAAGAAGCTGATTCTGTCACTAATCTCTCAGCAGCATTAACCTGCCCGTGTCTCTTCAGAAGTGATTTCAGATTCATCTGGGGAACTTCCTGGGCTTTGGGCCTTTTCTCTGTGATAACCATGTTTGTCCAGGTACGTTCCACTTCCCCAGAGGCATGAACCCAGCCCTTCTGACCCTGAGGCCCGTTCACGTGTGGCTGGCACAGGGGTACAGCTGACCTCCCATCTCATGTCTCTTTAATAAAATGGGATTTCTTCAGTGTCGGTGTCTGGAGGTTTGGCTCTTCTTCCAAAGCTGAGCTCAGGCTGAGGAAGTTGTCCTCACAAGGCCATGCTGCTTTGTTTGGGTTCTCCATGGGATGAGGGAAGAGTGTTAGGCAATGGGACAATGTGGGGCAATGTATTAGGGAACGGGCCCAGGCTGAGCCTTCACCCGTGGGTGCCCAGTTCCCCCGGAAACGGTGAATGATCCACAGGGATCTGCCTGGGACTGTCCCTCCATGGCTTTCAGTCATCACAGCCAACTCGCTCTGCGGAGCAGAAACAACAGTGCAGGACCCTGTGGAGATCGTGGGGAGGGGGTAGGAGTGGCAAATGAGGCCAGATCAGACAAAGTTCCCTGGTGAAATGTTCTCTGGGGACAGGGACGCCCTTGGAGAAGAGCAAAGGAGCATCTCTGTGCATCCAAGGTGGAGAAAAAAGACGACAAAGAGAAATCAATCTCTGCATGCACCAGCTCAGGGCAGGCTTCTCTAGGGATGGAGCAGTCTGAGGAGCTCTGGGGCCCGGAGTCTTCTCCTGGAAGAGGGGCTGACACAGAGGGGCTTTCTGTCAGTGGTCAGGATGTCTTGGAGACAGGTGCAGGGGACACGGGGGAGACACTGGTCTCTGCCATCTCATGCCATGTCTGGCCCTCAGCCCTGGGGCCAGTGTGGGGCTGAGACATCTCTCTGCCCCCCAGGAGCTACTGTGACCATCAGATGGGCTGAGGCTGTGGCGTTGAGTCTGCAGAGCTTTGCAGAACCCATCAATGGGCACTGCCACGGGGTCAGCCCAGAATGGGCTGCTTTTCTGGGCTGGACAGGGGAGAGATGGGGTAGAGGGACAAGAAGCAAGAGGGAGAACCAGAGAGAGACTGGGATGGGCTTGAAAGTGCTTAGAAGAGGAACACACTAAAGTTAGCTGAGCTGCCTGCCCATGCAGGGTGAGGAGTCACACAAGAGGGTTGGTGTTGCAGAGCCAGGGCTTGTAGAAGGCATCTGAGACTTGCAGACACGGGAGAGAGGAGGCTGGTCTGTGCCTTTGGTGGCATGGGCAGTTGAGGAAGGTGGCACAGAGCACTTGTAGCACCCCAAATCTGTCGCACTGGCCACTTCCAGCACTGGCAGCACACCCCAAGTTTATGAATGAATTTTCCTGTTTGGCCTTCTCTGTCCTCCTGCCGGGCTCAGTGCCTGCATCAATTTTCGTGAAGCAAAGGACCACCAAGATGGTCAGAGACTGGAGCGCCTTTCCCATGAGGAGACGCTGAGGGAGATGAGCTAGTCCAGCCTGGAGAAAGGAAGGCTGAGAGGGATCTCATTGCAGCCTGCCAGTACCTAGGAGGACTTTATGGAGAACAGAGAGCCAAGCTCTTCACCAGGGTGCATGGTGGGAGGACAAAAGACGGTGGGTGGAAGGTGAAAGAGAAGAGGCTCAGCCTGCAGATAGGAAAGCGCTTTTCCCCATGAGCTGAGCCAAGCATTGGAGCAGGTCGCCCAGAGATGCTGAGCAGACTCCAGCCCTGGACGTTGTCAAACTTTCTTCAAACTGGTCCAAGCCTTGAACAACGTGGCCTGACCATGTTTCTGGCAGGCTGGAATAGAGACCTCCCAAGGCCCCTTCCAACTTGAGCTGATACTATGAACCTACGACCTCAGGCCCTTTTTCTGATAACAACAGAGCAAATGCTTATGGGGCACGAATCTCCCTCTGCTGTATGTGACCCCCTAAAACAAAACCTCAGCCAGTGACGAGAGGTCGGTATCACGGTGTGACTCTCTGTGCAAAGACTGAGGGGTGTCATTGACAGTCCTGGGCAGGAACTGCTTTGGGGACACGGGGCTCTATGCAAGGCACAAAATGACCATTTTTTTTTTTTTTTTTTTTCAATGCTGCAAGCCTGATTATAATAGAAGTGTTTAGAAAAATGTCAATAAAAATATGAATCAAAGAAGAACTAAAGAAAAGATGCAAAGAAAAGAAAATGTACTTTTCAGCTTTTAAAATTATTTGTGGATTTTTTTCCTTTTGCTTTAATATAATAGTCAAAGGGGGGAATTTGTGTCCTTGCTCTTCTTTTTATTTTTTTTTTTTAAAAAAAAAGAAAGTGTGTTCCAGAACTGGGATTGGATGTAGGACACAAATACCTTCAGCTACAGAGGCACAGATACCTCCTGCCAGCATAGATGCCCTGGACAAGTGCCAGCGCACTCCTGACTTCTCCCGTCACTCAATCAGCCAGAGCTTTTTGAAACATTCCATCAGGTACCAACTGTCGTGGTTTGGCCTCAGAGGACAACAAAGTACCACGGGGCAGCCGTGCTCTCTCAAGCCCCCCCCACGGCCATGCGGGGAGAATCGGAAGGAAAAGGCAAAACTCGTGGGTTGGGACAAAGGCAGTTTAACAGAACAACAAAGGGAACAAGAAAACAATAACAGTAACACGGATAGTGATGCCGTGAAAGTCGAAATCAGGACTCAAGAGTGGGGATGACTATTAAGCAGGTATTCTTTATTGCAGCGCTGGACGCACAGGGGATCGCTCCTCCAAATGTGCGCGCCGAAAGCCATGAGTTACACGGCTTATACACAAGCTAAACATACATATTCATTATTCTTCCCAGAACTCATTGTCACACGTTGCCACCCACTCCCACATGTGTCTTTCAGTCTCTTTCTGGTCTTCAAAGACCTCTGGTGGTCGCTTACTTCATCCCTTCCTCTTCATCACTGCATCCTTTTGGTGAACTGCAGTCATCTACTTCTCTATTCTTGCTGGCAAAGCCGCAAGGCTGGTTTAGGCTGGCTCTGCATGCCTTGGTGGTCTCGACACATCCTGTTCTCAGAGATAAGTTCCTCTTGGAAGATAACAAGGTGCTGACCTGTACAATTGCTAGTTGCATACGTGCTTAGGCCCCTGTTTACATTTAGCCAAGTTAGAAAAACAAAGACTCACAGTATTTGCTAACTCATTGTTTATGCTAAGAGCGGCTTAGTTGTGTCAAGCAAACCTTCAAGCCATACTCAGCCCTATTCCTTCATTCAACCCCCGCTTTTCTGTAAGCTATAGAAAATTCTTTTGCAAATTCTTGTTTACAGTCCACAATACATGTACTGGTTGAGCAAGAGTCCGTACTTTCCACCACATCCAAAGGTTGAGAGCAGTCAACAGTAGGGCTACAAGGATCAGCACTAGTACAGGATGCACTGGGAAGTTGAAAAACTGTGCCGCGGTTGGAGATTTAATGAGGTATTTAGAAAAATGTCCCACCAGTGGTGTTCCCCGGTTTCCTCAATGGTTGTAATGATGTTCCTTATTTCCAGAGTATCGTGCTGGACTTGCCATAATGTTCGTTTAGAAGTTTCTTTCACTTTCTCTAGCAGTGAGTATACTTGCTTCACATCAAATTTACATGCTATATCAATTGAGCTGTTTTCTCTTATTTTATAGGATGGTATTTGTCCTTAATCTCCCCAGTCTCTCCTAATTTGGCCATCAGTTTTTAAAACTGTGTATACCTTAGTTTCTTCATCTGTGATATTCAGACCTACATTAACCAAGTATCCATTCCTGATCCAGTCTTCAGGGTCGGGGACATCATCTAGACCTTGACGGGTGATGCAGTTCTCTGTCTGTCCAGCTGTGATGCAGGAGATCATGATAATGATTTCCGGAATTGCAGTTTTGCTGGTCCAGTACATTCAGAGGTCCATTTCTGCTCAAGTGGGGGATCTTCCTCACACTTTGGAGCCTTCCATTGTTTACGTCTTTGTAATCTTAGTTTTAAAGGTCCTAAAGGTTCCGAAGTCCACTGCTTATCTGGAGCCTTTTTCACTCGGGAGCAGTGAATCCAGGCCGGCTGTTCTTTTTACTTTGATTGCAGTGAAGGTGGTCAGTAGCACTTGGAATGCTCCGTTCCACTTTTCTTCTAGTGGGTCACCTGAAAAATTCTTAATATAAACCTAATTTCCAGGACTAAAGGGATGGATAGTATGGTCCAGTCCTTTAACTCTGGTTCCTAAGTCATTCTTATTGATTTTCTCTAATCAAGGGAGCAGGCAGTCTAGGAGGTTCCTTGAGTGTATGGAAGATAACTTCCTGACACAACTGGTAGGAGAGCCTACCAGGAGAGGCACCTCACCAGACCTACTTTTCACAATCAAAGAAGGACAAGTGGGAGATGTGGAGGTCGGAGGCCGTCTTGGTCTTAGCGATCATGAAATGGTCAAGTTTTCAATTCTTAGTGAGGTAAGGAAGGGGGTGAGCAAAACCTCCACCTTGGACTTCCGGAGGGCGGACTTTAGCCTGTTCAGAGCCCTGGTTGGGAGGGTCCCTTGGGAGATAATCCTGCAGGGAAAAGGGGTCCAGGAGGGCTGGATGCTCTTCAAGAAGGAAATCCTAAAGGCCCAGGAGCAGGCTGTCCCCGTGAGGCGCAAAATTAAAGAGCGGGGAAAATGGCCGGCCTGGTTGAACAAAGAGCTTTTGATGGGACTTCGGGGAAAAAAGGAGGGTTTACCACCTTTGGATGAAGGGACAGGCAACTCAGGAGGAGTACAGAGATCTTGTTAGGTTATACAGAGAAAAAATTAGGAAGGCAAAAGCCCAGCTGGCCCAGCTGGCCATTAATATAAGGGACAACAAAAAAAGTTTTTATAAATATGTCAACAAAAAGAGAGTCAGGGAGAATCTCCATCCCTTCCTGGATGCGGGGGGGGGGGGAACATCCCAAACAAGGACGAGGAGAAGGCTGAGATACTTAATGCCTTCTTTGCCTCTGTCTTCAATAGTCGGACCAGCTACCCCCAGCGTGTACAACCTCCTGGGCTGGAAGATAAGGATGGAGAGCAGAACAACCCCCCCGTAATCCAGGAGGAAGTACTTAAGGATTTGCTTATGCACCTGGACACGCATAAGTCTATGGGGCCGGATGGGATTCACCCAAGGGTACTCAGGGAGCTGGCAGGACAGCTCACCAAGCCTCTCTCCATTATCTATCAACAATCCTGGTCAACAGGAGAGGTACCAGATGACTGGAGGGTGGCCAATGTGACGCCCATCTACAAGAAGGGCCGGAAAGAGGATCTGGGAAACCATAGGCCTGTCAGCCTGACCTCGGTACCAGGAAAGATCATGGAGAGGATCGTGAGTGATGACACCAAACTAGGTGGGAGTGTTGATCTGCTTGAGGGTCGGCAGGCTCTACAGAGGGACCTGGACAGGTTGCATCAATGGGCCAAGGCCAATGGGATGAGGTTTAATAAGGCCAAGTGCCGGGTCCTGCATTTTGGTCACAACAACCCCAGGCAACGCTACAAGCTCAGGGAAGAGTGGCTGGAAAGCTGCCCAGCAGAAAAGGACCTGGGGGTATCGGTGGACAGCCGGCTTAACATGAGCCAGCAGCGTGCCCAGGTGGCAAAGAAAGCCAACGGCATCCTGGCCTGTATCAGGAATAGCGTGTCCAGCAGGAGCAGGGCAGTGATGGTGCCTCTGTACTGGGCACTGGTGAGGCCTCACCTCGAGTGCTGTGTTCAGTTCTGGGCCCCTCACTTCAGGAAGGACATTGAGCTGCTGGAGCGTGTCCAGAGGAGAGCCACCAAGCTGGTGAGGGGTCTGGAGAACAAGTCATACGAGGAGAGGCTGAGGGAACTGGGCATGTTTAGTGTGGAGAAGAGGAGGCTGAGGGGAGACCTCATTGCCCTCTACAACTCCCTGAAAGGAGGGTGTAGAGAGGTGGGTGTTGGCCTCTTCTCCCAAGGGAATAATGACAGGACCAGAGGAAATGCTCTGAAGTTGGGGCAGGGGAGGTTTAGATTAGATATTAGGAAGAATTACTTTACTGAGAGAGTGGTCAGGCACTGGAACGGCCTGCCCAGGGAGGTTGTGGAGTCACCATCCCTGGAGGGATTTAAGGAACGTGTAGACATGGCACTTCAGGGCATGCTCTAGTGCCCGAGATTGTTGGGTTGTGTCTGTTTGCGGGTGGGTGTGGTGTGTGGTTGTGGGTGTTTGTTTTGTGTGGGTTTTGTTTTTGTTTTGGTGTTTGGGTTTTTTGTTTTGTTTGTTTGTTTGTTTTTTATTTTGTTTTGTTGTGGGTTTTTTTTGTTGTTTTTTTTTTTTTTTTTGATGATCTCAAAGGTCCCTTCCAACCAAGAAGATTCTGTGATTCTGTAATTGTTTTCCCAAAGAAATAACATATTTTTCTAAATAGGAATTTCCCAACTGGTTGAAATCTTCTCCTTTATATTCTGTCTGGTACAATCTCCCACATAATATTTCAAAACAGCTTAGGTTCTCTTTAGCTCTTGGCTTTACATGTAGTCTGAGCAGAGCTATGGGTAATGCCTGATACCAATACAAATTCGCTTCCTGACATATTTTGGCTATCTGCTGTTTTATCGCGTGATCGTGGAAAGCCAGTGATCCCCTCTCTGTTCCAATACAGCGGATACCGAATGTGAAACCAATACCGTCATCTTCTGGCCCAAACCACATTTCTGGGCTTCCTCAATATTTAGTATTATGGCCGCTACTGCTCAGAAACATCCTGGCCATCCTTCACTTACTTCATCTAATTGTTTAGAGAAGTAAGCTATGGCTCTTTTGTAGGCTCCCAGCCGTTGAGCTAGAAGTCCTAGGGCTATTTCTTGTTTCTCGTGAGAAAAGAGCCAAAAAGGTTTGGTTACATCAGGCAAGCCCAAAGCCGGGGATCTCACGAGCTCTTTCTTGAGTATTTCAAATGCATTCTGGGCTTCTTTGGACCATATCCATTGAGTGGGATTATTTTTCAAAAGTTCATATAAAGGTTTTACTATCATCCCATAGTTGTAAATCCCTAATCAACACCAATCCATCATTCCCGAAAAAGTTCTGAGTTCTTTTACCGCCCGAGGGAGAGGGGTTCTGCAGATGGCTTCTTTTCATTCCGTTCCCAATTCCCATTGTCCTCCAGACAGCTCGTATCCCTAGTAGGTTACTTGCCTCTGCACCATCGGAGCTTTCTGTTGAGAAACCCGATATCCATTTAATCCCAAAAAGTTTAACAAGCCAACAGTCCACCGGGTACAGTCATGTTTTGTTTCGGTTGCTATCAATAGATCATCCACATATTGTAAAAGGGTTCAATTTTTGGAAGGAGGCTTCCGTACCTCAAGCTCTTGTGCTAACTGATTTCCAAACATTGTCGGACTGTTTTTGAAACCTTGGGATAACACTGTCCGGGTAAGCTGTGTTTTCCTACTAGTGGTAGGGTTCTCCCACTCGAATGCAAACAACTTTTGACTTTCTTTGGCCAAAGGCAGACAAAAGAATGCATCTTTTAAGTCTAGTACTGTAAACCATACCCGACTGGTTTTCAATGCGGTAAGTAAGATATAGGGACTGGCCACTACAGGGTGCAAATCTTTAACCATCTTATTTATTGCTCTCAGATCTTTTACTACTCGATAAGTCCCATAGTGTTTCTTTACCAGTAGTATGGGGGTGTTATATTCTGATTCACATTCCACTAACAATGCATGCTGTAGAAAATTATTAACTGGGTTTTGTATTCCTTTACGATCTTCTAATCTCAAAGGATACTGTCTTTGGCGTATTGGGTTTGCCCCTTCTTTAAGCTCTCTTATTACGGGGGTGGCGTTTTTCGCCCTCCTTGGAGTCCCTGCAGCCCAAACTCCTGGATATGCTTGATTGGTGATTTCTTCAATTTCGGGTGCTGGTGTAATGGACCTTTCAGAGTGTATTAGGGCTAGACTCAAAATTTCAATTAATGTATCTTCTTTTACCTTTAATTCCATGGCTCCTCGCTTAAAAACTATCACTGCCCATAATTGTTCCAGTAAGTCTCGACCTAATAGTGATTTGGGGGAATTTGGCAAGTGTAGCAATCGCTGTATCCCAATCTGCTTTCCTAACATAAATTTGAGGGGTTTTGAAAAGAATGCCTTTTTCTCTTGGCCAGTAGCTCCTATGACATTTACAAAGTCTCTACTTATAGATATCAGTTCTTGATTTAAAACAGACAAAGAGGCACCCGTATTTATTAAAAATTCAACCTCTTTACCCTTGTTCCCTAGCTTTATCTTAACCAGTGGATCCGCTAGGGTAGATGCCCCAGGTCCCCGTCAATCGGTCTCTGTTTCAGCTATCAGGGCTGGTGGGGTACCTTTAAGCTCAGGGCATTCATTTTTCCAGTGTCCTTTTTTCCAGCAATATGTGCATTGATTCCTTTCCAATACATTCCCAACATTAACACCTCTACCTCTTGTCGAATCCCCTAGTCCTCCTTTGTTCCCAAAAGGCCTTCCTCTTCCACCTCCTCTAAATCCCCTACCGTTCATTACTCCCCTCTGTTCTAATGCCACCACGGTGGCTGTGGCCATCACTTCTGTCAGCTTTCCTCTGTCTACATCTTCTCCCCTTCTTCCTCACCGCTACTGCCACCCTCTGTCTCAGTGAGCGGCGATCCCTGTGGAGAAGGCGGATCTAGCAACGGAGGAGGAGGCATTCCCAAATCCTCAAGCTGTTTCCTCTCTCCTCTTTCTGGATTTGGTTACTTTCAAACACCTTTGTCCAATACTACATGCCGAGCAACACCTATTCATTTTCTCCTGCCCCTTTCTTTTATCTTTCTGCTCTTTCTCTAGGGACAAAACTAGAGGGTCTTGCGGTGGTATATTAAATCCGCAATCCTCTTGCCATTCCGGATGGTTTTGCAAAGTGAAAAACATATCCGCATACATAACCTCATCCCATTTTCCTTCTCTTGGTAAGAATAACATCAACTGTAATATAGTATTATAGTTTAGAGTCCCACTGAAGGGGCACTTTTCTCCATCTTCTAATTTGGATAGGGGCCACCATTGATTGCAATATTTTATTAGAGTTTTCTTGTCCACATTCCCACCCAGTGGTCCCCCTATACCTTTCCAATGTGCTAAAATACATCCTAAGGGGCTCTCTTTCAACACGTCTCTACTTTGGCTTCCTCCCACTTTACTGATTCTCAAGCTGACTTCTACTTCATCCACAATATACATGTACCGCGTAAACAAACCCTTCTACCTCATCCCAATCCGCCCACACGTCACAGTTACGACAATAGATGTCCCAACCAAATCTTACCCTCAGCATCTTATCACACCTCATACGCTCAAACACAAAAACTGGTACACATGAGTTATCGAGACGTAACAAACAATGCCATCCAGGACTATCCACTCAAATACACTTAACACATTGGCAAATATACTTATTATACACACAGGATGACACACTCACACAAATTTTCCTGACAACGCTAAGTATACAGACATCTAACAATTACAATAAACAGACATACAGTTATAATAATAATTACTGTGGTTATACCTGTCATTTAAATGTCTAAGATTCTATACTCGTTTCCTCCCTCTCCGGCCGCACCCTTCGTGGGGTTATGGAACCGCAGATCAGAACTCTGCGCTCGCTTTGCAGCTGTGCCACGTCTCAGTCACTCAAATCATACACACATGAGCTAGCTCAATTCATTTGCACGCTTTTTGTCAAATCTAAATCAGCCTTCAATAAACAATTCCTTTAAACAGTTCTGATTTCAATACCAATAAGTTACTACCGCCACAAAGTACCTTATTGCAAAAGTACGGAGCTTTATCCGCGCCCGTACCTGACGCACCCAAACCAAACGTAGACCAGACGTCTCCTACGGCTGATGGGAACCCCAAATGACTGGTCCCCAAAACCCAAACAACTTTCTAAAGAATACCTTATTCGGTAGATGGTCCTTGTCTGCCCCCGCAGTGATCCGTATGAGGCGAGGAGTCCCTCTGGGAAAATCCCGGGGGTACCCTGGGGAGTCCTATTCTCAGCAGGTCCTGCAGCCCAGCAGAGAGGGTCCCACCTGGGTCGCCAGAACTGATGCCGTCAAAAGCTGAAATCAGGACTCAAGAATGGGGATGACTATTAAGCAGGTATTCTTTATTGCAGTGCTGGACACACAGGGGATCGCTCCTCCAACTGTGCGCCCCAGGCAGAGTTAGTTTAACAACATATATACACGCTACACATACATGTTCATGCCATTTCTGAGAACTAATTAACATATTCATTATTTTTCCAAGAATTCTTTGTCATAGAGGGTGGGTTTGGTTGGCTCTGCATGTCTCATGGGTCTTGGGGCCCCCTGTTCTCAGAGATAAGTTCCTCTTGAAAGATAACAAGGTGCTGACCTACACAATTGCCATTTGCATACGTGGGCTCAAGGGCTGGGTTTTGGGGTGAGGGAGCCTCCATCCCTGAGGTAAGCTCTGCTCCTGGCCTGGCAGGAGGCTGTGGGGCCACCCTGGGGATGGGTCTGGAGTGGTTTGGGGGCTCCATACCAGAGGGAAAGGCTGCTCTGGACTCACAGGAGGCTGTGGGGCCGCCCTAGAGATGCGTTTGGGGGCTCTCCATAAAGGAAAGGCTGTTCCAGGCCTCACAGGAGGTTGTGGGGCCACCCTGGGGATGGGTCTGGGGGAGTCTTGGGGATCCATACCTGAGGGAAACACCACTCCCAGCCTTGCAGGAGACTGCAGGGACACCCCAGGGCCGGTTTTGGGGGTGAGGGAGCTTCCATCCCTAAGGGAAAGGCTGCTCTGGCCTGGCAGGAGGCTGCGGAGCCACACCAGAGATGGGATTGGGGCAATCTGGGGGCTCTCCCTGACGGAAGCGCTGCTCCCAGCCTGGCAGGAGGCGGCCGAGGGCCGGGCTGGGGGTTCTGGGGGCTCTCCCTGAGGAGAGGAGGGAGGTGGGGGCTGCCCCAGGGCCACACTAATGCCCACAGCATCGGGGCAACAAACAGGAGTTGGAAGCTGTTATGCAGATGGAAAACTACGACATAGTCGCCATAACGGAAACGTGGTGGGATGACTCACACGACTGGGGTGCTGCAAGGGATGGCTATAAACCCTACAGAAGGGACAGGCAAGGAAGGAGAGGCGGTGGGGTGTCCCTGGATGTTAGGGAGTGTTTTAACTGTCTAGAGCTTGACGATGGTGATGAAAAGGTCGAGTGTTTATGGGTAAGAATGAGGGGAAAGGCCAACAAGGCAGGTACCATGGTGGGAGTCTGTTATAGACCACCCAACCAGGATCGAGAGGCAGACTAAATAGTCTGTCAGCAGCTGGGAGAAGTCTCACAATCGCTGGCCCTTGTTCTCGTGGATGACTTCAATGTGCCAAATGTTGGCTGTAAAGACAATAGAGCGGAGAGAAAACAGTCTTGCAGGTTCCTGGAGTGTGTGGAAGAGGCCTTCCTGACACACTTGATGAGTGATCCAACTAGGTAGGAAAGGCGCCCCACTGGACCTGTTGTTTTCCAGTAGAGAAGGACTTGAGGGTGACCTGGTGGTTGGCAGCCGTCTTGGAGGCAGCAATCATGAAATGATAGAGTTTTTATTTCTGGGAGAAATAAGGAGGGGGTTTAGAAAAACCTCTCCCTTTGACTTCTGGAGGGCAGATTTGGTATGTTTAAAGACCTGGTTGTCCTTGGAAGGCTCTCCTGACGTGCAAAAGAGGCCCAGGAAGGATGGCAATTCTTCAGAAAGGAAATCTTAAAGGCACAGGAGCAGGCCATCACCATGTGCCAAAAGATGAACCGGCAGGGAAGAAGACTGGGCTCGCCAAACAGAGAGCTTTGTCTGGAACTCAGGAAAAAAACCAGAATTTATGACCTTTGGAAGAAGGGGCGAGCAACTCCAGAGGACTACAAGGATGTCGTAAGGTTATGCAGGGAGAAAAGTAGAATGGCCAAAACCCAACTAGAACTTAACCTGGATATTGCCTTAAAAGACAATTAAAAAGTTTCTATAAATACATTAGGAACTAAAGGAGGGCTAAGGACAATCTCCATCCTTTATTGGATGCAGGAGGAAACATGGTGCCCAAGGATGAGAAAAGGCTGAGGTACTTAATGCCTTCTTGGCCTCGGTAAGACCAGTTGTCCTCCAGGTACCCAGACCCCTGGGCTGCAAGGCAGGTAAGGGGAGCAGAGTGAAGCCCCCATAATCCAAGGGGAAATAGTTACTGACCAGCTACAGCCCTTAGAGGCACACGAGTGTATGGTTCCGGATGGGATCCACCCAAGGGTAGTGTGGGAGCTGGTGGAAGTGCTCACTGAGTCACTGTCCATCATGTATCAGCAGTCCTGGCTGAACGGGGAGGTCCCATTTGACCAGAGGTAAGCAAATATGGTGCCCATCTACAAGAAGAGCAACAAGGAAGATCCAGGGAACTCCAGGCCTGTCAGTCTGACCTCAGTGCCTGGGAATGTTATGGAGAAGACCATCCTGAGTGCCATCAAGCTGCATGGAAAGGACAACCAGGCCCAGTCAGCATGGGTTTGTGAAAGGCAGGTCCTGCTTGACAAACCTGATCTCCTTCTATGACAAGGAAACCCGCTTGGTGGATGAGGGAAAGGCTGTGGATGTTGTCTACCTGGATTTTAGTAAGGCCTTTGACACCATCTCCCACAGCATTCTCCTGAAGGAACTGCTGCTTATGGCTTGCATGGGTGTATGCTTTGCTAGGAAAAAACCTGGCTGGAGGGTGTGGCCCAGAGAGTGGTGGTGAATGGAGTTCAATCCAGTTGGTGGCTGGTCACGAGTGGTGTTCCCCAGGGCTTGGTACTGGGGCCAGTTCACTTTAACATCCTTATCAATGATGTGGATAAAAGGATCAATTGCACCCTCAGTAAGGTTGCAGATGACACCAAGTTGGGTGGAATCCAACTAACCAGATCTGCTGGAGGTTAGGCTGTCTCTACAGCAGGATCTGGACAGGCTGGATCTATGGGCTGAGGCCAATGGCATGAGGTTCAACAAGGCCAAGTCCCAAGTCCTGCACTTGGGTCACACCAATCCCATGGACGCCACAAGAGGCAGGAAGAGTGGCTGGAGCTGCCCCGCGGAAAAGGACCTGGGGGTGTTTGTCGACAGCCGGCTGGATATGAGCCAGCAGTGTGCCAGGGTGGCCAAGGAGGCCAACAGCATCCCTGCCTGTATCAGGAACAGTGTGGCCAGCAGGACTAGGGAAGTGATTGTCTCTCCTGTGCTCAGAACTGGTGAGGCCCCATCTTGAGTGCTATGTCCACTTTTGGGCTCCTCACTACGAGAAAGACGTGGAGGTCCTGGAGCATTCCCAAAGATCAACAAAGCTGGTGAGGGGTCTGGAGAACAAGTCTTGTGAGGAGCGGCTGATGGAACTGGGGTTGTTCAGCCTGGAGAAAAGGAGGCTGAGCACCTTGTCACTCTCTACAACTACTAAAAGGAGGTTACAACGAGGTTGGTGTTAGTCTCCCTTCCCAAGTAAGTAGTGTTAGGACACGAGGAAATGGCTGCAAGTTATACGAGGGGAGATATAGATTGCATATTAGAAAAAATGTCTTCACTGAAGAGTTTGTCAAGTGCTGCAACAGGCTGCCCAGGGAAGTGGCTGAGACACCATCCCTGGAGGTGTTTATAAGATGTGTAGATGGGGCACATAGGGATGTAGTTTAGGTGTGGACATGGGAGTGTGAGGGACTCAATGACCGTAAAGGTCCTTTCCATCCTAAATGATTCTATGAGTCTATGATTCTTTTGAATCTTGGGACTTGGTTTCATCCTCGCCCCTTCTCTGGGAGGCCAGGAGGTGTCACAGAATTTTCCTGCCCTGGGCACTGCTCACCCCCACATCCCACTGCCCCCAGGAAGAGCCCTGAGCCACAAGTGAGGGGCAGGATCTGCCTTGCCAGGGCCTGGGGGTGAGGGCTTGGCCTTTCTGCTTCCTCAGACAAAGCCAGGCTTTCCTCAGCATTACAGCCACCTGCACTCTGCCTTTGCCTACCTGCAATCACAGCCTCCAATTATCTGCTCTAACGAGTCCCCAGGGGGCCTTTGTCAGTAACTGCCCTCAGTGGGGCTCGTTAAGGCTTCCAGGAAGTTTGGGTTGTGCTTCTCATTTCTTGAGCACTTTTCTTCAATCTTCTCTCAGTATCTGAGGTTCATGGACTCAGCAGCAAATACCCCATGGGGCTCCTTGGAAACAGAAAGCCTTAACAAGGAATTTATCTCTGTGCAATTTCCTTCAAGCCTTAAACCCTTGTACAGCTACTTGGGGAGCTTTTGTGGTGTAGTTAAGGAGGAAGATTATAATGTGCATCTAATGAAAATGGTTTCTTGATTGTAAAGGATGTATTTTATGAGTGTTCAGTTTACAGAGGAGGTGATAGAAGCATTCTCCAAGGGATACTGAGGCCGAGTGTCTCCTCAGGAGGTCTGGCCAGGTCAGGAAAAGCAGTCCCGTGATGTCCATCCCTGTATGGACAGCTTTGCTCCTCACCTCCCCAACCCCACCAGGTCTGACCTGTCCCATCTGGGACTAACATCACTGTTCCTTGCATCAGACTTCTCCACTCCAGTCTGGATGTGACAGCTCCATTGCACCATCTCCCACCTGCTCTCCTCAGAGACCTGGCTGCTCACAGCCACAGGGGAATTCTGCCTGTTCTTCAGAAAAGAAAAGTAAAGCACAGTCAGTTTTCATAAACAAGAAAACACTGTGTAATCATACGCAAAGTACAAACTGCCTCTAATGAGGTTGCCTTTCTACAAGGGATAATCTTAGGAGAAATAGGTGAGGTAGGTAGATACACAAAGATAGATATAAACATAATGAAAGAGCTGGCTGAGGAGACAATGAGATTACTGAGAGACAGGCAAGGTTTTACTCCCTGAGGGTGAAAGAGCAGCAGAGGTGAGAGGTACCTGGATGAACAAAGAGTAAAGGGAGGAGAAAACTGGAGAATGATGGAGAGGGCCTTTTCCTAGACAGTCTGCATCTGAAAAGATGACTTTGCAAATGACCATTGTATCAGGACAAGTGTGAGTATAGGAAAGATTAAAGACACAAAATACGCCATATAACAGACAAAAGAGTTGTAGTGAAGTCACAAGGGAAGACTGAGATTTCTTTGGAATATCACCTTTGAAAGGTGACAGGCTTGGCAGAGCTCTCTTGTAAGTGAGGACAAGCCAATGTTGCCCCCACCTTTGAAAGAGGCCCAGCCCAGGGACCCACAGGCTGTACAAGCTCCCTGGGGTGATTAGTGTGCCATCAATTAGAGTCCTCTTGGGTGACATTTCTGGGCACCGGAAAGAGAACAATGCATCCAAAAGCAGTCAGCATGGACTTTCCAAGGGTAAATCAAGCCTCAGTGAGGAAGTGGTGACAGCAGGGAAAGCTCTCAGGTTTCCTGTGTCCATGGAAGTCAGTCAGATGTTGGTACAGTCAGACCAGCTGCAGCTTTCTTGTCCTGCTCCAGGCAGGGTTGCTCAGATGCAGAGCTACTTGACAGGTATCCCCAAACAGCCCAGATCATTTCCTTTGCTTAACCGTTCATTCCCATTGCACTATTTTCCCATCTCTCAAGTCCTACTCTTTAAGCAACTTCATCCTCTCCCTTGCAAAAAGTCAACCCCTTTTCACCATTTCCCCACTGGTGCTGCCTTTCCTCACTTTGCTCCCACCTTTGGTGTTTCTGAGATGGTATCCCAGTGCTTTGTACCCTGATTAGCAACTCCATTACACCAGTACTGTCTTCTTATCTGTAGTGTCCTGCAGCTTCTACGATGATGCTCTTGCTAGAGGCACCCTGACTCAGGATGAACATCAGCACCTGCTGGTGGCAGGTGGGATGCACCTATCCCAGAGGGGGAAAAGAATTTTGGGGCAGGAGTTAGCAGGGCTCATTGACAGGGCTTTAAATTTGATATGAGGGGGAAGGGGAGATAACTGGGCCTGTCAGGATTAAACCCAAGGGAAGCACGCCAGGGCTTGAAGGATGCTGGACTAGTGAGGACTCTCGCTCTGCCATTTCATTTGAGAAAAGGGATAGACGTTTAGAAATTTCTGATTGCGAGCAATGGGAAAACCCTCTCCCGAAAAGGGGAGAAGGGTACTAGGCCAGGAGTTAACAAAGCTCATGGACAGAGCTTTAAACTAGAAGTGAAGGGGGAAGGGGATAAAACCAGGCCCACTGGTAATGAGCCTGGGAGTAAAGGGGCAAGGATGGGGGTGAAATGGGGAGCCCAGCTCAAGTGCATCTATGCTAATGCACATAGCATGGGCAACAAACAGGATGAGCTGGAAGCCATCGTGCAGCAGGACAGCTATGACGTAGTCACCATCACAGAAACGTGGTGGGACAACGGTCACGACTGGAATGCTGCGATGAGTGGCTATAAGCGCCTCAGAAGGAATAGGCAAGGAAGGAGAGGCAGGGGTGTGGCTCTGTACATTCGGGAGTGTTTGACTGTATAGAGCTTGATTCCAGTGACAATGAAGTTGAGTGTTTATGGGTAAGGATGAAAGGGAAGGCTAACAAGGGGGATTTTGTGCTGGGAGTCTGTTATAGACCACCCAACCAGGATGAGCAGGTTGATGAAGTATTCTGTATGTGGCTGGCTGAAGTCTTGCAATCGCCAGCCCTTGTTCTGGTTGGGGACTTCAACCTACCGGATATCTGCTGGCAATACAACACAGCAGAGAGCAGGCAGACTAGGAGGTTCCTTGAGTGTATGGAAGATAACTTCCTGACACAACTGGTAGGAGAGCCTACCAGGGGAGGCACCTCGCTAGACTTACTTTTCGCAAACAAAGAAGGACTAGTGGGAGATGTGGAGGTCGGAGGACGTGTTGGGCTTAGCGATCATGAAATGGTCAAGTTTTCTTAGTGAGGTAAGGAAGGGGGTGAGCAAAACCTCCACCTTGGACTTCCGGAGGGCGGATTTTAGCCTGTTCAGAACCCTGGTTGGGAGAGTCCCTTGGGAGATAATCCTGCAGGGCAAAGGGGTCCGGGAGGGCTGGACGCTCTTCAAGAAGGAAATCCTAAAAGCCCAGGAGCAGGCTGTCCCCAGGAGGCGCAAAATTAAAGGGTGGGGAAAATGGCCGGCCTGGATGAGCAAAGAGCTTTTGATGGGACTTAGGGAAAAAAGGAGGGTTTACCACCTTTGGATGAAGGGACAGGCAACTCAGGAGGAGTACAGAGATCTTGTTAAGTTACACAGAGTAAAAATTAGGAAGGCAAAAGCCCAGCTGGAACTCAACCTGGCCATTAATATAAGGGACAACAAAAAAAGTTTTTATAAATATGTCGACAAAAAGAGAGTCAGGGAGAATCTCCATCCCTACCTGGATGCGGGGGGAAACATTGCGACCAAGGATGAGGAGAAGGCTGAGATACTTAATGCCTTCTTTGCCTCCATCTTCAATAGTCGGACCAGCTACTCCCAGCATGTACAGCGTTCCTGGGCTGGAAGATAAGGATGGAGAGCAACCCCCCCATAATCCAGGAGGAAGTACTTAAGGATTTGCTTATGCACCTGGACATGCATAAATCCATGGGGCCGGATGGGATTCACCCAAGGGTACTCAGGGAGCTGGCGGGAGAGCTCACCAAGCCTCTCTCCATTATCTATCAACAATCCTGGTCAACAGGAGAGGTACCAGATGACTGGAGGGTGGCCAATGTGACGCCCATCTACAAGAAGGGCCAGAAGGAGGATCCAGGAAACTCTAGGCCTGTCAGTCTGACCTCGGTACCAGGAAAGATCATGGAGAGGATCATCTTGAGTGAGCTCTCACGGCAAGTGCAGGGCAGCCAAGGGATCAGGGCCAGCCAGCATGGGTTTATGAAAGGGAGGACCTGCTTAACCAACCTGATCTCTTTCTATGACCATGGGACCCGCCTTCTCCATGTGGGGAAGGCTGTGGACATTGTCTACCTGGATTTTGGTAACGCCTTTGACACCGTCCCCCACAGCATTCTCCTGGAGAAGCTGTCGAATCATGGCATAGACAAGTGTCCTCTTCACTGGGTAAAAACCTGGCTGGATGGCCGTGGCCAGGGAGTTGTAATTAATAGGGGGAAATCCATTTGGCGGCCGGTCACCAGTGGTGTCCCTCAGGGCTCAGTTTTGGGGCCAGTCTTGTTTAATATCTTTATTGATGATCTGGATGAGGGGATTGAGTGCACCCTCAGTAACTATGCAGATGACACCAAACCTGGTGGGAGTGTTGATCTGCTTGAGGGTCAGCAGGCTCTACAGAGGGACCTGGACAGGTTGGATCAACGGGCCAAGGCCAATGGGATGAGGTTTAATAAGGCCAAGTGCCGGGTCCTGCATTTTGGTCACAACAACCCCAGGCAACGCTACGAGCTCAGGGAAGAGTGGCTGGAAAGCTGCCCAGCAGAAAAGGACCTGGGGGTGTTGGTGGACAGCCGGCTTAACATGAGCCAGCAGTGTGCCCAGGTGGCCAAGAAGGCCAATGGCATCCTGGCCTGTATCAGGAACAGCGTGGCCAGCAGGAGGAAGGAAGTGATAGTGCTTCTATACTGGGCCCTGGTGAGGCCTCACCTCGAGCGCTGTGTTCAGTTCTGGGCCCCTCACTACAGGAAGGACATTGAGCTGCTGGAGCGTGTCCAGAGGAGAGCCACCAAGCTGGTGAGGGGTCTGGAGAACAAGTCATACGAGGAGAGGCTGAGAGAAATGGGCATGTTTAGTTTGGAGAAGAGGAGGCTGAGGGGAGACCTCATTGCCCTCTACAACTACCTGAAAGGAGGGTGTAGAGAGGTGGGTGTTGGCCTCTTCTCCCAAGGGAATAATGACAGGACCAGAGGAAATGGTCTGAAGTTGGGGCAGGGGAGGTTTAGGTTAGATATTAGGAAGAATTATTTTACTGAGAGAGTGGTCAGGCCCTGGAACAGCCTGCCCAGGGAGGTGGTGGAGTCACCGTTCCTGGAGGAATTTAAGAAATGCGTAGATGTGGCACTTCAGGACATGCTCTAGTGCTTGAGATTGCTGGGTTGGGGTTTTTTTTTGCGTGTGTGTGGTTGGACTCAATGATCTCAAAGTTCCGTTCCAACCATGAAGATTCTGTGATTCTGTGAAAGAGACACAGTGAAAGAAATGCTCTCTTTGAACAGCTCCAACTGCACTAATCCCAAAATGTCAGGGTTTCAGGAGCATCTTCAAGTAGACTCTTCAACATCTACATCTGCTCATTTTTCATTCTCTGTGGGGTAAATTACATGTGACCCCACTGTAGGTGAAGGCAGGCATGAGAGTGATCTGCTCCAGTGTTGGACATCATGGGTGCAATTGCCCAGGTTTCCCTTCAAGTCAAAGGAGAGAAAGAAATCCGTTGTCTCCACTGAGGTGCCCTGGCCTATCCTGTCTTTCCACCAGCTCCTGCTCCAGAAAGGCTCCCGTAGCTCCTGTGTCACATTTCCCAGTCCCTTGTGGAGGCTTCAGCTACTCCTATACAAATATACATTTATGCAGCCATTTCCAAGAACACATTTCGTTCCAACCCTTGGAATGGAGAAGCTGTGCTCTGTGGACACGTTTATTTGAATACATTTCTTGTCTATATCTCATATCTAAAGGGACCTGGGAGCAATGAAGTTTGGATAAGTTGGATGGATCCTGCTTTTCTCTCTTTGCTGTCAATTGATGGCCCCACCTGCTGGCACCTCCCTCATATCGTCCCTTTTTCTGAGGTGGCCAAATCTTGATGGGGTTTATAAAAGCATAAAACCATGGCCCTCCAAGGGCCAGACCGTAACCGATGTACATATTCTGAGTTCATCCAGTAACCTTCTCTTTCAGGCACTGTGAAACGCAGTCCAAGAGAGCATGCTCTAGGACATATTTCTCATCTGAAGTGAAGCTCAGAGGCCTTTAGCTCCCCAGCTCAGTGTCATGGCCGTTTTGAAGGATCCAGACGATGTTTACTTTTGGCCAGATGTCAGGGAGTCCTGCCAGTCTCCATGACCATTAAAGTAAAAAAGCACAGGCTCTTGCTCCATGTTTCTGTTCCCCTGGCTGAGGGATTTGATGCATGTCTGGGCTGTAGCACCTCGGGTGTAGCTCCAGGCCAAGCTTGGACTTGTCTTAAATGAAACCTGGGTACCGAGAGTCAAAGACCTTCTGTGTGCAAAGGCTTTGCTTCAGGGCAGAGCCATGGCCAAGTGGATGGCACCTGGAAACTTAAAGCTGAAAGTGGATGCCAGGACAGTGAGCAAACCCTGCTGTCTCCAAGAACAGAGAGAAACAGGGCTGGGAAGGGCAGCCCTGGCAAGAAAGAGGGTTTTTGTCAGTGGTGTCTCTGTAGCCCCAAGGGCCTTTTACGAAGGTGAAGATGATCTCCATGAACGACAAGGTCCTGCTGGCAGATGAAAATTTTTTCTCTGTTCCTTGGCTGTATTATCAAGGGGGTGAGTAAATGGTGGGGAAGGGAAAAAATGGCAGTTTGAGACCTCCTAAGGTGCCTTCCAGGATGAGTGATGATTGTGCATTTCCTTCCACCATGGAAGCATTTCCTTCTCTTGATGG
This sequence comes from Numenius arquata, assembly GCF_964106895.1. Classification (NCBI taxonomy): domain Eukaryota; kingdom Metazoa; phylum Chordata; class Aves; order Charadriiformes; family Scolopacidae; genus Numenius; species Numenius arquata. The sequence continues at coordinate 593,692 of NW_027415198.1, forward strand.
TGTCAGGGAGAGCACTCAGGTTCTCCATGACCACAGAAGTGAGCAGCCATAGGTTTGGGTCGCTCATCTGCAACGGTTTTTTCCTATTCAGGTCAGTGACTCAAGGCTGGTTGGCAGGTGAGCCTGAACAGGCGTCATCGTATCCTGAGCTGAAGTTTTGCTTTTCCTTTTGTCTCTTTCCCCCTCCCAGGTTCTTCTCCTTAACCGTCCTCAGAGATTCCTCCACAAACAGCCCAACTCTGCTCTTTCCCCACTGGCTCTGCCTTTGCATGTTTTGTGCTTGTATTGTGTTTTTAAAAGGGTTATTGTGCTGATTCCAATATTGGTCAGTAAAAAACTAGCAACTCCTTTAATTAGACAGCGTATCCTGACACTGCTCTTGCTGTTATCTTGTGTTGGTGGATCACTGTAACCACGGTGAGGTGTCTGTACGCCAACATTAAAAACTGACAAAAGGGAGCTTCAGTCCAGAGGGACTTTAGAAACTTCTGGGATTGGGACAACAGAATTATAGAATGGAAACATTTGGAAGGGACCTTTGGAGATGATCCAGTCAACCTCCCTACCAATGCAGGGTCACCCAGAGCAGGCTGGACAGGAATGCATCCAGGTTTGGAATATCTCCAGAGAAGGAGACTCCAAAATGTCTCTGGACAGCCTGTTGTAGGGCTCTAGAACCCTCAAAGTAAGAAGTTTTTCCTCACGTTGAGATGGAATTTCCCGTGTTCCAGCCTTTGTCCATTGCCCCTTGTACTGTCCCTGGGCAACACTGAAAAGAGTCTGGCGCCGTCCTCTTGACACCCACCCTTTAGATACTGGTAAGCATTGGTGAGATCTCCTCAGTCTTTCCTCACCGAAGAGGTGCACATGTCCCTTGAGCATGTTTGTAGCCTCCGCTGGACTCTCTCCAGTAGTTCCCTGTCCTTCTTGAACTGGAGAGCCCAGACCTGGACACAGTACTCCAGATGTGGCGTCACCAGGGCAGAGGAGAGGGGGAAGATGACCTCCCTCGACCTGCTGGCCATGCACCACAGGAGACCGTTGGCCTTCTTGACCACAAGGGCACATGGCTGGCTCATGGGCAACTTGTTGTCCACCAGGACTCCCAGGTCTCTCTCTGCAGAGCTTCTTTCCAGCAGGTAAACCAACCTCTAATTTTTACCATTGCATGAAACAGACACCTCTTAAGTTTTACAAGGAGAAGTGGCCAGTCCTGCATCAGCGGGGAGAAAAACCCCATATATCAGGGGACCTCACCAAGGGAGCAGTGACCCTGAGAAGAATGGCTTGGGCACTGTGAAGGACACCATACGAGCCAGTGGTTCATGCTCACCATGAACAAGGCCAGCTGCAAAGGGGCATTCATTAGGAGGAGCGTAGCCACCCCAGACGTCTGGAGTTTTCATCCCCCTCCAGTGAGCTGTGGTGTGGCCACACATGGACATGTGTGTCCCTCTGTGAGAATTCCTGCTGTAGAGAAGTGGGGAGGAACTGGAGAGTGCCCAGAGGAGGTCTGCACTTCTCTTGTACTCAAGGCCCCGAACCCCATCTTTGTCGACCTCTTCAAGCCCAACACAACCCAAGGAACACGCTCGACTCAGGAGAACCACCATGCTCTCCAGACCGCTCCAGATTCCCCTCCAAGACGCTGGGTGTCCTTAATGTCACCTGTGTGAAAGCCCTGAGTACATCCCTCAGATCCACTCACCATCTTATCTGTCACCAGACACCAACTGGTGACTTCTAAACCCAGTTTTACATTTCTAAAATGTCAGAGCTTTTCATTCCTGAACACATGGAGGAAGAGGATCTCTAGAGGTGTGCTTCTCAGGCCTGTTGGGAGATAGATCCCGGTATGAAAGCAGGACACTGCGGAGATCCCCTTTTATTACAGAGATGCTGCGTAAGAGGCCAGCTCTGAGCCACTGTTAAACACACTTTTATAAGGGAACCGGGTGACACAAAGAAGGTACATGTCTCAGGTGCAGGGATGGAAACGCAAAGATTTCTGTAGAACTAAAATAAACATGAACACAAATAACAATAGCAATCACGATAACTAAAATGCTTTAAAATAAAAAATTAAAAAAAAAAAAGGACGTAATCAGATAGTGTGGGAATCGTTGGTGGGGAGAGGTGGCAAATTTGTCACTCTTGGAGAAGGTCCATGAAATCAGCCTCCTAATGGCATCCTTGAGCTCTTTGTTTCTCATGCTGTAGATGAGGGGGTTCACTGCTGGAGGAAGCACTGAGTACAGAACAGTCACCACCAGATCCAGGTATGGAGAGGAGATGGAGGGGGGCTTCAGGTGGGCAAACACTGCAGTGCTGAGAAACAGGGAGACCACGGCCAGGTGAGGGAGGCACGTGGAAAAGGCTTTGTGCCGTCCCTGCTCAGAGGGGATCCTCAGCACGGCCCTGAAGATCTGCACATAGGACACCACAATGAACACCAAACAACCAAATGATAAACAGACACTGACCACAAGAAGCCCAACTTCCCTGAGGTAGGAGTGTGAGCAGGAGAGCTTGAGGATCTGGGGGATTTCACAGAAGAACTGGTCCAGGACATTGCCCTGGCAGACGGGTAGGGAAAATGTATTGGCCGTGTGCAGGAGAGCAGTGAGAAACCCACTGCCCCAGGCAGCTGCTGCCATGTGGACACAAGCTCTGCTGCCCAGGAGGGTCCCGTAGTGCAGGGGTTGGCAGATGGCAACATAGCGGTCGTAGGACATGACAGTGAGAAGACAAAACTCTGTTGTGATAAAGAAGAAAAAGAACAAGAGCTGGGCCACACATCCCCAGTAGGAGATGGCCCTGGATTCCCAGAGGGAAACTGCAAGAGATTTGGGGACAGTGGTGGAGATGGTGCCCAGGTCAAGAACGGAGAGGTTGAGGAGGAAGAAGTACATGGGGGTTTGGAGGCGGTGGTCACAGGCGATGGCAGTGATGATGAGTGCGTTTCCCAGGAGGGCAGCCAGGTAGATGCCCAGGAAGAGCCCGAAGTGCAAGCGCTGCAGCTCCTTCTTGTTTTCAAATGCCAGGAGGAGGAACTGGGTGATGGAGCTGCTGTTGGACATTTTCTTTCAGCAGGCTTGGAGACCTGTCCATGGAAGGAAAGAGAGTGAGAAGATAGGGCAGAATTCTCAGAAAAAAAAAGTTTTCAATTTCTCTTAGAGACCCACCCAACTGGCTTTTCCATTTCAAGAAGACCTTTAGTACTTCCATTTTGCACACTCTGGTGGGTGCTGGCTGACGATCCATCAGGGAGCTGTGAGCGCTGCGGGATTCACTCCTGCCCTACAGCAATAGTTAAACAGGAACTCGGGGCGATCTCTGATTAAATCCACTCCTGGCATCAAAGGGCTTTTCAGCTTTGTCACTCCCAATTCGCCCGACGGCAGAGCAGAGCTGGTCGGACTTTTTTTGTTTGATCTGTTTTAGTTTTCCCCACCACACCCGAGGAGTGTTTTTAAGGCAGAAATCTTTGGCATTTCTGATATGCCCCGAGCAAAACCTTGTGTGTCCTAAGAGCCAAGGGGACTGTCCCTCCGTGCAGAGTGAGGACAGCCCGTCTGTCCATCGGGATTGCTCTCAGCTACACTGGGCTGGTACCACTTTGAGATGGAGAAAGATTGATCACACCAGATGTTCCCCTGAGAAGAAATGGACACTGCTGAGAGAAGAAGAGCCAAATTTACGAGTGGAGGTCTCCCAACCCCCCACCCCATCTCACTGGACCCGAGAAGGATCTCAGCTCTCCCCTCCCAGTCGGGGACACAGAGGGCTCATTGCAGCTGCCTACATTCAGCCCTCCAGCAGGACTGACATGGCCTTGCCACTGTCACCTCTATTCCGTGGGGTTCCTAGAAAACACAGAGATGCCATGGGAAAGCTGTGCCCTTCTGGAGGGCAGCGTGGCACCCAACAGGACCCTCCAAGGAAAGAGTCCACTGTCCTATAGATGAGGAGTTTTGATGGGAGGGTCGACTTACCCTCAGCCCCACACGGTGCAGTCCCCAGAGACCCAGATATTCAGCAATTTGGATGCTTTTCCTCCATGGATAAACCTGGATGACAGGATGCAGCACCAGCATTCAGCTGCACCTGAATCCTCACCCCCCACCACAGCCAAAAGAAGGGGAGGAACAAGGGCAGCAGGGGCAAGAGGGGAACACGCCAAATTTCTCCTGCCAAGAGAGTCAGGACAGGGAGACACAGTCAGACACGCGAGCATTTCTCCTCTTTGGTGCTTGGGCTGCTGGGAGGGAGACTCAGGACTAAGCCCCCAAGATATGAAGCGATTGGGGAGTCTACTGTGTGGGAGAGGAGACCAGGGAGTTGCTGCAGGGAAGGCATCTGCGCTGCAGGGGATGGCAGGGAGGTGCTGGAATCCCCCCTCCCATCACCCTTCCTGTAGCAGCTCCCTCTCACTCCCTGCCCATGCCTCTGCTGCCTGCACTGTCGCTGCTGGGGGCTGTTTCTCTGTCCCCAGGTCTCCTCCCTTTCAGCGCTCAGAGACTCCATCCCAGCTGCTGAGGGCTCAGCTCTGCCCTGCAGACACCTTCTGCAGCAGGGAATGGCCCAGGGGCATCTCTGGGTGTGCACGGGCTAAAGGAGCAGCTCGGACAAGTGCTAACAAAAACTGGTGTCTCATTGCCTTCATGGGAATGGAGATGTAAATTCAGATCTCCCACTGCCCATCTAACCAACCAAGAGGGGAAAATTCAAAGCACAGATTCCATTTCTTTTGGCAAATGCTGCCTCTGTGTCCTTCTTCAAAAGGACCCTCTGCAAATGTCCTGGGGGTGATGTGGAGCTGTGAGCAAACCTGACCCACGCAGCATCCTCTCGACTGCAGAAGGACCCTGCCATGCCCAGACTGGGGTCACCCCTTCCCTCCACAGCTTCTCCCCACACTGCCATGGGGAGCTCCCCGGGCAGGCTGAGAGCTGACCCTGGCAGGAGACAGAGTCCCTGCCCCAGCACACAGTTCACTGGGACACAGGGACCCTGCTCGGAAGGACAGCCCTGGGCACCCCTGGCTGCACGCCCACCTTCACAGCCCTGCGGCCATCCCTGGGAGAAGGCAGCCGACACGTCCTGTCACTTTGATGATGTGGTGGGTATCCACTGCTCTCAAGAAAATCCTTCTCAGCACCAACAGATCCCTGAGAGCCTTCCTGACAGATCACATGAGACACGGGCTATGCCAGCTTTAGGAGACTGCTCCAGGAAGCCTCTCTGCATTATACTGCACCAGAGAGAAACATCACGCCCTGTCCCTCTGCCCCTGCAGCAGGGAAGCCCTGCTCCACAAGTTCTCCTTCTCCTCTACACTAGAGAAACTATGAGAGTTGTACTTACAGATCCCACGGGCTGTGGGTTGTGCAGCTTCTGGATCCCTCCAGCAACTGCAGAGTCAATGCCCTGCAGCCAGAGACTTATTTTGTAAAAGGCTGTGAAGGTTTCTCCCCCAGTGAGCTCTCAGCTTTCATCCATTCCTGAATGCTTTTCAGCTCTCCTGGCCTCACAAGTTGTCTCTCAGTGCCTGCAGGCAGTGCCCTCAGCCCTGCTGCGCTTGGCAGAGGAGCTGCTCCTGGGCAGAGCTGTCTCTCTGCCACGCTGTCCCATGGCCAGGAGCTCCCTCCATCCCAGGAGCCCGGCCCAGCTCAGCAGCAGAGCAACAGCCCAAGGCATCACCTTTCTGCCCCCTCTGGGATCCCCGGAGATGTCCCTGGGGCTCCAGGGGAACCAGCTGTGAAACAGGATGAAGTCAGCCCTGATGTTCTCTCAGGAGATGGGAGAGATTGTGGGAGAGATTAATTTCCAGCAGTGTCATTTCTCCTGTCAGGAGAAGACTTGGGCATGAGAACCATGAGAATCCTAAGAATCACCTTTCCTTATCCTATCGTGAGGCAGCACACCAGGAGGGTGACAGGGCAGGATCTGATTTCTACAAGCTGGGGGGCTGTCTTTGGGTTAGTGTATGAGAGAGTCCTTTTTCATAACATTTGCAGATGACCTCACAAGGAAGAGAGCAGACACTGCCCTGCAGGGCAAGGTTGCCATCCGGAGGGACCTAGACAGGCTGGCGGGATGGACCGATAGGAACTCCAGGAGAGCCAATAGGTCCTGACCTGGAGGTGGACTAAACCCATGCCATGACAGAGACCAGGGACTGCCCAGGTGGGCAGCAGCTCTGCGGGAAAGGCTCTGGTGGCCCTTGGGTTCTATTGGGTAAAACATGAGCCATCAGCAAAGGTGGCCAAGAGCTTCCTGAGCTGCAGGAGCACAGCCAGTCTGCTC